>NC_090652.1:202493232-203093232 GCF_040937935.1 Hyperolius riggenbachi
CTCTGTGCCCCCCAAAATGGGATGGGAGCAATAAAGTTCAAAAATTAAAGACTGCACAAAGGAGCAATTGTGCACACTTATGATATGATATTCCTGTTTGATTGACTACTAATTTGAACATCAACTAAAAGGATTTAATGGGCAGGCGATCAGTTGCAGATTTTGATCATGTGCTCTAGTACTACATAACAGTTATATCAGTTCATACATCTTACTGTACAAAATTAACTGCAGTTCTTCCTATCATAAGTAGCTGTGGCAGATGACTAAAGCCCCGTACTCATTGCTAGATGGATCAGGGAATCTTCCTACCCATGGGAACATGTGATGTCACACAATGGCGCACAAGGGGCGTGAACAAGAGTTCAAACAATCGAGACACTTTGCGTGGAAGACATTGGGGACCTTAAAGGAATACTGTAGGGGGGTCGGGGGGAAAATAAGTTAAACTTACCCGGGGCTTCTAACGGTCCCCCATAGACATCCTGTGCCTGTGCAGCCACTCACTGATGCTCCGGCCCCGCCTCCGGTTCATGTCTGGAATTTCAGACTTTAAAGTCTGAAAACCACTGTGCCTGCGTTGCCATGTCCTCGATCCCGCTAATGTCACCAGGAGCGTACTGCATAGGCATAGACCATACTGGGCCTGGGCAGTATGCTCCTGGTGACATCAGCGGGATCGAGGACACGTCAACGCAGGTGCAGTGGTTTTCAGACTTTAAAGTCTGAAATTCCAGAAGTGAACCGGAGGTGGGGCCGGAGCATCGGTGAGTGGCTGCGCAGGCACAGGAAGTCTGCAGGGGACCATTAGAAGCCCCGGGTAAGTTCAACTCATTTTCCCCCGACCCCCCTACAGTGTCCCTTTAAAGATCCGATCCGCAGCGATGTCCATAATTACCACGTGCTGCAAAGCATTGTTCACCTAATCATGCACATGTACCTATGTTCCGAGTTCAAGGAAACGAAAAATCATTCCCCAAAAAAAAATCACGACGTGTTTTAAGAAAGAATGCGTCAAATACTCACCATGCTTTTTGAGACGGCATTGTCTTAGTGGGCATGTCTTATGGCTGTAGTTAGAGGTATAAGAGCTGGTTGTAGGTAGTGTTGGGCGAACAGTGTTCGCCACTGTTCGGGTTCTGCAGAACATCACCCTGTTCGGGTGATGTTCGAGTTCGGCCGAACACCTGACGGTGCTCGGCCAAACCGTTCGGCCACATGGCCGAACTAAGAGCGCATGGCCGAACGTTCCCCGAACGTTCGGCTAGCGCTGTGATTGGCCGAACGGGTCACGTGGTTCGGACCCGAACGCGCTCTGATTGGCCGAACTGTCACGTGGTTCGGGTAAATAAATACCCGAACCACGTCATATCTCCGCCATTTGTCTGTGGGTTTAGCTTTGGGTAGGCAGGCAGGGTAGTTCGCGCTCCAGCCACGCTAGCCAGGGTCCCCCCTGTCATTGTGTCGCTGCTGGGAACAGTAGTACACCGCTCGCTCAGCCACACTATATAGCATTCTGTTTACTGCCACTCTGTGTACCTCGCTCAGCCACATTATATAGCATTCTGTTCACTGTTCTGTGTCTGCTGGGAATAGTGGTACACCGCTCGCTCAGCCACACTATATAGCATTCTGTTTACTGTTCTGTGTCTGCTGGGAATAGTGGTACACCGCTCGCTCAGCCACACTATATAGCATTCTGTTTACTGTTCTGTGTCTGCTGGGAATAGTGGTACACCGCTCGCTCAGCCACACTATATAGCATTCTGTTTACTGTTCTGTGTCTGCTGGGAATAGTGGTACACCGCTCACTCAGCCACACTATATAGCATTCTGTTCACTGTTCTGTGTCTGCTGGGAATAGTGGTACACCGCTCGCTCAGCCACACTATATAGCATTCTGTTTACTGTTCTGTGTCTGCTGGGAATAGTGGTACACCGCTCGCTCAGCCACACTATATAGCATTCTGTTTACTGTTCTGTGTCTGCTGGGAATAGTAGTACACCGCTCGCTCAGCCACACTATATAGCATTCTGTTTACTGCCACTCTGTGTACCTCGCTCAGCCACATTATATAGCATTCTGTTCACTGTTCTGTGTCTGCTGGGAATAGTGGTACACCGCTCGCTCAGCCACACTATATAGCATTCTGTTTACTGTTCTGTGTCTGCTGGGAATAGTGGTACACCACTCGCTCAGCCACACTATATAGCATTCTGTTTACTGCCACTCGGTGTACCTCGCTCAGCCACATTATATAGCATTCTGTTCACTGTTCTGTGTCTGCTGGGAATAGTGGTACACCGCTCGCTCAGCCACACTATATAGCATTCTGTTTACTGTTCTGTGTCTGCTGGGAATAGTGGTACACCGCTCGCTCAGCCACACTATATAGCATTCTGTTTACTGTTCTGTGTCTGCTGGGAATAGTGGTACACCGCTCGCTCAGCCACACTATATAGCATTCTGTTTACTGTTCTGTGTCTGCTGGGAATAGTAGTACACCGCTCGCTCAGCCACACTATATAGCATTCTGTTTACTGCCACTCTGTGTACCTCGCTCAGCCACATTATATAGCATTCTGTTCACTGTTCTGTGTCTGCTGGGAATAGTGGTACACCGCTCGCTCAGCCACACTATATAGCATTCTGTTTACTGTTCTGTGTCTGCTGGGAATAGTGGTACACCACTCGCTCAGCCACACTACATAGCATTCTGTTTACTGCCACTCTGTGTACCTCGCTCAGCCACATTATATAGCATTCTGTTCACTGTTCTGTGTCTGCTGGGAATAGTGGTACACCGCTCGCTCAGCCACACTATATAGCATTCTGTTTACTGTTCTGTGTCTGCTGGGAATAGTGGTACACCGCTCGCTCAGCCACACTATATAGCATTCTGTTTACTGTTCTGTGTCTGCTGGGAATAGTGGTACACCGCTCGCTCAGCCACACTATATAGCATTCTGTTTACTGTTCTGTGTCTGCTGGGAATAGTAGTACACCGCTCACCCGCCACTGTATAGCATTGTGCTCTGTGTCGCTGCTGGGAATAGTGGTACACCGCTCACCCGTCACTGTATAGCATTGTGCTCTGTGTCGCTGCTGGGAATAGTGGTACTGTATAGCATTTCTGTACTGCCACTGTACTGCTGCCAGTCAGCGTGTACTGTAAGGATAAGTGAAATGAGGAAGAAATCCGGTGAAAGAGGGAGGGGCAAGGGAAGAGGTGTTTCCCCTGACGGTTCACGTACAGGCCACAGGGGAGCACCCAAGAAAACCCACTCAATACCGCCCATGTTGTCCAGGACAACAACCCTCACAAATCCAAAAGAACAGGACCAGATAATTACTTGGATGACCTCTCAAGCGTCCAGCAGTGGGTTAAGCAGCACCAGCACATCACGCACGAGGTCCGAGTCCTCAGCCAGTTACAAGGAGCCAGTGGGCACAAAGCTGACACAACCGGCAGCGACACCACGCACACAACTGCCAGATAACCACCAGACCGATGAATTACCTCAGGACACAATGGGGTATTCGCAGGAGCTATTCCCAGCCCAACAAACTTCCACCTTTCAAAGGTCAATGGAGGAACAGCCAGAAATGTTGTGCCTGGATTCACAACCGTTAACTGTGGGAAATGCACCGCGCACTGAAATACAAGGCGAGTCCGAGGAGGACTCGGAAACCCAAATCCCAGAGCAATTTGGGCAGGAGGGGTTGCAATTGCAGGAGGTCGGCCGACAAGATCTGGAAGACGACGTTGGAGTGTGCTGCGCAGAGGTTGTTGTGGGGAGCTCTACTCCACGGCGGCGGCCCACAATGACATATGACGAGTTTGAGGAGATGGAAGAGGAGGGTATGGACAATGTGGACAGAGACCCAGATTTTGTTTGTGAACGAGAACATCGCCGTCGTAGCAGCAGCACAGATGAGTCTGTTGAAGAACCCACTGCTGCACGAGTTCGCCTTGTGCCACAAGGTAGGCGGCGCGCAATTTCAGGCACCACAAGCGTGGAAGTTCAAGTGAGAGGCAAAAGAGGAGCAAACAGAAATCGCCAGCAAGGAGGCAGGTGCTCCAAAGTCTGGGCTTTCTTTGAAGACTGCACTGAGGATGTTACCATGGCGATTTGCAAGGTGTGCAAGACCCGCCTGAGCAGGGGGAAAAGTATTAACAACCTCTCCACCACCAGCATGAGCCGTCACATGCTATCCAAACATCCCACTCTGTGGGCAAACGCGTCAGGACAGGGTACCAGCAACAACACTGCCTCCCTTGGGTTCACCAGACTCACCACCAGACCCGCCTCAGCAGCAGCAGTAGCCCAGCCATTGCGTGGTTCACAACATTCACAAACATCAGACGACGCTGACACTGTCACTTTCCGGAGTAGTGCTCTTGAGGTCTCCCAGTGTTCATCAAACACAACAACCAACAGCCCTTCCGTGTGCAGCGCTACGGTTCAGTTGTCTGTGTCGGAGATGTTTGAGCGCAAGAGGAAATTGCCAGCAAATGACCCCCGGGCCATGGCAGTAACAGCCAGCATAGCCAAGCTTCTGGCCTGCGAAATGCTGCCATATCGAGTGGTGGAGACAAACAGCTTCAAGGGCATGATGTCAGTGGCCATCCCACGTTACGTGGTTCCCAGCCGCTACCACTTTGCGCGCTCTGCAGTGCCTGAGTTGCATGAGCACGTGGTCAGCAAAATAACCCGAAGCTTGAAGAATGCCGTTGCCTGCAAGGTTCACCTCACCACTGACACCTGGACGAGTGCGTTCGGCCAGGGTCGATACATCTCCCTTACCGCGCACTGGGTGAACCTTGTGGAGCCTGGCAGCGATTCCTCACCTGCTACGGCACGGGTGTTGCCCACGCCACAAACAGCTGCACCGCCGTCCCTCCCACTGGATAACAACAGCAGCACCTACCTCTCTGACTCCTTCTCCTCCAACGCATCTCAAAGCTGTACCTCATCCGGAAACGCTAACCCAGCAGCAGTAGGATCGTGGAAGCAGTGCAGCACAGCTGTTGGCATGCGTCAGCAAGCGTTGCTGAAGCTAATCTGCCTTGGGGATAAGCAGCACACAGGGGAGGAAATTTGGAGGGGAATAAAGGAACAGACGGATTTGTGGCTGGCACCGCTGGACCTGAAACCGGGCATGGTTGTGTGTGATAATGGGAGTAATCTCATTCGCGCTTTAAGGTTGGCTAAGCTGACACACATCCCTTGCCTGGCGCACGTGATGAACCTAGTAGTTCAGCGGTTCCTGAGGACATACCCAGGCGTGGACGATCTTCTGTTGAAGGTGCGTCGAGTGGCCAAACATTGTAGAAATTCCAGTACTGCTTCGGGGGCACTCGCCAAGATGCAGGAGCGCTTCAATCTCCCCCACCATCGCTTGCTGTGTGATGTCCCTACGCGCTGGAATTCTACGCTGCACATGCTAGCCCGCTTTTGCGAGCAGAAGAGTGCAGTGGTCCAGTACATGACGGCGCAGTACCGAGGCGCATCCGGCCAGCTGCCAAGCTTCTGTGGATCCGATTGGGCAACATGTTGGACCTCTGCCAAGTCCTCCAAAATTTTGAGCAATCCACGTTGCTTGTGAGCAGTGACAACTCTTCAGTCAGCATTACCATACCACTGCTGTGTTTACTGAAGAGGTCGATGTTAAAAATCAAGGAAACAGCTGTCATGATGCAACTGGGGGAATCTGAAGGAGAAAACGATCAGCGTGATGGTACCAACATCAGGCCATCCGCCTCAGGGAACGCTGGCCCCAGCAGCTATGACGAAGAAGAGGAGGAGGAACAGCTGGAGTTGGAGCAGGAATTTCATGCCACCACTGACGAGGGCCAGAGCGGTGCACGTTGGACTTCCACAATTCAACGCGAATGGTCAGCAGAAGCAGACCAGGAGGAAGGTGACGACTATGATGCATCACAACAACTATCACAACGCTCACAAGAGGATGATGAGGATTCTGGTAGGACTCTGGCACACATGGCTCAATTCATGCTAGACTGCATTGAACGTGACCCACGCATTGTGCGCATTCTGGACAACACCAATTACTGGGTTTATACCCTTCTGGATCCACGGTACAAACACAATGTTCCAAAACTGCTTGAAGAAAGAGTCAGACAGGTCAAAATGGAAGAATACCAGCAGGCCCTTGTGGAGACTTTAGAGAGGAGATTGACATCCTCCCCCTCCTCTAGCCAGTTGTACGCAGACAGACTGACTTCCGCAAACCCAGGACGACCAGGAGGGCAGCAAACAACGCAAGCCGCAGCTAGTACCCAAAAGGGAACGGTATCGGCAGTGTCCTTGGAGTGGGAAAATTTTCTGACACCCATGCAGCAGCAGCCCACTGAACAGCAAGCGTGCAGATCCACCTCCAACACCGATCGCCTGGAGAAGATGGTCAAGGACTACATGTCAGATGACGTAGCTGTGTCGAACAATCCATCTGCACCCTTCAACTATTGGGTATCGAAGCTAGACACCTGGCACGAACTGGCAATGTACGCAATAGAGGTGCTGGCTTGCCCGGCAGCCAGCGTTATGTCGGAACGCTGCTTCAGTGCTGCCGGAGGCATCGTCACAGATCGGCGTATCCGCCTCTCTACAGAAAATGCAGACCGTCTGACTCAAATTAAAATGAATCAATCCTGGATTGGAAATGACTACGCAACACTCCAGGACCCCAACCAAGTAACATGACCAATGAACATCTGGGATGGTGTAGCGTTTCCGGTCCCTGTTTATTGAACCTCTCATCTGTATTACATTTATGACTGCATGGCGGCAAAAAGCATTGCTGCTATATCCGCACGCTTTTTGTCCTCATGCAAGGCCTGGGTTGTTGTGTCTCAAAAACCGTGGCCTTCTCCTCCTGCGCCTGCTCCTGTTCCATCACGTCTGCTGCTGCTGGGTTAGCGTTGCCGCGTGGTCCCTGTTTATTGAACCACTTATCTTTATTACATTTATGACTGCATGGCGGTACAAAGCATGCTATCCGCACGCTTCTTGCCCTCATGCAAGGCCTGGGTTGTTGTGTCTCACAAAGCGTGGCCTTCTCCTCCTGCGCCTCCTCCTGTTCCATCACGTCTGCTGCTGCTGGGTTAGCGTTGCCGCGTGGTCCCTGTTTATTGAACCACTTATCTTTATTACATTTATGACTGCATGGCGGTACAAAGCATGCTATCCGCACGCTTCTTGCCCTCATGCAAGGCCTGGGTTGTTGTGTCTCACAAAGCGTGGCCTTCTCCTCCTGCGCCTCCTCCTGTTCCATCACGTCTGCTGCTGCTGGGTTAGCGTTGCCGCGTGGTCCCTGTTTATTGAACCACTTATCTTTATTACATTTATGACTGCATGGCGGTAAAAAGCATGCTATCCGCACGCTTTTTGTCCTCATGCAAGGCCTGGGTTGTTGTGTCTCACAAAGCGTGGCCTTCTCCTCCTGCGCCTCCTCCTGTTCTATCACGTGTGCTGCTGCTGCTGCTGCTGGGTTAGCGTTGCCGGTCCCTGTTTATGGAACCTCTTATCTTTATTACATTTATGACTGCATGGCGGTACAAAGCATGCTATCCGCACGCTTCTTGCCCTCATGCAAGGCCGGGGTTGTTGTGTCTCACAAAGCGTGGCCTTCTCCTCCTGCGCCTCCTCCTGTTCCATCACGTGTGCTGCTGCTGGGTTAGCGTTACCGGTCCCTTTTCCTGGAACCTCTTATATGTATTACATTTATGACTGCATGCCGACGAAAAACATGTTACCTGTGCAAAGAAAACAGACATTTCCCGCATTTAAAAGACAGTTTTCCCTTTGAAACTTTAAAATCGATTTTCTCAAAAACTATAAGCTCTTTTTGCTAATTTTTTTTTCCTCTTGTACCCACTCCCAAGGTTCACATACCCTGTAAATTTGGGGTATGTAGCATGTAAGGAGGCTTTACAAACTACAAAAGTTCGGGTCCCCATTGACTTCCATTATGTTCGGAGTTCGGGTCGAACACCCGAACATCGCGGCCATGTTCGGCCTGTTCGGCCCGAACTCGAACATCTAGATGTTCGCCCAACACTAGTTGTAGGTGAAATGGGGTCCCGGGGCTAAAAAAAACCCAACAAAAAACAAGGGGCCTTCTAGAAAATAAGAACGACTGGGGTGGAGGGGGAAGTGAAGCCTGCTATATTAACCATAAAGTTACCCTGTTGAAGCCTATCTACCTATCTATCCCCCCTCTCCCCACATGGTCACTTTTAGGGTTTAGACAGCAGGCTGCAAGTTCATCTAGCATGCATATTCCCCCTACCCTCACAGGGTCACTTTAAGGGTTTATATACAGTAGGTTGCAAAAGTATTCAGCTCCCTTGAAGTTTTCCACATTTTGGCACATTACTGCCACAAACATGCATCAATTTTATTGGAATTCCACGTGAAAGACCAATACAAAGTGGTGTACACGTGAGAAGTGGAACGACAATCATACATCATTCCAAACATTTTTTACAAATCAATAACTGCAAAGTGGGGTGTGCCTATTTATTCGGCCCACTGAGTCAATACTTTGTAGAACCACCTTTTGCTGCAATTACAGCTGCCAGTCTTTTAGGATATGTCTCTACCAGCTTTGCACATCTAGAGACTAAAATCCTTGCCCATTCTTCTTTGCAAAACAGCTCCAGCTCAGTCAGATTAGATGGACAGCGTTTGTGAACAGCAGTTTTCAGATCTTGCCACAGATTCTTGATTGGATTTAGATCTGGACTTTGACTGGGCCATTCTAACACATAGATATGTTTTGTTTTAAACCATTCCTTTGTTGCCCTGGCTTTATGTTTAGGCCAGGGTCATTGTCCTGCTGGAAGGTGAACCTCCGCCCCAGTCTCAAGTCTTTTGCAGTCTCCAAGAGGTTTTCTTCCAAGCTTTCCTGTATTTGGCTCCATCCATCTTCCCATCAACTCTGACCAGCTTCCATGTCCCTGCTGAAGAGATGCACCCCCCGAGCATGATGCTGCCACCACCATATTTGACAGTGGGGATGGTGTGTTCAGAGTGATGTGCAGTGTTAGTTTTCCGCCACACATAGCGTTTTGCATTTTGGCCAAAAAGTTCCATTTTGGTCTCATCTGACCAGAGCACTTTCTTCCACATGGTTGCTGTGTCCCCCACATGGCTTGTGGCAAACTGCAAACTGGACTTCTTATGCTTTCTGTTAACAATGCCTTTTTTCTTGCCACTCTTCCATAAAGCTCAACTTTGTACAGTGCATGACTAATAGTTGTCCTATGGACAGAGTCTCCCACCTGAGCTGTAGATCTTTGCAGCTCGTCCAGAGTCACCATGGGCCTCTTGACTGCATTTCTGATCAGCGCTCTCCTTGTTCGGCCTCTGAGTTTAGGTGGATGGCCTTGTCTTGGTAAGTTTACAGTTGTGCCATACTCCTTCCATTTTTGAACAGTGCTCCGTGGGATGTTCAAGGCTTTGGAAATCTTTTTGTACCCTAAGCCTGCTTTAAATTTCTCAATAACTTGATCCCTGACCTGTCTGGTGTGTTCTTTGGTGTTGTTGCTCCCAAGATTCTCTTAGACAACCTCTAAGGCCCTCACAGAGCAGCTGTATTTGTACTGACATTAGATTACACACAGGTGTACTCTATTTAGTCATTAGCACTCATCAGGCAATGTCTATGGGCAACTGACTGCACTCAGATCAAAGGGGGCCGAATAATTATGCACACACCACTTTGCAGTTATTTATTTGTAAAAAATGTTTGGAATCATGAATGATTTTCGTTCCACTTCTCATGTGCACACCACGCTTTAAGTCATTCCCAACCCCCCCCCCCCCCCATCAGTTTTAGGGTTTACATGGCAAGCTTGAAGTCCCACCCTCCCTTCCAGCCTCCCTTGTCACTTTTAGCGTTTACAGGTAGGCTTCAAAGACCCCACCCACCCCCCTCCAGAGCGGAGATTGAGTGATTGAGCAGCCTGTGCCCTGCATCATAAAATTGCCTTATTCACTAGCACAGTCAGGTACGTTCAATTATATCCAGGTCCAGCCAGCAACATCAGTGAGCTACTTCTCTCCTCGCAGACATGGACCCACTGACTGTGTCACATCGGGGAGGGGGGAGTGCCAGTCCAGCTGGCTGTGTGGATGTAACAACCAGGAGAGAACCATGGAGACCAGGACACCACCGCCAGGGATCAGGTCCTTCCCCACCTCAATCACATCACTGCCTGCACTGATACCCAGCCCCAGACCACACACACCGAGCAGGCGGCTGCCAGCCAAAGCATCTGGCGGCTGCGCAGCTGGGTCAGACCATCAAGCGGATATCTTTGTTTGGCAAAGGGACTCTGGGGCCCGGAGGCAATTACCCCATTTGCCTTACTTGTAGCATTGGCCCTGCTATCCTTCCTGAGTAGTTGGATGGGCAGAAATTTGCATGCCCTATCCACAGCTCCATGTACCTATAAAATGGTACATGGCACTGTGCATTTAGGTGGTACTTCATTCAACCCCTAAATTAAGGTAGAATTCAAAGCGCTTAGAATTGCATTTTAATAATAATTCCAAAGTTTGTATAGTACTTTTCTCATGTCGGACGCAAAGCACTGAAGAGGCAGCCACTAGGGCATGCTCAGTAGGCAGTAGCAGTGTTTGGGAGTCTTGCCCAAGAACTTCTTACTGAATAGTTGCTGGCTTACTGAACAAGAAGAGTCTATATTTAAACCCATGTCAGAGGCAGTACCCTTAATCATTACACTATCCAGCCACTAACACACTTTTGGAGAGTGTCCTGTGTTGTGAGTACAGTAGTATCCTATCATCTTGCTCAATGGGAATCTTCAGGGAGCATTTCCATACGGTCTGTTAAGGGAGCAATGGGAAGCCACAGCAGCACATTTAAAGGAGTTGTAAGGAGAGAAAAAATGCATGCGCAGAAGTCGGAAATCCATTTAGAGGCTGATAGAAGTATGCTGGAGAAGACCGGAGCTGGGGCGAGGAACACAGAGACTTCTAGGGGCTGGAAGAAACCACAGGGGAGTAAACTTGCATTTGTATTTTTCACCTCCCAACACATCTAATAGATGCTTCCCCAATTGGTGTCCTCCTGTGTCCCCCATGAGTCTTCCTGTGTTCACTTCTGTCCCCCATGTGTCCCTTCTGTCCCCAGTGTTCCCTTCTATCCTCAGTGTGTCCCCTTCTGTCCCCAGTGTGCCCCTTCTGTTCCCATGCTGTCCCCAGCATGCGCCCATTGTGTGTCTGCTCCCTCTGTGTGGTCTCCCTCTTGTGTTTCGACACCCCCCTCCGTGTAATTAGCAATGTAGTGCATGTTTTACCTAACCCATTGGCTCTCATTGGGATTGCAGACCTCTTTTCTTCCATGCGGATCCCCCTAGTGACGGCTTCTGCTGATGACGCAATCAGCAGAAGCTGTTACTAGAGGAGAAATGCGGAAGTGAAGAGAGGTCTGTGATCCCCGCGGGAGCCGCTGGATTAGGTAACACATGCTACTGCTAATTACAATGGGGGGGGGGAGCGGAGAACCAAGGGGGGAGCAGAACACACAATGGAAGCGGACGCACACAGGGAGACATATGCAGGGAATCCCCGATGTGGCGGCGGGTTGGTGGTTTTGTAGCGGCTGGCGTTTAAGTCAGGGTTTCCGTGCACTTGCCGTAGAAGACTCAGGGACTTTTTCTCCCCATTTTTGGAAGAGAAAAATGTGTCTTATATGTTGGAAAATATGGTAATTGAGAACAAAAAAGGATTTTTTTATTGATACATTTTACTTTAACCTTTTGTGAAAATGAGTAAGTGGTACATTAGTAACCCCTATACCCATTTCACAGAGTCAGGCATCTGGGGGTTCCCCATCTGAGAATCTGAGAATAGGTATTGGTGGCTCCTAGGGGTTGTTAAAAGGAACCCCCAGATGCCACCGTGAACCCCTCCAGGCCTTCACCCCTTACCCCCCCCCCCCCCCCCGGCCACCAAAGGTGGAATGCTTTGCCACCCCTCTTTTCCAGAGCTCCCCCAAAAGATCATGGACCATGCAGGCTGGTATAGCTCAGAGTGGATCATGGATAATTAACACTGGAATCCTAGGTAAAGATGTATTAAGACTAATACAACTGCCCACAGTTTTTATTTCAAGTTTTAGATTTAAAAGATTTTTAAAAGATTTTTTATGCATATGCTTATTCATTAGAATGTTTCCCTCTGCAGTGATGAGGTGGTTGCGACTGTGATGTGTCTGCTAAGTTGGATGAACTAGAGATATATCAATTTGTGCCTGCTAATTGATGCACTGGGACATATCAATAACTGCCTGCATACTAATTGCATGAATTGCACTAGTATCTAAAGTATCAATTGTATGAATTTTTTATGCATACTATTTATATTAATGTATAAAATAAGTTCTATTCTTTGTTACTAGTATTCTATTTACCATTAGTACTACAGATATAACTACTGTAATTATCTCATATGTCTATTTTTATATCAGGTTTGCTTTAAGATAATCTCATGGCTAACATCCATATTTTTAATATCCACAAAAACAATTATGCTGTTACTATTTCCATATTACATTTTTAATGTGGAGAGGATGCTCAAAAACTCTGTTTAAAGTACACCTGAACTGAGAGGGCTATGGAGGCTGCCATATCTATTGCCATTTAACCGCTTCCGGACCTTGGTGATTGAACTCTATGCCTGTTTTGATCCTGTTATACCTGCCAGGGCGTAGATTTCAATTATCCCGCTACTACCACTGTCGGTATGACGGCAGAGCTGTGTGAGCCGGTCGGGAGCTGATTTCATTGGCTCCTGACCCTGTCACCACTGTAAATGGTCAATTGATGTCAATCCCATAGCGACGGCAGAGAGAGGGGCCTATGGCGATTCGTCAGGAGGAACCATTCTTTGGTACCAGCAGTCTCTGGTCCTTAAGGGGGCAGAGACTGCTGGTATGGAAGTGGTTAAACAATACCAGTTGCCTGTCAGTCCTGCTGATCTCTTTGGCTGTGCTGCAGTAGTGTCTGAATCACACACCTGAAACAAGCATGCAACTAATCCAGTCAGAAATACCTGATATATGTGCTTGTTCAGAATCTACAGCTAAGAGTATTAGAGACAGAGAATCAGCAGGACAGCCAGGCAATCTGCATAGTTTAAAACAAAATAAATATGTCAGCCTCCATATGTCTCTTAGTTTAGGTGTCCTTAAGGTGATTTTTGTATTTTTTTCTACTATGATTTTTCTACTATGATATTTTCAAGTTTGCATTAATTCTTTAGCATGTGTATGAGGTCTTCATAGACCTGGGCCCATCAGTCACTGCTGCCTATAAGCAGCAATCTCCCCTGACACAGTATACAAAAGGGACAACTCTGCCCTTTGTGCTATGACAGCTATGCTAACTACAGTTTCTTTGCCAGTGGCAATCTGGCAGCTTTCCTGCTGCTTAAAATCCATCCTGAGATGCAGTTAAGATGAGATACTGTACATGAAGCGAACACTGAGTGCTCTCGCCCCATGAATTGAGCTGGCAGCTGCTCCCACATCATCTGCACTGCGGGAACTGAAGCCTGTGAATGAGGTCTGTGTGCAGAGTGATCAGTAGGTCAGTGCAGTCTGTCACAAACTCCATGCTTCCAGAAAATGGAATTATACTCACAGCGGTGCACTAGTCTACAGATTAAGGAAAAATTCCCATAACCTACAGGCATAATAAGAAAAAGGATATCAGCTACCAAAGATTGGTCTGTTATATTTTTTGGAAAAAATAGTTATATGAACCAATAGAGACTAAAGTGTGTAAAGAAATAGGAATAGCATTCATATAATTTGTATTAAACATGCCTTAAAGCTGAACTCTTGGATTAACTGTAAGGACAGCAATGTGTAACTGTTGCTTCCGTTTCCTTATCACAGCAATTAAGTGTAATCTCAGAGTTAGGATACTTAAGGTCCGTACACACGCCGGACTTTAGGCAACGACGGGTCCGTCGTTGCCTCCCGCTGGGTGGGCGTGCCAGCGACAGTCCGGCGTGTGTACGCTCTGTCGTCAGACTGATACGGCTGTTTCTGAGCGATCCGCCGGGCGGATCGCTCAGAAACAGCCGTATCAGTCTGACGACAGAGCGTACACACGCCGGACTATCGCTGGCACGCCCACCCAGCGGAAGGCAACGACGGACTCGTCGTTGCCTAAAGTCCGGCGTGTGTACGCTGCTTTATAATAAGCAAACTGCTGAAACAGGTATGCAAGCCAGAATTTACTCTTATTGAAGTAACAGTTGTGCTCTGCTCTTCAGTCTGCACTGAAAACTTAATTTTCAGTAATCAACACACACCCTGTCCACATGTGCCGTGGGCTAATTCTTCTTGTCTCTTAATAACTAATGATAAATGAAATAATTGGCCTAGTATAGAGATGGCCTGAATGGTTCACCGGTAGACAGTTCCCAGCGAATTTTCACTGTTCTCATTCTCCGCAAACTGCAAACTTATGGCATGTTCGACCCACACCTATACATCAAGCAGGCACACAGACAAATGACAGTGCTCAAGGCTGCACCTGAAATGAAAACTGACAGAGGCATGCAGAGCCCCACTGGGGCTAAATACATGCCTTGAATGCAAAACAGATGCAAATTATGTACTAATTCTAATCTAAAATTTTGAATGTAGATTTGAAGCAATGAATGCAGCTAGCCACTAGAGTTGGGCCGAACGGTTCGCCTGCGAACGGTTCCATGCGAACTTCCGTGGTTCGCGTTCGCGTCCCGCAGGCGAACCTTTGCGGAAGCTCGGTTCGCCCCATAATGCACCATGGAGGGCCACCTTTGACCCTCTACATCACAGTCAGCAGGCACAGTGTAGCCAATTAGGCTACACTAGCCCCTGGAGCCACTCCCCCCTACTAAAAGGCAGGCAGCGGCGACCATTACGGTCACTCGTGTGCCTGCATTAGTGAGAGTAGGGCGAGCTGCTGCACACTCTCTCTCATAGGGAAAGATTAGTTAGGCTTAGCTTGTCCCTGGCTGCATACCTGTTCTGTGAACCCATCATTGCATACCTGTTCTGTGAACCCACCACTGCATACCTGTTCTGTGAACCCACCACTGCATACCTGTACTGTGAACCCACCACTGCATACCTGTTCTGTGAACCCACCACTGCATACCTGTTCTGTGAACCCACCACTGCATACCTGTTCTGTGAACCCACCACTGCATACCTGTTCTGTGAACCCACCACTGCATACCTGTTCTGTGAACCCACCACTGCATACCTGTACTGTGAACCCACCACTGCATACCTGTTCAGTGAACCTGCCACTGCATACCTGTACTGTGAACCCACCACTGCATACCTGTTCTGTGAACCCCCCAACTGCATACCTGTACTGTGAACCCACCACTGCATACCTGTACTGTGAACCCACCACTGCATACCTGTTCAGTGAACCTGCCACTGTATACCTGTTCTGTTCAGTGAACCCGCCACTGCATACCTGTTCTGTTCAGTGAACCCGCCACTGTATACCTGTTCTGTTCAGTGAACCCGCCACTGCATACCTGTTCTGTTCAGTGAACCCGTCATTGCATACCTGTTCTGTTCAGTGAACCCGCCACTGCATACCTGTTCTGTTCAGTGAACCCGCCACTGCATACCTGTTCTGTTCAGTGAACCCGCCACTGCATACCTGTTCTGTTCAGTGAACCCGCCACTGCATACCTGTTCTGTTCAGTGAACCCGCCACTGCATACCTGTTCTGTTCAGTGAACCCGCCACTGCATACCTGTTCTGTTCAGTGAACAGTTTGGTGTGTCAGTGTGAAGCAGTACCTTAATTACACTACCTGATTGATGTATACACATGCAAGATGTTTTAAAGCACTTTAGGCCTGTCATTTAGCATTCAATGATTTCTGCCCTTAAAACGCTGCTTTGCGTCAAATCCAGATTTTTCCCGGGGACTTTTGGCGTGTATCCCACTCCGCCATGCCCCCCTCCAGGTGTTAGACCCCTTGAAACATCTTTTCCATCACTTTTGTGGCCAGCATAATTTTTTTTTTCAAAGTTCGCATCCCCATTGAAGTCTATTGCGGTTCACGAACTTGAACGCGAACCGAACCTTCCGCGGAAGTTCGCGAACCCGGTTCGCGAACCTAAAATCGGAGGTTCGGCCCAACTTTACTAGCCACTAGTATACTTACGTTCAATTTGTACATTGGGAGACATGGCAGCGCTTTCAAACAGAAGTTATACCTGAATCTATTTGCATGGATGTGCAGAGCTCCAGGAACTGGACAATATTACACACCTTGCACTCAAAACAGGCAAAGGAGGGTGTTAGCTTCAGTAAATAATGTGTAACTAAAGAAAATACAATGTTATGACAAACTAATCATACATCAGAGATTTTACTAAACCATTTCAGCCAACCAGCCACTATTATTTTTTTAGGCCTGTGTAGTTACTTAATGACAGAGTTTGATTCTATCTGTAAAAGCTCCTTGACTGGATTAAGTCAAACAACTCACACCTGTATATCTATTTATTTATTTATTGTATTTATAAAGTGCCAACATATTACGCAGCGCTGGACATTAGTTTAGGTTACAGACAATATTTAGGGTAACATACAGCAATACGACAATACAGGAAAACAAGAAAAAACAGATCACGCAGCACAGTATGAGTGCAAGGTGATGCTTAGTCAGTCGCTGGATGGGTCTATGTATAAAGATGACGGCATATCACAATATTACTCATATTTAAAGGGATACTGTAGGGGGGTCGGGGAAAATGAGTTGAACGTACCCGGGGCTTCTAATGGTCCCACGCAGACGTCCTGTGCCCGTGCAGCCACTCCCCAATGCTCTGGCCCCGCCTCCGGTTCACTTCTGGAATTTCAGACTTTAAAGTCTGAAAACCACTGTGCCTGCATTGCCGTGTCCTCGCTCCCGCTGATGTCACCAGGAGCGTACTCTGCTGTCCCAGTACGGTCTGCGCCTGCGTAGTACGCTCCAGGTGATGTCAGCAGTAGCGAGGACACGGCAACGCAGGCACAGTGGTTTTCAGACTTTAAAGTCTTAAATTCCAGAATTGAACCGGAGGCGGGGCCAGAGCATTGGTGAGTGGTTGCGCGGTCAACGGATGTCTGCCTGGGACCATTAGAAACCCTGGGTAAGTTCAACTCATTTTCCCCCGACCCCCCTACAGTATTCCTTTAAGGAGAAGATAGCAGGAAGAGCATCACTGTTCAAGTGTATCCAGAACAAGAAATCCCCAAAAAGGTTTGCTATTGGGCAGCATGATTCGTAGTTAAGCTTAGTAGTTAAGCTACTGAAACTAAACTGTTTTTGTACTGCTGTTATAAAAGTAAAAAAAAAAAGTCAGGGTGTGTGGAGAAGACTGGGGAAACAGATCTCACAAAGCTACTGATGATACCAAGTAGTCTGGCCTGGTTCACACTGCAAAAATTTTCTAAAGCGCTTTTGATTTGAAAAGCTCTTGCTAATGCAATGCTTAATGTGCCCATACATGGTACAATTTTACATTTTTTTTCAATTAGATAATTAAGTTCGATTATTCTGTTAGATCAAATATAAAGCTTTTTCCAACATGTCTGATCGTATTTTTATAGAAAAAAACTGGATAATTGCTAGTTTTTCTTGATCGAAAAAAAAGATTCTTTTCAACGTTTTGGTCGAAAAAATGTACCGTGTATGGGTACCACTAGGGCGATTTTTTATAAGATCACATTGCTCAAGTGAGAACGCACACATAGCATTACATTAACAAGAGCTTTTAAAATCAAAAGCAATTTGAAAAAAGCTCTTGCAATGTGAACCAGCCCTAAATGTACCACTGTTCTTTGGCATTGGGCAGGTGGACCTTCCTGTTACTACCAGGCATCTGCATTTAGATTAAATGGTTAAGTGAATTGAGCACCTGTTAGTGGCCATATGGGGTTTGCGATCTTCTCCATGAAGAGCCCACACTGTGCCACATTTTCATTGTGCCGGCAAGGTCATGTGCGCTGCAATGCATGGCGGGAGAAATAGTCTGTGGATTCTTTGCCACTAAAATGAAAATGCAGCACAGTGCGGATGGTGGTTTCCATACAGACAAGAGGCCATAAGAGCTGCCCCCCCATAGGTAAGTAATGTCAGTCACCCCAAACCCCGAATGGGACACTATTACGAAACTCCCTGATGGATGGGCATTGGGGAAATCAGGCAGGCAGTGTGTATTTATCAATATTACACTGAGATATTACACATCAGTTTACAAAGTACATAGACTACTGTATATGCATAGGTATGGTTGAAAATGCCAATTTCTGATTCTGCTAATAAATCAGACATGGTGATTTCCAATTGGAAATGCGGATATTTGAATTCTCTGGAATCTGAATGAGCAGCCCTGTTTGCGGCGCGTTACACAGTGAGTTTGGTCTGTCAGTGTAAAGCAGTACACTAATTACATTACCTGATTGATGTATACACATGCAAGATGTTTTAAAGCACTTTAGGCCTCCAATTTAGCATGCAATGTGATTTCTGCCCTTAAAACGCTGCTGTGTATCAAATCCGGATTTTTCCCGGGGACTTTTGGCGTGGATCCCACTCCGCCATGCAAAAACTCAGGTGTTAGACCCCTTGAAACATCTTTTGCATCACTTTTGTGGCCAGCATAAATGTTTGTAGTTTTCAAAGTTCGTCTCCCCATTGAAGTCTATTGCAGTTTGCAAAAGATCACGCGAGCCGAACTTTTGCGGAAGTTCACGTTCGAGGTTCGCGAACTGAAAATCGGAGGTTTAAGCCATTTCTATTGACAGGCAGCCGGACCATTCTTTTGTGAGCCACCCTGTACTTTACTCATTTGTCTCCATAATAGAATCTCAAAATACTTATTAAGACTCAATGGTTTGAAAATAGATAAACATTTTAATTACTGAGTAGAAAGACGCAGCATCTGGGAGATTGGTTCCAGACTGGGACTTTGGAACTTGTGATTATTGCCCTCCAGCACTTTAAGTGATAAAACAGCTACAAGATGACTGGTGAAGTTCTACAAGATAGAAGATGCAAAGTACAAGAGGCTAAACGCCTAAAAACTCAAATGTAAAGAACATCAGATAGTTCTTCTTAAAGACAGTAATTGTAAAAATCAATATGTTTAAGAATTCAAAAGATTAAGCATCAAAAGACTGGGAAGGTTTGAAGAATTTCCCGATGGCTACCTTGCTAATAGGATTTATTTTCCTCTCTTAATCTGGGCCATTAGTAAACAGCACAGAGCTCCATGTATCTTGTTTCCTCATTAGTGTGCAACATCTGTTTCTTTCTGTAATTAGCTCACAGTTCAATGGTTAGCTTCAGTGTATTACACCTGTAGTACAATCAACAAAGAGATAAAAGCAGTACACATTTCTTTCTCTGCAAAAATCTCAATTTGTATACATTATTTAAAAAGAAACTGCCATACCCCAAAGCTTTTGTTTTCCTTTGCTTCATTCTGGTAAACACCCATACTTTACCTTTATTCTTACTTCAGTGCAGCTGATGCCTTCATTTTAGAGCATAGAACGGAAAAATTCCCTTAATAGAATGTTCAAGTGATATTAACTTTCCTTCCAGCCTCACAGCAATCTCTGGGGTAGTCCAGTAACAGGACATAGATGAGATGTGAAAATGTAGACACGCATAGTGATTAAGAATTTGGGATTTATAGGTCACATGGAAAGGCAGACAATTATAGGCCAACTAGTGGCAAAATTGAAGATGATAAATTCTAGAACCACATATGCGGATTATGTGATTTATAAGTATAACTTTTGGCACTGCATTTTTAAATTTAGAAATTTAGTTTTAAAACTGTGCCTACCTGCAAATGCACAATTATCCATACCGATAAAAGATCCTGGCACTGGCTGCTTTCCTGTTCAGGGGATTTCCTATGACTACAAGAAGGCTGTGCTAGCATAGGGAGAGAGCAGGGATGCAACTAAACTCAATAGCTCCCCCCCTGCAAAAATTATAGCATGGGGTCCCCTTGGTCTCTGAACCCCATGAGGGTCACATAATTTGTAACCAGCGAATGGCAGCAGAGTGTTCGGCTGTGAATCAGGAAAAGATTACAGACATTCCTGCTACTCGTTACTCTGCGTGGTGGGAGGAGGTGGCAGGGATGGTTTTTGTGAGTGAATGGGGAGGTTTTTTTTTTGCTAATTGACTGCACTTCTGGTTTGGGAGTGGAAGGAGGAGGGGCCCCCAAAGCCTCTGCCCCCTCCATGGCAGGGGCCGCAGGGGTGATTGCTACGCTCATGGGAGAGACACAAGATTCTGCCCATCTCTCTTGAGCAAAGAACTAAACATGGATGATGAGGGTGATCAGCTGTGCAGCTAAATAACAGTAGAAGCAGATCATTTCCATGTTCCACCCTTTGTTTCTGCCCCACCCCCTGCAATCACCTTTATCACTTTTTCTAGTGTAATGGTGGTCCGACCTCTCTTGTTCATCCTTATTCGAGCTTTACATGGCCACTCCTGGTTTATTCACTCATTATCTGAATATACAAATGGCGAGAATGAAAGTTGTATTGCTGCTTCAATCAGACCTGTGTCTTGAAAAAGGTATATTTTTCCACTGCTTTGCTTCTACACATTTTTTATATTTATTTATCAACCTAATTGCTGTTTCTTCCTTGTCCATTTGTTGGGTTTTAAATTAGAAACAATTACTATTACCTTAGTTTTTTACAAGGATAACATAAACATTAGAAATTATATTCCACGTACTGTAACATCTAATTTAGACTATGACATAGTACTGTCCTGGAGTCCTAAGACAGCACAATGATGCCATAGAGAGGTTTGAATTGTGTAGCACCTAAGGACAAAGCTAAACAAACATGCCTTCAGATACCCCCAACACTGCATGTTTTGTGGACATTCACACTGGTGGTTAATCCACACTGATAAGCAACTAAATGCTTATGCCAGGTAAAGTGGATGAAGTTAGATATCAGGAAGGGACCACCAGCATTATATCCCTGTATAACTGCACTCACCTCACCATGACAAACAAAGCAAAAAAAAAATGGTAGCCCTCTCCATTACGCTGATAACGTGTGGAGAGCTCAAAAGCCTGAGCAGAAAAACACAGAGCAAAATTTAAAGAGAACCTGAACTGAAAATAAAAAGTCAAAATAACCATACACAGGTCATACTTACCTCCCGTATAGTCTAGTCCTCAATATCTTTCTCCTCTCCTGCGTCCAATTTGTCCACGGTGATCAATGGAATTCTTCCTCCTCCATTTTAAAAATGGCCGATACACCATAACAGCTACTGGGTCAGCATACTGTTAAACTGTAATATCACCCACTTGGGCCATAGGGAAACATGGACATTACCTTGCACATTCAGTTGTAACTTACAGCTGCTAATATATAACTGACAGCAACTGGTATATTTCAGTTCTGACAAAATATTGTCAGAACTGGAAGGGATCACTGTAAGATGAAAATGGTGAGCTTCTGAGAGGAACTGATGGGCTGGTTAGTATGTAATATTAATTTGCAGCTACGTCATGTGTTTATTTTAAATAATTTTACTCACTTCAGGTTCCCTTTAAAGGGACCTGCTTTCTATCTACCATATTGTTTGGAGCATAAGACACTCTTTTTCTCTCCCAAAAGTTGGATGAAAAAGTTGATGCAGCTTATGGTCCGAATAATGCTGGACCGGTGCCACAGTCCCCCCACTAATCCCCACAGCAACACAATGGAAGCCCTCACCTTGGAGTTCTCCATCTTGTGTCTGGCTGTATTGTTGGTGGTGTGTTCTCTCTGTGACCCCAGTGCATGTGCGCCAAGAGGTCAGGTAGTAAGAAGTGAGCAGAGAGAGAGAAGCATTTTTTATATGCTTGTTTCGTTGACAACTATCTAAGGTGGAATTTAAAATGTCACCTCCCTTTGGGGAGATATCCCTGACTTCCCATTGCAGAGTGCCGCACTGCTGTAACTTCTTAAGCTTTCCCCCACAGCCTCACACTTGAAGCTCCCGACTTTCAGACTTCAAGAAGCCCCACACTGCTGCAGCTTCTTTAGCTCTCCTCCACAGCCACAGCATACAACAGGAACTTGGCCAACAGATAGAGTTTCGGCACATTTTGGTGCTCCCAGCCCAATAGAAGTGCACCAACTGAACCAGGTTGATGCTAAACTGTGCTTATGCTGTTTGGTTTGCTGTGATTTGCTTTATCTTGTTTCTGTTTGCCAATGAATTGTAATTGGAAGTGCTGGAATATGCACATTGCTTGCTGAACTGCATGACCAGATATGTATATCTGAGGATGTGGCCAGTTCTGGGCCAGTTGTCGATCTATCACATTAAAGAAATGATTAAGAGGTGGAAGAGTAAAGCTCCGTAAGACACCCCTGCACCACGGACACACCAGGTTTAGTATTTTTTCCCCCTGGTTTTTTTGTTTCTTAACCTAAATCTTATGGTCAGGATGCATCTCGTGGTCCTAAAAATATGGTATGTTATTGTCAAATTAATTTGGTCAGTTCAGAATCTGAGTAATTAAGAGAATCTGAGTCCCTTACTTTCTTACATGGGTAATAAGTGTGTTAAATAAATATGTTCCTCGTGAACAAAAGTGATCAATAAAATGAGTGAGTGTGTGTAATTAAGGAAAAAGCAAATACATTTTCACTCAATTATATGTCTGTAGTCTGGAAACAGTTATTGTAAAGCACTTCCGAACTATAAATAAACTGATGAGATAACTATTTGTAAAAAAAATAAGTTTTAGACTCCAGTTTAATTTTCTGTTGAAATTTGAGCTACCCTTATTCTCTATTCTCAATCCATTGAAGTTATGTAACTGGCTGGGTTTTTGGCACTCCTCGGGCATACTTGCGTTTTGTATTTCCGAAGATGAGTGCATTCGTACAGCACATGGGTTAGCCTGGACTTATTATGTGAAATATTGGAGAAGGCAACATTGAATTTTGGCATGACTAGAAGTGGTGTGATGGTCAATTATATCCAGTCAGAACTTTCTGGTTAAAAGTGGCCACACACGATACAATAAAATTATCCTATTTTACGGATATTCAATAAATATGATCGGATCTTCCGAAAAAAATCTAAAGGTTTTTTTTTTTTTTATTCGACTGAAAAATCTGATCAGATTTCCCATTTTCTATTTTTATCGATCCAGAATGCTGGAAATGTTTCTTTATTTTTTCTAAACATTGTATGGTGTGTGTTAGATTGTCAATTTATTAATATACACACCCTAGCAATTTTCTCAGAGTTTCCAATCATTTTTATCATAATTGGGGAAAAAATGATCATATGTGTGTGGTAAATTTGCCATATTTGTGGAATGTTACAATCAGTCAGAAAAATTGATTTCAATTCTTAAAGGGACTCCGAGCTCAGAAAAAAAAGGAAAGTTGTACTCACCAGGGGCTTTCTCCAGCCCAGTGCTGGTCGGGAGGTCCCACGCCGGCGTCCTGGCTCCTCTCCTTCTCCCCGCTCCGGAATGGCTGGCAGGCCGCAGCCCGGGCGACACTCTCCCGAGTGTCGGGCTGCTTCTTCCGCATATGACGCGGATTACGTCACACGCCGGCCACCTCGCGTCATCACGGCGGCCGGCGTGAAAGTACTGCGCATGCGCGAACAAATCGCGCATGCGCAGTACTTTCACGCCAGCCGCCGCGGCCTGCCAGCCATTCCGGAGCGGGGAGAAGGAGAGGAGCCAGGACGCCGGCGTGGGACCTCCCGACCAGCACTGGGCTGGAGAAAGCCCCTGGTGAGTACAACTTTCCTTTTTTTTCTGAGCTCGGAGTCCCTTTAAATTGAACAGATATTTAAAAAATGTATGGTGTGTGGCCACCTTAAGAATAATGTTTTTTGGTTAAGATAATAATAAAACCTACAATAGTGTCACTACTGACAATGCAAGTCAAGATTGTGTTCATTTTGGAATAAGTTTTGCTCTAGAATAAGCAATCTCCCCCCCCCCCCTCCCCCGGTATCTGATATCAGTTCAAGGAGCTAAGTGAATATACAATTCAGTGGCTACTATCACCAAAATAGAAATTGTAGAAGCATTTTTTATATGCTTGTTTCATTGACAACTATCTAAGGTGAATTATTAAAGGTGGCCATACATGGTACAATTTTTCAATTAGATAATTTAGTTTGATTATTCTATTAGATCGAATATAAAGATTTTTCCAGCATGTCCGATCATTTTTCCAGAAAAAACGGGATAATCGTTCGAATTTCTTGATCGAAAAAAAAAATATTTTCAACTTTCCTTCAATTCGATCATTTAGATCGAATAAACGGGAAAATTGAACGTTTTTATTGTACCGTGTATGGCCACCATTAGACTGATTCTAATTTTTGTTTTCTATACCATAAGCTATCAAAAGACATCATTTGATTGGCTGTTCTACACTTGTGCTTATTGCAGAATGTTATAAATGAAGTCCATTAGTCTTGCACAGAAGATTTAAATGAGATTCAAGTGGCAACAGGGGATTTTTCCTAAAGCTTGGTGTTTGGTTAATGTGCAGAAACAGAGCATATTCCCTTAGAGGCCTTTAACTTTCCATATGCAAAGAAATTCAAATCAGACTTCATTATTTCTATTAATTTGTTGAGCATTCCTCTTTTAAGATACAGGTAGAATTCTGAATAATAATAAACAAAAAACAGCAACTATTCTGATAAAGGTAATACAGTATTGGCAATCTCTTTCTTATTGCTAGAGTTCTGCTAAGTCTCCATTGAGTCAATGAGCTCCTGCCGTGGAGTTCAACTCAGTCAGTACATTCTCTGTCTGTCAAGTGCTTTAACATTCACTTGTAGATTTTAGTCAAAAAGCGGTATGGAGAGACAGCTCTTCAAAATAAGTGATTCAACACTTAAAATATCCAAGCTTTTTCGATCAATCCTGAAACAAGGGCTTCTTGTGAGCAGTGCATATTGTATTACTTTGATAGCAACAATGAGTGTTAAATATATGCATGCATAGCTTTGAAGCATGTCATAGTTTATACTGAATTTTATGGATTGTTTTTCTTCTGTTGCTGAAAATGACAAGCAAGCACTAAAGCTTAACCCCTTCAGACCCAAGCTTTCTGAATTTTTGCTTCCCTGTGGGACCATAAGCCAAAGAAGAGAGTCAAAAAGCAAAATAGGTAGTCATTGACGTGATCTAGGAAGAAAGGTAGAAAGTATTGCTAGTTTTCTTTATGAACTTGATGACAGGAATGCCACCCACCAATCTTACAATAACTAGCGTAAAATTTAGGCAAAGGCAACAGTACTTATCAGTGTGGCGGTCAGGGATGGATTTACAGCTCATAAGCCTATAGACTCGTAAGCTCTTGTGCCCTAAACCCTGCCCCTTAACACAGGCCACACCCTTCATGTCACACCAGCTTTTTCTTATAAAATAAAACCACAAAAGGTAATGCAGTTATTAACAACCAACCAACCAAGTAGAGTATACCAATAATGTGCAGACATTACCAACAACATGCACAATTTACCAAATATAGGCTGACATTACCAACAACAAGCAGATAATACAAATCAGAAGGACATTATATTAATAAAAATTGTGATAAATACTGTAGTTTCTAATCACAGGCAGCCAGCGATAAGTAGATTTTAGTGATAGGAATGTGTATGTAAGCAAAGCCACCTACAGAAGCCTCCTGTCCCTGAGTGCATCTGAAGATGGGTGGCTCCATACCACGCATATGCACACTTGCACACACAAAAACCTTCAGAAGCATTTGGGGACACGATTGCTTCTGAAGCCTTCCAACGGCTCTCAGAGGCAGAAAAATCAAAGAGGGGACAGCACAGAAATGGGGATACCATGAGAGGACAGGGAAAGAACCAGAGACTTCTCTCTCCTTAGGTATGCGTCTTTTAAAAAAAATACTTCACATTATCTTTAACCAATATAAATGTAAATGGCATGAGTATGTGGCATCACAGCTGGGCACTCGTCAGAGGTGAGCTAATTACGTAAAGTTTTACTTACCAGGGCTTCTTCCAGCCCCTAGAAGTCTCTCTGGTCCCATGCTGTAGTTTTGTCTGCTGTAGCAGGATTTTCTCAATTGAATGTATTGAATGTAGGGTTAGGTTTATTTTCCCTACCTGCATGTCTCATGATTATTGTATATAGTGACTCGTCTTTGTAATTAAATTGTCTTTAATTGTAGTTACCTCCACATCTAGAAGTTACCACACTGTACTGGCTCTTGGTTTTATTTCATTTGAGAATTTTTTTGTTTCTGGGAAAGAAGATTCCTCGCAATGCCAGTCGAATACCCGTAACAAAAGGCATAGCCTAGTGTGTTTCACACACTATATGGCATGCTTTCTCATGGATGGTAGCACTGCACACATATGTGTTAGTCTTCTTTGGAATGTAAACCAATCTAAGCTCACTCACTTGCAAGCTATACTAGAGGATGTAACAATTTTTACAATCAATTTAGATATAAACACATACCAAAAATACAGACCAAAAAAGTTGTCAGCAAAACTGACACAATAAAACTTTACAAAATATAGGCTCTAGTTCAGACCAGTGCAAAGTTTAAGCGCACCGGGCCGCCAGCTGTGGACTGCAAGCCCCATTCCTTTTTTACAAAAAAAATCTCCTTACCTATCCCCTCCCTGCAGAGTTGTGAGCAGACGATAAGAAGAGGGTTAACGCATCTAATTGCCTCTTCCAGTGGCAGGTCTCCATGGTAACAGCATCCCAACATGACACTCCGTCAGGACGTGCCAGCAAATCACACGAGTCACGATTAGCTGAGTTACCTTCCTATCATCTGCTCGCAACTCTGCGGGAAGGGAAGAGAGTAATCCAACCACTCAGTGGTAGGCTGGATTTACAGTGTACGCCGGCTGAATGCGGCGTACACTCCTAGGACTAGAGATGGCCCGAACGGTTCACACGTGAACTTATTTCGGTGGTTCGCGTTCGCGGTGAACCGCGAACTATATGCGAGTTCGACCCGCCCCCTATACTACATCATTAGGGTTAACTTTGACCCTCTACATCACAGTCAGCAGACACAGGGTAGCCAATCAGGCTACACTCCCTTCTAGAGCCCTCCTCCTTATAAAAGGCAGGCAGTGTCAGCCTTTTCACTCACTTGTGTGGCTGCAGTAATTAGAGAAGGGAGAGAACCTGCTGTAGACATAGGGAAAGCATAGTTAGGCTCTTGTTAAGGCTTGTTAGCTTGATCCTTGATGATACTTATTACTAAAAAGCACCCCTCAACAGCTCTTTTGAGAGCTAATGTTTTTCTTGTGACCTATTTTTTTTTCGTGTGTGTCCCACAGACATTTGTGTTGCATATACAGCCCTGCCAGTCAGTCGCAGCTGGCTCTTGGCCCCTTGGTAATTTCTACTGTGCCACTGCCAGGCCCAGCACATTCAGTGACTACCTGTGTGTGTGACAGCTGCACATTTGTAATACCAATCACTGCATCCCTACCTGTTCAGTGCACCTACCTACGTGAGCACACGCAGTGTTATATACCACCAGTCACTGCACCTGTTCACGGTACCTGTGTGTGTCACAGCTGCACATTTGTAATACCATGCACTGCATTACTACCTGTTCTGTGCACCTACCTACGTCAGCGCACGCAGTGTTATATACCACCAGTCACTGCACCTGGTGGTGCCTAACCCTAAGACTCCCCTGGTGGTGCCTCACCCTAAGTCCCCCTAGGTAGTGCCTAACCCTAAGACTCCCCAGGTGGTGCCTAACCCTAAGACCCCTCCCAGGTGGTGCCTAACCCTAAGACTCTCCTAGTGGTGCCAAACCCTAAGACTCCCCTGGTGGTGCCTCACCCTAAGACCCCCTCCAGGTGGTGCCTAACCCTAAGATCCCCCCAGGTGGTGCCTAACCCGAAGATTATCCTGGTGGTGCCTAACCCTAAGACTCCCCAGGTGGTGCCTAACCCTAAGACCCCTCAGGTGGTGCCTAACCTTAAGACCCCCCAGGTGGTGCCTAACCCTAAGACCCCCCAAGTGTTGCCTAACCCTAAGATTCCCCTCATGGTGCCTAACCCTAAGACTCCCCAGGTGGTGCCTAACCCTAAGACCCTCCAGGTGGTGCCTAACCTTAAGACCCCCCCAGGTGGTGCCTAACCCTAAGACTCCCCTGGTGGTGCCTAACCCTAAACCCCCCTAGTGGTGCCTAACCCTTAGACCCCCTCCCGCTTGTGATGTCTAATCCTAACTCCCTCCCCCCCCCCTCTGCACCCCCAAATCAAAAATCTTGCATATAAGGGGGTGCCCTTTTGTAACAGAATCAAAAACCTTGTAGCCGAAAACCCTGTGGCTGAATGAAAAATATGGGCTACAAAGGGGCGCCCTTTTGTAGCAGAATCAAAAATCTTGTAGCCGAAAACCTTGTAGTCGAAAAAAATATGGGCTATAAAAAGGGGTGCCCTTCTGTAGCTGAAAATCTTGTAGCCCAAAAAATGATGGGCTACAAAGGGGCGCCCTACTGTAGCCAAAAACCTTGTAGCTGAAAAAATATGGGCTACAAAGGGGTGGTCCGCTTGTAGCCTATATCAAAACTCAGGTGCCCTTTTCACCACCTTGTAGCCTATATTTGCAGAAATAACATTAATGTCTATGGAGGTGCCCTTTTCATACAGGCAGCTCAGGCGCCCTTTTCAACGGATCCCAACTCAGGTGTTAGACTCCTTGAAACATCTTTTCCATCACTTTTGTGGCCACATAAATGTTTGTAGTTTTCAAAGTTCGCCTCCCCAGTGAAGGCTTTTGCAGTTCGCGAAAGTTTGCATGAACCAAACTTTTGCGGAAGTTCGAGGTCCACGAACCAAAAATCGGAGGTTCGAGCCATCTCTACCTAGGACATAGTTTTCATATTCTTTTTAAAATAACTTTTAAGCATTGTACAGTTAAAAAAGTACCTAAAAGCTGGTGAAAAAGTCCTATGAAAATTATTGTGAGTATCTTCTTGCTTGCTGGTGGTTTAACAGGCATTTTATGATAAAGTGTGAAAATATCACCTAGGAGAAAACTCAGGAGAAAAAGTGAATTGCATATGGTCCTATAATTGTAAACATTTCATATAACTCTATGTAAATAATGTAGCAAAAAATCATTATAAACATCTGTACCTGATTCTCTGCATTTTGAATACCTACCCCAACATTATTTTTTCCATGATTTATATATAAACTTGGTGACAAAATATTTTTATTATTCTTGTCTTTGCTGGATCTATTTTATAAATAGCAACCAACAGGAGAAAAGATTCCCTGTTAGAGCACCAAGGCTGTCATTCATGCAAACATTTTGCACACAAAGCCACACTGAATGTAAATAATCAATATACATTTTATTGGCAAAATCTTGTGAAAAGGGAAAAAACTAATATTGTGGGGGTGGCACAGAGCAGATATAAAAAGTTACTTGATATTGCAATAATATGCAAAGTGGTATGTACAAATAACAATAAGAAGTACAACTAACGTCAGTGCACAGTGCAAGCCAGCAATAAGTAAGAACCTAATATAAGCCTAATGCCTAAAGTAACCAAAAACTGCCAGGCTAAGTTGAATTGTATCATACTGATAATTTACATTCAATGTGGTTTTGTGTGCAAAATTACGCATGAATCACTGTCTTGGTGCTCTAGCAAGCAATCTTTTCTCCTTATGGTTACTATGTTGGTACTTCCCTGAGCAGATGACAGTTTATACCCTAATATAATTGATTAGTAGTGCTACTCCAGTCCTTCTTTTTGCTTTTTCAGAAATAGGGAAGGTATTTCCAAACTGAGGGTAGGAACACACTAGGCAGAATCGCATATGCGTTTTCCATAGCGCCTAGTGTGTTCCTAGTGTGGAAAAAATGTTGATCGAGGATCTTCAGCATCCTTAAGCTTTTAGTTTATTTTATTAAAGCCAAGTTAATCTCACATTTTCTTGTCTGGTAAACCCTGGTACAGCCACATAGAATGTCCATATCCAAAAACCTTTCTCTCATTTTCAAGCCTGTTTTTAAATTATTCTTTTAATTACAATTAGTAGTTATTTTCTAAACGTATGAAATGTGCAAAACTGGAAAGTAACCTGAGAGCTGGGCGAAGCTAGGGCGAGAAGGGGCGTGACCGGGTGGGCTCTGAACTGGACTGTCCAGGAACAATAGGGTCGCCAGGTGTGAAGTAAAGGTGGAGTGTCTTGGCCGGGGGCCAGGACACTATAAGACCAGGGGGCTGGCCATTCAGCCTCCCTTCTTGGATCGTGTGGATACAGCAAACTTCGCTGGAGCTCAGGCTGGGGTAAGTGCAGCTTTTTTCTTACTAGGCCTTAGCCAGAAATCCCTCCCCAGCCATCTCCCAGCATCAGGCCCAAACAACAGCAGCCTTTTCCCCCGGTGGATAGCTGCAGCCCCTGCGAGTCCCATCCATCCATCCCATTCATCCCGGCTGCCCCAGCCCGGCCAAACCCCATCACATCCCAGTGGCCCAGCTCACCCAGCGCGTTACAGCAGCTTCAGGCAGCCGACCTGCAGCTCCTACCTCACCTTACAACTCACCCCAAGGCGATTCTGGGCACACCAGGTCTCCCTCCCACCCAGCTTCAGGTGGCCCCTTAGTGTGCCACCCATCCATCCCATCCAGCACAGCGACCCCCTCGCAGCACTCCGGGCCTTTCAGCACGCTCCGAGTGCCCCAGGTGACCGCTGGCTTCCGCATCCCACCCCTCTCACCTCTCCTGCCCAGCTACCCCAATCAGGCCTTGCCACCTCAGCCCACCCGCCCCATCACAGAGCAACAGCAGGGGCACACTGCCATGGATGCCCCCATGCAAGAGCTCTGGGACCGAGTGCGGGCCATGCCAGGGGAACAAGGGATGCTGTGGCTACAGGCCCAGCTCACTAACCTGGCTGGGGCTCCGCGCCCGGAGAGCACCAGAAGAAGGAGGCCTCCGGTCCGCTTTAGCCCCGCGGGCTCCCCGGCCAGGAGCCGGAGGCGGGGGGAAGAAGGTCCCACAACAGCGGAGGTCGGCGCGGGGGGCATAGGGGCCCAGGCAGCGGCGGCGGATTGCGGGGACCACGGTGGGCGGGCGGAGAGGGGCCGGAGTGCGGGAGACGGCCCGGCCGAGGAGGCTCACCCGCCCATGCAGCAGCAGGCGGCAGGTCCACGCCCCCTCCCTCTTCCTCCTCGAGGTCCGCCCCAAAATGGCCGCCACTCGGAGCTCCCACAAGATGGCGGCCACCCGGGTCTCCGGGAAAATGGCCGCCGTCATAGCTCATCCAGCCCACGGCAAAATGGCCGCCGCCGGGACAGGGCAAGCAAGAGCCCCGGTCAGCGCGGCCGGCGCAGCGGCAAATGCAGCGGTGGGGCCAGCGGGGGGCCGGCGTCAACCCCCGCAGCGCAGCGCCCACGCACCCCATCCCCACCCAGCCGCCAAGCGGCCACCCCCACCCACAGGCCTCACAGACATGGCCACCGAAGGGGACCCAGCTCGGCCCCGGGCCTGCAGGTACAGGGGAAAGTAAAGGGCTCACCACAGAGCCCCAGCACGGAACCGGGGGCGGGTGGGGGGGGGCACGTGCCACAGACAGGGGGCCCCAGGAGGACAGAGGGGCGCAGGGCAGCGCAGGGGGGGGCAAGTCTGGGGGGAGGAGAGCAGCGGGCAAGGGGGCCGCAAAGAGCCGGGGCGGCAGACAAGGGGCAGCACAGAGGCCCAGCACGTGGGAGGGGGGCAGAGGGGGGCAGCAGCAGCCGGAACACGCCACGGAGGTGAGTTCGACAGAGGAGGGGGGGGAGAGCGAAGGGGATCAGGAGGAGGAACAGGGCCATTATGGAGGCCAACTAGAGGGCGGATGGGGATGGCAGGAAGGCGCGTGGGAAGGGAGGGTGGACCAGGCCCAAGGCCGGGCCAGCAGCAGCGGTGAAGGACGGCAGCAGCAGGGCGCGCGGCAGCAGTATAACTGGGCGGAGGGAGTCGCCTCTTTGTTATTGCCTCCGCAGGTCGCCCATCACGGCTCCGGGGAGCAGATGGCTCAGGAGCCACATGGAAGAGATGGACCAGCGACACTCCAGGCGGCGGGGAACCAAGCAGGTGAGATTAACAAAACGATTGCCAATGAAAAGTATGCCTTTACAACTGCTAATGGTGTTTCGCAGGAGGGGGACCAGCGGTCTTTACTGCTGGAAATTCTAAAGGCCATTAGGGCAAATAACACAACTCAACAGGTGGGGGCCTGGGGAGGGGGTGAGGAAACAAGGCCCGCGAAGCAGGCGGAGGTGTGCGGCTCGGTTCCAGAGGTTGGGAACGGTCAACCGCCGGTCGCCGCAGCCCCAGAGGTAGCAACGACCGAGAAGCCCGAACGGGCACCCCGTCTAGCCGACGCGGCTAAGAGCAGCACCTACATCTGTTTTGCGGGCCCCTTAGGTTTCCACGTGTCAGAGGAAACAAAGGAAGAAATTTGGAAGGGTCAATACATTGACATATTCACAGTGCTCCCCCTGGATAACTTTAACATAGACAAGTGGGAAAGGGGCAAGGAACACCGCAAGGAGGAGGACGACATAAGGAGGATGTATAGATTAATACCCAGGACATTCCCCAACTGGTCCAGGGCGTTTCACATATTCGCCAGCATAGTGGGGGAAAAGACCCCAGAACAATGCGCAGCAATGTTCTGTTACCTAGACGGCATCAGGGAAGCATACCACAAATACGGAGGGAAGGCCTGGCTGCTATACGATGAGCAGTTTCGCCAAAGGATGGCAGTCAGGTCATCATTGACGTGGGAACACAGGGACATCATGCTATGGATGTCACTGAGTAGCCCCGCCAAGCCAGAATACGGGGGCGGGGAACACAGGGACACAGGGACATCATGCTATGGATGTCGCTGAGTAGCCCCGCCAAGCCAGAATACGGGGGCGGGTACAAAGGGGGCCAGAACACCCCCTTTCAAGCGGGAGCCGGCGGGGCGGATGCTTCGCTACCCCAGCAGAGAAAAGGTTTATGCTGGAACTATAACAATGACACCTGCAAGCGGGGAACCACATGCAGGTACAAGCACGATTGCACAGTCTGTGGGGCCAGTGGGCACCCAGGGGCTAAATGTTACAAAAGGAACAGAAATGCGCAGGGAGTCAAGACAGAGCAGGGAACTGGAAAAGGGAGTCACGCCAGTTAAAGTTGGGGCGATGGCCCCATGGCTAGATAGGTACCCCAATAGGGAGCAGGCCGACCTTCTAGCATATGGCTTTCGGGAGGGGTTTAGAATACCATGCGAAACGGCCTGCCCAAATGACAGGTGCAAAAACTTAAAATCCGCTTACCAATTTCCAGAGGTGGTGGCGCAAAAGCTGGATAAGGAGCTAACCATGGAAAGGATGGCAGGTCCTTTTCACCACCCACCCATTCCCAATCTACACATATCACCCCTAGGCGTGGTCCCCAAGAAAGAGGCAGGTAAATATCGCCTTATACACCACTTATCGCACCCACGGGGCACGTCGGTAAACGACGGGATCGACCCAGACTTAGCAGCAGTACACTATGCATCCTTTGACAGGGCAACAGCCCTGGTGAGAGGAAAAGGCCAAGGGGCACTAATGGGCAAGGTAGATATAGAATCGGCTTTTCGCTTACTGCCGGTGCACAAGGATAGCTTGCACCTGTTGGGGTGTAAGTTTGAGGGAAGATATTATGTCGACCGATGCTTGCCCATGGGTTGCTCAATATCATGCGCGTATTTCGAAGCCTTTAGCACATTCCTAGAATGGGTAGTGAAGAGCGAAAGCGGCTCCAAGGGCCTAGTTCATTACTTGGACGACTTCCTTTGCGTGGGCCCGGCCGGGTCGGGCGAGTGCAGGCAGCTGATGCGCACGCTGGTAGACACATTTGACCTATTCGGGGTACCATTAGCGGCTGAAAAAACTGAGGGCCCAACAAGGCAGATCAAGTTTCTGGGGATAGAGATAGACTCGGAGGCGATGGAATTTAGACTACCTGAGGACAAGGTGAGTGACCTCAGGCTTGAAGTGGGAAAATCCCTGGCAGCCAAGAAAAGGACACAGCGCGAAATACAGTCACTACTGGGTAAACTGAACTTTGCATGCAGGGTCATGCCAATGGGCAGGATCTTCTGCAGGTGCCTAGCCTTTCTGACGAAAGGAATACAGCAGCCCCACCACTTCATCAGGCTAAACCGGGAGACAAAAGATGACTTAAGGGTCTGGGAATCGTTCCTGGCAGATTATAATGGGAGAACGCTGTGGCCCCAAGAGTGGCGCACGAACGAGGAGCTGCAGCTCTTCACCGACGCTGCGGGGTCCACAGGCTTTGGAGCCTATTTCAAAGGACGGTGGGTGAGCGGCAGGTGGCCACACCCATGGCTCCGATCACCACTGGGGAAGAACCTGGCCTTTCTAGAATTCTTCCCGCTGGTAGTAGCACTGTTGGTCTGGGGCCACGAGCTAGCCAACAGAGCAGTCCGATTTCGCACGGACAACATGGCAGTAGTCGCGGCAGTAAACAGTCTGACTTCATCATCACCCCCAGTTGTGAGTCTCATCAGGCAGTTCGTACTAAAGTGTCTGCAGCATAACATTAGCTTTAGGACAGTACACATCCCCGGTAAGGAGAACGGGATAGCTGACGCACTGTCTCGTTTTCAGCTGGACCGTTTTCGGAAGTTGGCCCCAGAGGCGGACGAGAGGCCTACACAGATACCACCAGGCCTATGGGACACAGTCTCGACAGACTGGCGAGTTGGGTGAGACAGTCCATCTCACCAACCACTTGGAGGGCTTACAGCAGGGTATGGAATAGGTGGGCGGACTTAGAAATCAGGCGCCCAACGGGGAACCCCCGAAGAGAAAAGGAGCCTTATGCTGCATTTCCTCGACAACATATGTGCTACTGCTACGTCACCCTCCGCAGTGGACAAGGCCATGGCGGCACTGGCGTTCCTATTTAAGTTAAGGGGGGAGGAAGATTTAACCAAGGTCTTCATGATTCGCCAGGTGGTCAAGGGTTTTAGACGTAGGGGTAAGGAGGAATTGGGAGGTGATTGCCGAAGGCCCATCACGCTGGCACTGCTGATCGAACTACTGAACGCACTGGAGGTACATTGCCGCAGTGCACACGAAATTCGGCTGTTCCAGCTGGCTTTTGCGTTAGCCTTCCATGGATCTTTAAGGGTGGGGGGAGCTGGTAGGCCCCAATAGGAATAGCGGGGGGGGGGGGATACAGCGAAAGGATATCTCGATAGCCCAAGGCAGCTTATGGGTACACATTCCCAGGTCAAAAACGGACCAAAGGGCCAGAGGAGTAACCCTTAGGCTGAGGGAGATGGCCGGGAGCAGGGCTTGCCCGGTACAACTGTACACAAGTTTTATGCAGGGGCAGTCTGACCGAACCGGTCCGCTCCTGCGGCACGAAGACGGAACTACGCTGTCCAGATTTCAGTTTGTAGCCCTGCTAAAACGCACACTCACAGGGATCGGGTGCGTCACGGCCGAATACGGGTCACACTCATTTCGCATTGGGGCAGCTACCGAGGCAACCAGATGGGGCCTCGGCGCCGAAATGATTAAAAAAATCGTCAGATGGGAATCGCACCGTTTCAGGTCTTACATTCGCCCGCACCTGGCGGAGCGATAAGTGTAGGGCGCGAAGAAGAATCAAAAAAAAAAAAAAAAAAAAAAAAGTTTGTAATGTAGCATGTTATAATGACTATCATCCCTCACAGGCCGACGAAAATGTATAGTGTGGATAATGGGGCATTCATACATAGTGCGGGCTGAGCGACGAGCTGCAAGGCGGGACAGAGACCGACACCTCGGGCAGGTAAGGGACAACGTGGAGGTCCACTGGTTGGGCCAGGGAGGACTGACAGTCGAGAGGCTGGCCCAGAAATTTTTTAAGTTAGTGAAAGCAAGGGGGTCCCCCGATGTACTAATGGTCCATATAGGGGGTAACGACGTCGGGTATATGCAACAGCATCTACTGATGCAGGAACTAATATCACTATTCACGCGGATGCGGTCACTCTGCCCCCACATGACCGTAGTGTGGTCGGAAATCATCCCCAGGCTAACGTGGCGCCCGCGCATGCCCGAGCAGGTCCTAAATCAGTCTCGGGCAAAAATCAATAGAGCCATTTCGAAATTTATGTTCAGGTCTGGGGGGTTAGCGGTCCGTCACACGCTGCTCGAAAAGCCGGCAGGGCACCTGGAAAGGGACGGCGTGCACCTAAATGATCTGGGCAACACCATCTTCTTATATGGCCTGAGAGAGGCTCTCGAGGCAGCGCTCTGCGGATGGGCGGGCATTCGTCCTTGAGAGGGCAAGGACGAATGCTGTGGCGGGTCCTTGGCAATGCCGTATCTTTGGACATCGAGAAAGTATTCACCACTGAGCTGGCATAACCAATGAATGCGTCGAAAGAGGAGCCCATAATGAAATATCATGATAATGGATAATGCATAATGGAGTGAGGAGTGGTGGTGTAATGTGATAATGTAAGCCGAAGGCTAGTGGCCAGCACGCAAGGGCATTGTCAAGGGACCTGCAGAGCGCTCAAGCGCCCCGCCATCTGTTAAGGGAAATATGATTGTTATTGTAATATGTGTTTTTGTCCCTCCCCCTTTTTTACCCAATTTTATTTTCAATGTTTTCGCTGTCACAGCTCAACTAATGTTTAATGTTAATACTGTAATAAAGCTGTGGCCTTATAACTCCAATTGGGTGTCATAGCCTATGTTACAGTAATTAAGAAGGTCGGCTCAATTAGGGCCCTACCCTGGTCAAGTAACCTGAGAGCTGGGCGAAGCTAGGGCGAGAAGGGGCGTGACCGGGTGGGCTCTGAGCTGGACTGTCCAGGAACAATAGGGTCGCCAGGTGTGAAGTAAAGGTGGAGTGTCTTGGCCGGGGGCCAGGACACTATAAGACCAGGGGGCTGGCCATTCAGCCTCCCTTCTTGGATCGTGTGGATACAGCAAACTTCTCCCACCCACCCTCCCATTGCCGCTTGCTCGTCGGTAGCAAGTGGCAGGATGGGTGTTGGGAACACCCCATAACAATGCAAACTTGTTGTATCCCTACAGACTTCGTCACAGCCGAGGGCGGGTCCTTGGCAATGCCGTATCTTTGGACATCGAGAAAGTATTCACCACTGAGCTGGCATAACCAATGAATGCGTCGAAAGAGGAGCCCATAATGAAATATCATGATAATGGATAATGCATAATGGAGTGAGGAGTGGTGGTGTAATGTGATAATGTAAGCCGAAGGCTAGTGGCCAGCACGCAAGGGCATTGTCAAGGGACCTGCAGAGCGCTCAAGCGCCCCGCCATCTGTTAAGGGAAATATGATTGTTATTGTAATATGTGTTTTTGTCCCTCCCCCTTTTTTACCCAATTTTATTTTCAATGTTTTCGCTGTCACAGCTCAACTAATGTTTAATGTTAATACTGTAATAAAGCTGTGGCCCTATAACTCCAATTGGGTGTCATAGCTTATGTTACAGTAATTAAGAAGGTCGGCTCAATTAGGGCCCTACCCTGGTCATGGCTTTTATTGTAGGGGTGGTAAATGTTACTGAACTGTGACAAAAAAGTGAAGTCTTGTAAACAAATGTGAAAGTAAGAAAGAAACAGACATTAAAGGCACTAATGAAGTTTAATTAATCAACCTCATTGTATTTTTTGTCTCCTTTGACAACAACATCTGCTTGACTCTGAGCCAACAAATAGGCCTCCAGTCAATTTGGCATCTGATAATAATTCAGGAAACATTAAATCTATTTTCTGAAATGTTTTGCTGTTATGATCTAATGCTTTTACAAACTGTATAATTAACCTCAACTTGATGTGTAGTGGTGGCAGCAAGATTTTATCCACTGGGACTAGAGAATTGTGTTTGATTTTGTAAGCATTAGGCTCCAATTTTTGCTTTGGTGGTAAGCCTCTTCTAATTTAAAAAAACCTGATCTGAAAATTCAAAGTCAAAATAAACATACACAAGTCACACTCACCTCACGTGTAGTCTACGCCTCAATCTCTTTTTCCTCTCTCGCATCCTGTTTGTCCACTGTGATCAAGGGAATTCTCCATCCTCCTTTTTGAAAATGGCCATTACCCCATAACAGCTTTCTGGTCAGCACACTGTTAAACTGTAACATCGCCCAGTTGAGTTAGGGAAACATGGACATTACCGGGCACATCAGTTGTCCACTCAGCTATAACTGACAGCAACTGATATATAAGTGACAGCAACTGATATACTTCAGTTCTAACAAAATGTTGTCAGAACTGGAAGGGATCATTGTCAGAAGAAAATGGTGAACTTCTGAGAGGAACTGATGGCAAGGTAACTATTTAATGTTCATTTGAAGTTACCTTATGTGTTTATTTTAAATAATTTTACTCAGTACAGGTTCCCTTTAATATTGAACATTATTTCTACTATCCATGAGACACAAACACAGAAATACCTACTATATTACTAACCGTGTATGGTTCACATTGTATATGGTTTACCGATGCACACAGGTAATACACAAGTTCAATAGATCTATGCATTTACATAGACCCACTCATGTATGGCCATTGTGTATGTGTCCACTGCTCTACAGTGCAATCATGCACATTGTTCTGAACAGCAACTACTCTGTCATTTATTTGATGAATAGTACAGTACCTATCCACTGCCAGCCAGCAATGAGCACAGTGTTAGAGACACATTGCTTTATGCTGATGTAAACATACATCGATGAAACAGATGTATGTGGACCAACCCTGATCAGCCAAAATAGTGGCGTAGAAAAAAACATAAGTTAAGATTTATTTAGCTTTCATATAAATTGTTGTAGACCTCAGATGTTAAACACACAAGGCAGGTTCTAGACTTGCTGCATGAGGCAAACATTGTGAGGATGCTGCCCCCCCCCCCTTCCCCAGCCATGCTCTCAACCAAGCAAGAGCAAAGACCTTGTGGTTTCAGTGTTTTTAAAGTGGTATAAAAATCCTGTACCTGCACTGCACGGCAATCGTTTCACATATGAAGTGCGACAGTCACCTCACATATGATGTGCAGCTGTCACCACACATATGAAGTGCGTCAATCACACCACATATGAGGTGCGGCTGTCACCCCATATATGAAGTGCGTCAATTACACCACATATGAGGTGCGGCTGTCACCCTACATTTGAAGTGCGGCAATCACACCCCATACAGTATGAAATACTTAAATCAACCCACTTATATAATATGTCAGTTACCCCAAAAAAGAAATGCGTCAATGACCCTAACAATGCAGCAATAAGCCCACATAGAAAATGCCTCTCAGCACATTGCTGTGTGTGTGTGTGTGTGTGTGTGTGTGTGTGTGTGTGTGTGTGTGTGTGTGTGTGTGTGTGTGTGTGTGTGTGTGTGTGGCACTCAGATGTCAGTCAGATTATGCAACCCACATGGCAGCCAGCTTCACCATCATAAGGTCCACAACACATGATGAATGCTGCCACTGTGTTCGTTAGCTTCAGCCACCCTGCCTGCCCCTGGCTAAGCCTCTCTCTGGGGCCGATTAAATTCACTTTTTCTCCTAGGTGAAATTTTCACATCATATGAATAAAATGCCTTTTAAGCCAACAGCAAGCAAAAAGAATAATTTTGACAGTACTTTTTCACCTACTTGTTGGTACTTTTTCAATTGCAGAGTGCTGAAAAGTTAATTAAACAGAAGAGGAAAAATGATCTCCTAGGAGAAAATTTGAATTGGTTTCGGCAGAGCAGGGACAAGGTCCTCCAGCACCCAAGGCTGAGACACCAAAGTGCGCCCCTCTATCCCTCCCACCTCAGCTGTCACACACGGATTGCTATTAGACTAAGAGGGCCACAGGGCCAGAACCTCCCCAACACCTTAATATCTAGTTATCTGGCTTGCAGTCACTGCTATGTATCCACTTTTCTTATTTCTTTCTGCTTCATACACAATTAGGAATGACAGCTGAATGAATTGTGCGCCCCCTCCTACACTGCGCCCTGAGGCTGGAGCCTCTCCAGCCTATGCCTCGGCCCGGCCCTGGGTTTAGGTCCTCTTTTTATTCTCCTGGCTGCCCGTCCCTGTCCACTTACTGTGGCTGGCTGCCTCAGGCTCCCCGACTCTCTGATGCCCCAAGTTGCGGTGGCCTTCAGAATGCTTTTTCACTCATGTAACACCAGGGCCGGATTTGTGGGCAGGCCGAAGAGGCCGGGGACTAGGGCGGGGCTTGAGCTGGGGCGGTGTTGTAGCTGACAGGAGATCAGCTGTTCTATAATTAACTACAGTGTCTGTGCACGGACCTACTTCTGCTGCTTCTCAAAAGTCTCTCTCATGGCATGCACGCTGTTTGCTCTGATCCATCCCGCCCCTCCCCTCCCCTCCCCTCTGACACTGGGTGGAGACTGGAGAGGCAGAGAGCAGCAGAGCGGGAGTCTTGAAGATAAGGAAGAATTAGACGTCACTACTCTGACAGGTAACTGTCGTGGAGCAACTGCTACCAGGTTCTGTGGGCACTGCTGGCTTTATTGCTGTTCTAATTGCTGGAGGGCTGCCTTTCTGCACGGACAGTGTCTGCCAGTCTTCTGCCCCACCATCAGGATTCTGTCAATGTCCTGCTCTGCCCCTCCTCCCCTTCTTCATTGTGGCATCTCATCTAGAGCAGGAACTGTCCTTCAAAGTGTCTCTGTCCCCCTCTGCATTCCGTTCTGTGTGTACCTGAGAACACACATATGAAAGCTGTGGGGGAAGGGAAGTGAGAGATGGAGCATCTGCCTGACATGTAGAGTTTAGTTGTTCACTAAAGGATTCGAGTGTTCCAGCCCAGGCTATGTTCACAGTAGCAGTTGGGTTGTGTTCCCTCTAGCAGCAGACTGCAATGCAATAGATAGGTAAAACGACTTCACACTTTACCATCATGTTGCATCGCATTACATACCGTGAAGCACAGCATCGATGAAAAGTATGCTTCTCTGTAACTGTTAAAGGCATACAGTCTGTTACCATGCCGCACACCCACCGCACAGGTACTGCATTGCAGTGTGGTGAGCTGAATTTCAGAACAGCTGTTCTGCTGTATCGCTACACACCACTGTGAAAGTGCCTTAAAGCGACTCAGAGATGAGTCATGTAGCCATTTTTTACTTACCAGGGGCTTCCTCCAACCCCATAAGCATGGATGCATCCCTTGCCATCCTCCCACAGGAAGATTGCGGCTTAACAGAGGGAGGACTTCGAGGGACATCCATGCTTATGGGGCTGGAGGAAGTCCCAACTAAAAAAAATGGCCACTTGACTCATTTCTAGTCTCTTTAAGCTGAATACTGACCTGAAGATGGATCGGGTAACCTCACAGCGACTAGCGAGTTCCCCCGATCTATCTTCCTACCCAGATGCGTGAGCAGGAGGTTAAACAATTGCGGTACTTTGTGTGGGAGTCATCGGGGAACTTAAACATCCGATCCATCGTGACAGTCATTATTGTTGCACATTGTCAAACGTCGTTTAAGTAATTGTGCTTTGGTACCCATGTCGTGAGATCACCAAAACAATCCTCGCATGAAAAATATATGGTTGTCAGAAAAATCTCACAGTGGGAGCGCGCTTTTACTGTATACTCCAGCCTTGTGACTCAGAGTGTACGACTACTCTCTTTTGTTATAAAAGTATTATAAAAGTGTGTTAACAATTCTGTGTATTCTGTGTTGTAAAAGTAATGTTTATTGTCGTATTTTTAACTTCCAACACAACTACGGTAGATTATTTTGGGATTGTTAACTGCTTAAAGAGAGTCTGAAGCGAGATTAAAAAATCATCGCTTTTTAGCTTATATTCTACATGGGCATGTTTGCCCCTGCTAAAACGCCGCTATCCCGCTGCAAAACGAGGGGTCTTTACCCCCCAAATCCCCCCTGCTACCTCCGGGGAGCGCTTCCTGTAGAGACAGAGCTAAGCTCTGCAGCTCTGCCTCTCAGCGCGTCTATCAGCGTGTATCTCCGCCTCTCCTCCGCCCCTCTCAGTCTTCCTTCACTGAGAGGGGCGGGGGAGAGGCGGAGATACACGGCTGATAGACGCGAATGGAGGCAGAGCTGCAGCTCATAGCTCTGCCTCCAGGAGCAGCAAAATGCACGACCAAGAAAGGTCGTGGATTTTGCAGGGGGGATTTGGAGGGTAAAGACCCTTCGTTTTGCCACGGGATAGCGGTGTTTTAGCACGGGCAAACATGCCCCTGTTGAATATAAGCTAAAAAGCGATTTTTAATCTCCCTTCAGAGTCTCTTTAATGCTGAATATATTATTGCACATGTTGTTATATGATCGGTAAAGCCCTGCAACTGTGAACTCTATAGAGGTGATTTCACTAGCAGCGTTGTGATCACTCTGCATGAAGCATTTTCAGAGCAATCACATTCAATGGCTGCAGGGCAGAATCGTGATTCCTCCAGGAATCATGGTTCGGCCTCTTGCACACTACATGCGATTCAGATTTTTTTATAATACGATCCAATTTTTGATTCAGATTAAATACGTAGCAGAATGCAGTACTTTTTTGTTTTATCAGAATCAAAAATCCGATCGAATAAAAAATCAAAATCGCATTTAGTGTGCAAGCTCTATTTAGACTTGGAAGGGGCGGTTGGAGAAAGTGGGGCCTAGGGCACTGAAAAGTACAAATCCGGCCCTGTGTAACACACATGCTCAGTCAGACCTCAGAGAGCAGCGCCACCTGGGCCAGTAGAGTGCAACCACAACAAACTACTCACCAGTGACGGCCTAAGTCCTGCTGTAAGTGTCTGTGTCACCTTCTGTCAGTGCTGGTGGGCAAAAACCTCATCCATCAGCAGGGCCAGATTTGTACTCTTTACTGGCCAAGGCCACTGTCAGCAGCCGCCCCTTTTCAGTATAGGTAACCAGATGACACCCCCCCCCCACCCCAGAATAGGTAGCCAGAGAACCCTTCTCCCTCCAGTATAGGTAGCCAAATAACCCTTCCCCCTCCTCTACTTTAAATAGCCTGATGACCCCCTCTTCCCTCCAGTATAGGTAGCCTGATGACTCCTTACCTCACCCCACATCCCTCTAGTATAAGAAGCCCCCCTTCTTCTGTATAGCTAGTCTGATGTCCCCTCTCCCTCCAGTATAGGTAGCCAAGTGACCCTCCCCTTAGTATAGCCTGCTGCCCACCCGCCTTAATTCTGTGGTGCCCTAGGCCATGGCCTATGGCCTTGGCTTAAATCCAGCCCTGTCCATCAGCTGTGTCCTCCAGGCTCCTCTTCCTAAACACCTCCTGCTGCTTTCTATGCTCCTTCTCCAGTTGGAGAGTTAGTATTATCACACGATACCACCTCATCTTCTTTCACCACACTGGCGCTGTTCTCCCCTCACGCCTTGACTTCTCTTCCTCTCTCTCTTATGTTCTCACTCTCCATGCTAGTAAGACACATTATGCTTTTGGTGTTGCCCCTATAACCTGCTGCCATGAATCATGTGATTCAGGTGGCTTCATGGTAGGGCCAGCCCTGTAAACCCATGCTATTCATTCATCTCTACCCACAGTACCTTCTAATACTTCAATACTAGTTATCAATTTTGATAAAGTATGTCCCAGTAGGATTTCTCTACACTATGTAACGACAAAAATAAATTTGTATGTAAATATAAATTATTAATCACAAGGATATACCTGAATGTTTTTTCAGGCATAAACAAACATAATATTGACAGTGCATACAAAAAAGGTATTGTCAAACACGAAACACTATATTAAACTTCATGTACTCTATAGGCTGATACAGAAAGAAACACATTATTATGGTGGTTATTAATCAGAGTACGTTTTCCTGAAAATCATGAATTTTCCTTAAAAAAATAGCTAGGTTTCAAAGTACAAATAGAAGGCCCTTGACGGCATCTTCATAAACAAATATTTATTTTGGAGAAGTCAAAGAGAGGGTAATGTGCTAAAGGGAGAAGCAGGAGGCTATGCTAGTAATTGGCTTGTTTGGAATTGGGTTGGTGACCAAAATCATTTATATATAAATATGAATTATAACAGAAAACTGTAATGAGGGAAATATGGAGACAGATTTAACCAGGACACCACCACCAACAACACCTAGAGGGAAGAATGTGTATTTACAATTTTGTAAATGTGTACTGAGTCATAAACAAAGGGTTTGCCAGCATAATGCAGGTACTTGGTGGAATCAGTCAAGTGAGCATGGAAGTTATTAGAGGTTAAAGCCTGGGTCTTTTTGATGAAGTCACAAACACTGGTCCACATGACAGCCCAGGGGCCCCAGGTCTCTCTCACTCGCTGGGGCCCCCAAACCACCATGCGACACCTAGAGGGAAGTGCGGGCAAGCCCTGGACCTCTCACTTCCAGGGAACTCACCCCACCACCTCTAAACTGAATGCCAACTGCAACAAACACAATTGCTAACTTCCAGTCAGAGCAATAGCCTGCCTCTATCTGGCCAGCAGACGCTAGTCAGCCAATCAGGTGCACTGTCATACACCCTTTGCCTGCTGTACCATACCTAGCAGGAATTACATAGATTAGCATTCAGGTGGGAGGCTTCGGTTGGACGCAATCGTGAATTGCGTCGTTTTCGTTTACAGGGACGCCCCTGTAAACGACGCAACGTAGTGGGAGAGGGAAGGCATAGAGTTAGGCATCGGTAGAGGGAGGTCTTGGGGTCAGGCATCACTTGAGGGAGGTCTTAGGCTGGTTTCACAGTGGGACGTTACAGGCGCACCTTAGAGCAGCCTGTAACGCACCCCACCGCACAGCAATGAAAAATCAATGGGCTGTTCACAGTGCCCACGTTGCGTTACTTAGTAACGTTGCGCCATTAGACAACGTACTGCATGCAGTACTTTATAAGCTGCAGAGCCGCGTTAGACTGCTTGCACATGCTCAGTAATATTGGGGAGAAGCGGAGAGCGGCCAGGCACATGGCCAATTAATGCGTAAAAAAAGTGGGATCAGCGCATCACCAGGCCGCCACCGATTGGCCTCAACTCAGAGATGCGCTGAGCCCCCCCAGGGACTGCAAACGCACCTTGAACCAAACAGAGGCTCTGCATATTCACCAAAAGCAAAACTGTTAAGTGGGAGCAGCTGGCCGAAAATAAATTAAAACATAGTAAAGAGCTGAGCAGCGCTACTTAAAAACAGATGAATGCTTACCTGCAAAAGTGTGCAAGCCCCACTAATGGGATAAAGTACACACTGAGCACACACATGACCTGTCTACCGCTTGGAGGATGTTGGTTTCCTCTAACAGCTTGCATGCAACTTGTTAGGTACTCGTCCCTCCCACTGTCGTAGAAGTCTTTCCTCCATGGGAGGGGACCTAACACTAACTAAATTATACCTATGCATATGCATAGCCTGGGCGCGCTATCAAGTAAAATTGAAAATTGCGTAAAAAAAGTGGTATCAGCGCATCACCAGGTCGCCACCGATTGGCCTCAACTCAGAGATGCGCTGAGCCCCCCCAGGGACTGCAAACGCACCTTGAACCAAACAGAGGCTCTGCATATACACCAAAAGCAAAACTGTTAAGTGGGAGCAGCTGGCCGAAAATAAATTAAAACATAGTAAAGAGCTGAGCAGCGCTACTTAAAAACAGATGAATGCTTACCTGCAAAAGTGTGCAAGCCCCACTAATGGGATAAAGTACACACTGAGCACACACATGACCTGTCTACCGCTTGGAGGATGTTGGTTTCCTCTAACAGCTTGCATGCAACTTGTTAGGTACTCGTCCCTCCCACTGTCGTAGAAGTCTTTCCTCCATGGGAGGGGACCTAACACTAACTAAATTATACCTATGCATAGCCTGGGCGCGCTATCAAGTAAAATTGAAAATTGCGTAAAAAAAGTGGGATTAGCGCATCACCAGGCCGCCACCGATTGGCCTCAACACAGAGATGCGCTAAGCCCCCCCAGGGACTGCAAACGCACCTTGAACCAAACAGAGGCTCTGCATATACACCAAAAGCAAAACTGTTAAGTGGGAGCAGCTGGCCGAAAATAAATTAAAACATAGTAAAGAGCTGAGCAGCGCTACTTAAAAACAGATGAATGCTTACCTGCAAAAGTGTGCAAGCCCCACTAATGGGATAAAGTACACACTGAGCACACACATGACCTGTCTACCGCTTGGAGGATGTTGGTTTCCTCTAACACCTTGCATGCAACTTGTTAGGTACTCGTCCCTCCCACTGTCGTAGAAGTCTTTCCTCCATGGGAGGGGACCTAACACTAACTAAATTATACCTATGCATATGCATAGCCTGGGCGCGCTATCAAGTAAAATTGAAAATTGCGTAAAAAAAGTGGGATCAGCGCATCACCAGGCCGCCACCGATTGGCCTCAACTCAGAGATGCGCTGAGCCCCCCCAGGGACTGCAAACGCACCTTGAACCAAACAGAGGCTCTGCATATACACCAAAAGCAAAACTGTTAAGTGGGAGCAGCTGGCCGAAAATAAATTAAAACATAGTAAAGAGCTGAGCAGCGCTACTTAAAAACAGATGAATGCTTACCTGCAAAAGTGTGCAAGCCCCACTAATGGGATAAAGTACACACTGAGCACACACATGACCTGTCTACCGCTTGGAGGATGTTGGTTTCCTCTAACAGCTTGCATGCAACTTGTTAGGTACTCGTCCCTCCCACTGTCGTAGAAGTCTTTCCTCCATGGGAGGGGACCTAACGCTAACTAAATTATACCTATGCATATGCATAGCCTGGGCGCGCTATCAAGTAAAATTGAAAATTGCGTAAAAAAAGTGGGATCAGCGCATCACCAGGCCGCCACCGATTGGCCTCAACTCAGAGATGCGCTGAGCCCCCCCAGGGGCTGCAAACGCACCTTGAACCAAACAGAGGCTCTGCATATACACCAAAAGCAAAACTGTTAAGTGGGAGCAGCTGGCCGAAAATAAATTAAAACATAGTAAAGAGCTGAGCAGCGCTACTTAAAAACAGATGAATGCTTACCTGCAAAAGTGTGCAAGCCCCACTAATGGGATAAAGTACACACTGAGCACACACATGACCTGTCTACCGCTTGGAGGATGTTGGTTTCCTCTAACAGCTTGCATGCAACTTGTTAGGTACTCGTCCCTCCCACTGTCATAGAAGTCTTTCCTCCATGGGAGGGGACCTAACACTAACTAAATTATACCTATGCATATGCATAGCCTGGGCTCAGCGCATCTCTGAGTTGAGGCCAATCGGTGGCGGCCTGGTGATGCGCTGATCCCACTTTTTTTACGCAATTTTCAATTTTACTTGATAGCGCGCCCAGGCTATGCATATGCATAGGTATAATTTAGTTAGTGTTAGGTCCCCTCCCATGGAGGAAAGACTTCTACGACAGTGGGAGGGACGAGTACCTAACAAGTTGCATGCAAGCTGTTAGAGGAAACCAACATCCTCCAAGCGGTAGACAGGTCATGTGTGTGCTCAGTGTGTACTTTATCCCATTAGTGGGGCTTGCACACTTTTGCAGGTAAGCATTCATCTGTTTTTAAGTAGCGCTGCTCAGCTCTTTACTATGTTTTAATTTATTTTCGGCCAGCTGCTCCCACTTAACAGTTTTGCTTTTGGTGTATATGCAGAGCCTCTGTTTGGTTCAAGGTGCGTTTGCAGTCCCTGGGGGGGCTCAGCGCATCTCTGAGTTGAGGCCAATCGGTGGCGGCCTGGTGATGCGCTGATCCCACTTTTTTTTACGCAATTTTCAATTTTACTTGATAGCGCGCCCAGGCTATGCATATGCATAGGTATAATTTAGTTAGTGTTAGGTCCCCTCCCATGGAGGAAAGACTTCTACGACAGTGGGAGGGACGAGTACCTAACAAGTTGCATGCAAGCTGTTAGAGGAAACCAACATCCTCCAAGCGGTAGACAGGTCATGTGTGTGCTCAGTGTGTACTTTATCCCATTAGTGGGGCTTGCACACTTTTGCAGGTAAGCATTCATCTGTTTTTAAGTAGCGCTGCTCAGCTCTTTACTATGTTTTAATTTATTTTCGGCCAGCTGCTCCCACTTAACAGTTTTGCTTTTGGTGTATATGCAGAGCCTCTGTTTGGTTCAAGGTGCGTTTGCAGTCCCTGGGGGGGCTCAGCGCATCTCTGAGTTGAGGCCAATCGGTGGCGGCATGGTGATGCGCTGATCCCACTTTTTTTACGCAATTTTCAATTTTACTTGATAGCGCGCCCAGGCTATGCATATGCATAGGTATAATTTAGTTAGTGTTAGGTCCCCTCCCATGGAGGAAAGACTTCTACGACAGTGGGAGGGACGAGTACCTAACAAGTTGCATGCAAGCTGTTAGAGGAAACCAACATCCTCCAAGCGGTAGACAGGTCATGTGTGTGCTCAGTGTGTACTTTATCCCATTAGTGGGGCTTGCACACTTTTGCAGGTAAGCATTCATCTGTTTTTAAGTAGCGCTGCTCAGCTCTTTACTATGTTTTAATTTATTTTCGGCCAGCTGCTCCCACTTAACAGTTTTGCTTTTGGTGTATATGCAGAGCCTCTGTTTGGTTCAAGGTGCGTTTGCAGTCCCTGGGGGGGCTCAGCACATCTCTGAGTTGAGGCCAATCGGTGGCGGCATGGTGATGCGCTGATCCCACTTTTTTTACGCAATTTTCAATTTTACTTGATAGCGCGCCCAGGCTATGCATATGCATAGGTATAATTTAGTTAGTGTTAGGTCCCCTCCCATGGAGGAAAGACTTCTACGACAGTGGGAGGGACGAGTACCTAACAAGTTGCATGCAAGCTGTTAGAGGAAACCAACATCCTCCAAGCGGTAGACAGGTCATGTGCGTGCTCAGTGTGTACTTTATCCCATTAGTGGGGCTTGCACACTTTTGCAGGTAAGCATTCATCTGTTTTTAAGTAGCGCTGCTCAGCTCTTTACTATGTTTTAATTTATTTTCGGCCAGCTGCTCCCACTTAACAGTTTTGCTTTTGGTGTATATGCAGAGCCTCTGTTTGGTTCAAGGTGCGTTTGCAGTCCCTGGGGGGGCTCAGCGCATCTCTGAGTTGAGGCCAATCGGTGGCGGCCTGGTGATGCGCTGATCCCACTTTTTTTACGCAATTTTCAATTTTACTTGATAGCGCGCCCAGGCTATGCATATGCATAGGTATAATTTAGTTAGTGTTAGGTCCCCTCCCATGGAGGAAAGACTTCTACGACAGTGGGAGGGACGAGTACCTAACAAGTTGCATGCAAGCTGTTAGAGGAAACCAACATCCTCCAAGCGGTAGACAGGTCATGTGTGTGCTCAGTGTGTACTTTATCCCATTAGTGGGGCTTGCACACTTTTGCAGGTAAGCATTCATCTGTTTTTAAGTAGCGCTGCTCAGCTCTTTACATGGCTAATTAATATACACTGCACTCAGTGACGTGCAGTGTTTACTTCCTGGAGCGGCCTCTCTGTGCGGCGATTGCCCGGGCGGGACCACGTGATGCCGCATGCGTCCAAGAGTACGCATCACGGCATCACGGACGCCAGAGTGAGCTGCACAACGCGGCTCACTCTGACGTCCACATTAGAGAGCACCAGGCATTGCGTTAGGGGCCCGTTATGCGACCTTAACGTCCCCTAAAACGCAACGTCCTGGTGTGAAACCAGCCTTAGGGTTAGGTACTGGTAGAGGGAGCATTCTGTGTGAGAGTAGAGACTAGGGTTAGGTTAAGACATAGCAAAATATTAGTAAACATCACCAATGTTCTACTATTGGAATTAAGTAGTAGAAGATCAGTAATTTTACCGATATTTTACCTGTGGCTGGTGATGCTCAGAAACTCCCAATCACAAATTCGAATAAATCCGGCCATGGCAGAATCAAAATCCGGATACACCATGATCGGAGCTGGAATTGAATCGGAGCTCCAAATTCCACTCGGATTTTAGCCATGATTACATGTAGAATTTGTGATCACGGATTTGACTTTAACTTTAATAATAAAGCCCCCATACATGCCACAATCACTAAAATTGCATGGATTATAAAGGTGATCCGTGGCTACTACTTAAAAAAAAAAATCAAAACGAACTTTTAGTTCTTTAGAAAATCAATTTTACAGTTTCAAATGAAAAAAAAAACTACCCGTATTTTTCGCCGTATAAGACGCTCCGGCATATAAGACGCACCCAGATTTAGAGGGCAAAAATCAGGAAAAAAAGAAAAAAAACTAAACCTAGGTGTGTCTATGATGCAGGGGTGTCTTAAGGACTTTTTACCCCCCCTTTCCAGTTACATTACACACTATTACACCACATAAGGGGACAGTGTTATGATTGGTTGTTCCCATGTTACCTGCCTATGTTCCTCTATGTGGTCAGTGTAGTGATTGGCTGTTCCTGTGCCCCCCTGTGCTGGTCCTGTGCTGTGTCCCCCTGTGCCTGCTGTGTCCCCCTGTGCTGTGTCTCCCTGTGCCTGCTGTGTCCCCCTGTGCCTTCTGTGTCCCCCTGTGCTGTGTTTCCCTGTGCCTGCTGTGTCCCCCTGTGCCTGCTGTGTCCCCCTGTGCCTGCTGTGCCCCCTGTGCCTGCTGTGCCCCCCTGTGCCTGCTGTGTCCCCCTGTTCTGCCTGCTGTGTCCCCCTGTTCTGCCTGCCGTGTCCCCCTGTTCTGCCTGCTGTGTCCCCCTGTTCTGCCTGCCGTGTCCCCCTGTTCTGCCTGCCGTGTCCCCCTGTGCCTGCCGTGTCCCCCTGTGCCTGCTGTGTCCCCCTGTTCTGCCTGCCATGTCCCCCTGTTGTGCCTGCAGCCCCCTGTGCCAGTGTCCCCCGTCCCCCTGTTGTGGCAGTGTCCCCCTGTTGTGGCAGTGTCACCCTGTTGTGCCAGTGTCCCCTGTGGCAGTGTCCCCCTGTTGTGGCAGTGTCCCCTATTGTGGCAGTGTCCCCTATTGTGCCAGTGTCCCCCTGTTGTGGCAGTGTCCCCCTGTTGTGGCAGTGTCCCCTGTGGCAGTGTCCCCCTGTTGTGGCAGTGTCCCCTGAGGCAGCGTCCCCTGTGCCTGTGGCCCCGTTGTCCGTGTGTCCTCCAGTGCCGGTGTCCCCCTGTGCAGGCAGCGTGAGTACACATACATTACCTGCTCCTGCCGCCGCGCTCCTGGCTCTCCGATCCTCTTCTTCCATCTACCGCTGCCCGCTGCTGCCCCCGCCGAACATCGCTGGCCGGTCTTAGCCGCATGGATACGCTATCAGCACACCACGTGCCGGGGTCACGCATGCCGCGAACAACGCTGGCCGGTCCTAATTAGCTGCGCAGGGATACGCTATTTGCGTGCGCCGGGTCACACATACGCATGTATGCGTGACCCCGGCGCACGTGGTGTGCTGATAGTGTATCCCTGCGCGGGTAATTAGGACCGGCCAGCGTTCGGCGGCATGCGTGACCCCGGCACGTGGTGTGCTGATAGCGTATCCATGCGGCTAATTAAGACCGGCCAGCGATGTTTGGCGGGGGCAGCAGCGGGCAGCGGTAGATGGAAGAAGAGGATCGGGGAGCCAGGATTGGAGCCAGGAGCACGGCGGCAGGAGCAGGTAATGTATATAGTGCTTCCCTGCGCACCTCTGCATCCCGAAATCCGTACCTTCGCCGCATAAGACGCACCCACTTTTCCCTCAACATTTTGGGGAAGAAAAAGTGCATCTTATACGGCGAAAAATACGGTATTTGTGATTAAAAACCCGCCAAAACCCGCCTACTTTAGTGGTTAATAGCAAAGCCCCCTTACATGATATTAACACCAAATGTCCATGCTATGTTAAGTAGAACAGTGGGAACAAGGGGAAAAAAACAACTTAACTTAAAACTTAAATTTAACAAAAAAAGACCTTATGGTTTTTGAGAAAATGGATTTTAAAGGGAAGGTTCAAGCAAAATAAAAAAATGAGTTTCACTTACCTGGGGCTTCTACCAGGCCCATGCAGCCATCCTGTGCCCTCGTAGTCACTCACTGCTGCTCCAGTCGCCCGCTGGCAGCTTGCCGACCTCGGAGGTCGGGGGCCGCATTGCGTACATTTTTATGCATTGAACCAGTAATGCGTAAAAATGTATGTGTTATTGTTCCTGCACTAGCGGGAACGCGTAAAAATGGACGCAATGCGTCCCGTCGACCTCCGAGGTCGGCAAGCTGCCTGTGGGGGACTGGAGCAGCAGTGAGTGACTACGAGGGCACAGGATGGCTGCATGGGGCTACTAGAAGCCCCAGGTAAGTAAAACTCATTTTTTTATTTTACTTGGACATTCCCTTTAACCACTTCAGCCTTCAGTCGTTTTCACTTTATGCATCCAAGCAATGTTCACCTCCCATTCATTAGCTTATAACTTTATCACTACTTATCACAATGAACTGATCTATATCTTGTTTTTTCCGCCACCAATTAGGCTTTCTTTGGGTGGTACATTTTGCTAAGAGCCACTTTACTGTAAATGCATTTTAACAGGAAGAATAAGAGAAAAATGGAAAAAATTCATTATTTCTCAGTTTTCAGCCATTATAGTTTTAAAATAATACATGCCTCTATAATTAAAACTCACGTATTGTATTTGCCCATATGTCCCGGTTATTACACCATTAAAATGATGTCCCTATAACAATGTATGGTGACAATATTTTATTTGGAAATAAAGGTGCATTTTTTCCGTTTTGCATCAATCACTATTTACAAGTTTAAAATAAAAAAAGTATAGAAATATTTCATCTTTACATTGATATTTAAAAAGTTTAGACCCTTAGGTAAATATTTTTTTTATTATTGTAATGTTTTTTTTTTGTATTAAACATTTTATTTAGGTATTTTTTGGGAGGGTGGGATGTAAACAGAACTTTTATAATGTAAATGTGTGTTTAGGTTTTTTTTTTTTACTTTTAGTTGTAGTTTTACTTTTTGGCCACCAGATGGCGGCCATGAGTTTGTTTACATGACGTCACTCTAAGCGTAACACATGCTTAGAGGGACATATGGGGGACGCAACAGCCAGAAAAAGCGGAGATTCTGAGAGAAGCTGTCGCTTTTTCTGTGGGCGAGAGGAATCAGTGATCGGGCACCATAGCCCGATTCACTGATTCGTGGGCTAACGATCCGCGTCCGGGAGCGCGCGTGCAAGCGCGCGATCGGCCGTGGGAGCGCGCGGACGCACACATGGCCTCCTGGGCGTGGCTAGTACGTCCAGGAGGCCAAAGTAGTAAAAGTTAAAGGAAAAAAAAAAGTATACATGTACATGCAGTAAATACATTAAAGAGACATTGAAGCGAAAAAAAATATATGATATAATGAATTGGTTGTGTACTATGAATAATTACTAGAAGATTAGCAGCAAAGAAAATATTCTCATATTTTTATTTTCAGGTATATAGTGTTTTTTCTAACATTGCATCATTCACTAATATGTGCAGATTACACAACACTCAGCATTTAAAATGATTCTTTCAGAGCAGTCTGAACTAATGACCTCTCCTCTAGCAGAGAAAAAGAAAACAGTTAAGATAATAAAAGTCAGAAGAAAGCCCTCTCCATGACTTTCAAAGTCGTAGAGCTTAATGGCTTTATTGCATAGAGATAACAACCAGAGTTTCTTAACTCTTCCTGTACTGGAAACAATTAGACTGATGTATCTGATCTTAATGTTTTATTTCTGAGCTGTACTACACATACAAATCATAATATCATAATTTTTTTTCCGCTTCAGTGTCTCTTTAACTGTCATTTACTGCATTTAAATGTATACTATTTTCCTTTGAAACTTTAAAATCAATTTTCTCAAAAACTATAATGTCTTTTTGAATTTTTCCCCTTGTTCCCTTTGTTCTACTTAACATATCCTGTAAATTTGGTGTTTATATCATGTAAGGGGGCTTTGCTATGAACCGCTAAAGTCGGCGTGTTTTCAGGTAATAATCACGGCTAAATCCGTGATCACAAGCTGGATTTAAACCATGATCATGAGTGCATTTGGAACTAAATCCGTGATCGGGAGGCAATCATGAATTCGGAATCTGACCTTGTGATCAGGAAAAATAGCTCATGCTCACGGGTTACCCGTGATCACGAGGCCGTGGAGAGCAACACTGCTTGTGGCAATCCCCCATTCCCTTTTTGCCAGGTGCCTTTTTTACATGTACGTGTAATCACTCCACCACAAGTGTAGATCCCTGTAACCCTGCAGTGTTTCCTATGGGCATGGGCTAAAAAGTAACTGCAGACAGGGCAGTTTCTAGGCTAAATTGCACCCAGGGCGAGGGTGTAAAAATTGTGCCCCCTTTCCTCCCACCCCCATGGACTTGAAAACCCATACTCTTTAGGGACAGTCACACAGCTACAGTTCACAAATAGATCTGCCTACTTACTAGTGACCAGCCGGTCATCAGCAGGGACCTTAAAAAAACACACAGGCGAAGAGAGCCCAGAAAACACTGCTAATCTTCTTTCTTCTTCCATTTGGCTGCATCGCGCGTCACCAGCTTGGTTATGTCCTTCTGGGCACTTTGCCCGCGATCGCGTTCGGCTCCGCGATTTGCAGGCAAAAGCTCACGATTTGCACTTGTGATTCCCGTTCAATAGAATGGGAATCACAGAGCAATCGCCCCCAAAACTCTGCATGCAATGCATTTGCGATTGATCAAAATCGCAACCGCTGTAGTGTGAATGTATCCATAGGGATACATTGTAGCAACACTTTGCTGATCGCCGGCGATCAGCAAAGCGCTGAAGAATCACTCCAGTGTGAACCAGCCCTAAATCCTGCTCCTACCTGTGTGTGCCAGCATATCTTGTGAAACTGCTACGTCGACAGTACTTCTTTGGTGTCATCTTTCTTTTAGGCCTAGTTTAGGAGCATTTTAGTGCATCGATGATCAGCAAAGCTCTGTAAGAATATATCCTTATGGGACTATTTTCACTGCAGCATTTGCAATTTGTATAAATCACAAACACACTGCACGCAGCATTTCAGAATTGCGTTGTGATTCATGTTCCCTAAAACAAAAATCACAAAACACAATTGCCAAATAATTGCAGAAAACTTGCCCCACAATCCAATCTGAGTGTGAACCAGCCCTTACTGCTGCTGCTGCTTGATAACTTCTTATCTACTTAGGAAATGTATTTGCAGTGGATTGGTATTTAGTTTTCAAAGCATATAACCTTCAGCGCTAATCTCAAGAATCCATCACCAGTATCACCACAAAACAAGATACGCTTACCAGATTATATTTAGACCTTAATTACAGGGTCTGTGATAAAGCGTCATAGGACCAGCGGCTTGTGTCTTCCCTGCTGGCCTCCGTCACAAATGCAGATGTCCAAAGTTAATTAGGTAGTTACATCCACCAAGATTCTGCAGTGCACACAAAAGATAATAAAACTCATCTAAGCGTATCAATCTTATAAACATTTTAATAGCAACAATGCTTAAAAACAGCAATAAAATGACACTCACGTATGGGCCCTTGCAACAGGGACCCAGAAAAATGACCAGCGTTGTATGAATACACAGGACACCGTCCAGCCAAATTTCAGCCACACCCAGATTCTTGAGATTAGCACTGAAGGTTATATGCTTTGTATTTTGAAGACGCTACACTGGAGTGTTGGACTTTAGCAGTTTATCTTATCAAGGACTTTACATTTGATGGTTGCACTGATATAGTTTACTATTTTTACTATAGTTTTACTGCTCAGTTTACATTTTACATTAAAACTATATTCTAGTTCTGTCCCGGCTAATCCTAGTTTATATAGATCAAAAACATACCTTTAAGTCAAATTAAAACCTATGCTCTGCTTCACACTAAGGGCCATATGCAATTCACTTTTTTACCTGAGTTTTCTCCTAGGTGATATTTTTAAACTTGTCAATAAAATACCCTTTAAAGGGAACCTTAACTGAATGGGGGGGTAAAGAGTTTCACTTACCTGGGGCTATTACCAGCCCCCTGCAGCAGTCCTGTGCCCTCGGAGCCGCTCTGGAATCCTCCGGTCCCCCGCTGTCACTTAGATTTGTTTTTGACGACTCACCAGTCGGACTGCCGCCATGCATATTATTGGACGCATTCCTTACTGTAATTAGCGCTGTTGCAGACCGCAATGCGTACAAAAATCCGCGTTGCCGCATTCCACACGCGTAGATATGCGGCAATTTTTGTATGCGTTGCGGTCCGCAACAGCGCTAATTGCAGTAGGGAATGTGTCCAATAATACGCATGGCGGCCGGCCTACTGGTGAGTCGTCAAAAATGAAACTAAGTGACAGCGGGGGACCGGAGGATCCCAGAGCAGCTCCGAGGGCACAGGACTGCTGCAGGGGGCTGGTAATAGCCCCAGGTAAGTGAAACTCTTTACCCCCCGTTCAGTTAAGGTTCCCTTTAAAGTGAACCTTAAGTGTCCCAAAAAAAATGAGTTTTACTCACCTGGGGCTTACCTCAGCCCCCTGCAGCTGATCGGTTCCCTCTGATGCTCCGGGTCCCGTTGGCGGCCACTTCCGGTTTCGCCGTCAGGACCCGTCAGGCTGGGGAACGCGGCTGATACTACGCGTTCCCAGCCAAAATAGCACCCCTATGCGGCCATATGTCCGCATACGGGTGCCTATGCGGACATATGGCCGCATAGGGGTGCTATTTTGGCTGGGAACGCGTAGTATCAGCCGCGTTCCCCAGCCTGACGGGTCCTGACGGCGAAACCGGAAGTGGCCGCCAGCGGGACCCGGAGCATCAGAGCGACTCGTCGTGGGCACCGATCAGCTGCAGGGGGCTGAGGTAAGCCCCAGGTGAGTAAAACTCATTTTTTTTGGGACACTTAAGGTTCACTTTAAAGGGCATTTTTTGACAAGTTTAAAAATATCACCTAGGAGAAAACTCAGGTAAAAAAGTGAATTGCATATGGCCCTTAGTGTGAATCAGAGCATAGATTTTAATTTGACTTAAAGGTATGTTTTTGATCTATAACTGAACTTAAAGGTATGTTTTTGATCTATAACTGAACTCTTTACACCCATTCAGTTAAGGTTCCCTTTAAGCTACCAGAAAGCAAGAAAATACTCAAAATAATTTTGATAGTATCTTTTCACCTACTTTTTGGTACTTTTTTAGTTGAAAAGTGATGAAAAGTTATTTTAAATCGAAGATGAAAAATTATCTCCTAGGAGAAAAGTCAAGTGAAAAAGTGAATTGCATATGGGCCCAAGTGGTCAATAGCTGTTGATGTTAATGTCTTGGATCAGGGAGTTAGAGCAGTCCTGTGTCAGTATTCATGCAACCCTAAGTATCTCCACCCAGGGGCAAGAGGCAGAACCATATCATGCAAGATGGGCTTCTTGTTTTTCTTAACTCTGTTTTGTGATTACTTGCAAGTTCAGGTCCAAAATGGTAGATCCAAATACATTTTACATTATCCTTTAGTTGTGGTGATAATGAAGGTTTGTAGATTATCCTACCATGTGAACTGGGGAATCAAGCAGCGGCATAGATAGGGAGCTAAAGCCTATGGGCCTCAGTGCGACTTTTACAATGTGCTGTTCCAGCACTCTATACATTAATGTTATGGGGCACCAAAACCCGCCAAGGACAGCCACAGTGTCAGATGAGTGAACAGGAAAGGATCAATATAGTTGAAGGAGAACCAATGGTGGACCTCTGGTCCAGGGGCCACGGTGCAGTCACAACCTCTACATCCTCTATTGCTACTTCACTAAAGTTAAAGGGATACTGTAGGGGGGTCGGGGGAAAATGAGCTGAACTTACCCGGGGCTTCTAATGGTCCCCCACAGACATCCAGTGCCTGCGCAGCCGCTCACCGATGCTCCGGCCCCGCCTCCGGTTCACTTCTGGAATTTCTGACTTTAAAGTCAGAAAACCACTGCGCCTGCGTTGCGGTGTCCTCGATCCCACTGATGTCATCTAGAGCGCACAGCACAGGCCCAGTATGGTCTGTGTCTGCGCAGTACACTCTTAGTGACATCAGCGGGAGCGAGGACATGGCAACGCAGGCGCAGTGTTTTTCTGACTTTAAAGTCAGAAATTCCAGAAGTGAACCGGAGGCGGGGCCGGAGCATTGGGGAGTGGCTGCGCCAACACAGGATGTCTGCGGGGGACCATTAGAAGCCCCGGGTAAGTTCAGCTCATTTTCCCCCGACCCCCCTACATTATCCCTTTAAGTGTGCTTGGATAGTGTAATGGTTGAAATCTTGAGATGGGTTCAAATCTTGGTTCTTCTTATTCTGTATGCCAGTACCTATTCAGAAAGGAGTCCTTGGATTCAAGTAATAGATTCAAGTGAATCTTGCTGCACTGCTACTATTCCTAATATTATACACCTAACTTCTGTGAACTTTCCTGAACTTTCCATGATTGTATATGTCAATGGGGTTATTGTACTACATTTGTGATACAACTTTTTGTTATCATTTTGAAAAATATCTAGTCAGTGTTTATTTTGGTCCCAGCCAATCCAGTTATGTGAAAAGTGGGGAGATGAAGACGAGTCTGTGATCTGCTACCATGTTTCCCCAAAATTAAGACACTGTCTTATATTAAGTTTTGCTCTAAAAGATGTGCTAGGGCTTATTTTCAGAGGATGTCTTATTTTGGGGGGAAACACTGGTAGCTTTCCTATACAAATTGTATATACTGCATGCCATGCTGAAATACAAGCAGCATACACAGAGCTTGTGGTTTGCAGGTATTGGTTTTCACTTACAAGAAATTGATTCTGCTGATCACGTGGGTAATAGTCTATTTCTTGCAGGCAGAGAACGCTGTCAGGTTCCCCAGAGCTATGATGGGATAAGCTGTGTGTTCTGGGAAAAGGTGAAGAGGTGAAGTGCTGCTGATGCTTATCATGACAGATCAGGCGGGCTGTCTCCAACAAAAACACAAATTGCCTGACACACATATACAGGACTGTAGGCTTTGTATTGAGCATGACTTGCTGGTGTCATATGGGCTGCTGCTAGCTAGGTCTTAAATTTGGGGAATGTCATATATTTCAAGCATTCTTGAAATTCCTGCTAGGTCTTATTCTCAGGGGATGTCTTATTTTCAGGGAAACACAGTATCTAATTTTTAACAAATCAGTGGCACCATACCAGTAATTTATGTATTTACTTGTTTATTTAATCAGATAACTAAAATTCAGTGTTTACGCTGTAAATATTTAGTAACAGTCTAGTCAGTTATACTAAGAAACCAATCTTGTGCCCATTTAGCCGGGTTAAGTCACTGCTGCTAGTGTTGAAATAACCTTTTTCTTTTTTTCCTGGGGGAGGGGGGGGAATCAAATCAATACATAGCTAATACCGTGTTAAAGTGGAACTAATTGAGACTCCTACTGAAAACAATGACTCTGATTAATAAATATGTCTATATGTTTTAGAGGTGCTGCTGGTAAATGACTAGTTATTTACCAATGGATTTTAATATTTTTATTAATTTTCAGGATTTTTAGCAACAGGTTCATATAGAAAGTCAATACATTACAAGGAGGTCAAATGTATAACTAAATTACAACATGACACAACATACACTCGCAGGGCCTTACGTTAGAACCTCAATCAATCTGATCATGACCAGCCTTGTGAGGCCCTTTGAATCAATCCCCAATCTCTGTCAAAGATAATAAATATCAGAGATGTTGGTCTGGCTCTGTTCCAGGGTACTAAGGAACTTAAAAAGAATTGCTATATAGAACAAAGTATGCACTCCCACAAAACAATGTCACTGTCTGGAGTCCTATAAATGACCTTTGATGATTCAGTAACAGTGTGTACATCATTATAGCCCTCATAGCAGTAAATAGAAAAAAATGTGTTTTTCTCATGTGTCCGTCATAGCTACAGAAAATAGCTCCCCTCACCAGCACCACCACCACAACAATTACTGCATGATTTCCCTATGAGCAAATGTTTAAATATAGAACTTACTGAATATGGACTTAGTGGTCTGTTCTGCAAACAATATTTAAGCTGATCTTCCTGATCATCTCTCTGTTTTTGTATGATTTTCCAAGAAAAATACCTCTACTCAACTCAAATACCTGTTTCAGAAAATCGTTGTTACAAATCATGAAAGCAGCAATCTAATACTTACTGAACTCTGTTGATCAACTCATCTACCTCTCTACTAACTCCTCAACTGTTGCAGTTTTCTACCATCAGTCTTCAAACTTTGAAATGGTAATGCAACATTAAAGCTAACCTTTTCAGATGAACATAAAGTCTAACCTAGGCCATTTCCTTCAAGCTCTGCTTCAAGCAGTATGTATTATTTAAAAAAAAACTGGAAATACAGCTTGTGTCTTTCCTTACCACTTGTTTCTATTTTTTTTTACTTTTTTATTTATTATAGTCTCTTGTACTTGCTGTGTGTTCTGTTAGATGCATAGGGAAGCAGGAAATTTGGGCGCATGAGGCAAGTGGACAGTCACTATTTGTAAAACATTATTCTCCACACAATAAAGCTATCACTAAGGGGAGTTTTAGGGTGAGGCACCACCAGGGGGGGTCTTAGGGTTAGGCACCACCAGGGGAGATTAAGGGTTAGGCACCACCAGTGGGGTCTTAGGGTTAGGCACCACCAGGGGGGTCTTAGGGTTAGGCACCACCAGGGGGGGTCTTAGGGTTAGGCACCAACAGGGGGGGTCTTAGGGTTAGGCACCACCAGGGGGGTCTTAGGGTTAGGCACCACCAGGGGAGATTTAGGATTAGGCAGTAGGCACCACCAGGGGGTCTTAGGGTTAGGCACCACCAGGGGGTCTTAGGGTTAGGCACCACCAGGGGGGTCTTAGGGCTAGGCACCACCAGGGGGGTCTTAGGGTTAGGCACCACCAGGGGGGTCTTAGGGTTAGGCACCACCAGGGGGTTCTTAGGGTTAGGCACCACCAGGGGGGTCTTAGGGTTAGGAACCACCAGGGGGGTCTAGGGAGGGGTACAGGGAGGGTTCTGTGTGAGAGTAGGGTTAGGTTTAATTGTAGTGAAATATTAGTAATATTTACTAATGTTTTACAATAGTTATAATGAACACATTTATATATTTTTATTCATCATTATACAATATTTTCAGATTTTATTATATGAAAAAAACGATAAATGAAGGTTATTTACAATAAAATGCAATTATAACGATTAAACATATATTGTCATTTTTTAAAATATATTTTTATTATAAGTTTCACTTTTAAAACAGGGAAGATTATCGTTTTCACAATTTGTGAATTCATACACATTATTAAATGTTTTTTACTTTGTAAAACATTATTTGTAAATGAAATAAAACACAATATTTTTATAAACGGAATTACCGCTTATCATCTACACCCCGCTCCCTTTTTTCCCCGATGCCCTTTTTGCATGTACGCGATGCATAGTATTACTTACTATGGCATTTATGTTGACTGGTAGCTCTGTACTATTTACCAGTGTCAAGGTTATGTATATGTGTCAGCTTCTTTCTTTGTACAGTGCCACATAAGATGATAGCGCTATATAATATAAATTATTAATAATACTGTAAATAATAATGTTAGCAATAATATTGAGTTCCTACTACACGGGATTCCCAGTAATGTACTATCTGACTAAAGAATGCAGTTATTGTCACTTTTGGAGAGTTTTTTTTTCTCTAAGTTAGGAATCTCTTTCTTGTTTTTCCTTTATTTGTTTTTCTTTTTCATTGTATTTGCATACGATTATTTCCTGTATGCCTATCGGTATTGTTGTTATAGGTGGTGTATAGTGCACTGGGCAACCGGAGGACAGATTGGCCATTAGGGGGGATAGCATTGGGCTGGTGAGGCACCAAATGCGGCATTACAGGGCCGATTGTAGATCAATTTCAGCATGAATTTGATTGGGAATCAGCCTGTGGTGTATGGGCAGGCGTACACTTGCGCTTTTCTTAACAACTAATTGTTTACTGCCTTTTGATAGCTGAGAAATAGGTTTCTGATTACAGCAAAGAGGAATACAGGGAGGTGAGATTAATGCAGTTTAACCTCCCTAGCGGTATGGACAGAAATGTCCGTTCAAAAAAACATGCTGTGAACAGTATAAACATGCATACACATCAATACTCTCCTGCACTGTATACTAGACCCTTGCTTGACACATTTTGGCAAGTTACAGGAAAAAAAAAGTTTTAAAAATACATTTTATCACTGTTTGCACAGAAATCCTGGGGAAATTGAACGCTGGGAAGGTTAAAGTGATTGAGAAGGATACAGCGGCTACCATGTTTATTTCCTTTTAAATAATACCAGTTGCCTGGCAGTCCACCTGAACCTGTGTCTCTAATACTTTTAACTATAGACCATGAACAAGCATGCAGCAGATCAGGTACTCTTGTAACCTGTTTTGACTCATATTCCTGCCCGACTGAGAGGAATCCACCAGACACTGACGTAAATAAGAATATCAAGAATTTATTTGTGACCGTAACATATGGTCAAAGAGGATAAGTATCTCAACCAAAGAACTCCATTCACAATTTATCCATTTTATATACACTACACATATATAACTCCTATCTTCTTGTCTTCACAGCCAGTGCACCGGTAACAGCTGGGGAAGAAAGTTCAGGTTATATATAACTCTTATAAGTACTTCTACATATATTCAACTTATGTTTACAATCATCAATGGCTATCCATTACACATATATCATAGTACCATATTCTCCTGGGTGAAGCTTTGGTAGGAACAGGTCTACTGAGCAATTTCAGTTCTATTCAGTCTCTGTCTCTTGCTTTCAAGTCCTGGCTACAGGGGTGGACAAAATAATGGAAACACATAACATTTTGGCATCATAATCTTTGAACATGTTTTAAGCAATCAAAACTTGACATATGTTACATTTTTTGTGTTTATTATTTTTGTTATTTACATAGTTACATAGTTATTTTGGTTGAAAAAAGACATACGTCCATCGAGTTCCACCAGTACAAAGTACAACTCCAGCCTGCTCCCTCACATATCCCTGTTGATCCAGAGGAAGGCAAAAAAACCCTTACAAGGCATGGTCCAATTAGCCCCAAAAGGGAAAAAAAATTCCTTCCCGACTCCAGATGGCAATCAGATTAAATCCCTGGATCAACATCATTAGGCATTATCTAGTAATTGAAGCCATGGATGTCTTTCAACGCAAGGAAAGCATCTAAGCCCCCTTTAAATGCAGGTATAGAGTTTGCCATAACGACTTCCTGTGGCAATGCATTCCACATCTTAATCACTCTTACTGTAAAGAACCCTTTCCTAAATAAATGGCTAAACCGTTTTTCCTCCATGCGCAGATCATGTCCTCTAGTCTTTTGAGAAGGCCTAGGGACAAAAAGTTCATCTGCCAAGCTATTATATTGCCCTCTGATGTATTTATACATGTTAATTAGATCTTCTCTAAGGCGTCTTTTCTCTAGACTAAATAAACCCAGTTTATCTAACCTTTCTTGGTAAGCGAAACCTTCCATCCCACATATCAATTTTGTTGCTCGTCTCTGCACCTGCTCTAAAACTGCAATATCTTTTTTGTAGTGTGGTGCCCAGAACTGAATTCCATATTCCAGATGTGGCCTTACGAGAGTGTTAAACAGGGGCAATATTATGCTAGCATCTCGAGTTTTTATTTCCCTTTTAATGCATCCCAAAATTTTGTTAGCTTTAGCTGCAGCGGCTTGGCATTGAGTACTATTATTTAACTTGTTTTTAGATGAGTACTCCTAAGTCCTTCTCCAAGTTTGATGTCCCCAACTGTATCCCATTTATTTTGTATGGTGCTAGACCATTGGTACGAATAAAATGCATGACTTTACATTTGTCAACATTGAACTTCATCTGCCATTTCTGTGCCCATATAGCCATCCTACCCAGATCCTGTTGCAATATGACACTATCTTCCTGAGAGTTGATAATTCTGCACAATTTTGTATCATCTGCAAAAATAGCAACATTGCTCACTACTGCATCTACTAGGTCATTAATAAATAAATTGAAGAGCACTGGACCCAGTACAGACCGCTGTGGGACCCCACTGCTAACAGTCTCCCATTTTGAGCACGATCCATTGACCACAACTCTTTGTTTTCTGTCCATTAGCCAGTTCCCTATCCATGCACACAGACTCTTCCCCAGTCCTTGCATCCTCAACTTTTGCACCAGACTTTTGTGGGGAACAGTGTCGAAGGCCTTTGCAAAGTCCAAGTATATCACATCTACAGCATTTCTAATATCCATATTAGCATTCACTACCTCATAAAAGCTGAGCATGTTAGTTAAACAGGACCTGTATTTAGTAAACCCATGTTGATGCTGAGAAATAAGATTATTTTCTACTATGAAGTCATGTATAGTATCTCTTAGTAACCCCTCAAATAGTTTGCATACAACTGATGTTAAGCTTACAGGTCTATAATTTCCTGGATCTGATTTTTTGCCCTTCTTAAATAATGGGAAAACGTGGGCTGTACGCCAATCCACTGGGACTCTGCCAGTTGAAAGAGAGTCACAAAAGATAAGATAAAGGGGTTTATCTATAACTGAACTTAATTCCCTTAGGACCCGAGGATGCATGCCATCCGGGCCAGGTGCCTTGTCTATTTTTAATTTATTTAGTCTTGCCTTCACTTCTTCCTGCGTTAAGTATTTAATATTACAGTTAGAAGATTGAGACTCTTCTGCCTCTGTAATTTGCAACAGTGCTGTTTCCTTTGTGAAGACAGAAGCAAAGAAAGCATTTAATAACTCTGCCTTACCTTGGTCATCCACCATTGAGTTCCCACCCTCATCCTTTAGGAGTCCTATACAGTCAACCTTTCTTTTTTTAGAGTTCATGTACTTGTAAAACTTTTTTGGGTTAGATTTGATATCCCTAGCGATTTGATTTTCAGCTTCGATTTTTGCCAGCCTAATTTCTTTTTTACAATTTTTATTGCACTCCTTATAATTGCTTAGTGCAGCCTCGGTCCCCTCCTGGTGTAGGACCTTATAGGCATTTATGTGATATGTTTAATTAAAATAATTGTTTTTTACAGATATTTAAACCAAAGTTGGTTATAATTCATAAAAATGGCAGATATCTCAGACTTTCAAAGAGGCCAAATTGTTGGGGCTCGTATGGACTCTAAATCGAATTGTTAGAAAAGCTTGTAAGACCACGGCTCCTAAAATCACTGCAGAGCTGAATGAACACCTACAGAACCCAGTTTCCCCAAAAACTGTTCGTCGGGAGATGCACAAATCTGGATTCCACAGAAGAACTGCAATTAGAAAACCTCTGCTCTCAAAGGCAAATGTTTCAAAGCCTTTAGAGTGGTGTAGAAACCACCAGAATTGGTCCCTCGAGCAGTGGAAACATTTTATTTTCTCTGACGAATCATCGTTTACCTTAGTTCCGACCTCCGGCCGAGTGTACATTTGGAGACAGCCGAAAGAAGCATTTCATCCAGACTGCCTTCTCCCAACCGTAAAACAAAGTGGGGGTTCTGTGATGATCTGGGGTGCTATTTCTTGGAAATCCCCCGGGCCAATGATTTCCCTTCATGGAAGAATTAACAGCCGAGACTATTTAGGAATTTTGGGCGACCAAGTTCATCCTATGGTTCAAGAACTGTTTCCAGAGGGGAATGCCATCTTTCAAGATGATAATGCCCCAATCCATACAGCTAGAATTGTTAATGAATGGCACGAGGAACATTCTAATGAAGTTGATCATCTCTTCTGCCCACCACAATCCCCAGACCTCAACATTATTGAGCATTTATGGTCGTTATTAGAGAAGATTCAAGTAAGATGTCAATTTCCGCCGCCATTGTCTCTAAAAAAACTGGAGGGTGTTTTAACTGAAGAATGGGCTAAAATTCCTTTGGAAACAATTCACAATTTGTATGAATCAATACCTCGGAGAATTGAGGTGGACCTAGACCATATTAAAATATATTTTGTTGATTTTCAAGGTGTTTCCATTATTTTTTCCAACCCCTGTATATTGCTCAGCAAAACCTCCTCTAGTAACTTGATAATGGTACTTAACAACTTCCACTCCTTAGAGCCAAGGAATCTCTCAGGCCTTTTTCTTTTGACATAAACAAAAATAAAAACAAACAAACAAAACAAACATAAAATAAATTGAGTGAATAAAATAAAGAAAATAAAGTAAAACAAATTAAATGAATTAGAGATTGCTTTTATTTAGCTCTGGTAAGCAAAAGCTCCTCCTTTCTTTCCTTAGGTCCCACACCAACTGAAGTTCCAGTAAGTAAGGGCAGCAACTGGGTTCACACAACTAGTTGTCGTCTTCTTTTTATCAGATGCTATTCTTCTTTAATTGTAGTTCTTTTCTTTGAACAGGTTTCACAGCAACTCAGCTACACACTTTCCTTTTCTTCTGGTAAGCTTACAAACATGTGGTGCCATATGCAGTTTTCTCCTAGGAGATCATTTTTCATTTTCTATTTAAAATAACTTTTCGACACTTTTCAACTAATAAAGTACAAAAAATGTAAAGATAAAGTACTATCATAATTATTTTGAGTATTTTCTTGCTTTATGGTGGCTTAAAAGGCATTTTATTGACAAGTTTAAAAATATCACCTAGGAGAAAACACAGGAGAACAAGTTAATTGCATATGGGCCGTGGAGTCTGACGAATTCCCTTGTTTCAACTCTTTTTCTCTCTCTTTCTCTTTTACAGGACTGGCACTCTGGCAGAGCATCTATTAAAATATATTCACTTTACTGTTGGTCTACAATTAGCATGGAATGAGGGTATGACACTGTTAAAGCGGACCCAAACCAAACATTTTTTTAATTAAAAACATTTAGTTGCGCCACTCTGACACATACATAGATAAATAAACACTCCTTCAAACCTATGAGCATTTCAGTGCATGCTTTTCACCCTTCTTTTTTCATAGCTAGGGTTATACTGGGGGCAGCCATTAGCAATTCCTCCATTGCCAGACACCATCTACTCCACCAGTTTGCCGGAAAAATGCCGGCAATTTGAAAGGAAGGGAGGGGTTCCTCCAATAAATGTAAAATATTTTATATTTGTCATCATGCAGCTGAAAAAAGGCTGCTATTTATTATTATAATTTAGAAAATAGATTTTATTTCTGAAATCTTGTATTTTTAATTTGGGTCCTAACAGAGAAAAGGCCCAGGAACAAAATAAAAGTCTGGTGACTGAGCTACACAGCCACTGAGGGTTTCAAAGAAGGCCATACACTTTCTGGCAACACAGTTCAAGATACACTGGAATGACCCTGGATACAGTCTTAGTTTCTCAGACATAAACAGTGCTATAACGCATGAATAAACTGTTCATCAATTTTAAAGAGAATCTGTAACGTCAAAACGTCCCCTGGGGGGTACTCACCTCGGGTGGAGGAAGCCTCAGGATCTTAATGAGGCTTCCCACGCCGTCCTCCGTCCCTCAGGGGTCTCGCTGCAGCCCTCCGTACAAGATGACGTCAATATTTACCTCCCCGGCTCCTGCGCAGGCGCTCTGACGGCTGTCGGCTCCGAAATAGGCGGAAATACCCGATCGCCGTCGAGTCTGCTCTACTGCGCAGGCGCAAGTTTCCGGCGCCTGCGCAGTAGAGCAGACCCGACTGAGATCGGGTATTTCCGTCTACTTCGGAGCCGAAAGCAGCCACAGCGCCCCCGCTGGAGCCAGCAAAGGTAAATATTGAATTGACAGTCGGGTCTGTCGCCGGCTGTTCGGAGGGCTGCAGCGAGACCCCCGTGGGACAGAGGACGGCGTGGGAAGCCTCATTAGAATCCCGAGGCTTCCCCCACCCGAGGTGAGTACCCCCCAGGGGATGTTTTTAATGTTACAAAGTCTCTTTAAGGTTACTGTTTCCTTAAATTCAAACTGGACAGGCAGATTCTGTTTGGCCACTTCAATCAGAGGAAAAATGATGCAAGAATTTTTGTCAATAGCTGTCACTCTCCATTTTGCAATTATCACTGAATTCTTTCTCTTTTTGTCTTTTTTTTTTTTTTTTTTTACTTCTGCTCTGATCACTGACTGTGGCACCTTAAAGGGACACTGTAGGGGGGTCAGGGGAAAATTAGTTGAAGTTACCCAGGGCTTCTAATGGTCCCCCGCAGACATCCTGTGCCCGCACAGCCACTCCCCGGTTCTCCGGCCCCGCCTCCGGTTCACTTCTGGAATTTCAGACTTTGAAGGCTGAAAACCACTGCGCCTGTGTTGCCGTGTCCTCGATCCCGCTGATGTCACCAGGAGCGTACTGCACAGGCCCAGTATGGTCTGTGCCTGTGCCGTGCGCTCCTGGTGACATCAGGGGAAGCCAGGACACGGCAACGCAGGCGCAGTGGTTTTCAGACTTTAAAGTCTGAAATTCCAGAAGTGAACCGGAGGCGGGGCTGGAGCATTGGTGAGTGGCTGCGCGGGCACAGGATGTCTACGGGGGACTTTTAGAAGCCCCGGGTAACTTCAACTCATTTTCCCCCGACCCGCTACAGTATCCCTTTAACCACTTCCCGACCGCCTAACGCACAGAGGCGGCAGGGAAATGGACCCCACAAGGACCAGCTCATGCCCAAAGGCGGCGGTCCTTGTAGGGGCATGGGCGGAGCGATCGCGTCATCAGTGACGCGATCCTCCGCCTCCGCCTGGCGCCGCTCACCCGCCGCAACATCCCGCCGGCCATACGGAAGCGCCGGCAGGATGTTAAGTCCGCGATCGCCGCATACAAAGTGTATAATACACTTTGGAATGTTTACAAAGTGTATTATACAGGCTGCCTCCTTCCCTGGTGGTCCCAGTGTCCGAGGGACCACCAGGGCAGGCTGCAGCCACCCTAGTCTGCACCCAAGCACACTGATTTCTCCCCCCTCCCCGCCCCAGATCGCCCACAGCACCCATCAGGACCCCTCCTGCCCACCCCCCAGACCCCTGTTTGCACCCAATCACCCCCCTAATCACCCATCAATCACTCCCTGTCACTATCTGTCAACGCTATTTTTTTTTATCCCCCCCCCTCCCCCCCTGCCCCCTCCTGATCACCCCCCCACCCCTCAGAATCTCCCCAGACCCCTCCCCCCCCCCCCCCTGTGTACTGTATGCATCTATCCCCCTGATCACCTGTCAATCACCCCTCAATCACCCCCTGTCACTGCCACCCATCAATCAGCCCCTAACCTGCCCCTTGCGGGCAATCTGATCACCCACCCACACCAATAAATCGCCCGCAGATCCGACATCAGATCACCACCCAAGCGCAGTGTTTACATCTATTCTCTCCTCTAAACACCCATCAATCACCCATCAATCACCCATCAATCACCACCTATCACCACCTGTCACTGTTACCCATCAGATTAGACCCTAATCTGCCCCTTGCGGGCACCCAATCACCCGCCCACACGCTCAGATTGCCCTCAGACCCCCCCTTATCAATTCGCCAGCGCATTACTTACATCTGTTCTTCCCTGTAATAACCCACTGATCACCTGTCAATCACCTGTCAATCACCCATCAATCACCCCCTGTCACTGCCACCCATCAATCACCCCCTGTCACTGCCACCCATCAATCAGCCCCTAACCTGCCCCTTGCGGGCAATCTGATCACCCACCCACACCAATAGATCGCCCGCAGATCCGACGTCCGATCACCTCCCAAGTGCAGTGTTTACATCTATTCTCTACCCTAAACACCCACTAATTACCCATCAATCACCCCCTATCACCACCTGTCACTGTTACCCATCAGATCAGATCCTAATCTGCCTTTTGCGGGCACCCAATCACCCGCCTACACGCTCAGATTGCCCTTAGACCCCCCCTTATCAATTCGCCAGTGCAATATTTACATCTGTTCTCCCCTGTAATAACCCACTAATTACCTGTCAATCACCTATCAATCACCCATCAATCACCCCCTGTCACTGCCACCCATCAATCACCCCCTGTCACTGCCACCCATCAATCAGCCGCTAACCTGCCTCTTGCGGGCAATCTGATCACCCACCCACACCAATAGATCGCCCGCAGATCCGACGTCCGATCACCTCCCAAGTGCAGTGTTTACATCTATTCTCTACCCTAAACACCCACTAATTACCCATCAATCACTCCCTATCACCACCTGTCACTGTTACTCATCAGATCAGACCCTAATCTGCCTCTTGCGGGCACCCAATCACCCGCCTACATGCTCAGATTGCCCTTAGACCACCCCCTTATCAATTCGCCAGTGCAATATTTACATCTGTTCTCCCCTGTAATAACCCACTAATTACCTGTCAATCACCTGTCAATCACCTATCAATCACCCATCAATCACCCCCTGTCACTGCCACCCATCAATCACCCCCTGTCACTGCCACCCATCAATCAGCCCCTAACCTGCCCCTTGCGGGCAATCTGATCACCCACCCACACCAGTAGATCGCCCGCAGATCCGACGTCCGATCAACTCCCAAGTGCAGTGTTTACATCTGTTCTCCACCCTAAACACCCACTAATTACCTATCAATCACCCCCTGTCACTGCTACCTATCAGATTAGACCCCTATCTGCCCCTAGGGCACTCAATCACCCGCCCACACCCTCAGAACGCCCTCAGACCCCAGTCCTGATCACCTCGCCAGTGCATTGCTTGCATCTATTCCCCCCTCTAATCACACCTTGAGACACCCATCAATCACCTCCTGTCACCCCCTAGCACACCTACCCATCAGATCAGGCCCTAATTTGCCCCGTGTGGGCTCCTAATCACTCGGCCAAACCTTCAGATCCCCCTCAGACCCCCTTCCGATCACCTCCCCAGTGCATTGATTGCATCTATTTTCCCCTCTAACCACCCCCTAAGACACCCATCAATCACCTCCTGTCACCCCCCTAGCACTCCTATCCATCAGATCAGGCCCAATACAACCTGTCATCTAAAAGGCCACCCTGCTTATGACCGGTTCCACAAAATTCGCCCCCTCATAGACCACCAGTCATCAAAATTTGCAGATGCTTATACCCCTGAACAGTCATTTTGAAACATTTGGTTTCCAGACTACTCACGGTTTTGGGCCTGTAAAATGCCAGGGCGGTATAGGAATCCCACAAGTGACCCCATTTTAGAAAAAAAGACACCCCAAGGTATTCTGTTAGGTGTATGATGAGTTCATAGAAGATTTTATTTTTTGTCAAAAGTTAGCGGAAATTGATTTTTATTGTTTTTTTTTTCACAAAGTGTCATTTTTCACTAACTTGTGACAAAAAATAAAATCTTCTATGAACTCGCCATACACCAAACGGAATACCTTGGGGTGTCTTCTTTCTAAAATGGGGTCACTTGCGGGGTTCCTATACTGCCCTGGCATTTTAGGGGCCCTAAACCACGAGGAGTAGTCTAGAAAACAAATGCCTCAAAATGACCTGTGAATAGGACGTTGGGCCCCTTAGCGCACCTACGCTGCAAAAAAGTGTCACACATGTGGTACCGCCGTACTCAGGAGAAGTAGTATAATGTGTTTTGGGGTGTATTTTTACACATACCCATGCTGGGTGGGAGAAATCTCTCTGTAAATGGACAATTGTGTGTAAAAAAAATCAAACAATTGTCATTTACAGAGATATTTCTCCCACCCAGCATGGGTATGTGTAAAAATACACCCCAAAACACATTATACTACTTCTACTGAGTACGGCAATACCACATGTGTGGCACTTTTTTGCACCCTAACTGCACTAAGTGGCCCAAAGTCCAATGAGCACCTTTAGGCTTTACAGGGGTGCTTACAAATTAGCACCCCCTAAAATGTGAGGACAGTAAACACACCCCACAAATGACCCCATTTTGGAAAGTAGACACTTCAAGGTATTCAGAGAGGGGCATGGTGAGTCCATGGCAGATTTCATTTTTTTTTGGTGCAAGTTAGAAGAAATGGAAACTTTTTTTTTTTTGTCACAAAGTGTCATTTTCCGCTTACTTGTGACAAAAAATAATATCTTCTATGAACTCACTATGCCTCTCAGTGAATACTTTGGGATGTCTTTTTTCCAAAATGGGGTCATTTGGGGGGTATTTATACTATCCTGGAATTCTAGCCCCTCATGAAACATGACAGGCGGTCAGAAAAGTCATAGATGCTTGAAAATGGGAAAATTCACTTTTTGCACCATAGTTTGTAAACGCTATAACTTTTACCCAAACCAATAAATATAGCCTGAATGGGTTTTTTTTTTAATCAAAAACATGTTTGTCCACATTTTTCGCGCTGCATGTATACAGAAATTTTACTTTATTTGAAAAATGTCAGCACAGAAAGTTAAAAAAATCATTTTTTTGCCAAAATTCATGTCTTTTTTGATGAATATAATAAAAAGTAAAAATCGCAGGAGCAATCAAATAGCACCAAAAGAAAGCTTTATTAGTGACAAGAAAAGGAGCCAAAATTCATTTAGGTGGTAGGTTGTATGAGCGAGCAATAAACCGTGAAAGCTGCAGTGGTCCGAATGGAAAAAAAGTGGCCGGTCCTTAAGGGGGGTAAAGCCCTAGGTCCTCAAGTGGTTAAATAGCAATACTTTTAGTTGTCTATCACTTCTGACTTGCTGCGTTATATTTGGATCTGTTTCCCAGCTAGGGTCTATATCACTCCACTAAATCCTTAGCTAAAAAGCCTGTCCGGGTTCGGATTCCATCCCTCTGTCGGCTACTGTGTGTTGAGGTGAGGAGGAACTCCTCTCTCTTCTCCCCATAGTAAGCCTCTGGGCGCTCCTGTCGCCGTTCCGGGTCCCCTCAGAGCCGCACTCTCTCTGGTCTGTATGCCTCTGTTATTGCCGCCAGACTGACTGCTGCGCCACAGAAGAACTGGTTATAACCAGTTCTCCTCAACAGCTCTCCTCGCGCCAGTCTGCTTCACACTCGCTGCTCGAGCGATGTAACTCTGCCGCGCGTCTTGGTTGCCTTAGCAACCACTGGGAGTGCATGCGACCATCTGATCGCGTGCACTACCTCTCCCCACAGTACACACAGCAGCTCTTCCCTAATCTGCGTGCCAGTCTGCTTAACACTTCTGAGTAAGCAGCAACTGCTATCTATAGCTGCTGACCAGGAGAATATATATATGTACAGTATATACAGGTTACAATTTGACTCAGCTGACTTAGGTTTTACTGTATTAGCCACAGGCTTGTTGCAGGGTTTTGACTCAGACACTACTTATGCCAAAAGATCAACAGGGCTGCCAGGCAACTGGCATTGTTTACAAGGAAAAAGATATGGCATCCTCCATATCTCTTAACTCTCCACTTCCACTACTGAGGGACCTACTGCTAGGACGAGTATAACAATAATTTGTCTGCTGAGATGACACGCAAACACACACACACACACACACACACACACACACACACACACACACACACACACGGCAGCTGCTTTTCACCTATTCCTTCATACAAGGACTGTTCGTGGTTGCCTGTGATTTACATCTGCTGTAGTGATGTGAACATTAGAAGTTGCAGAACTTCAAATAAATAAGATTTCTTAAATAAAAAATATACTGAAATGCCGTCCATGTTAATTATAGATTTTAATGAAATGGCATTAAATTCAAGTGGTCCTTTAAACTTCTTGGTGGTATGATTCCTTCCTGATTTTAGGGTCTAAAAGTGGTACATTTTTTCCATGTGCTTTTAGACCCTAAAAGCAAGAAAAAAAATCATACCACGAGAGAGCCTGGAGCAGCCCCTGCACTTACTCACCTCCCTGGGATCCTGCGCTGCAGTTCTCCCTCCATCCTCCGGGTGGCGCTGTAACCCTATAGTGAGATTGCCGGCTGTCGTCATGGCGACAGTCAGCGATCTCACCAGGGGAAAGCAGAGCCTCCGGGGACAGGAAGAGGAATGGCTGCCAGCGTCTGGATCGCCCAGGAGGTGAGTGAGAACGCCTGCTGCGCGCAATGCTCTTAGACCTCCCAGTGGCTACCACGAGTGTAGCTGGGGGTTACCACTCTGAGCTGCGGATTTCCACCCCTAGTGTAGCTCGTGGTTACTGCTAAGGAGGTTAAGCATTTTAGAGGGAAGGGATTACAATTTGGTGCATGGTTTGGGAGATCAGAGATAGTAAAAGTCAGGTAAAGCGGTGCAATTTATGATTAGCTGTTATATACTACAGCCTAGTATTATGTGCCTAATCAAATGATGCTGAGATTCTCCATCCCAAAACATTTGTATGCTTAGTTAAAGCCATGGTGGAACAGTAATCAGTATAGGTAATGCATACATAAAGCTCTACATACGTACAGATTAGCAGACCCAGGTGTTAACACTAAGTGTTCTTCTTTTATGAATGGAATCTTGTTTTAGCTCTTGTGTACCTTTTGAAAATGTATAGTTAAAACATATTTGCTAAGTAAAGTTAGGGCCACGAAAGGTTAAATAGCTAGTTATGTTAAGAGAGGTAGATCATCCCTCCTGCCCAATTCTCTGGACAGTTAAATGAGAGACCAAATTGCACCTTCTAAGCGATTAGCATCAAGAGCTCTTACAAATCTAATCTGGTCAGCAGCAGTATTAGACAGAGCCAAGACCTGCAGACTGCCAAGGAGTGCTTAGGCACAATGGTAAAAATCCTCAACTGGGTAATTAGAGTCAGCAGGGAAGCTGTCCGGAAACTGCAGGTCTTTCATTCTCCTCCCCGTTACTTTAACACGATTGGCAGGTGCTGCTTTATACCAGGGGTGAGGTGAGGCCTCTGAGTCATAACTCACAAAGAAAAATGATCATCAATTTTGCTGCAGTGTTCTAAGGGTGAACAGCCAGACTTTGATTACTGGCATTATTAGTCTGTGATGTGGGAAAGGTCGCAAAAGGAAGGGAGTGCAGGGAGAGAAACAGAAAGAAGTAACACAAAGGGGAAAAAAATACAAAGATAGACTGTATTTATAAAAAATGCTTTAAAAAGGTTACAAAGGAGAAAAATGACGACGAGACTTAGATCTTAGCAATGCAAGCGACTACAGCAGAGAAAAATATGTTAACCCACTGGTGCCAGGAAAAATGATTACACTATTCCTTTACAACCATATTATTTTTTAAGCATTATTAATATTTTTAAAGTGATCTAAAATTCTTAATACTTTTTTCTTTTCTGAAAGCCCACATTCAGTTTTTTTTTAATATATGACCTTTAACGGTACATTTTTTAATAAGATATTATGAAAATAAAAAGAGAGTCAGGCGTTGTTTTCCCACACTTTATCTCTTCTCTGCCCTTCTAAGTAATTGTTCTCCAATGAATTAATTCCCCAGGACTGTTTTGAATAGAATTGGTTGCGTGTTGCAGAATTTATAAAGGAGCATATGATTAGTCTTATCAGGTAATAGATCTATTACGATTTGTTATGCTAGGTACACACCATACAATTTTTGGGCAGATTTACTTGACAGATAGATTATTTCCAACATGTCCAATCTAAATTTAGCTCGATTTTTCGATTTTCGGATTTTTTTAAATCTTTATCTTTTTTTGATTGATTTTCATAGAAATGAACGAAAATTGATCGAAAAAAAAGAATAAAAAAAATGATCGGAAAAAATTTAATAAAATAGATTGAAATTTAGATCAGACATGTTGGAAATAATTGATCGGGCAAGTAAATCTGTCAGAAAATTGTATGGTGTGTACCTAGCATTAGGCTAGTCACAATCATGTTTCACTTCGGTATGTGAAGGATACCGGAGGCGAAAATAAACACTGTTTTTTTAGTTACCAGTGGCTTCTCCCAGCCTCCATAGGCTTATAAGTCCCTCACCATCATCCTGGTTCTCCTCCTCACTCAACTGTTAGGTAGAGTTGTCCCGAACGATTCGGCCACAAACTTATTCGCGCGAACATCAATGGTTTGCGTTTGCGCCGAAACGCGAACTTTATGGCGAGTTCGACTCGCCCCTATACTACATCATTGGGTTAAACTTTAACCCTCTACATCACAGTCAGCAGACACATGAAAGCCAATCAGGCTGCACTCCCTCCTGGGCCCCCCCCCCCCCTTATTGTATAAGGCAGCTGCGTCGGCCATTATCTCACTCGGTGTTGCTGCAGTAGTGAGAGAAGGGAGAGGAACCTGCTGCAGAGATAGGGAAAGCTTAGTTAGGCTCTTGTAGTTTGCTGCTAGCTGATATTTGTTGTTGAAAAGCACCCCAAAAAGAGCTCTTTTCTGAGCTAATGTTCTTGTGAAGTCTTTTTTTTGTGTGCCACTGACACTGCATTATACAGCCCTGTGTGTCGCAGCTGGCCCTTGCTAATTGCTATACTGTGCAAGGCCCAGCACATTCAGTGCCTACCTTTTCACTGCACCTGTGTGTGGCAGCTGCACATTTGTAATACCAGTCCGACCGTGCATACCTGTTCATGTTCACTGCACTTGCATGACAGCACGCAGTGTTATATACCAGCAGTCACTGCATAACTGTTCACAGCACCTGTGTGTGTGACAGCTGCACATTTGTAATACCAGTCCGACTGTAACGCTGGGGGGGTTCATACTTTCTGACCAGCCAGCACAACAAGGATGAGAGCTGAATTATGGAAGAGGCTACACAGGCTGCCCAGAGCAACTGCAGCTCTGGGCTTCTGATAAGACGCAATGACAGCGCAGTGCAATGTTGCGCTGCTCTTGCGATAGCAAACATTCAGACAGATACAAGACAGGCTGGAGTGAGGTAGCCAATAGCAACCACAGCAATGGCTACCTGCAAGGACAGGACTAGGAGGACAGAGGCTGACAGAATGATTGCTTGCTAATCTAGTCACTATCTCAGTGACAGCAGTGACAGCAGGCATTCACAAAGACAAGAGTGAGGTAGCCAATAGCAACCACAGCAATGGCTACCTCACAAGGACAGGACAGAGTAGTCAGGAAATAGCAGAATCAAAAGGCAGGAAAATGTAATACATAGACAAATATACAACAGATATGATTTCCTAGCGTATTGCAATTTACAGCTATCAATGAAACTACAAACGACTGACTAACATATATATATATCGGCGTTGAACCGATATAGAACATAAGCAAGGAACACTGGCTAGGATCAGGAGCAATACAGCGAACAAGACTAGGCAATACAGAATCTCTACACTAGAAGGAGTACGTATATATGTCCCCGTGGGAAATATATAACGTAGGTCCACAGGATAACTGAACTAAGACAAGGAATATATTTTACAATATCAAGGGGCCCAGTAAACAGAGCTGAAACTATGACGGGTCAGGGTCTAGCAGGAGAAGCAGGCCTTTTTTGTGCTGGCATCAGCCAATGGATGCAAGCATGCAAATCTCCACACAGCTGAATGGTAATCACTCAATCCTGAGCTGGCCTGAATACCATTTGCTAGCTGAAAGACCATCATAACAAATACATGCAGTACTATCCAAGAACATGCATGCAGGAAATCCAGGGATATCTGGCTGCAGCTCAGCTGCAGCAAACCATTAGTGGAATAATGACAGTATTCTGAGCTGTCCATAACTGCAGAGCAATTGTAAATGGCAATATGACTCACTGCGAATGCACAACCGAATGCAGACTGACAAGCCAGAAATGTCCATTTGCGGCACCACCTGCAATGGACAGAACACGTCACAGGAGGAATCCTAACACCGACCAAGCATACCTGTTCATGTTCACTGCACCTGCATGACAGCACGCAGTGTTATATACCAGCAGTTACTGCATAATTGTTCACTGCACCTGTGTGTGTGACAGCTGACAATTGCATTTATACCAGTCACTGCATACCTGTTCACTGCACCGGCGTGACAGCACACAGTGTTATATACCAGTCACTGCATACCTGTTCACTGTACGTGTGTGTGTGTGACAGCTGCATATTTTTAATACCAGTCCGTGCATACCTTTCACTGCACCTGTGTAACAGCACACAGTTTTATACACCAGTCACTGCATACCTGTTCACTGCACCTGTGTAACCGCACTCTGTTGTACCAACAGTTACTGAAACCTTTTCACTGCACCTGTGTAACTGCACATTGTATTAGTCAAGTCAATGCATACCTTTCACTTCATCCCCCCCAATAAGGACAAAACAAGAGGCAGGCCACTCGGTAGGTCTGTTCGAGGTCGTGCTGTCGTGATTTTGTGCGACCAAAGTACAGTGTTCAGAAGAAGGCACGTATCATCAACCCCCAATATTGTCAGGACGTAGTTGACTATTTAACACAGAACACCTCATCTTCCTCAGCTTCCGCACGGAAGCATGACATATCTTCCTCCTCCTGCTCTAATTCTGGCACCCCACTTAACACTCCTTTGGCAGCCATCACCAAGGTGCCATCATCCCAGGGCTCAGAGGTGTGGAATTTTTTTTGTGTGTCTGCCTCAGATGTGAGCAATGCCATCTGTACTCTCTGCCACAGAAAATTGAGCAGTGGAAAGACCAAGACCCGCGTAGGGACAAATACCTTACGAAGGCACATGATTACAAAGCACAAACTGCAATGGGGTGACCACCTGAGGAAACGCAGCACACAAAAGCAAAGCCACACACTGCAGTGTAAGATACCATCACGCAATTATTTCTCAAAAAAGGTGATACCCAAACTGTAACGTGATGTTGAAAGGCAAGTGGTGTCATCTCTGGCACACAGCGTTGGGTCAAGGGTCCATATGACCACGGATGCCTGGTCTGCAAAGCACAATCAGGCCTGCCTGAAGACAGTCCCCACACACAGCATCTCTGCCAGCACACCGTGTGACTGCCTGCCCCAAGACTAAGTCAGTCCCCACACAGCATCTCTGCCTGCAGACTGCTTGACTGCCTTCTCCGCCACCACCAACAGGGTCCAGGACTTCAGGTGGATTCCTGAATTTTTAAGGCTGCTAGCAGTGGCCGCTATAATACTTTTTCTGGTGCGTGTACATGCCTGCTTAATTTTTTTGGCTGCACTGTGACTGCAACAACAAAACAAAAGGCATGCACCTGTGTCAATTCCCCTTCATGATTGTTACCTTGTCGCGGTGAAGGGGCTTGCGTTGGGGGGCACACCTGACCTAAGAAGATAATAAGGTTGTTGCTTCATTGTGAAGAGACCAAATTCGATCAACTGGACACTCACTCACTTTTGTTCTGTCATTCAGCTACTTCAGCCTGACCATATGGGCTTGAAAACCTCCATCGCCTGCACTCTCGCCATGGTACACACCAGTCCAGCATGGCCGTCATTACACAAACAGCTGTTTGCGGTGCATTACACAGTGAGCTTAGTCTGTCAGTGTGAAGCAGTACACTAATTATACTACCTGATTGATGTATACACATGCAAGATGTTTTAAAGCACTTTAGGCCTCCAATTTAGCAATAAAATGTGATTTCTGCCCTTAAACCTTGCTGTGCGTAATATCAGAATTTTTCCCCTGGGACTTTTGGCATGTATCCCACTCCGCCATGCCCCCCTACAGTTGTTAGACCCCTTGAAACATCTTTTCCATCACTTTAGTGGCCACAATTAGTGTTTGTTGTTTTGGAAATTCGCCTGCCTATTAAAGTCTATGGCAGTTCGAAAGTTTGCATGTTCGCAAACTTTTTTTGCGAGTTCGCGTTCGAGGTTTGCGAACGTAAAATTGGAGGTTCAAGACAACTCTACTGTTAGGCCCGCTACAGCACCCCCCTTGCCTAAGTCATGCAATACTGCACATATACTGGCCTAGATGTGTGCATTGTTGATCACACTTTTGTAGCTGGGATCGCTTTGTGCATGCGCACTAGTCAAGCATCATAGCCATACATGCGCTGAGTGCTCCCAACCACAGGAGCACAATTAAGGACATGGGCCACAGGGCTGGCACACATGCAGTGCATGACTTGGGCGACTTGGCCCAGACAGTAGAGTGAGGAGGAGAACTGGGAGGACAAAGAGGGACAAACAAGCCTACGGAGGCTGGAAGAAGCCCCAGGTAAGTAAAAGAGCAGTGTTTAATTTCACCTTTGGCATCATGTAAGCATGACGTGTAAATAGGAATTCAGAGCCTTACAAATGCAGCTTCTACACACAAGCATGTCTAGTTATGACCTCTGTCTCACAGGCAGTGCCATTCCTGGGCACAAACCATCCAGGCACTGGACACCATACTGCATCCTTTGTACATGCAGCTTTCCATTCTTTCCTGAAGTGTAATTTTTTAGCTAGTGCTTGCCATCTCACCCCCAATTCCATAACACTTGTATGTGTATGAGGAGGAGAAAGACCGGATCAAAGGTTGGCACTATGCATAAGCTGCTCAGATCCAGCACAGCCCAGTTCAGCCAGTGCAAAGATGTGAAAGCACCTAGTCTTACAACTGTTATTTGAGTACTGTTGTGGAATTCTTGATTAATGTCTATAGCATGTTGCCTTGATAAAGAGACTCTGCGCTGTCTGAAAATGTTGTTTGTTGAAGTAATAATGTTTGTTTTTGAAAAATGTGGTGCCAAAATTAGTTTTCTCTAAATGAAATGGAATGTATTTCCATTACTATTTAGGATGATTTAGTAAGGCTCAAATTAAACAGAAGATGTTTTACCATAATAATTAATGAAAAACCATGTATTGCTATATATCAGCCAGGTTCATTTACAATACCTTTTTTATACTGATGGAACACTGCCAGACCCCAATGAGAGCCATTATGGAATTTGTATGGAGATGTTGAATGACTAGCTTGGAAAACAAATGATCTAAGGGAGTGTAACAAACGCTGGAGAGGCAGCCGCGGTGAACAGCGCTACCACCGCAGCTGCCTCCAGCTCCCTGTTTAGCAATGTATCCATGCCTCAGGTGTCTAGCACTCCGAGGACGAGTCTGTCAGTTGCACATAGGGTTGCCTTGACGACGTGCACGTGCGCACAGACAGGACCTTTATGCGGGGAGGAGGCGCGTCAGCTGACCGGCCGGTCGGCTGACGTCAGAGGAGCCGCTCGCCGCTCCTCATTGGTTAATAGGAGGGGGGCGTGCCTAAAGGGTCTCCTCTGCTCCAAAAGCCTAGCTGAATCACTCGCAACTTGTCTGCTGTTGCGAATACTCTGTGTTAGCGCTCAGACCCTTAGATAGTTCCGGTGTGCTTTGATCTGGGAGGAAACCGGGGATTTCACACAAGATAGGAATTGTTTGATAGCCTTAAAGATTTATATTACTGTGTTATTATTTGTGCATGACTCTGGCTCGTTCTGACTACTCTTTTGCTCAGTGACTTTGTACCTCTGCTCATCTGATCTTGCTGCCGACTCTGCTTGCTTAACATCTCTGTCTCTGCCTCCTGATTTTGTACTGTCTCTGTCTGTCTGTTGCCGAACCCGATCTGTCTGACCTCCCTACTCTCACCAGAGGGCCCTTGACTCTGGTGAGGGGCACTGTCCTATTAGTACCCACCAGCTCCTCTGGTGAGGTGTTGCAAAAGCTATTAGTACTACTGTTGCCAAACCGGATCTGTCTGACCACTCCACTCTCACCAGAGGGCCCTTGACTCTGGTGAGGGACATTGTACTGTTAGTACCCACCAGCTCCTCTGGTGAGGTATTGCCAAAGCTTTCAGTATTACTGTTGCACCAATCACTCATAGCTTTTTGTTGTCACATCAGCTCAGGGACGGATCTAGGGGGGGGGCAGACGGGTCTCTTGCCCCAGGCGCAGTTTGTTGAATCCTCAAAATGGCGGCAAAATTTGGATGGGGAATGACAGTTTAGGCGCCAAAACCTGATCTTTAGGCACCAAAACCTGACCTTTAGGCTCCAAAACTGGATGGGGAATGGCAGTTTAGGCGCCAAAACCTGACCTTTAGGCGCCAAAACCTGACCTTGCCCCAGGCGCAACTTGGACTAGATCCGTCCCTGCATCAGCTTCCTATATACCAGTATTATAGGTGATTCTGCAGATCACCATATAATCCAGTATATATCTGCATTATAGGTGATACTGCAGATCACCTAATAATCAGAATTCTGTTCTTTGCTGACACAAATCGTTACAGGGAGCAATAACAACACATCCAGAAAAACACAACACATCTCAGAAAATCATCCAAACAACTGCAGACTAGAGTTGGGCCGAACCTCCGATTTTAGGTTCGCGAACCGGGTTCGCGAACTTCTGCGGAAGGTTCGGTTCGCGTTAAAGTTCGCGAACCGCAATAGACTTCAATGGGGATGCGAACTTTGAAAAAAAAAATGTATGCTGGCCACAAAAGTGATGGAAAAGATGTTTCAATGGGTCTAACACCTGGAGGGGGGCATGGCGGAGTGGGATACACGCCAAAAGTCCCCGGGAAAAATCTGGATTTGACACAAAGCAGCGTTTTAAGGGCAGAAATCATATTGAATGCTAAATGACAGGCCTAAAGTGCTTTAAAACATCTTGCATGTGTATACATCAATCAGGTAGTGTAATTAAGGTACTGCTTCACACTGACACACCAAACTGTTCACTGAACAGAACAGGTATGCAGTGGCGGGTTCACTGAACAGAACAGGTATACAGTGGCGGGTTCACTAAACAGAACAGGTATGCAGTGCCGGGTTCACTGAACAGAACAGGTATGCAGTGGCGGGTTCACTGAACAGAACAGGTATGCAGTGGTGGGTTCACAGTACAGGTATGCAGTTGTGGGTTCACAGTACAGGTATGCAGTGGTGGGTTCACAGTACAGGTATGCAGTGGTGGGTTCACAGAACAGGAATGCAGTGGTGGGTTCACAGAACAGGTATGCAGTGGTGGGTTCACAGAACAGGTATGCAGTGGCGGGTTCACTGAACAGGTATGCAGTGGTGGGTTCACTGAACAGGTATGCAGTGGTGGGTTCACAGAACAGGTATGCAGTGGTGGGTTCACAGAACAGGTATGCAGTGGTGGGTTCACAGAACAGGTATGCAGTGGTGGGTTCACAGAACAGGTATGCAGCCAGGGACAAGCTAAGCCTAACTAATCTTTCCCTATGAGAGAGAGTGTGCAGCAGCTCGCCCTACTCTCACTAATGCAGGCACACGAGTGACCGTAATGGTCGCCGCTGCCTGCCTTTTAGTAGGGGGGAGTGGCTCCAGGGGCTAGTGTAGCCTAATTGGCTACACTGTGCCTGCTGACTGTGATGTAGAGGGTCAAAGTTGACCCTCCATGAGGCATTATGGGGCGAACCGAACTTCCGCAAAGGTTCGCCTGCGGGACGCGAACGCGAACCACGGAAGTTCGCATGGAACCGTTCGCAGGCGAACCGTTCGGCCCAACTCTACTGCAGACCTCTCTGTGTTCAGCTAAAATCAGTGATTGTAAATCAACATGCAGAAAGAGATTTGGGAAAAAATGGGATAGGTGGCACACAGCAATGCCAAACCAATGCTATAAAGAAGAACACTGCTACTTATCATACATTAGCAAACTACATCTGAAAGACTTTGCTTTCTAACATATTATGTCATGAGCTTAAGAGTCATAAGTTCACACAGGTCTGGCAGAAAGCAAATAGTATACAGCATTGCCTAGCAAGAGCATCATGCCAACAGTTAAACATGGTGGTAGTAGCCTGATGATTTACAGATAGTTGGCTGCCTGTACCTTGAAAATGTGCCCTTACTAAAGGGATTTCTCCACCAGATGATTCTTAAACAGGAACTTAACTTAATACATTATTAAGTGAGAAGTTGAAAAATAGAAGAGAGATCAAGAAATGGTTGATATTCACCATGTAATTTGTTCATGTTGCTTGATCCATAATGAGCCTGCTAGTCTACATCCGAATGGCTAAAAAGAAACAAAGTTAAAGTTTTTTATCAGTGTGATGGGATCCTGATTTCAACAGAGATGCAATGTCAGGATCTGAAACAAGCAGTTCAAGCATGATAACCTTCTCCGTGCAAAAATGATCTGGATGATGGTCACTGAAAGTCATTTTAAAGTGAAAATCAAGTTAAATTTGTTTCTTTTAAAGTTGTATAGCATAGAAGAGTTAGAACATATTTCGCTTTTATTGTTCTCTGTGGGGAGATTTTCTCTCACTTCCTTTTCTCAGTGACTCTTTCACTGGGGCTGGAAGTGAGCAGATTTAGTTTGAGGGGAAAACATACAGCAATAAATTCTAAGCTGACTAACATGAGAGCAGCCGGATCTGTGTGCAGTGTGTTATTGCAAGGACAGAAAATTTCTCTTTCCATTTCTAGCCCATCCATCCATTCATCCATCCATCCATCCATCCATCCATCCATCCATCCATCTGCTTACCTGCCTACTGATGCTAAGGAAGAGGGAAGTTTGGTGATTCATCTGATCTTTTGGCAAGTGATTCCTGCACTTATTCTCATATTTACCTCTGCTCTTCAGAGGTACATTTTGTGAGGGGAAGTGGTTGTTATCACTAACCATCTCCCTATGATGAATGCTTTCAAGGCTGCAAAGCAGCAGGGGGTTGTGCATGGTGGGATGCAATGCAGAGGTTTCTGTGATGCAGCATGCAGATTGTGGGAGGGTGTGTGACAGGCCTACCACTCAATCCGTATACTAATGTTTCCTTTGGGAGGGAGCTGTGGCACAGGGACATAGGTGCTGTTCAGACAATAACAAGGAGTACAAGATGCATGAAAAAAAAACATACTTCACTTTGGTGGGGGAAATTTTATTATAGCACGTCTAACATACCTCCCAAATTTTTGAGATGAGAAAAAGGGACACTTAAGCCACACCCCTGTCACACCCCCTGATCACGCCCCACCACGCCCCTAGCCGCGCATACCATAAAGATTTCATAAGAAAAATATGTTGTTTTATAATTCAAACCACACTGGTTCTATCCTGGTTCATTTTCCTTCATAGTAACATTTTAAAATGAGTAATATATCAATTTAAAGGATGGGGGTAAAGTTTAGAGTCAATCAAAAACATTTTTAGCAGAGAAATATATATATTTACATAAAAGAGAGTTGCATTCCCAGGTCTATCACTATCTGTCCCAGTCACACTCACAGCCTCTGCAGTACAGGAAAGGCTGCAGTGATCTGTGTGACTGAGACCTGTGTTATCTCCTCTATGTGTCTGTAGCAGCACAGGAGGAGAGTTACATTCCCAGGTCTATCACTGTCCCAGTCACACTCACAGCCTCTGCAGTACAGGACCGGCTGCTGTGATCTGTGGTGTGATTCAGAGCTGTGTTATCTCCTCTGTGTGTCTGCAGCAGCACAGGAGGAAAGGGTTAAACTCCCTGGTCTATCACCATCTGTCCCAGTCACACTCACAGCCTCTGCTGTACAGGACAGGCTGCTGTGATCTGTGGTGTGACTGAGACCTGTGTTATCTGCCTACCATAAAACATCAGTGCAGGGAGCCACACTGATCTCTGCTCCCAGATGCAGGCTGGCGCTTCTCCTCCATGCATGAACGAGCTTGTGGGGGCAGGGCGGGCAGGGCTGCCTCTGTGTTTCTATTGGCTGGAGGGAGGAGAAAGCTGTAAGAGCTACGCACAGATGGGAGGGAAGGAGGAGAGGTCTGGGGGTTTTGTCTATGTTAAGCAGGACATAACTGCTTGTAATTAGCACATTTAGACAGACCCCTGTCTTAAAAAGACAGGCTTCATAGACACCTGGTATGTGTCACCATATGAAAGGCTTGTAGAAACGGGACTTGTTAATGAGTGGGCGGGACCCGGGACAAGGGGGCGGGAACCGGGTAAGTCCCGCCCAAATCGGGACTGTTGGACAGTATGCGTCTAATGTTGAGGAACCTGTAAATATGTTAGGTAGGGGGGAAATAACAATGACTTCTGGAACTGTGCTTTGTGTAATTACTGACTTCATGGTTTATCTGAATGGACTATCAAAAAAGACCCCTGATATGCACTGTGGTTTGGTTTATTGAAATTACCCCCCCCCCCACACACACACACACCATCAATAATAAAGTAATAGATGGCTCATAAATTCACCTAGCAAACTTTGTTTACCCTGTTTATAAAAGGTGAACAATGCCTGGCAAACTAAAAGCAAAGTGCACAGAGGAGTGAATTAAATACACCACTCTAACCAATCTTCAGAGAGAACAAAAGTTTGCTTTCTTAAAACAGAAAGTATTTGTAATAATTCAGGTTGGAGTTAGCTCTGAGATTTCTCCCAGTGCATCACTGCTGAGATATGCAAATCACCCATTATTATCATCCCTGTGAGCTAAACACAGCTCACTGGGACAACAATGTTGAGCAATCCTGTGTTTAGCTCACAGGGATAATAATGGGTGATTTGTATATTTCAGCAGTGATGCATTGGGATAAATCTCAGAGCTCATTCCAACCTGAATTATTGCAAATACTTTCTGTTTTAAGAAAGCAAACTTTTGTTTTCCATATCATTTTAGTAAGAGGGCTTTTTGGTCCATAGTAGCCCCTTACACACTCCTAGGAGTTCTGGTTCACCATGAGCTTGCTGGGCAGTCTGTAACTCTGGGTGTTTAGAGAGCTGCAAGTTAAAATCAGCAGTATTACACCTGGCCACTAGATGGCACTTCCTCTGTGTTCACGCTACTTAATGTTTTAATTAGGAAACGTGATAAAATAAATTAATGTAGAGTCTTTTCCACTTGCTTATTTTGGCTGTCCTCGGGTAGTTAGTTAAAAAAATGTAATGTTTTGAAGAACGAAAATGCCAATATTTTTTACACACAAATTTCCACAATGTAAAAATAGTTTTTCAAAGTTACAATTTCGGAAATTATTTTGGAAGTTCTTCGAAAATACTGAATGTTTGCTGATTCTGTAATTGTGGAAGCAATTGGGACAATATGCTTGCAGACATACTCAGATGGTTGTCTGTTTTCTGCTTGGTTAATAGTGATGAAATTGCTGGGTTACTATTAGTGTTACATGGAATAATGGGAGGCCTAATATGGAGGGAAAGAAAATAAGTTCCTGTTTAATTTCGCATTAGCAAGCACAATTTTGAATATGCCCCTTATTATCACAAATGTAAATTCGTATTTTTGCATTACTTTTGTATATTTGCTTTCAGTGACCAGATCACAAAAATACAATGCATTTTTTTTAAAATATAGCAACATTACTTTGGCAAATATTCAAACTCACCACTGGTCTTTAAAGAGAATCTGTATTGTTAAAATCGCACAAAAGTAAACATACCAGTGCAACTTAAGTTAAAAAAGATACTAGCGCTCAACAGGACCTGTAATAAAATATAAGATAATAAAACCTTCTAATAGTTTAAAATCAAATGTATCTCCAACAACACACAAATTATAGCACTGAGGTATTAAATGGTCTCGCGTGCAGGGCCCATAGTTTAGGCCTCTCTCCCCATCCTCACACTGATATATAAAGCGTTATAACACACACATTGGTACATATTATGAAAACGGCACAAGTCCAAGTTCAAGAGTCCCAAAATCTGCAGAGCCCAGAATTCAGCAGAAAGTCCCAGAGAACTGACTCCTAGTACTTAATACACCAACAGATGATATCCTTTTTCAGAAAACCAAACATGCTCACCAGATAATTGTGCCAAGCATAACATTTGGCATGCAGCGCAGGCGGCCCAGCCAGTGTCTCACCGGATCCTCCTGCGTGTCTTCAGCCTTGTCCAACCATGTGTGAATAAAGGACAAAGAAAGCCTCTATGGCGTAGTAAATTAAGTCACCTCACCACAAAGTGCTCATCAAACACATTTACATGCGCTGTGACCCAACACCTCTTATATCCTCTTCACACAGGCACTACCACACTAAGCCTCTTACCAGATAGCGTGGCTGACCCGATTAGACCAGCATAAGCGCTTTGGTGGAATCACTTTGTATCTGTTCTGTAGCTTTCATAGACTCTACTCAGCCCCTTCAACTTTAAACAGAGACTGACATAGCGTAATACCGTCTTTATTCCGATTTAAAAGGATTAAAAGTGCACTTACAAGATTCGAATAAAAAATGCGCATATCAAAGAAACATCCACATGGTTCAGCGTCTCCCTCTGTGGCTAACTCCGCCCGACTAGTTTCGTCAATGATGACTCATCAGGAGCTTAGCCAACCACCAGAGGAGACGCTATAAATACTCTATTACCAGCTCCAACTCCCAACATGTTGAGGTGCCGCCCACCAACTACCGATGTCTTACAGTCTCCGTGATTGGCTGTTTGGGCTTTTACCTATGCGTACATCCGGATTCCCAGGGTTGCTACGGCTACTATCCATCCCTCCCATCTACAATGCGCGGCTACTGCCCTTAACCTGTGGCTTCCTATTACGTTCCACCGTCCATTTTGCCTCAGGTTCCCATAGTAACCAGACACCACCCACCTACTACAACAGACCAGCTTGATCCAAACCTAATGCTAACCCCGCAGGATTAATAGATCTGTATCCGTGCATTGGCATCAATCGCAAACCTCTCCTATGCATCATCAACACCACCCCAAGCTGTGTCAACCCCACCCCTTAACGTGCTTAACATCACCTCCCCTTTAGGCAGAATGTGAATTCCTACCAAATAGATAAAATGTATTCTTACTTCTAATATGTAGGGCCAAACAGCAAGCCCCTTAAAGGGCCCGTATCCCTTATTGCAGTTGTGTCTGGCTAATGATTACCCAGCTTGACTAAATATTTAATATAGTTCGTGTGCCCCACCTCAACATGTGACACATACTGATACTTAAAGCAATCTAACTCACATCTACATCAGTAAGATTAACCACCATTCAGTCTAATCATCAGAGATAAAACAATTTATATCAAGTTCCACATTCAACCCCCCAGGATTAAGGGTTTTCAACTCATAAATCCAACGGGTCTCCATTTTCGAAATTTCTCTCACCTTGTGACAACCCCTCCATTTGGTAGTAAGTTTCTGTACCCCCTGAAAAGTCATCAGGCCAGGGTCCCTTCCGTGGACTTCATTGAAGTGTTTGGATACACTGTGGCCCTGGAAACCCCTGAGAATGTTATTAATGTGTTCTCCCACCCTTGTTTTTAGTGCCCTTTTTGTTCTCCCCACGTACTGCAACCCGCACGGGCACCCCAACAGATATACCACATGTGTGCTACAGCAGTGAATAAATTCACGTATCTTATAATGCCTTCCTGTCAATTTGTTTTCTATGGTCTGAGTCCTAATCCCCTTTGCCCTTTCGCAAGTAGTGCATTGTCTGCACGGAAAAAAACCAGTCTGACCCCATGCATCAGTCCTGTTAGAAACCTTCGGTCCCTCAATGTATGTTCTAACCAACTGTCTCTGTAAATTATCGGCCCGTCTGTAAATAAATTTGGGTTTGGTGGGTAGTGCAGCCCCCAATATTGGATCATTCCTAAGCAGACTCCAATGTTTTCTGATTACATTTTCAACTTCCCTATACTGGGAGTTGTAATCCAGAAGTATAGCATGTCCAAAATCAGTGTCTGTAGAGTCCTCCTTGTTTTTATTGGTCAAATATAAATCTCTATCATTATGTAAAACTTCTTCTGCTGTTCTTTCCAATAGATTACGTGCGTACCCCTTTTCCACAAATTTCTCAATCAGCATCCCCGTCTGTGTAATGTAATCTATATCTCTTGAGCAGTTCCTGCGTATTCTACAGAACTGCCCCTTCGGTATATTCTGTAACCACTTAGGGTGGTGGCAGCTATCAATAGGTATGTAGGAATTTCTATCTGTTTTTTTGAAAAAGGTTTTGGTGCCCAATGTACCATCCCTCCTCATAAGTATGATGTCGAGGAAATCCAGCTCCTCCATCCCACTTTTAAAGGTGAGGTGGATCCCTAATTCATTAGTGTTTAACCACCCCACAAATTGCTGTAATTCCTCCTCAGTGCCCTCCCAGATCCAGAACAGGTCATCTATAAACCGCTGCCAGTTGGTCACTTTAGAGCTCCTGGGATCGGCTAATATCCTCCTTTCCCACTGGTCCATAAATATATTTGCCACACTGGGGGCATACTTCGCCCCCATGGCACAGCCTAATGTCTGTAGGAAAAAATCCCCCCCATACCAAAAGTAGTTGTGGGTGAGGGAAAACTCCAATAATTGTAAAATAAACTCAATCTGTTGTTCACCAAGAATATCCTGCTCAGAGAGGGCCTGTTTCACAGCTCTAAGGGCTTCATCATGGGGGATTATCGTATATAGGGATGTTACATCAGCTGTGACCAGCAGACACTGATCATCAATATTGTACCCATTGATAGTCTGTAAGAAATGCTTAGTATCCTTAAGGAGATGGGGTAAAGACTGCACCACCGGTTGTAAAAATGTATCTATATATTCACCTACCCTTTGGTTTAGTGATCCTATCCCACTGATAATGGGCCTCCCAGGGGGGGATTGAAGACTTTTATGGATCTTGGGATTAATGTACATAACTGGAATCCTGGGGGCATCGACCACAAGATATTTAAATTCCGCATCTTTCAATATACCACCATCAAGACCCCTCCTCAAAATTTTTTGCAGAGTTTCTTTATATTGTGCAGTTGGATCCCCTTTCAACTTCATATATGTTGTTCTGTCATCCACAATTTTCCTCATTTCCTGCTTATATTGTTGTTCATGTAGAATAACTACCCCTCCCCCCTTGTCGGCAGGTCTGATGAGCACTTCCTTCTTTTTGCTTAGTTGCTGTATCTGTTTCAATTCATTGTTATTCCTCTTAATCTGTATATTATCAAGATCCTTTAGTACCATATTTTTTAAAATTCTGGACAGTACCATCCCTAGACTGATCCGGGGGGTTGAATGTGGACTTATTCCTCAAACTAGTGTGCACAAACTCAGAACCTGCGCCACCTCTATTAACTCTGGAACTAGGCCCTTCTTTGGACAAAAAATATCTCTTGATGTTAAGTTTTCTCGCATATTTGTGTACATCAATATATGTCTCAAATTTATTTAATCCCTGTGTGGGGGCATACTTCAAACCCTTGTCCAAAATCTTCATCTCTGAATTTGTGAGTGGAACCCCACTGATATTGAAAATTCCTTTCCCCATCACTCTCTTCTTCTTTTCTGATCTCCCTCCTCTTCTTCCTCTTCTGTTTCCCTTTTTCTTATATTCCTCATGTGGTATTCTACATCTTCCCATTGGTTCCTCCCTCCCCCTCTCCCCCCTAAAAAATGGTGATGAATAGTCTCCTCTGCCTCTCTATTCAGTGGTTCAAACCGGTTGTATGTAGGTGGATAATTACCCCATCTCTCTCTTTCCTCCCAGCTGCCTCTAGCTGGCTCTCTCCTTGGGGGACTATGTCTCCTGATGGGCAGTTGTTTGGGTTGATCATACCCATATTGCTTGGGGTTATATCCTCTACCCCCTCTAAAACCTGACCTTCCTCTATTTGGTCTTACCGGCTCCCATCTCTCCCCTATGGGGGCCCTGTTGCCTTTCCCACTGGGTGTGGGGTAGATGTACTTGTCTTGATTCCTGAGTCTCCCAGGCACATGTTGGGGATAATGCTCCATCTCATTACTAGTACTATACTCCCTGGGTGTTTGAGGCTGCTGCTCCACCCGGTGTCCTGCAAAGTTGTGGACATCACTTGCTACATTCTTCTTTTTTTCTTCCTCCTCCCTATCCTTAGTGTGACGTTTGTTCTGTTCTAATTGCCATTTGTAAGCTACCTTTTTCTTATACTCCTGCCAGTCATTCTGAAATCGGTGAATACGCTGTTCACTCACCTCCCTCTCTGTTTTTTGCATGATCTTGCTGAGGGCACCTGCACTATTAATAAAACTTTCCTCCTTTTGGACACATTCCATTTTCTCCTTAATGCCATCTATTTCCTTCCCTAACCTATCCAATCTATTTTGTTTCCTCTTTGTTAACAGTTTAAGTAGATTAATCCCGCAGTTGTTTAAAAATTCTCCCAACTCTCTATCATTTTCATCATTTTCCTCTCCATCATTAGGGAGTATGTCCCATCTATACCTCCTGGGAACAATACCTTCTGATATGCCTTTCTTAAGACTAGCCAAATCCCACCATGCATTGGTTTCTTTCACAATGAGACCTTGTAATTGTCTAAACATGCCATCCATGGTAACCTGATTAGGATCAGGTTCCTTTACGAAAACTGTATCAAGATCAATGATACCCCTATTCCTCATATTAAATATTTCCATATTGACTGAGTTTGCTGCACTAAACAAATACACTAATGTGACAAAAATTATTGAAAAGGGAAAGTGCGCTCCTCAGGTGTAATGTGAACGATGTAAGTGTCCTAAATTGATAAGTTTGTTACACCTGGTGCGCTGTGATCAGCAGGGAGTGTAAGCCCTAATTGCAACTTAAGTTAAAAAAGATACTAGCGCTCAACAGGACCTGTAATAAAATATAAGATATAAAACCTTCTAATAGTTTAAAATCAAATGTATCTCCAACAACACACAAATTATAGCACTGAGGTATTAAATGGTCTCGCGTGCAGGGCCCATAGTTTAGGCCTCTCTCCCCATCCTCACACTGATATATAAAGCGTTATAACACACACATTGGTACATATTATGAAAACGGCACAAGTCCAAGTTCAAGAGTCCCAAAATCTGCAGAGCCCAGAATTCAGCAGAAAGTCCCAGAGAACTGACTCCTAGTACTTAATACACCAACAGATGATATCCTTTTTCAGAAAACCAAACATGCTCACCAGATAATTGTGCCAAGCATAACATTTGGCATGCAGCGCAGGCGGCCCAGCCAGTGTCTCACCGGATCCTCCTGCGTGTCTTCAGCCTTGTCCAACCATGTGTGAATAAAGGACAAAGAAAGCCTCTATGGCGTAGTAAATTAAGTCACCTCACCACAAAGTGCTCATCAAACACATTTACATGCGCTGTGACCCAACACCTCTTATATCCTCTTCACACAGGCACTACCACACTAAGCCTCTTACCAGATAGCGTGGCTGACCCGATTAGACCAGCATAAGCGCTTTGGTGGAATCACTTTGTATCTGTTCTGTAGCTTTCATAGACTCTACTCAGCCCCTTCAACTTTAAACAGAGACTGACATAGCGTAATACCGTCTTTATTCCGATTTAAAAGGATTAAAAGTGCACTTACAAGATTCGAATAAAAAATGCGCATATCAAAGAAACATCCACATGGTTCAGCGTCTCCCTCTGTGGCTAACTCCGCCCGACTAGTTTCGTCAATGATGACTCATCAGGAGCTTAGCCAACCACCAGAGGAGACGCTATAAATACTCTATTACCAGCTCCAACTCCCAACATGTTGAGGTGCCGCCCACCAACTACCGATGTCTTACAGTCTCTGTGATTGGCTGTTTGGGCTTTTACCTATGCGTACATCCGGATTCCCAGGGTTGCTACGGCTACTATCCATCCCTCCCATCTACAATGCGCGGCTACTGCCCTTAACCTGTGGCTTCCTATTACGTTCCACCGTCCATTTTGCCTCAGGTTCCCATAGTAACCAGACACCACCCACCTACTACAACAGACCAGCTTGATCCAAACCTAATGCTAACCCCGCAGGATTAATAGATCTGTATCCGTGCATTGGCATCAATCGCAAACCTCTCCTATGCATCATCAACACCACCCCAAGCTGTGTCAACCCCACCCCTTAACGTGCTTAACATCACCTCCCCTTTAGGCAGAATGTGAATTCCTACCAAATAGATAAAATGTATTCTTACTTCTAATATGTAGGGCCAAACAGCAAGCCCCTTAAAGGGCCCGTATCCCTTATTGCAGTTGTGTCTGGCTAATGATTACCCAGCTTGACTAAATATTTAATATAGTTCGTGTGCCCCACCTCAACATGTGACACATACTGATACTTAAAGCAATCTAACTCACATCTACATCAGTAAGATTAACCACCATTCAGTCTAATCATCAGAGATAAAACAATTTATATCAAGTTCCACATTCAACCCCCCAGGATTAAGGGTTTTCAACTCATAAATCCAACGGGTCTCCATTTTCGAAATTTCTCTCACCTTGTGACAACCCCTCCATTTGGTAGTAAGTTTCTGTACCCCCTGAAAAGTCATCAGGCCAGGGTCCCTTCCGTGGACTTCATTGAAGTGTTTGGATACACTGTGGCCCTGGAAACCCCTGAGAATGTTATTAATGTGTTCTCCCACCCTTGTTTTTAGTGCCCTTTTTGTTCTCCCCACGTACTGCAACCCGCACGGGCACCCCAACAGATATACCACATGTGTGCTACAGCAGTGAATAAATTCACGTATCTTATAATGCCTTCCTGTCAATTTGTTTTCTATGGTCTGAGTCCTAATCCCCTTTGCCCTTTCGCAAGTAGTGCATTGTCTGCACGGAAAAAAACCAGTCTGACCCCATGCATCAGTCCTGTTAGAAACCTTCGGTCCCTCAATGTATGTTCTAACCAACTGTCTCTGTAAATTATCGGCCCGTCTGTAAATAAATTTGGGTTTGGTGGGTAGTGCAGCCCCCAATATTGGATCATTCCTAAGCAGACTCCAATGTTTTCTGATTACATTTTCAACTTCCCTATACTGGGAGTTGTAATCCAGAAGTATAGCATGTCCAAAATCAGTGTCTGTAGAGTCCTCCTTGTTTTTATTGGTCAAATATAAATCTCTATCATTATGTAAAACTTCTTCTGCTGTTCTTTCCAATAGATTACGTGCGTACCCCTTTTCCACAAATTTCTCAATCAGCATCCCCGTCTGTGTAATGTAATCTATATCTCTTGAGCAGTTCCTGCGTATTCTACAGAACTGCCCCTTCGGTATATTCTGTAACCACTTAGGGTGGTGGCAGCTATCAATAGGTATGTAGGAATTTCTATCTGTTTTTTTGAAAAAGGTTTTGGTGCCCAATGTACCATCCCTCCTCATAAGTATGATGTCGAGGAAATCCAGCTCCTCCATCCCACTTTTAAAGGTGAGGTGGATCCCTAATTCATTAGTGTTTAACCACCCCACAAATTGCTGTAATTCCTCCTCAGTGCCCTCCCAGATCCAGAACAGGTCATCTATAAACCGCTGCCAGTTGGTCACTTTAGAGCTCCTGGGATCGGCTAATATCCTCCTTTCCCACTGGTCCATAAATATATTTGCCACACTGGGGGCATACTTCGCCCCCATGGCACAGCCTAATGTCTGTAGGAAAAAATCCCCCCCATACCAAAAGTAGTTGTGGGTGAGGGAAAACTCCAATAATTGTAAAATAAACTCAATCTGTTGTTCACCAAGAATATCCTGCTCAGAGAGGGCCTGTTTCACAGCTCTAAGGGCTTCATCATGGGGGATTATCGTATATAGGGATGTTACATCAGCTGTGACCAGCAGACACTGATCATCAATATTGTACCCATTGATAGTCTGTAAGAAATGCTTAGTATCCTTAAGGAGATGGGGTAAAGACTGCACCACCGGTTGTAAAAATGTATCTATATATTCACCTACCCTTTGGTTTAGTGATCCTATCCCACTGATAATGGGCCTCCCAGGGGGGGATTGAAGACTTTTATGGATCTTGGGATTAATGTACATAACTGGAATCCTGGGGGCATCGACCACAAGATATTTAAATTCCGCATCTTTCAATATACCACCATCAAGACCCCTCCTCAAAATTTTTTGCAGAGTTTCTTTATATTGTGCAGTTGGATCCCCTTTCAACTTCATATATGTTGTTCTGTCATCCACAATTTTCCTCATTTCCTGCTTATATTGTTGTTCATGTAGAATAACTACCCCTCCCCCCTTGTCGGCAGGTCTGATGAGCACTTCCTTCTTTTTGCTTAGTTGCTGTATCTGTTTCAATTCATTGTTATTCCTCTTAATCTGTATATTATCAAGATCCTTTAGTACCATATTTTTAAAATTCTGGACAGTACCATCCCTAGACTGATCCGGGGGGTTGAATGTGGACTTATTCCTCAAACTAGTGTGCACAAACTCAGAACCTGCGCCACCTCTATTAACTCTGGAACTAGGCCCTTCTTTGGACAAAAAATATCTCTTGATGTTAAGTTTTCTCGCATATTTGTGTACATCAATATATGTCTCAAATTTATTTAATCCCTGTGTGGGGGCATACTTCAAACCCTTGTCCAAAATCTTCATCTCTGAATTTGTGAGTGGAACCCCACTGATATTGAAAATTCCTTTCCCCATCACTCTCTTCTTCTTTTCTGATCTCCCTCCTTAAGGGGTGGGGTTGACACAGCTTGGGGTGGTGTTGATGATGCATAGGAGAGGTTTGCGATTGATGCCAATGCACGGATACAGATCTATTAATCCTGCGGGGTTAGCATTAGGTTTGGATCAAGCTGGTCTGTTGTAGTAGGTGGGTGCTGTCTGGTTACTATGGGAACCTGAGGCAAAATGGATGGTGGAACGTAATAGGAAGCCACAGGTTAAGGGCAGTAGCCGCGCATTGTAGATGGGAGGGATGGATAGTAGCCGTAGCAACCCTGGGAATCCGGATGTACGCATAGGTAAAAGCCCAAACAGCCAATCACGGAGACTGTAAGACATCGGTAGTTGGTGGGCGGCACCTCAACATGTTGGGAGTTGGAGCTGGTAATAGAGTATTTATAGCGTCTCCTCTGGTGGTTGGCTAAGCTCCTGATGAGTCATCATTGACGAAACTAGTCGGGCGGAGTTAGCCACAGAGGGAGACGCTGAACCATGTGGATGTTTCTTTGATATGCGCATTTTTTATTCGAATCTTGTAAGTGCACTTTTAATCCTTTTAAATCGGAATAAAGACGGTATTACGCTATGTCAGTCTCTGTTTAAAGTTGAAGGGGCTGAGTAGAGTCTATGAAAGCTACAGAACAGATACAAAGTGATTCCACCAAAGCGCTTATGCTGGTCTAATCGGGTCAGCCACGCTATCTGGTAAGAGGCTTAGTGTGGTAGTGCCTGTGTGAAGAGGATATAAGAGGTGTTGGGTCACAGCGCATGTAAATGTGTTTGATGAGCACTTTGTGGTGAGGTGACTTAATTTACTACGCCATAGAGGCTTTCTTTGTCCTTTATTCACACATGGTTGGACAAGGCTGAAGACACGCAGGAGGATCCGGTGAGACACTGGCTGGGCCGCCTGCGCTGCATGCCAAATGTTATGCTTGGCACAATTATCTGGTGAGCATGTTTGGTTTTCTGAAAAAGGATATCATCTGTTGGTGTATTAAGTACTAGGAGTCAGTTCTCTGGGACTTTCTGCTGAATTCTGGGCTCTGCAGATTTTGGGACTCTTGAACTTGGACTTGTGCCGTTTTCATAATATGTACCAATGTGTGTGTTATAACGCTTTATATATCAGTGTGAGGATGGGGAGAGAGGCCTAAACTATGGGCCCTGCACGCGAGACCATTTAATACCTCAGTGCTATAATTTGTGTGTTGTTGGAGATACATTTGATTTTAAACTATTAGAAGGTTTTATTATCTTATATTTTATTACAGGTCCTGTTGAGCGCTAGTATCTTTTTTAACTTAAGTTGCAATTAGGGCTTACACTCCCTGCTGATCACAGCGCACCAGGTGTAACAAACTTATCAATTTAGGACACTTACATCGTTCACATTACACCTGAGGAGCGCACTTTCCCTTTTCAATAATTTTTGTCACATTAGTGTATTTGTTTAGTGCAGCAAACTCAGTCAATATGGAAATATTTAATATGAGGAATAGGGGTATCATTGATCTTGATACAGTTTTCGTAAAGGAACCTGATCCTAATCAGGTTACCATGGATGGCATGTTTAGACAATTACAAGGTCTCATTGTGAAAGAAACCAATGCATGGTGGGATTTGGCTAGTCTTAAGAAAGGCATATCAGAAGGTATTGTTCCCAGGAGGTATAGATGGGACATACTCCCTAATGATGGAGAGGAAAATGATGAAAATGATAGAGAGTTGGGAGAATTTTTAAACAACTGCGGGATTAATCTACTTAAACTGTTAACAAAGAGGAAACAAAATAGATTGGATAGGTTAGGGAAGGAAATAGATGGCATTAAGGAGAAAATGGAATGTGTCCAAAAGGAGGAAAGTTTTATTAATAGTGCAGGTGCCCTCAGCAAGATCATGCAAAAAACAGAGAGGGAGGTGAGTGAACAGCGTATTCACCGATTTCAGAATGACTGGCAGGAGTATAAGAAAAAGGTAGCTTACAAATGGCAATTAGAACAGAACAAACGTCACACTAAGGATAGGGAGGAGGAAGAAAAAAAGAAGAATGTAGCAAGTGATGTCCACAACTTTGCAGGACACCGGGTGGAGCAGCAGCCTCAAACACCCAGGGAGTATAGTACTAGTAATGAGATGGAGCATTATCCCCAACATGTGCCTGGGAGACTCAGGAATCAAGACAAGTACATCTACCCCACACCCAGTGGGAAAGGCAACAGGGCCCCCATAGGGGAGAGATGGGAGCCGGTAAGACCAAATAGAGGAAGGTCAGGTTTTAGAGGGGGTAGAGGATATAACCCCAAGCAATATGGGTATGATCAACCCAAACAACTGCCCATCAGGAGACATAGTCCCCCAAGGAGAGAGCCAGCTAGAGGCAGCTGGGAGGAAAGAGAGAGATGGGGTAATTATCCACCTACATACAACCGGTTTGAACCACTGAATAGAGAGGCAGAGGAGACTATTCATCACCATTTTTTAGGGGGGAGAGGGGGAGGGAGGAACCAATGGGAAGATGTAGAATACCACATGAGGAATATAAGAAAAAGGGAAACAGAAGAGGAAGAAGAGGAGGGAGATCAGAAAAGAAGAAGAGAGTGATGGGGAAAGGAATTTTCAATATCAGTGGGGTTCCACTCACAAATTCAGAGATGAAGATTTTGGACAAGGGTTTGAAGTATGCCCCCACACAGGGATTAAATAAATTTGAGACATATATTGATGTACACAAATATGCGAGAAAACTTAACATCAAGAGATATTTTTTGTCCAAAGAAGGGCCTAGTTCCAGAGTTAATAGAGGTGGCGCAGGTTCTGAGTTTGTGCACACTAGTTTGAGGAATAAGTCCACATTCAACCCCCCGGATCAGTCTAGGGATGGTACTGTCCAGAATTTTAAAAATATGGTACTAAAGGATCTTGATAATATACAGATTAAGAGGAATAACAATGAATTGAAACAGATACAGCAACTAAGCAAAAAGAAGGAAGTGCTCATCAGACCTGCCGACAAGGGGGGAGGGGTAGTTATTCTACATGAACAACAATATAAGCAGGAAATGAGGAAAATTGTGGATGACAGAACAACATATATGAAGTTGAAAGGGGATCCAACTGCACAATATAAAGAAACTCTGCAAAAAATTTTAAGGAGGGGTCTTGATGGTGGTATATTGAAAGATGCGGAATTTAAATATCTTGTGGTCGATGCCCCCAGGATTCCAGTTATGTACATTAATCCCAAGATCCATAAAAGTCTTCAATCCCCCCCTGGGAGGCCCATTATCAGTGGGATAGGATCACTAAACCAAAGGGTAGGTGAATATATAGATACATTTTTACAACCGGTGGTGCAGTCTTTACCCCATCTCCTTAAGGATACTAAGCATTTCTTACAGACTATCAATGGGTACAATATTGATGATCAGTGTCTGCTGGTCACAGCTGATGTAACATCCCTATATACGATAATCCCCCATGATGAAGCCCTTAGAGCTGTGAAACAGGCCCTCTCTGAGCAGGATATTCTTGGTGAACAACAGATTGAGTTTATTTTACAATTATTGGAGTTTTCCCTCACCCACAACTACTTTTGGTATGGGGGGGATTTTTTCCTACAGACATTAGGCTGTGCCATGGGGGCGAAGTATGCCCCCAGTGTGGCAAATATATTTATGGACCAGTGGGAAAGGAGGATATTAGCCGATCCCAGGAGCTCTAAAGTGACCAACTGGCAGCGGTTTATAGATGACCTGTTCTGGATCTGGGAGGGCACTGAGGAGGAATTACAGCAATTTGTGGGGTGGTTAAACACTAATGAATTAGGGATCCACCTCACCTTTAAAAGTGGGATGGAGGAGCTGGATTTCCTCGACATCATACTTATGAGGAGGGATGGTACATTGGGCACCAAAACCTTTTTCAAAAAAACAGATAGAAATTCCTACATACCTATTGATAGCTGCCACCACCCTAAGTGGTTACAGAATATACCGAAGGGGCAGTTCTGTAGAATACGCAGGAACTGCTCAAGAGATATAGATTACATTACACAGACGGGGATGCTGATTGAGAAATTTGTGGAAAAGGGGTACGCACGTAATCTATTGGAAAGAACAGCAGAAGAAGTTTTACATAATGATAGAGATTTATATTTGACCAATAAAAACAAGGAGGACTCTACAGACACTGATTTTGGACATGCTATACTTCTGGATTACAACTCCCAGTATAGGGAAGTTGAAAATGTAATCAGAAAACATTGGAGTCTGCTTAGGAATGATCCAATATTGGGGGCTGCACTACCCACCAAACCCAAATTTATTTACAGACGGGCCGATAATTTACAGAGACAGTTGGTTAGAACATACATTGAGGGACCGAAGGTTTCTAACAGGACTGATGCATGGGGTCAGACTGGTTTTTTTCCGTGCAGACAATGCACTACTTGCGAAAGGGCAAAGGGGATTAGGACTCAGACCATAGAAAACAAATTGACAGGAAGGCATTATAAGATACGTGAATTTATTCACTGCTGTAGCACACATGTGGTATATCTGTTGGGGTGCCCGTGCGGGTTGCAGTATGTGGGGAGAACAAAAAGGGCACTAAAAACAAGGGTGGGAGAACACATTAATAACATTCTCAGGGGTTTCCAGGGCCACAGTGTATCCAAACACTTCAATGAAGTCCACGGAAGGGACCCTGGCCTGATGACTTTTCAGGGGGTACAGAAACTTACTACCAAATGGAGGGGTTGTCACAAGGTGAGAGAAATTTCGAAAATGGAGACCCGTTGGATTTATGAGTTGAAAACCCTTAATCCTGGGGGGTTGAATGTGGAACTTGATATAAATTGTTTTATCTCTGATGATTAGACTGAATGGTGGTTAATCTTACTGATGTAGATGTGAGTTAGAGTGCTTTAAGTATCAGTATGTGTCACATGTTGAGGTGGGGCACACGAACTATATTAAATATTTAGTCAAGCTGGGTAATCATTAGCCAGACACAACTGCAATAAGGGATACGGGCCCTTTAAGGGGCTTGCTGTTTGGCCCTACATATTAGAAGTAAGAATACATTTTATCTATTTGGTAGGAATTCACATTCTGCCTAAAGGGGAGGTGATGTTAAGCACGTTAAGGGGTGGGGTTGACACAGCTTGGGGTGGTGTTGATGATGCATAGGAGAGGTTTGCGATTGATGCCAATGCACGGATACAGATCTATTAATCCTGCGGGGTTAGCATTAGGTTTGGATCAAGCTGGTCTGTTGTAGTAGGTGGGTGGTGTCTGGTTACTATGGGAACCTGAGGCAAAATGGACGGTGGAACGTAATAGGAAGCCACAGGTTAAGGGCAGTAGCCGCGCATTGTAGATGGGAGGGATGGATAGTAGCCGTAGCAACCCTGGGAATCCGGATGTACGCATAGGTAAAAGCCCAAACAGCCAATCACGGAGACTGTAAGACATCGGTAGTTGGTGGGCGGCACCTCAACATGTTGGGAGTTGGAGCTGGTAATAGAGTATTTATAGCGTCTCCTCTGGTGGTTGGCTAAGCTCCTGATGAGTCATCATTGACGAAACTAGTCGGGCGGAGTTAGCCACAGAGGGAGACGCTGAACCATGTGGATGTTTCTTTGATATGCGCATTTTTTATTCGAATCTTGTAAGTGCACTTTTAATCCTTTTAAATCGGAATAAAGACGGTATTACGCTATGTCAGTCTCTGTTTAAAGTTGAAGGGGCTGAGTAGAGTCTATGAAAGCTACAGAACAGATACAAAGTGATTCCACCAAAGCGCTTATGCTGGTCTAATCGGGTCAGCCACGCTATCTGGTAAGAGGCTTAGTGTGGTAGTGCCTGTGTGAAGAGGATATAAGAGGTGTTGGGTCACAGCGCATGTAAATGTGTTTGATGAGCACTTTGTGGTGAGGTGACTTAATTTACTACGCCATAGAGGCTTTCTTTGTCCTTTATTCACACATGGTTGGACAAGGCTGAAGACACGCAGGAGGATCCGGTGAGACACTGGCTGGGCCGCCTGCGCTGCATGCCAAATGTTATGCTTGGCACAATTATCTGGTGAGCATGTTTGGTTTTCTGAAAAAGGATATCATCTGTTGGTGTATTAAGTACTAGGAGTCAGTTCTCTGGGACTTTCTGCTGAATTCTGGGCTCTGCAGATTTTGGGACTCTTGAACTTGGACTTGTGCCGTTTTCATAATATGTACCAATGTGTGTGTTATAACGCTTTATATATCAGTGTGAGGATGGGGAGAGAGGCCTAAACTATGGGCCCTGCACGCGAGACCATTTAATACCTCAGTGCTATAATTTGTGTGTTGTTGGAGATACATTTGATTTTAAACTATTAGAAGGTTTTATTATCTTATATTTTATTACAGGTCCTGTTGAGCGCTAGTATCTTTTTTAACGTAAGTTGCAATTAGGGCTTACACTCCCTGCTGATCACAGCGCACCAGGTGTAACAAACTTATCAATTTAGGACACTTACATCGTTCACATTACACCTGAGGAGCGCACTTTCCCTTTTCAATAATTTTTGAAACATACCAGTGCGTTAGGGGACATCTCCTATTACCCTCTGTCACAATTTCGCCGCTCCTCGACGCATTAAAAGTGGTTAAAAACAGTTTTAAAAAGTTTGTTTATAAACAAACAAAATGGCCACCAAAACAGGAAGTAGGTTGATGTACAGTATGTCCACACATAGAAAATACATCCATACACAAGCAGGCTGTATACAGCCTTCCTTTTGAATCTCAAGAGATCATTTGTGTGTTTCTTTCCCCCTGCATCTCTCATGCACTGAAGTTTCAGGCTGCTCGTTTCTTCCAGCAAACAGCTTTGCCTTTGTCTGCAATTCCTCAGTATGTGAAAGCCCAGCCAGCTCAGAGGATGATTTATCCAGCTTGTAAAAGATAATAGAGCAGAGAGAAGCTGCACTAATCTAAATAATACACAGGCAGTGTGCATAGATGGGGCTGGAAGGGGGAGTTCATAGCAGAACCACAACACTGAAGAACTTGGCAGCCTTCCAGACACAGGCTGACAAGTCTGACAGGGGAAAGATACATTGATTTATTACAGAGACTGTGATAGTAGAAAGAGCTGCAGTAAGCCAGAACGCATTAGAATAGCTTTAGGAACTTGTAGGATGATAAAAAAGAGGATGCAATTTTTGTTACGGAGTCTCTTTAAAGTGAACCAGAGACGAAGCACCCTCATTTATTTTACCATATATATCAGTGGGAACATTAGAGAAAACACCTACCCTGCTCTCTGTTTCATTCTTCACTGCTCAGCCTGCTTCTAATCAGCTCTGATAAAATCACCGACTGAGCATTCAGTCTGGCTTTGCTCAGGAATCATTATAGCTGAGTCTGATATTATGATGTATTTTCAAGCCCAAGCCTGCCCCTTTGTGGCTCTGCTATAATGACTTAGCTATAATGATTCCTGAGCAAAGCCAGACTGAATCCTTAGTTGGGAATTTTATCAGAGCTGATTAGAAGCAGGCTGAGCAGTGAAAAATGAAACAGAAAGCAGGGTAAGTGTTTTCTCTAATGTTCCCACTGATATATATGGTAAAACACATGAGGGTGCTTCGTCTCTGGTTCACTTTAACATAAACATTGTAGAAAAAAGGCAGCAACATCTTAAAATGATAATGCTCTTTGGGCCCATTCACACTAGAAGCGCTTTTCTGAGCGTTTGCAATTGATTAGCGGTTTTTTAAAGTGCTCCCATTCACTTTCATTAAAATCACGGTAAAAATTGTGGAAAAATCACTGCGATTTTCGCATACGCGTTTGCAAAATTGCAGCGAATTTTCCGTGATTTTTAAGGCGATTTTAATGAAAGTGAATGGGAGCAATTTTAAAAAATGCTAATCAATCGCAAAACACTCAGAAAAGCACTTCTAGTGTGAATGGGCCCTCAAGGGCTAGGCAGACTTTCTTTTTGTCCGCTTCAATGTAAAGCAGCCATCCTTCCATTTCATGTGCAGCTACCCTTCGATGTTACATCCATGTACAGCAACCCATCTTTTTTTATGTTCAGCTACATTGGGCAGAAGCTCTCATCTTAAATGTGGTGCTCCACATTTGCCTCCTCTATGTATTGCCTCCTCTTTCATATGCAGCAACACCTCTGCTGCAGGCCCCGGGTTTTTGTAAGCCTTTCCATAAATAGTTCCCTACTTATTTATACCTTTCAACCTTTATACCTGGAGTAGTGGTGCACAAAAGGAGTAAACTACGAGGTTTTAAAATTTGGCTCAATCAGTGCATCAGTAAAGTTTGTGGCATTTACGATATTATAAATGCAGCAGAATAGAACATGCTGCATTTTTAGAACTGTAATGCACACAATGGGAGGCTACACATGTGGAGCAACACATTTTAGAGAAGAGCTGCTGCCCAATGGAGCTGTACATGAAATAGATGGGTTGCTGTACACAGGAAACTGGACATGAGCCGAGCGGCAGTGAGGACATCCTGTTGTAATTTTATATGCGCAATTGTTTTTACTAAATGTGAGTGCACTTCTTAAACTACTTTGGCTAATAAATGCAATATGGGAGGCATCTGTTAGTTTTTTTAGAAACGGTTGACAGCTGAAGAGAGTGAATCGGGTTTCTATACCAAAGTGATATATGCTGGTCCTGGTTTGGTCACCAAAAGTTTGCAGTGTGCCTGCATTTTTATCATTTGGTGCTGGAGAGTGTTAGAGAAGGGATCACTCACGGCTGGGAGTGGGGTGCACAGAGGTGTGCACACTTTTGCACAGGGGTGCACAAACTTTTGCACTTTAGATGTGCAATATCTATATTGGATTACGCTATGTTTATTTTTGAAGCAAAGCCTGGAGCTGGGAGCCTATGCAAAAAACCAAGCCTTTTATGCTAATCTGTGATTTAATCAGCTACCATATCTGGTGAGCCTGCACTTTATCTGGGGCTCTGAGGTTACACGGAGAGTTGCACAAAGAGGTGTTGGTGATAGAAACCCATCCTAAACTAGATTACGCTATGTTTTTTCCATTTTCTATCTTTCCGAGTGGCATATAGGAAGAAGGAATACTGCTGGAGGAATATTCATCTGCCAAAGTGTGTTCTGCTGATCTGTAACTCAATCAGCCATTAAACGTTGGTGAGAGTATTTAATATATCAAAAATTGGATTGATGTTGCTGAAGAGACTGTGGAACTTTAATATTTATATTATTAGGACTGCTGGGGAGTGAGTGCTGTACAGATTACTACATACCATTGTTATGCAGATGACACACAACTGTATCTGTCCTTCAAGCCTGGCACCCAAGACCCATCAGCATCCATAAATGCGTGTCTAGTGGATTTACAAAATTGGATGAACACCAGCTGGCTGAGGCTGAACTCTGACAAAACAGAGGTGTTGGTGGTAGGTGGTCCACACATGATGGATAAAGTTCAAAACGCTCACCACCTCAAACTAGCAATTGGGGGAGATACTGTACAGTATAAAGACTCTGTGCGAAACCTTGGGGTGATCCTGGATGGAAATCTAAAACTCAAACAGCAGGTATCAGCTGTCGTCAAGTCTTCCTTCTTCCATCTAAGAAATATAGCGAAAATCAAACACCTTATCCCAGCTGAAGACCTACCTGCCCTGGTTCATGCATTTGTATCCTCCCGCCTAGACTACTGCAACGCCCTGTTCATCGGATCTACAGATAAGGCTCTGCGCCCCTTACAGCTAGTACAGAATGCTGCAGCCAGACTCCTAGCCAATGCCCCCCGCAGCTCACACATCACCCCAGTACTGCAAACTCTTCACTGGTTGCCAGTAAAATGGAGAATCAATTTTAAGATCTGCCTGCTGACATTCAAGGCTCTACACCACATGGGACCCAAATACATAGCGGATCTATTGGAACTTTATGCCCCTTCACGCACCCTCCGCTCTGCCAACAAGATGAAGCTGGTTATTCCCAGGATACACTTAACATTTGGTGCTCGGGCCTTTTCCTACGCAGCCCCTACTCTATGGAACTCACTTCCACAATCAGTACGAGAGGCTCCTTCTCTGGACAGCTTTAAAAAAAGGCTAAAAACTCACCTCTTTTCCCGAGCCTTTGAGACTGCATAATGCAGGGTCACAGCGCTTTGAGTCCCCAGGGAGAAAAGCGCTATATAAATATTATTGTTATTGTTATTGTTACATATTTAAGTTTTGGGGAACATATACCCCCCATTCTGTATAGAGATCCTGCCCAACCATTTAAAAAGCTTTAAAGACTAAAGTCAGTTATTATAGAGAGGAGCGCTTGTACCACTTTGTTTTGTCTATTTAAAATTTGCCTGCCCATTGAAGTCTATGGTGGTTCGCATGTTCGCAAACATTTGCGGAAGTTCGCATTCGATGTTCGCGAAAGGAAAATTCTATGTTCGCGACATCTCTAGTGAACAGTTTCCTAATAACTTAAAGAAAGATCCAGTTTGCCAGATCAGTTTGTGCAAGCATATTGCTCCCATTCTTACCCTACTCACTGGGAATGCACTGCATAGTGTGTGTTGCACCATTGTTTCTTCTCCCATGTCCATATAGGCAGTATGCGGCATAGCAGAGTGACACATGTGTACAGCACTCCTTCTCTACTGTTTTTCCTGCAGAATTGACAAACTAACTGTGGATTGATTTTATTATGTATAGAGGGAGGTCAAAAGGAAGACATTCATAAGGCCCATTACAGATGAGCATTTAGTTTGAATAAATACCTGCTTTTTGGATCTGTCAAAACACATTTGATAATGAATGAGCCAGACCTTTCCACAGACCTAAAAAAAAATCAGAAACTAATGACAAACTAACTGACATCTTAATTTAGCTCACTTGTCTCTGGATTTGAATAAATGCTGCAAAAATGTGACTCAGCCCTCACTTATTATGATTACTGTAGTCAGTTTAACAAAAAGCACAAAGTATTTGCTACAATAGTTGGTATAAAACACTGGATACCAGCAGAGAAGTCCACCATGGCTGATCAATTCTTTACTTGAGATTACTTGAGTCAGCAGAAGCCGTTGAGTATCCAAACACTTGCAGTCATTTTCCCACTCTATCTGACTAGCCAGCTGGAGTGAGTGATAACAATGTTGTATCTTAACACTTGCAGGTAAGTCACATGCATATTTAATATGTACTCATGTTCAAATATAATTATTTTATCATACAAAATGAATTGAAAGGATTTGTGGGGATTCGCAATACTGATGAACAATGTTAATCAAAGTATCATTCAGCTGTTGTGTGTACAGTATCTCTGCCATATAAGCAAGAAAGTATACTATATCTGTGGCTGCTTTTTTAATATAATCTTTTCTGCTTTCCCTGATGGATTGCTGAACATTACCTGAATTAAGGCATTAAGAAAGTATTATTCAGCATTTGTGATAATCTCTACTTTGCTGACTCCTGACAAGGACAGCTGCATCAGAATCAGAAATCTGCTCTGGAGATTGAACCAAATGTAACGCAGTTAAACCACTTCAAGAATAATACCCATGGAACCTTTTCATCACCTCTGTTTTAAGCTAAATATAACAGTGAAATAAAATTGTAGCAAATGTTGCTTCACAGAACTTCCTTACAAACACACACCGACTCACATCTCCATTAATAATAAATGTTCTGTTTTAATAAGGGAAATGAAATGTGAGTGCGGCTGTTTTGTAATGTTGTTAAATGTTCCTTTGAAATATACCATTCACAATGCTGCATTTCAAAAACTCTGCAACTCTACTTGAAATTATTCTTTCCGTGCTTGCTTTTCCAGTGTCATTTTTTATTTTACTTCTAACTCTTTGCAGAAAAGGGTAAGGAGTCCCGATGTACCTTTATATTTATTGCACACCCTTAGCGAGTGATTGATATTTTAGGAACCCACCAATTCCATTATAAGCCATCCCTCAGGGTATATCACCACAGGTTGGTGGGTGATTACATTCAGATATCCTAGGGACAGAGATGGGGACAAATCTCTTGTCCTTGAAATGAGTAAGACTCCTTCCAAGGAAATGATTATGTGGGTGTAGGGGAAGGATTTCTTCCTCCCTCTTGCAGAGCACCCCATGTCATGAATCATGATCAGGTGATGGAGCCCAATGATCACTTAATCAGTGAATCTGGCATTACATACCTGTTTTTTTTTTTTTTTAAAGACACCTGCACTTTGTGGCTGCTGATCAACTCCAAACACAGAAGGTTGTAGACGTTTGTTTATTCAAACATGGAAAAGGTAAATAGCAAGATGGCGGAGTGGTGGTGATGCCGGTCGCGTAGAGGGATGGCATCTCATAAGGGAACACTGTCCTTACATGTTTCGCCGACTTCCTGCGTCCTCAGAAGGTGTGTCCCTGTTCTGATGTCACGCATACTTATCACTCTTGCCTGCCAATCGGTCGCCAGAGGAGGGGCCAGAGGACGGGGGTGATGTGTGTGCTGCAGGGAGAGAGAGGAAGCAGGAAGCGAGCCTCCCTCAACCCTGCGCAAGGTTGGCCAGTGACGCCCCCTCGGGCGACCAAAAGACCATGCATCCACATACGGCTACAAGGTAAATCTCATCTAATCCAAAAACATCTATATATATGTATTGAAACATTATTCACATGCCAAACCATATTTAAAGGGAATGTGAGTGAAAAAGCGTGTTAACTGTTATGAATCAAATGATGCATCCAACTATGAGAGGCATTAAATAAACTGCGCAAACGCAATAAAGCACCTGCAACATCAATACCATGGCACTCATGCATGCCAACAGTGGGGGGGATAACATCAATCGAGGCAGAAAAAGACAGACCACCCAAATAAGGTGGACAAACAAGGAAAGGGGGGCACAGCACACCACACTATAAAGGTAAGAAGTGTGCGAAACTAAAAGACTCATTCAGACCTGGATATTGAACAGGTCTTAAGGTCATAAAGCCATCGTGTTTCGCGTTGTAGTGAGAGGCGGTCAAAATTCCCGCCTCTTATCATGCCGTGGATTCTATCGAGTCCAACATATTGCAATTTATCACCAGTGCAAACACACTGACATTGTCTCACATGTCGTGCAATCGGGGTCAAAGACTCCTTGTTGCCGACATTTTGTTGGTGTTCCGAGATGCGTCTCCACAATGGTCTTTTAGTTTTGCCTATATAAAAGGCCCCACAGGGGCACAGCAGTGAATACACTACCAACTGAGTTTGACAATTCACATAATTCTTAAAGGCATGTGTTCTGCCATTGGGCAGAATAACACTTCTTCCCACTCTGATATACCGGCAATAGGGGCAACCTCCACATGTATATGTTCCCAAAACAACACAATGACGTCTGGGATTAACTCCCCCAAAATGGCTCTGAACTAAAGTGTCCTTAAGGGTGTTAGTGAAACAGAGGTGCCAATGCAGAATAAAATATATTCAATACATTGCACTCTAAAACTACTTATGCCCGTTACAGACGTAATGTGGGCTTACCCTGAAAAGTAAAGAAATTGAATATAGTGCTAAGTATTGTTCAGGCATGGGCAAACTCGGCCCTCCAGCTGTTACGGAACTACAAGTCCCACAATGCATTGCAGGAGTCTGACAGCCACAGTCATGACTCATAAAGGCAAATGCATTGTGGGACTTGTAGTTCCGTAACAGCTGGAGGGCCGAGTTTGCCCATGCCTGGTATAGGTAGTGGACCCTGTAACCAGCATAAGGCACTCCACTGGGACGTGCCCAACACCAGGGAGCTTTCACAAATACCCTCCTTTGTGGGAACACTCACCGGATAGATGCTTGTATAGTTGCGTATTTATATACTAGGTACTATTTACACGATCCTCGTCCACTCCCAACCAGCCAGTCAGATCCAATACAAGTGACTAAAAGCTTTTATTGTAGGTAATAGTCAGGATTGGCTTCACATCCATTTCAGATCTGCGGATGCACCGTGGAATACAGCCTACCACTTACGTGCTGTGCCTCTCCTCAATTCCTCCTACTGGTGTCAGTGTGTCTCCAGGCTCCTCCCTATAAAATATAGAACAAAATATATTAAAAACAGTTTAAAAAAGGGAGGCAGTGGTGAACTCGCTATGTCAGTATTAGACAAGAATGAAAATGTATTGTTCAAGCCAATAATGTTGCGACTCGTGTTTTTACGGGTCTATAGGCCGCTTCCTCAGGTAATAAGTAAGGAGCAACTGTGTATCATGAAGAGAAGGTCAGGCACCTCTGGCCTTATCTTCATGATACACAATTGATCCTTTTTTGTTGGAGTGAACAATATATTTTCATTGTTGTCTAATACTGACATAGTGAGTTTTCAATGGGGAGGTAAGTCCACCACTGCCTCCCATTTTAAACTGTTGTAATATATTATACGCTGCAAGGAGGGGTGTCACCCCATCTTCTACAGAGAGTGAATTTTTAACCTGAGTGGAGGCAGGCTAATCTCCCCATCAGCGCATGCAGTGGTTACCTAGTAGGTAGCCCACCTTTGTGAGTAGCATTTAATGCTCTCGTTTACCATTCAGCATCAAAATTACTACACTGTAGTGAGGTTGTGATTGTCCTGTTTTCTGTTTTGCAACCTGAGTGGGATACGGTAGAGATGGCTCGAACCTCCAATTTTTGGCTCGTGAACCTCGAACGCAAACTTCCGCAAAAGTTTGGTTTGCGCAAACTTTTGCGAACCGCAATAGACTTCAATGGCGAGGCGAACTATGAAAACTAGAAACATTAATTCTGGCCAGAAAAGTGATGGAAAAGATGTGTCAAGGGGTCTAACATCTGAGTTTTTGCATGGATGAGTAGGATATATGCCAAAAGTCCCGGGGAAAAATCTGGATTTGACGCACAGCAGCGTTTTAAGGGCAGAAATCACATTGCGATGCTAAATTGCAGGACTAAAGTGCTTTAAAACATCTTGCATGTGTATACATCAATCAGGTAGTGTAATTTTTTTTTTTTGGTAAGCTTTCTTGGCTCCTGTTGCATGCAACAGGAGTACCGGGTAAGCAAGGCTATTAGCCCCATGCACGGAAAAAGCGTGAGTGCCCTAAAGCACCCCCACAAAACGTGCATGAGTAGCCACGGGCCCCACAATACAGCAGGGCCCTTCCGGTTGACCCCAAAGGGAACCTTCCCCCTTTGCCTTCGGCTCAGGGGGTGGCATTCTCCAACACCCGAGGGGTTGGAGGATCCTGGAGTCCTCCGACACCCGAACAATTGGAGGACCCCGACGTTGCCCAGTGGTTACCCAAAGGGCCTGGCCATGTGGCAACTGTGTCCACATGGTCCGGGTGGCTCCCCCAAGAGGGAGTCGGGTGGGAACCGAAGTCCCCGGTGCCAGCAAGCTGGCCCCGACCTTGCGGCCGGAGTGATAAAAATTCCGCACTCTCCCTAGCCAAAAGGCCGGGGAGCTGCGTTAGTTGGCTATGCATATGGGCAGTACAGACCAAAGCACCCTACTTCCGCTTGGGATCTGCCACATCCCAGGTTTTTTCAGGTGCACCTGGAGCGCCACTTCCAGGGGCAGTACGCCTAAGCAAATCCCTCAGCCATTCAGCTTCGACCATGGTATAGATCCATTCAATCAGCCTCTGGGAAATTACGACCAGAAGGGACACCCTACCACAGTGCCATCCCTCCAGGTCCCCCCAAAAACCTCAAGAACAGATACTACACTTGATCTTAGCCAAAAGGTCAGGTAGTGTAATTAGTGTACTGCTTCACACTGACACACCAAACTTACTGTGTAACGCACCGCAAACAGTTGTTTGTGTAGTGACGGCCTTGCTGGACTGGTGCGCACTCATGGCGAGAGTGCAGGCCATGGTAGGTTTCAAGCCCATATGGTCGCCGGGCTGTGGTAGCTCAATGATAGAACAACAGTGTGTGTGTGTGGGGAGTCAGGACTGATTTAATCTTCGGGCAGGCAGTAGCCCTCTGGGATCCATGCCTCATTCATTTTAATAAAGGTTAGGTACTGAACATTTTTTTTTACCTAGGCGCAGGGGCATAACTAGAAATCACTGGGCCCCCCTGCGAAAATGAGGATGGGGCCCCCCCATAGGCGCCAAATAATCGTAATGGGGCAGCGTTTCACTATAAAATAATCCTAATGCAGCAATGTTTTACCAGAAATTAATCGTAAATTGGGCAGCATTTCACCAGAAATGAATCGTAAAATGGGCAGCATTTCACCATAAAATAATCGTAAAATGCGCAGCATTTCACCAGAAATTAATCATAAATTGGGCAGCATTTCATCAGAAATTAATCGTAAATTGGGCAGCATTTCACCAGAAATTAATTGCAAATTGGGCAGCATTTCCCAATAAAATAATCGTAAATTGAGCAGCATTTCCCCATAAAATTATCGTAAAGTGGGCAGCATTTTACCATAAAATAATCGTAAAGTGGGCAGCAGTCACCATAAAATAATCATAATGTGGGCAGCAGTCATCAGAAAATAATCGTAATGTGGGCAGCAGTCACCAGAAAATAATCGTGCAGTGGGCAGCAGTCACCAGAAAATCGCAATGTGGGCAGCAGTCACCAGAAAATAATTGTAAAGTGGGCAGCAGTCACCAGAAAATCGCAATGTGGGCAGCAGACACCAGAAAATAGAAATGTGGGCAGCAGGCACCAGAAAATCACAATGTGGGCAGCAGTTACCAGAAAATCGTAATGTAGGCAGCAGGCACCAGAAAATAGAAATGTGGGCAGCAGACACCAGATAATGGCAATGTGGGCAGCAGTCACCAGAAAATCGTAATGTGGGCAGCAGTCACCAGAAAATCGCAATGTGGGCAGCAGTCACCAGAAAATAGCAATGTGGGCAGCAGACACCAGAAAATTGTAATGTGGGCAGCAGGCACCAGAAAATAGAAATGTGGGCAGCAGTTACCAAAAAAAAAAAAAAAAACAATTTCACCTGTGAAAAGAAAACCAATTCACTTACCTGACAGAAGTCTCCTCTCCCGGCATCTGGCTCGCAGCTCCCCGACGATCCTTCTGAAGCACATCTCCCGCGCTGACAGGCAGAGTGCAGGGCTACGGCAAGATGGCTCCCAAAGCCCTGTACTGGAGACATAAATAGTCTCAAGTGCAGGGCTTCGGCAGCCATTTTGCCGTAGCCCTGCTCTGCCTCCCGGGAGACTGCGGGGCTGCGGGCAATGAACTAGCCCGGCGTCTATTAGACACCGCAGCCAGTTCCACACCTGGCTGGGGGGTCCCACAATCGGGGGGCAGCGCTTCCCCCGGACACGGCTGGCGGGCCCCAGAGCGGCCCCCGGGCCCCCATGCAGCCGATGGGGTTGCATCCCCAGTAAGTACGCCACTGCCTAGGCGACTTCTCTTCTCACTGACAATGCCTCCAGCTGTGCTGAAGGTCCTTTCTAGGATGCTTGAGGCAGGGCAAACCAGAAGTTGGATGGCGAATTGTGATAGCTCTGGCCACAGGTCAAGCCTGCGCACCCAGTAGTCCATCGCTGCTCATACTGTCGATGGTTCTTTCTCTACCATTGTTAAAGAAAGCATACAGCCGGTGAGTCAGGGTTCGATCCCGGTCCAGAGTGGGAGCCTGAGAAACGGCTACCACCACACATCCAAGGAAGGCAGCAGGCACGCTGTGGGCGAAAGGAGCAGGAACGGCTACCACCATACATCCAAGGAAGGCAACAGGCACGCTGTGGGCAAAGGAGCAGGAACGAGTACCACACATCCAAGGAAGGCAAGTGTGACTGATAAACAAGTTTCCATATTACTTTCTCAGTACCATGGTGACCACGGGTAATGGCCGGGGAATCAGGGTTCGATTCCGGTCCGGAGTTGGAGCCTAAGAAACGGCTACCACCACACATACAAGGAAGGCAGCAGGCATGGCATGCAAGTCCCGAGGTAGTGACAAAAAATAACAATATAGGAGGACTTTCGAGGCCCTGCTGTATATGAGACGAATCAACTTTAAATCATTTAAAGAGAATCTGTTATGGAGGGCAAGTCTGCCATCCATTCAAGTGAAAGGTATGCACTGACTGCCAGGTATAATACAATGTGCAATCACAGATGCAGTGAAAGGTATGCAGTGACTGCAAACAACTGTTTGTGTAGTGACGGCCGTGCTGGACTGGTGCGCACCATGGTGAGAGTGCAGGCCATGGCGGTTTTCAAGCCCATATGGTCACCGGGCTGAGGTAGCTCAATGACAAAACAACAGTGACTGTCCAGCTGATCAAATTTGATCTGTCCACAATGAAGCAACAACCTTATTATCTTGGGTGTGCCCCTCCCACCCCCCGCCCCCGAGACACTGATATAGCCGTCGGTCATTGCTTCGTTATGATACGCAAGCCCCTTCACAGCGGTAAGGTAACAATCGAAAAATTAGGCAGGCATGTACACGCACCAGAAAAATTAATATATCAGCAGCTGCTAGCGGCCGCAGGCAGAGTTGCTGTGTGGGGACCGACTTAGTCTTGGGGCAGGCAGGCAGAGATGCTGTGTGTGGGGACTGACTTAGTCTTCGGGCGGGCAATAGCCCTCGGGGATCCATGCCTCATTTATTTTGATAAAGGTGAGGTACTGAACACTTTTGTGACTTAGGCGACTTCTCTTCTCAGTGACAATGCCTCCAGCTGTGCTGAAGGCCCTTTCTGACAGGACGCTTGAGGCAGGGCAAGACAAAAGTTGAATGGCAAATTGTGACAGCTCTGGCCACAGGTCAAGTCTGTGCACCCAGTAGTCCAAGGGTTCATCATTGCTGCTCACAGTGTCTACATCCACACTTAAGGCCAGGTAGTCGGCTACCTGCTGGTCCAGGCGTTGGTGGAGGGTGGATCCGGAAGGGCTAAGGCGAGGCGTTGGACTAAAGAATGTCCGCATGTCCGACATCACCATGAGATCGCTGAAGCGTCCTGTCCTTGCCTGCGTGGACATGGGAGAAGGACTACTGGCAGTGGTACCTTTATTGCGTTGTGCTGTGACATCAACCTTAAACGCACTGTAAAGCATAGTTGCCAGCTTGTTCTGCAAGTGCTCATCCTTTCTGCCTTCTGGTGATTTGGAAACATCTCCACCACTTTGTGCCTATACCGAGGATCTAGTAGCGTGGCCACCCAGTACAGCTCATTCCCCTTGAGTTTTTTTATACGGGGGTCCCTCAACAGGCTGGACAGCATGAAAGACGCCATCTGCACAAATTTGGATCCAGATGTACTTTTCATCTCCTCTTGCTCTTCCTCAGTGATGTCAGGTAAGTTCTCCTCCTCCCCCAGCCACGAACAATACCACAGGAACATTGAGCAGCACAAGCCCCCTGCGATGCCTGCTGTGGTTGTTCTTCTGCCACCTCCTCTTTCAAAAAACACCTTCTGTCAGGAACCGGCCCGCGGCACGCCTGCGTATACGGTTCCCGACTGCGGGTTTGACCAGGTTAAGCGGCGAACAGCCTTATTTAAGCTACAAACAAAGGCTGGAACCCCTCAAACACTTCCCACTGCCACTACTAGCGTTGCTAGACACGTTCACTCAGCTATTGAGTGCTCAATACGCAATCTGCGTTTTCGTATTTGGGTCAGCTTTGCGCTTAGGCCAAATACCGGAACGCCACGCACCCACACACACACACAGTTGCAATCTTACACTGTCGTGAAGCAAAGACCCACTAACAGTCGTTCCGAACGATACTGTTAGCCACTCTGCTGTCGCTACTCGCACTGGCGTTGTTCGTACGTTGGGTCAGCTGCGCGCTTAGGCCAACGTATGACAAACGCCCCCACACACAATGCAATTACAATTTCATACGGTAGTGTTGCTCAAGCGTACAATTAGGCATGAACTTATACACGGTTACACTTCAGTCTCTTCTAGGCTATGAGTGTTAGTTTAGTACGGCAGAAGTCAAACTTATTAAATAATAATTTAATATTCTAGAAAAACATAGAACAATGCAGAACTTAATATATACAAAAAGATTACAAAAAACAAAGTAAAAATGTTACAAGATAAAAGTTACAAAAATAACACACACGGATATTTGCGTAAAATAAAAATGGGGATTAAAAAAAACGTTACCAGCTTAGGTTAGAACGTTGTTTGACGGGAGGACGCCGTTTCGACCAGGAGTCGCGATCCTCCCTAGCTATTCGCTACCTCCGAGAGAAGACACCGGTGGCTGCCCTGGGCCACCTTAAATAGTCCGAAGTGTCCCCTGGGGCATTTAATGTCCAGCCTCCAGGAACTAATGCAGTTTCCCCGTTTGTGACATCACCGAACGCTTGTCATAATCCTTCTTGTGATATGCACTTCAAAGGGGTTCCTGCTTTAGCTTCTTGAAGTTTGCAGAATTCAATAGGTGAGATTGTATCCTATCAGACATCAAAAAAGCTTCCTCCACATTATTTCCTTGGGTAAAGTGTATATTAGCACATACATGAAAAGATTGCCTGTAGACAGAGGCAGACAATCACACCTGGGACAGTAGATCAAAAGTGACTGCTAGTGGCTTAATGAGCTGCTTCCTTGCCTATTGAAGGTGACTGGTCGTATTCACTGAAGACCTCTTTAGATGCAAATGTAGGTCTAGTGACCCACCCACACAAATACATGAACAGTCCATGAATCTAGCCTGCATCTCTACACCTTTGACATACCACAGCAGATATAAAAACGGGAAAAATGAAAATATATTACTGTATTATCCTTAACAGCATCAGCACCCCAATATATCTTCACACCTCCGCCGTTAACTTGGTGCAAGGCAGATGATCTTCCCAGATTATCCTGCCAGCACCTACATTGTTGGTTCTGCTTGACGGGACAGTCCATCAGCATTCCCATGATTGCTCCCCTTCCAGATGGCACTGGCAGGTGGTTCTAACGAATCATCCTGCCAAAGCCTACATTGACGGCCTGGCCGGGTGGGGTAACCCTTTAGCATTCTCAGGAGGGTTCCCCACCTGTCAGTTAGCTCCAAGCTACACGAGTGGAAAGCTAGGTCAGGTTGCTGCAATGTGTCGTTGCCCTTGGCAACCTGACGTAACCAACCAGGGGAATGTGAGTCAGTGACAACCGTGAATTGGCGACCATAGAGACAGTGCTGCAGCTGGGGAAGGGTTCCAACCGTCGCTACACGCACTTCCTCTATAGTGGCAGGAGCTATCTCTCGGTCCCTTTGGGGAACGATTATCGACCGGTCTGCCTCCTCCACTTCGGACAGCTCAGAGGGAATAACTTCCCAGGACCCTCTCAGCCTGCCCCTCCCAGCTGGTGACCTGCTGGCTAGCCCCCTGAGCTCTTCCAGGCTGCTGTCAAATCGAACAGCCCCAGAGAGCTCAGTGCTGCCTGTCACACATTCCAGGAAGGCTGCAGACGGAGAGGCTCCTGGGCCCTCCGGGCCAGGTTCCGGATTGGATGTGGCTGACCCAGCAACATTTGCCACTTCGGTGGACAGTCCCTGTGCTGTAGACCCGCTAGCGCTGCGGGTTACCACTGCAGCGGAGGGAGCGTCCACATTACACGTATCATAAACCACATCACCTTTGGTCTGGAAACCATCTGAAGGGGAAGGATCTGGCCTAGTGCCGTTTGCCCCTTCAGTGGACAGTCCACCTGCTGCAGCCCAGCGAGCGCCGCTGGTTACTCCTGCAGCTGACGGAGTGTCCACCTGACACACAGCATTATGTAGTACAACACATATGACATCAGCATTATCAGCCCTACATATATTGTCATTTGGGACATCACATAAAACATCCACATTATCGGTATCATTACACACATTGCTACTCAGCACTTCACAAGTAGCATCAACAGTTCTTGCATCGATCGCCTCGATAGTCTGTGCGTCACAAATGACATTATCAATTTCTGCATTCTTTGTATCAACATGTCCCACTCCAGGCCTAGGCACTGGAGACTCACTAGGGCTGGCTCCTAGCATACAGTCCATAGCCCCTGGGGCCTCGCCAGCATTCCCCACTTGCACAGCATTATCAAACAGTACCTTGCAAGAGTCCTGAACTTCTGCTGGGGAGGCGGGCTCCACGGGGTTTGGAGCAGGCTCATACCGGGCCACTAACCGTCCCAGGTCAGTACCCAGCAAAACGTTGGTGGGGATTTTGTCAGTTACCCCAACTTCTTTCAGTCCGCTGCCGGCCCCCCAATCCAGGTGGACCAAGGCGGTGGGTATGGCTGGGGTGACACCCCCAATTCCTCTGACAGCAATCATTTTCCCAGGTATGTACTGCTCTGGGTTCACAAGCTGGGGATGTATGAGAGTCACTTCTGCTCCAGTGTCTCTCAGCCCAGTGGCAACTGTACCCCCAACCGTGACAAGCTGCAGATTCTCTGCATAGCCAGTGGCATTCCTGGTAGCACACAAAGCCGTTGGGACTTCACTGGGGTTTGAGGCCTCACTGGATTTTGGGGCCTCCCTCTTCCTCTCTGGGCAAGTCATGCTGATATGACCCACCCTGTCACATACAAAGCATTTCCGAGTGTCAGGTTGCTTGAATCCAGGAGACAGCGGTGCTTGCCTCCTCTGGGTGCTGGGTGAAACAGGTTTAGCCATCTGTTCTCCTCTCCAGCTGGGCGTAGTAGTCCTCCGGGACTCAGGTGCTCTATGGGTGGTGTAGGCATCGGCCATTTCCGCAGCCTCATCCACTGTCTTTGGTTCTCGATCCAGCACAAACAGCCGGACCTCAACAGGACAGGTGTGTAGGAACTGGTCTTTTATCATCAGCTCCTGCAGGGCATCCAAGGTTTTGACTGACAGTCCTTTTAACCACTGCTGGAAAGCAGTGCGCAGGTTGCAAGCATGATCCAGGTAACTGTCATTAGGACCTCGCTGCACTGTCCTGAAACGATTTCGATACACCTCTGGCGTGAGGTGGTATCGTGCAATGATGGCTTTCTTAATTGCCTCAAAGTCTGTTTCTTCCTCCTGGGGGAGACTCACAAACGCCTCCAGGGCCTTGCCTCTCAGCCCTGGTGTAAGGTATCTTGCCCACTGCTCACGGGGCACCCCATACTGCCGACAAGTCCTTTCAAACCCCTGTAGGAAAGTGTCTATGTCAGAGTCCTTGTCCATAGCGGGGAACTTATCCAGGGGGATTCTGTGGACTCGCTCACCTTCGCGTTCTGCGGGTCCAGCAGACCGGTTCTGCTGCTGAAGTTTAGCCAGCTCCAGCTGGTGTCGCTGTGCAACTTGTTCCCTCTCGGCCTGGAGTCTTTCCCTCTCGGCCTGGAGTCGCTGTGCCGCTTGTTCCTTCTCTGCCTGTCGGTGCAGTAGGATCAGCTTTAGGCGCAGTTCAGGATCAGCCGAGTTCAGTAGCTGTAGATCAGCTTCCAGAGATGTCATCTCCGTGTTCGGTGGATCATCCAGGACATCGTCTCCACTCGCATTCTGTGGCGGGAGCGATTCCTCCTCTGTCGTGTCGTGAGCTGCACCCGCTGACGTTGAAGCACGGGCTTGCTCTGCCTCATCATGCTCCTCGAGCGCACGAACTAACTGCTCCTTAGTCTGGCCGCTCACCGTCTCGATGCCTTTGTGCTCACACAGGTTGAGTAGCATCTCTTTGTTTTGCCTTGCATAGCTGGATGCTTTCTGAGCCATCGTGTTGCAAAAAATAAAAAGAAAAAAAAAGGGGGGGAGGGAAAGCAAACACCAAGTGTGTATCTTTGAACAAAAAAAAAAGTATATAGATTCTGCACTGAGTAGACTTCTGTAGGCTAGTTGCTTCTAGCAAACCTCCAACCTTTAGTACTCAGAATAGCGAGCTAAACTGCGTACTAATGTACTAAACGATCCCACCACTGCCAGCCAATTATGTCAGGAACCGGCCCGCGGCACGCCTGCGTATATGGTTCCCGACTGCGGGTTTGACCAGGTTAAGCGGCGAACAGCCTTATTTAAGCTACAAACAAGGCTGGAACCCCTCAAACACTTCCCACTGCCACCACTAGCGTTGCTAGACACGTTCACTCAGCTATTGAGTGCTCAATACGCAATCTGCGTTTTCGTATTTGGGTCAGCTTTGCGCTTAGGCCAAATACGGGAACGCCACGCACCCACACACACACACAGTTGCAATCTTACACTGTCGTGAAGCAAAGACCCACTAACAGTCGTTCCGAACGATACTGTTAGCCACTCTGCTGTCGCTACTCGCACTGGCGTTGTTCGTACGTTGGGTCAGCTGCGCGCTTAGGCCAACGTATGACAAACGCCCCCACACACAATGCAATTACAATTTCATACGGTAGTGTTGCTCAAGCGTACAATTAGGCATGAACTTATACACGGTTACACTTCAGTCTCTTCTAGGCTATGAGTGTTAGTTTAGTACGGCAGAAGTCAAACTTATTAAATAATAATTTAATATTCTAGAAAAACATAGAACAATGCAGAACCTAATATATACAAAAAGATTACAAAAAACAAAGTAAAAATGTTACAAGATAAAAGTTACAAACATAACACACACGGATATTTGCGTAAAATAAAAATGGGGATTAAAAAAAACGTTACCAGCTTAGGTTAGAACGTTGTTTGACGGGAGGACGCCGTTTCGACCAGGAGTCGCGATCCTCCCTAGCTATTCGCTACCTCCGAGAGAAGACACCGGTGGCTGCCCTGGGCCACCTTAAATAGTCCGAAGTGTCCCCTGGGGCATTTAATGTCCAGCCTCCAGGAACTAATGCAGTTTCCCCGTTTGTGACATCACCGAACGCTTGTCATAATCCTTCTTGTGATATGCACTTCAAAGGGGTTCCTGCTTTAGCTTCTTGAAGTTTGCAGAATTCAATAGGTGAGATTGTATCCTATCAGACATCAAAAAAGCTTCCTCCACATTATTTCCTTGGGTAAAGTGTATATTAGCACATACATGAAAAGATTGCCTGTAGACAGAGGCAGACAATCACACCTGGGACAGTAGATCAAAAGTGACTGCTAGTGGCTTAATGAGCTGCTTCCTTGCCTATTGAAGGTGACTGGTCGTATTCACTGAAGACCTCTTTAGATGCAAATGTAGGTCTAGTGACCCACCCACACAAATACATGAACAGTCCATGAATCTAGCCTGCATCTCTACGCCTTTGACATACCACAGCAGATATAAAAACGGGAAAAATGAAAATATATTACTGTATTATCCTTAACAGCATCAGCACCCCAATATATCTTCACACCTTCCTCATCATCTGAGTCTGACTCCTCTTCCCCACACGACTCTTCCTCCTCCAACCCACTCTGTGCTGCCGCAGGTGTTGCGGAAAAATCTTGTTCTGATGAGAATTGATCCCACAACTCTTCCTCCTGTTCCTGTTCCTGCTCATCCACAGCTTGATCCACCACTCTATGCACAGCACGCTCCAGGAAGAGAGCGTACGGGATCAAGTCACTGATGATGGCGCCTTCACTGCGACTCACCATGTTTGTCACCTCCTCAAACGGCAACATGAGCCTGCAGGCATTTCTCGGAGTGTCCAGTTCTTTGGCCAGAACATCCCCATCTCCCCGGAGTGTGTCCTTCTACTGTAGTTGTAGAGATACAAGGTGACGGCTTTCTCCTATTGTAGCAGGCGGTCAAACATAACCAGGGTTGAATACCAGCGAGTTGGGCTATCGCAAATAAAGTGTCTCACCGGAAAGTTGTTTCTCCGCTGAATATCGGCAAAGCGTGCCATGACCGTGTAAGACCGCCTGAAATGCCCACACAACTTCCTGGCCTGCTTCAGGATGGCCTGTAAGCCTGGGTACTTAGACACAAATCTCTGAATTATGAGATTCAGCACATGCGCCATGCAGGATACATGTGTCAACTTTCCCAAATTCAAAGCGGAAATGAGATTGCTGTCGTTGTCACACACCACGTTGCCGATCTCCAGTTGGTGCGGGGTCAGCCACTGATCCACTTGGTTGTTAAGAGCAGCCAGGAGAGCTGCTGCAGTGTGACTCTCCGCTTTGAGGCAAGACATGTCTAAGATGGCGTGACACCGTCGTACCTGGCATGCAGCATTGGCCCTGGGGAGCTGGGGCTGTGTAGCTGGAGTGGAGATCGCAGCACCAGTAGAGTTGAACTGCCACTCAGCCAAGGAGGAGGAGGATGACGACAGCGAAGAGGATGTAGCAGGAGGAGAGGAGGTGGCAGGAGGCCTGCCTGCAAGCCGTGGAGGTTGGTCCGCTGCACAGCCACGTTGTAAGGATCCCTCCTGTAGCGTTTTCTGTCCATTGCAGTGGAGCTGCAAACGGACAGTTCTGGCTTGTCTGCTTGCATTCAGTTGTGCATTTGCAATGGGTCTCATTGTCATTTGCAATCGCTCTGCAGTTCTGGGCAGCTCAAAATGCTGTCATCATTCCACCAATTGCTTGTTGCAGCTGAGCTGCGGCCAGATAGCCCTGGATTTCCTGCATGCATGTTGTTACATAATTCTGCATGTATTTCTTATGGGGGTCCTTTGCATTCACAGCCAGCTAGCAAATGAGTGATTACCATTCAGCTGTGTGGAGATTTGCATACCTGCATCCATTGGCTGATGCCAGCATAAAAGTCTGCCTCCCATTTCATACCCAGCCCGTCATAGTGGTCAGTACGCTGATGTACTGGGCACCTTGTTACTCTGTATAGTTCTGTTATTGTAGTTCTATGCAACCTTATTACTTGTGCTTTAGCTAGTTCTTGATAAATATATATGCAGACTTGCTAATATATATTTGCTAATATATATTTCTGTGGACGTAACTGTGAGCTGCGGTTGCTACTAGTTACGCTCAAATCTATAGTCCTGTCTTGTACCTGTCTGAATGCTTGCTATCGCTAAGGCAGCACAGTGCAAACTAAGGCAGCGCAACCTCGCACTGTGCTGCCATTGTGTTTTATTTGTGGCGATATCAGAAGCCCAGAGCTGCAGTTGCTCTGGGCAGCCTGTGTAACCTCTTCCATTATCTAGCTCTTAGCCTTGTTGCGCTGGGTGGTCAGAAAGTATGACCCCCCAGCATTACACACGTACTCCCTGATTGCCAGCGGTCACCAGGTTGACCCAATGGGCTGTGTAAGTAATGTACCTGCCCTGACCGTGCTTGGTAGACCAGGCATCCGTGGTCAGATGGACCCTTGACCCAACGCTGTGCGCCAGAGATGACACCACTTGTCTCTTAACTTCACGGTACAGTTTGGGTATCGCCTTTTTAGAGAAATAATTGCGGCCTGGTATCTTCCACTGCGGCTTCCCAGTGGCCACAAATTTTCGGAAGGCCTCAAAGTCCACCAACTGGTATGGTAACAACTGGCGAGCTAACAGTTCCACCAAACCAGCTGTCAGACGCCGGGCAAGGGGGTGACTGGCAGAAATTGGCTTCTTCCGCTCAAAGATTTCTCTCACGGACACCTGACTGCTGCTGTGGGCAGAGGAGCAGGAACCGCTCAAGGTGAGAGATGGAGTGGATGAGGGTGGCTGTGATTGTGAAGGTGCAAGGAAGAAAGCGGCTGAAGATGATGCACCTGAAGGAGGAAGAGGAGAAGAAGGGTGGCTTTTCTTTTGTGTGCTGCTTTTCCTCTGGTGCTCTTCCCATTGCAGTTTGTGCCTTTTCTCCATGTGCCTTCGTAAGGCAGTTGTCCCTACGCGGCAGTTGGCCTTTCCACGGCTCAATTTTTGGAGGCAGAGAGAACAGATGGCGTTGCTCTGATCTACAGCAGACACACACAAAAATGTCCAAACCGCTGAGCCCCCCTTGGGGTGATGGCACTATGGTGGCATCAGCAGCTGACGTGGAAGGGCATGTTGGCCGGCTGTACATAGGTGGCGATACATGGTGCCGGACACTGCCACCTGCTGTTTCTGACAACGAGCTCCCCCTGCTTCTTTCAGTAACTCGTCTCCTGCTACTCTTCTCTGACTCCCCCTCTGAACTGTCCCCTTAGTCATCTTGTCTCTTAGGATACCACGTGGCATCCGTATCATCGTCATCATCATAATCATCCTCGCCAGCTTCGCTTGCCTCAGACACCTCATAAACTGCACCAACAGCAGGTACTTAATCATCATCCTCTGCACACCTTACCTCCATAGTGTCGCCTAACTCAGACATATGATCTGGTGTAACTTGCTTAGCGCCTAATCTTGTTGTAACAGTAGTGGCTTTGAATCAGTTAATTCCCCACCAAATAACTCCTGCGAAGTGTCAAATGCAGCAGATGTGGTACTTGTAGTTGTAGTAGCGCTGGTGGCTGCGGAAGATGAGGTGTTCTGTGTTAAATAGTCAACCACGTCCTGACAATCTTGGGAGTTGATGGGATGTGCCTTCTTCTGAGCACTGTACTTTGGTCCAGGGCCGCACCAAATCACATTAGCACAACCTCGAAACAGACCTGCCGGGTGGCCTTACTCTGGGTATGCCTCTGCCTCTGCCTGTTGTTTTGTCCATATCGGGGGGGATGAAGTGAAAGGTATGCACTGACTTGACTAATACAATGTGCAGTCACACAGGTGCAGTGAAAGGTATGCAGTGACTGGTATTTTACAATGGAATGTGCAGCTGTCACACAGGTGCAGTTAACAGGTATGCACGGACTGATATATTACACAGAGTTCGGTCACACAGGTACTGTGAACAATTGTGCAATGACTGGTATTACAAATTTGCAGCTGTCACACACACAGGTACCGTGAACAAGTGCAGTGACACTGCATGCGGTCACGTAGGTAGGTAGGTGCACTTAACAACAACACGTGAGTATGCAGTGATTGGTATTATAAATGTGCAGCTGCCTGTCACACACACAGGTACCGTGAACATGTGCAGTGACTGGTAGTATTAAATATCACACTGCGTGCGCTCACGTAGGTAAGTGGGTGCACTGAACAACAGGAATTACCAAACGGGCCAAGGTCCAGCAGCTAAGACTGACTGACAGGGCTGTATATGCAACTCAAGTGTCTGTGGGACACACACACACACACACACACACAAATAGATCACAAGAATGACATTAGCTCTCAAAAGAGCTTTTGGGGATGAGGAGTGCTTTTTAGCAATAAGGATCAGCAAGACAGAGCAACCTAACAGGCCTAACTAAGCTTTCCCTAATGTCTCTGCAGCACCTCTCCCTTCTCTAATTAGTGAGTGAAATACCTGATGCTGCCTGCTATTTATAAGGGGGGGGGGGGGGGGGGCGGCTCCAGGAGGGAGTGTAGCCTGACTGGTTACCCTGTGCCTGCTGACTGTGATGTATAGGGTCAAAGTTGACCCTAATGATGTAGTATAGGAGGTGGGTCGAACCGCCATAAAGTTTGCATTCGTTCGCGAACGCGAACCACCGAAGTTCGCACAAACTAGTTCGCGGTCGAACCATTCGGGCCATCTCTAGGATCCGGTTCATTCTCCCCACTTGTGTATCCATTGTAGAAGTAGATTAGATTGGCACTAGATGACTGGACAGAAAATTGAAGGATTTATGGTGCTATGGCTGTGCCTTCAGACAGTCTAGGAATACTAGACTGTCTGCACCAGCCAATTCCATAAAGAAGGTCACCTTTATTTCATCTTCAACATAACAGACAGAGGTTGCAGACAGAGGCAAGAACAATGTACCTTATAATACCATATATTGTTCTTGCCTCTGATGAAGCAGGATAACCTGTGAAACTGCCTGTCAGGCTATACATTATGCAACCTCTGTGCAAAATTTGGACAGAGGCGCCAGGCAGGTTAAAATGATCTAAAAACAACTAAAAAGGAGGAGTACAGGTGGACTTACCTCCTGAAATGATGGACAATCGAGATTGTTCAAATCGCAAATAACTATTTATTTTGGCACTCCGCAACGCGTTTCGCAGGTATAACCCGCTTCATCAGGCAAGGAGTGCAAGCTCAAAAAGGTCCAATAGTGGCAATGGCGCCTTTGTCCAAATTTTGCACAGTATATAGTCCACCTTGGGTGGAGGGGACTTTCCCCTTCTTTCTATCTACAGAGAGCGACTTCTTAAACCTGAGTAAATGCTCCCCACCTGCATTTCAAGTGGTTGCCTATGTGGTAACCCGTGTTTGTGAGTATATCCACATCTGTGAATTATTTTGCCAACAATTGCTAGACTTACTGCACCATATTGGGCTCTCGACTTTTCTTTTTTGTTTCAAGTGCATTATGCAACCTCTGTCTGTTATATTGAAGATGAAATAAAGGTGTCCTTCCTTTTGGAATTGGCTGGTGCCCGGATTATTTTTGCTTTTTGTATACCACTTGTGTATCAGTGTGGCCATTCTTAGTGGCCCACTTTTTCAAGCATTTAGTCACTGCTATTCAGCTGTATGCGCACACTGCAAAATACTACATTACTGTTTTTGGGGTTTTCTCCTATATTTTTTTTTACTACTTTATAAATGACTTAGCTTAAGTTTGCAAGTGGTAAAGTATATCTTCACCCTGATTTAAATTCCTAAATTTATCTTAGATAGTGACACCTCTTTTCCTGGCAAATACATTGTCCATTCTTTGTTAAGTGAGCGAAAAAACAACTGGTCACTCAGCATTCTTTGGTGCAGAATGCTGTGACATCATAGCCTAGGCTAAGCATTACTAGGATTTCAGGTTAAAATACAGCAATATATAGGAAGTGTTTCTGAAACTGGGATAATTAACACAAAACTGGGTATTAATGTAAAACTGGGTATCCTGAGTAATGTATTACATTGTACTATATGTCACTAGCGTATTTTCCGGTGTATAAGATGACAGGGCATATAAGACGACCCCCAACTTTTCCAGTTAAAATATCAATTTTGGGATATACTCACAATGACTGTTGGACATTTGTATACTGTACTATATGTACTGTTGCTATACTGTATAAACAGGTACAGATACTGGTGCTGTACTGAATGTGGTACAAACTGGCAGGGATGCTCGGATGTGCCTCATCCACGAATTCGGCAATCCGCGTGGTTGCAAAAAAAAATCCGCATTCGGCCCCGCCGCATGCGGATTTTCGTCCGCGTCCACGCAACCACGCGGATTTTTTCCCGTGAATGGCGTAATCACGCGTGGATTCACGCCCGGAGGCGGATTTTCTTTTAACGTTAATAACAAAGCCCCCATACATGCTACAGTCCCCCAAATAGAATGGATTATCAAGGTGATAAGGGGCAACATAACTTCAACATAAAAAATTCCCAAAATTTTTTTTTTTCTAGAGAAAATGGATTTTAAAGTGAAATCAACACTTTAAATGGGGCTATTAATTGGTAATAAGTGGTTTTAAAAAGGGATATACGCGTTAAGCAGTCAAACAGGTGAAGGCGAGTTCCAATGGCACTTGGCGGCGAAGGTACCGCTGGAGGAGGATGAGTGGCTGACGGCAAAAAGGCTCCAGAGAGGTTTTTGTAATTTTTTTTTTGTTTTTTTTGCAGCAATTAGCAATGACATCGCAGCAGAGTTGTCAGTGGACACGGGCAGTGTGAACGCAGAGTGCAGTGGTGGTAGCGACTGAGTCAGGAGAAGGACTATGCGGGCGGTCAGTTCAGCAGCACAGAAGGACCACGGCAACATACTGGTGGTAGTAGTAGCAGCACAGCGTCATAGTGCTGGCCAAAAAATTAAATGCACCCGGCGACCCTGGGCAGTGTGAACGCAGAGTGTAGTAGCGACTGAGTCAGGAGGACAAAGCGGGCGGTCAGTTCAGCAGCAGCAGCACAGTAGTAGTAGCACAGCATCATAGTGCTGGCCAAAAAATTAAATGCACCCGGTGACCCGGGCAGTGTGAACGCAGAGTGTAGTAGCGACTGAGTCAGGAGGACAAAGCGGGCGGTCAGTTCAGCAGCAGCAGCACAGTAGTAGTAGCACAGCGTCATAGTGCTGGCCCAAAAATTAAATGCACCCGGCGACCCGGGCAGTGTGAACGCAGAGTGTAGTAGCGACTGAGTCAGGAGGACAAAGCGGGCGGTCAGTTCAGCAGCAGCAGCACAGTAGTAGTAGCACAGCGTCATAGTGCTGGCCAAAAAATTAAATGCACCCGGTGACCTGGGCAGTGTGAACGCAGAGTGTAGTAGCGACTGAGTCAGGAGGACAAAGCGGGCGGTCAGTTCAGCAGCAGCAGCACAGTAGTAGTAGCACAGCGTCATAGTGCTGGCCCAAAAATTAAATGCACCCGGCGACCCGGGCAGTGTGAACGCAGAGTGTAGTAGCGACTGAGTCAGGAGGACAAAGCGGGCGGTCAGTTCAGCAGCAGCAGCACAGTAGTAGTAGCACAGCATCATAGTGCTGGCCAAAAAATTAAATGCACCCGGTGACCCGGGCAGTGTGAACGCAGAGTGTAGTAGCGACTGAGTCAGGAGGACAAAGCGGGCGGTCAGTTCAGCAGCAGCAGCACAGTAGTAGTAGCACAGTGTCATAGTGCTGGCCCAAAAATTAAATGCACCCGGTGACCCGGGCAGTGTGAACGCAGAGTGTAGTAGCGACTGAGTCAGGAGGACAAAGCGGGCGGTCAGTTCAGCAGCAGCAGCACAGTAGTAGTAGCACAGCGTCATAGTGCTGGCCAAAAAATTAAATGCACCTGGTGACCCGGGCAGTGTGAACGCAGAGTGTAGTAGCGACTGAGTCAGGAGGACAAAGCGGGCGGTCAGTTCAGCAGCAGCAGCACAGTAGTAGTAGCACAGCGTCATAGTGCTGGCCCAAAAATTAAATGCACCCGGCGACCCGGGCAGTGTGAACGCAGAGTGTAGTAGCGACTGAGTCAGGAGGACAAAGCGGGCGGTCAGTTCAGCAGCAGCAGCACAGTAGTAGTAGCACAGCGTCATAGTGCTGGCCCAAAAATTAAATGCACCCGGCGACCCGGGCAGTGTGAACGCAGAGTGTAGTAGCGACTGAGTCAGGAGGACAAAGCAGGCGGTCAGTTCAGCAGCAGCAGCACAGTAGTAGTAGCACAGCGTTATAGTGCTGGCCAAAAAATTAAATGCACCCGGCGACCCGGGCAGTGTGAACGCAGAGTGTAGTAGCGACTGAGTCAGGAGGACAAAGCGGGCAGCACAGTAGTAGTAGCACAGCGTCATAGTGCTGGCCAAAAAATTAAATGCACCTGGTGACCCGGGCAGTGTGAACGCAGAGTGTAGTAGCGACTGAGTCAGGAGGACAAAGCGGGCGGTCAGTTCAGCAGCAGCAGCACAGTAGTAGTAGCACAGCGTCATAGTGCTGGCCCAAAAATTAAATGCACCCGGCGACCCGGGCAGTGTGAACGCAGAGTGTAGTAGCGACTGAGTCAGGAGGACAAAGCGGGCGGTCAGTTCAGCAGCAGCAGCACAGTAGTAGTAGCACAGCGTCATAGTGCTGGCCAAAAAATTAAATGCACCCGGCGACCCGGGCAGTGTGAACGCAGAGTGTAGTAGCGACTGAGTCAGGAGGACAAAGCGGGCGGTCAGTTCAGCAGCAGCAGCACAGTAGTAGTAGCACAGCGTCATAGTCCTGGCCAAAAAATTAAATGCACCCGGCGACCCGGGCAGTGTGAACGCAGAGTGTAGTAGCGACTGAGTCAGGAGGACAAAGCGGGCGGTCAGTTCAGCAGCAGCAGCACAGTAGTAGTAGCACAGCATCATAGTGCTGGCCAAAAAATTAAATGCACCCGGCGACCCGGGCAGTGTGAACGCAGAGTGTAGTAGCGACTGAGTCAGGAGGACAAAGCGGGCGGTCAGTTCAGCAGCAGCAGCACAGTAGTAGTAGCACAGCGTCATAGTGCTGGCCCAAAAATTAAATGCACCCGGCGACCCGGGCAGTGTGAACGCAGAGTGTAGTAGCGACTGAGTCAGGAGGACAAAGCGGGCGGTCAGTTCAGCAGCAGCAGCACAGTAGTAGTAGCACAGCGTCATAGTGCTGGCCAAAAATTAAATGCACCCGGCGACCCGGGCAGTGTGAACGCAGAGTGTTGTAGCGACTGAGTCAGGAGGACAAAGCGGGCGGTCAGTTCAGCAGCAGCAGCACAGTAGTAGTAGCACAGCGTCATAGTGCTGGCCAAAAAATTAAATGCACCCGGCGACCCGGGCAGTGTGAACGCAGAGTGTAGTAGCGACTGAGTCAGGAGGACAAAGCGGGCGGTCAGTTCAGCAGCAGCAGCACAGTAGTAGTAGCACAGCGTCATAGTGCTGGCCAAAAAATTAAATGCACCCGGTGACCCGGGAAGTGTGAACGCAGAGTGTAGTAGCGACTGAGTCAGGAGGACAAAGCGGGCGGTCAGTTCAGCAGCAGCAGCACAGTAGTAGTAGCACAGCGTCATAGTGCTGGCCCAAAAATTAAATGCAACCGGGCAGTGTGAACGCAGAGTGTAGTAGCGACTGAGTCAGGAGGACAAAGCGGGCGGTCAGTTCAGCAGCAGCAGCACAGTAGTAGTAGCACAGCGTCATAGTGCTGGCCAAAAAATTAAATGCACCCGGCGACCCAGGCAGTGTGAACGCAGAGTGTAGTAGCGACTGAGTCAGGAGGACAAAGCGGGCGGTCAGTTCAGCAGCAGCAGCACAGTAGTAGTAGCACAGCGTCATAGTGCTGGCCAAAAAATTAAATGCACCCGGCGACCCGGGCAGTGTGAACGCAGAGTGTAGTAGCGACTGAGTCAGGAGGACAAAGCGGGCGGTCAGTTCAGCAGCAGCAGCACAGTAGTAGTAGCACAGCGTCATAGTGCTGGCCAAGAAATTAAATGCACCCGGCGACCCGGGCAGTGTGAACGCAGAGTGTAGTAGCGACTGAGTCAGGAGGACAAAGCGGGCGGTCAGTTCAGCAGCAGCAGCACAGTAGTAGTAGCACAGCGTCATAGTGCTGGCCAAAAAATTAAATGCACCCGGCGACCCGGGCAGTGTGAACGCAGAGTGTAGTAGCGACTGAGTCAGGAGGACAAAGCGGGCGGTCAGTTCAGCAGCAGCAGCACAGTAGTAGTAGCACAGCGTCATAGTGCTGGCCAAAAAATTAAATGCACCCGGCGACCCGGGCAGTGTGAACGCAGAGTGTAGTAGCGACTGAGTCAGGAGGACTAAGCGGGCGGTCAGTTCAGCAGCAGCAGCACAGTAGTAGTAGCACAGCGTCATAGTGCTGGCCAAAAAATTAAATGCACCCGGCGACCCGGGCAGTGTGAACGCAGAGTGTAGTAGCGACTGAGTCAGGAGGACAAAGCGGGCGGTCAGTTCAGCAGCAGCAGCACAGTAGTAGTAGCACAGCGTCATAGTGCTGGCCAAAAAATTAAATGCACCCGGTGACCCGGGCAGTGTGAACACAGAGTGTAGTAGCGACTGAGTCAGGAGGACAAAGTGGGCGGTCAGTTCAGCAGCAGCAGCACAGTAATAGTAGCACAGCGTCATAGTGCTGGCCCAAAAATTAAATGCACCCGGCGACCTGGGCAGTGTGAACGCAGAGTGTAGTAGCGACTGAGTCAGGAGGACAAAGCGGGCGGTCAGTTCTGCAGCAGCAGCAGCACAGTAGTAGTAGCACAGCGTCATAGTGCTGGCCAAGAAATTAAATGCACCCGGTGACCCGGGCAGTGTGAACGCAGAGTGTAGTAGCGACTGAGTCAGGAGGACAAAGCGGGCGGTCAGTTCAGCAGCAGCAGCAGCACAGTAGTAGTAGCACAGCGTCATAGTGCTGGCCAAAAAATTAAATGCACCCGGCGACCCGGGCAGTGTGAACGCAGAGTGTAGTAGCGACTGAGTCAGGAGGACAAAGCGGGCGGTCAGTTCAGCAGCAGCAGCACAGTAGTAGTAGCACAGCGTCATAGTGCTGGCCAAAAAATTAAATGCACCCGGCGACCCGGGCAGTGTGAACGCAGAGTATAGTAGCGACTGAGTCAGGAGGACAAAGCGGGCGGTCAGTTCAGCAGCAGCAGCAGCACAGTAGCAGTAGCACAGCGTCATAGTGCTGGCCAAAAAATTAAATGCACCCGGCGACCCGGGCAGTGTGAACGCAGAGTGTAGTAGCGACTGAGTCAGGAGGACAAAGCGGGCGGTCAGTTCAGCAGCAGCAGCACAGTAGTAGTAGCACAGCGTCATAGTGCTGGCCAAAAAATTAAATGCACCCGGCGACCCGGGCAGTGTGAACGCAGAGTGTAGTAGCGACTGAGTCAGGAGGACAAAGCGGGCGGTCAGTTCAGCAGCAGCAGCACAGTAGTAGTAGCACAGCGTCATAGTGCTGGCCAAAAAATTAAATGCACCCGGCGACCCGGGAAGTGTGAACGCAGAGTGTAGTAGCGACTGAGTCAGGAGGACAAAGCGGGCGGTCAGTTCAGCAGCTCAGAAGGAGGACCATGGCAACTTACTGGTAGTAGTACCATAACACCAAAAAATTAACCAAGGTAGGCACTAGGCAGGTAGTAAATGTCTTTATAAAGGCAGGCATAGTTAACAACAGCACATGCAGAAGCCACTTCATGTCCCCCTGTGTCCGACAATAGGGGCCAGGAACTCACCTTCCACCCAAGCCTGGTTGATTTTCAGGAAGGTGAGTTTGTCCACAGTGGCGTGGGAGAGCCGAGAGCGCTTCTCTGTGACCACGCCACCGGCCGCACTAAAGCATCTCTCTGAGAGGACACTGGAAGGAGGGCAGGATAGGAGTTCCAGGGCGTACTAGGAAAGCTCGCTCCAGATGTCCAGTCTCTTGACCCAGTACTCCAAGGGGTCCACGGGGCTGTCGGTGTCATTGAGCCCGCTGGATGACCCCATATAGTCAGACACCATGGTGGTCAGTCGTTGCTTGTGCTGGTTGGTGGTGGATGCTGTGGCGGGCACCTCTGTTCTGGGCTGCTGCACTGCATACAGGCTCTTGCTTAGGCTCTTCAGGTCTCCGGGGCGCCAGTTGCTGCTGCTGCTGCTGTTGGTTGTTGTTGTGCTGCTAGTGGCAATGGCAGGCACCTCTTGCTGGCTTGGCAGAGCAGTTACAGTGGGGGTGGAAGGCTGGGGGAATGCTTCCAGTAGTCTGCGCACAAGGGCCTCCTTCAACTCCCTTGTGCATTGCTCGGTGGTGGATGGCGTCATTAAGTCTCCCAGCTTCCCCTTCAGACGGGGATCAAGCATCAAGGTAATCCAGATGTCCTCCCTTGAATGCATCTGGATCACCCGGGGGTCCCTGCGAAGGCAGCGCAACATGTGCACAGCCATGGGAAACAAGTGGGCCCTGCCAGCAAGATCTTCCTCGTCCTCGCCATTGTCCTATAACGCATGCCTGTCCTCTTCCTGTGCCATGTCGTTGTCCTCCTCAAACCGCCATCCACGTACAACGCCTGCTGCACTCTGCTCCTCCTCCTCCTCCTCATTCAGGTTAGGGACCTCCAACTCTTCCACTACCTGCTGTGAGCCCTCCTCTGAGCTGGACTGTGCTGCCATCTGCTCCTGTTCTTCCAACTGCCTCAGGGCTTCATCCCCACGCTCAATTAAATTGTCCATTGCCTGCTCCAGTAGACAAACCAAGGGCACCCACTGGCACACAGAGGCCCGCTCCTCACTGACCATCTTGGTTGCCTCCAGGAAGGGACTCAGCACCAGGCATACTTGCTGCATCAGTGTCCACTGAGTGGCAGTAATCATGGGGACTTGCTGGTTGCTGGGGACACTTGGGTCTAGCATGTAGGCCCTAAGAGCCAGCCTGTGCTGACACAGCCGCTCCAACATGGCCAGAGTCGAATTCCAGCGAACTGGCATGTCGATGATCAGCCGGTGTTGTGGCCTTCCATACTGCTGCTGTAAGGTGGACAAGAGTGCAGAGGCAGTGGCTGACAGGCGGAAAAAGCGTACCACCGCCCGGGCATCCTGCAGCAGCTCGCTCATCCCCTGGTAGGTGCGCAAGAAGCGCTGCACCACAAGATTGAGCACGTGGGCCAAGCAGTGGATGTGCTGGAGGTTTCCCTGCTGCACTGCTGCCACCAGGTTGGCCCCGTTATCGGCTGCCACATACCCCACTTCCAGGCCTCTGGGGGTCAGCCACCTCCGCTCCTGCTTCCTGAGGGCGGCCAGGACGTTGGTGGCCGTAAGCCTCTCCTTCCCCAGGGTCACCAATTTTAAAAGGGCTTGGCAGTGCCGAGGCTTGGCGCTGCTGCTGCCGAGGCGGGCTTGCTTTCCGGGTGCTGAGGGAGTGTCGTGACAGGACCCTTCTGCATCCCCCCTGATCCCGCGTGGTGGCACCACTAGCTGGGCTGATGCGCTCTTGTCCTCCCTCCCTTCCATCAGTGTCACCCAGTGGGCCGTAAAGGACAGGTAGCGACCTGTCCCAAATCTGCTACTCCACGAGTCCATGGTCACGTGGACCCGCTTGCCCACAGAGTAGTCCAGGGAACGGGCCACGTTTTCCACCGCAAACTTGTGGAGTGCTGGGATCGCGCTCCTGCTGAAATAGTGGCGACTGGGGACTTGCCACTCGGGGATGCCAAATTGGAGCAGCGTCCGCATGGCGCTTCCCTCCTGCACCAGGGAGTAGGGAAGCAGCTGTGATGCCATGGCCCGGGCCAGCAAGCCATTTAGTTTGCGGATCCGCCTGTGGCTTGGAGGCAGAGGCCTGGTCAGACCCTGAAAGGTGTCGCTCAGCAGGGTCTGACGACGCTGGGATGCAGGGGAGACAGAGGAGAGAGACGAACACTGGCTGCCAGCCTCAATGTCTGTGTCCTGAGCAGCCGAGGTGGAAGAGCGCTTGCGTGCTACTACTGCTGCTGCTGTGGGGGATTCACGACTCTGAGGGAGGGAGGATGCTGCTGCGCTGGTGGACCTTCTGCTCTCAGGAACCCCTGCCAGCAGTGCCTGCTTCCTGTTAAAGTCCGCATACTCGCGGCAGTGTCGGCTTCTCAGGTGGCCCTGGAGGGATGAGGTACCCATCTTGCTCATACTTTTCCCACGGCTCAATCTTTTGCTGCATAACCTGCACACCGCATACCTTTTGTCATCAGTACATTCCTCAAAGCAATCCCACACTGGTGACTTTAATTTACTGCGGCCCCCACTAGCAGAGGGTGCAGAGGAGCAATGTGTGGTAGTAGTTGCCGGGGGTTGCATGGTGGTGGTGCCGGCTGAAGCAGTGTCCTGTCTACTTCCTCCACGCCCACTGCTGCCGATGCCCCTGCCCCTGCCCCTGCCTGACATATGGCGATATCCTTGCCTAGGCCGAGGTGACTCGTCATCCTGCCCTGCCTCTGACCATTCTTCCACGGACTCAGCAGGCTGCACATAGTTAGGGTCCACAACGTCGTCATCATCAGCAGCATCATCATAATCCAGCTCTTCCTCTGACTCCCCCGCCTCCTCTTCTGTCCCTACATCCCCAGACACAGACCCTTCTTCTTCATCACCAGAACTCAACAACGCTTGTCGATCTCAATCTCTGCCACATCAGTCCCCAGTAAGTCCTGAGCTTCTTGCATCAGCAGGTTCCCAGATGCCGGACTGAGGGACAGAACGCTGTCATCCTGGGAGGGCTGCTGACCAGTGGGTGCTGGGGTGGATGTCACAACAAGCGTGGGATGTTTGCTGCTGCTGCTACTGCTTGGAGTGGTGCTCACAGTAGAGGTCTGGGAGGAAGTCATGATGTCCATGAGTACGTCAGGTTCCATTTGCTCAACCACCACACGGGGACCAGAAACTTTAAAATATTTGGACAATGGCGTCCGCTGACTCGGCCCAGGCTTTGCTGCCCCCCTTTCTGCTGCATCACGACCACGTACAGCTGGGCGTCCTCTCCCTGGACATGGAGCAGTCCCAGAAGTGGCTGAGGCAATTGAACTCCCTTTCCTCTCACCCCGCGAAACCCTGCCAGACATGTTGCTAGTAATGAATCACTGGATGCAGTGGGCACAGTACAAGGTCACTGAAGGATGCAGTGGGCACAGTACAAGGTCACTGAAGGATGCAGTGGGCACAGCAGTGGCCACTGGATATACAACTAGGTCACTGAAGGATGCAGTGGCCACAGTACAAGGTCACTGAAGGATGCAGTGGGCACAGCAGTGGGCACTGGATATACAACTAGGTCACTGAAGGATGCAGTGGGCACAGTACAAGGTCACTGAAGGATGCAGTGGGCACAGTACAAGGTCACTGAAGGATGCACTGGGCACAGCAGTGGGCACTGGATATACAACTAGGTCACTGAAGGATGCAGTGGGCACAGTACAAGGTCACTGAAGGATGCAGTGGCCACAGTACAAGGTCACTGAAGGATGCAGTGGGCACAGCAGTGGGCACTGGATATACAACTAGGTCACTGAAGGATGCAGTGGGCACACAAGGATGTCACACTGTGTAATGAGATGCTTATATGCCAGCGAGCGAGCGAGCAGTGGGCACTGGGCACGACACAAGGTCACTGACAGAATGAATGAACAGCGCTGGCAGAGAGTGGCGGCGCCGGCGGTGTGACTGGCTGCCTGCAAATAGTACAAGTGTATAACTGTCACTGGAATATACAAGTTAACACTGCAGCTGCACTAACCTGCCTGCCTGCACTCTACACACAGATAATCCCCACTCCCACTACACTGCAGCACTGAACCTGCCTGCACAGCACTACACACAGTTAAATAATCACTAGACTCCCACACTCCCACTACACTACACTGACTACAACTAACTACAGCAATCACTCACTGACTAGCTAACTGTGTACAGTATAAGAGCAGTGTTAGCAAAAAAAAACGCTTTGTTTTTAACACAATAAATGCACTTGCTCAAACAACAATGGCCTGGAGATAATCCTCTCAGCACCACAGTCTAGCAAGGACAGAGCTTTTCCATCATGGCCGCCGCTTTATATTCAGAAGGGGAGGGCATAGCTCCCCTCCTGTGATTGGTTGCTAGGGCCTGGCTGGGGCACTCTGATTGGCCTGCAATGTGTCACTTCCGCATAGTTTGACGCATTTCCGCAAACCACGACTTCAGCGCCGGGTTTCACGAGCGTGAATGCGGATGGATTTCTGTCCGCATTCACGCGTAGCCGAAGCAGATTTTCGTGGTTGAAAATCTATTCACGGCTTAGCGTGTCCGAGGCGGAATGCGTCAAAATGGTCGTGAATCCACGCGTAAGCGAGATCACGACCTTGCGGTGAGCACCACTGCAAACTGGTATACAACAACCAGCCAATCACGGCAAGCGATGTACCTCACCGGTGATTGGCTGGTTGTTGTATACAAAGCCTGCTTGGATTGGTCAGCTATCCCTGTATTCAAAACTATAAGAGAGGTAGCGAAAACATGCCTCTTTCACCTGTCTGGCCTGCCCTTGTATACTATTGCCTTCTTCTCTGCCTTTCAGATCTCACACATGCGCACCTGCGCTGCTTCACTGCAGGCCTCAGGAGCGAGATCTGAGAGGCAGAGAAGGAGGTATGGTAATAGGATATAAGGACGGGCCAGATTAGTGAAAGGGGAGTGTTTTCCTGGGCACAGTGACGCTCGATCTCTATCTTCCATACCCCTTGTCATTGGGAGTCGGGGCCACATTAAGTCACTTCTTTCCATAAATCCTGGCGAGTGGATTTTGTTGAACCATACTTGTACAGCACTGCCCTTGTTGCTTTCATAAGGTCACCACATACGGCGGGGATGCACCTTACCTCCATAGTGTCGCCTAACTCAGACATATGAGGTGGTGTAACTTGCTTAGCGCCTTCATCTTGTTGTAACAGTAGTGGCTTTGAATCAGTTAATTCCCCACCAAATAACTCCTGCGAAGTGTCAAATGCAGTGGATGTGGTACTTGTAGTTGTAGTAGCGCTGGTGGCTGCGGAAGATGAGGTGTTCTGTGTTAAATAGTCAACCACGTCCTGACAATCTTGGGAGTTGATGGGATGTGCCTTCTTCTGAGCACTGTACCTTGATCCAGGGCCGCACGAAATCACATCAGCACGACCTCGAAACAGACCTGCCGGGTGGCCTTCCTCTGGGTATGCCTCTACCTGTTGTTTTGTCTATATCGGGGGGGATGAAGTTAAAGGTATGCACTGACTTGACTAATACAATGTGCAGTCACACAAGTGCAGTGAAAGGTATGCAGTGACTGGTATTTTACAATGCAATGTGCAGCTGTCACACAGCAGTTGTAACCATATAAAGAAGAAGTACCCAATAAAGTAGCACCAACCACTCCAAAAAAGGATTTGATTCCAATTATATAGTAGAATAGTACAAAAAGATTTTATTGGTAAATAGTAAACATGATTAAAAACATATTAAAAATCACTCAATGTGATAACAACAGCGTACACAAGTAAATAATCAATAACTATAGGTAAATATCATAATCTCCCAATCCTCAACAAGGGTAATAACAACACTAATGAGCCCTAAAAATATCACATAAATCATAAACATGTATAACAACAATAAACCACAGAGAGCCCAATAGCATATATATAGAAACAAAAACTGCAAAATCAAGGTGATGTGGTATAAAGGGAACTATATTGCACTAATGCCCAAAAGATTCCTTACAAACAAAGGAAGGAAAGAAAATAACGTCTAGCCAATGATAGATTGGCTGGAACACCTATATAGTAAGTGAAGAAAGGTGCAGTAAGTGAAGGCTCAGTACTTACAGGTAGAGGAGAGGGAGAGAGTGTAACACCGCTGTTTGCCTTAATGCATCACGCGGGCACGACCCGCTTCGGAAAGAGGCAAATTGTTAATGGCGTAGAGACGCTTTTAAATCCTCGCCAGCCAGCCCATTGAAGAAAGAGGAGGAGACGCCCTATGGACACAACGCGGCCGTGTCATGGCGTAAAGAGCGTCGGGTTGCCAGGGCAACCCGAACGCTGTTACGCCATCCAATACGGAAGAAGAGCCTCTAAAGTGAAAGGGGTCAAGGAAGGGCGCATGCGCATGACGGACTGGCGGCAGGATACAATGAAAAGATTTAAAAGGAAGTTTACCTTCACCAAAATTAAATGGTTATAATTAGTATAGAGTCTCATAAAAGGGGAGAGCCCATAAAGAGTAGAGAAGGCAAGGAGTACAGATACATAAATTATATATTAAATATTAAAGAAGGGAGGTTTTTGGTAAGAAAATAAGAAAAAGAGAGATGAAAAACAAACCCTCTAATGACTGAGACATCAGTGAAGGAGGGTAGGGGACATCTAGTGGACACAATTATAATGCAGATTTTTGATGAAAATGCCAATATATATATAGAGTACACAAGATTTTACAACACATATAAAATATAAAGTATCAAATATCCAACTGCTGCGATTCCAAAAGAAATAATCAATCACAGAGCTATATCTTGGAGGAGTCTTCCATCTTGAATATGAATACAAGGACAAGCCAGGGAGGTCACTCCAGTAAAAATCCGGAGAATGTATATTATGCAACTCTAGAAAAATAAAATAAAGTAAAACAAATGTTAGTGAAGTCTTTTTAGGGGGAATGGGTCTATTTATCAATGGAGGATTCCAAGATAAGTGCAAACCCACCCAAAGTGGGAATATTATTCACAAACACCTCAAAAGCAAGAGGAGAGACAGTGGAGAAATGGATTAATATAGAGAGGCCAATCTCTAAGAAAACCAAACAGGCAGTGTGATGGTCCCTATAAAGCCATACATGCCAAAGTACCATATATTGAAAGCGTAGTAATATATATATAAGGTGGCCACTACTCACCAAGTAGCCGTCCTGAAAAGAGAAATAAGCCCTACCAAGTATAGTCAAGAGTAGAGAGAGGAACCACAAAGGTTGAGAATAAGAGTAGTGATAGAAAAAAAGTGGGGACATGTGGGTCGATACCTATACACACATGGTCCTCATACCTACCTACCTCTATAAAGAACAAAAGAGGTTAGTCCAACACCACAAACAAAAGAAGGTGTGTAGCTATAGCAATAAAAGAAACACACATAATATCAGTTGCTCACCTTCAACTGGATCTGGGTATTAAAAAATGTGTCAACAAAGTGCCAAACATCTCCACACAAAAAAAAAATAACCCAATGATCCACCATCAGAAACATAGAATCCAAAGAGGACACAGCTCCACAAGATACCTTAAATTTTAATGCAAAAAGCTACTGAATGAGAAATCCTCATTGAGTCCACCCGGGCCTTGCGTGCCTAATTCAAAAATCCATCGGGTTTCCGCTCTTAATAGTGATTGTATAATATCACCACCCCGTGGGGAAGGAACAATTTTTTGGAGACCAGTTACCTTACAGTTTTTTGTACTGCTTTGATGATATAAGAGAGCATGTGAGGCGACAGGTGTGAGGGTTTTACCCTCCTCAAAGTCCTTTGCGGACAGTCTTATTGTGGAGAAGTGTTTTTGTATTCTCTGCTTCAACATATTTTTGGTTTGACCGTTGTGTCCATAGGGCGTCTCCTCCTCTTTCTTCAATGGGCTGGCTGGCGGGGATTTAAAAGCGTCTCTACGCCATTAACAATTTGCCTCTTTCCGAAGCGGGTCGTGCCCGCGTGATGCATTAAGGCAAACAGCGGTGTTACACTCTCTCCCTCTCCTCTACCTGTAAGTACTGAGCTTTCACTTACTGCACCTTTCTTCACTTACTATATAGGTGTTCCAGCCAATCTATCATTGGCTAGACGTTATTTTCTTTCCTTCCTTTGTTTGTAAGGAATCTTTTGGGCATTAGTGCAATATAGTTCCCTTTATACCACATCACCTTGATTTTGCAGTTTTTGTTTCTATATATATGCTATTGGGCTCTCTGTGGTTTATTGTTGTTATACATGTTTATGATTTATGTGATATTTTTAGGGCTCATTAGTGTTGTTATTACCCTTGTTGAGGATTGGGAGATTATGATATTTACCTATAGTTATTGATTATTTACTTGTGTACGCTGTTGTTATCACATTGAGTGATTTTTAATATGTTTTTAATCATGTTTACTATTTACCAATAAAATCTTTTTGTACTATTCTACTATATAATTGGAATCAAATCCTTTTTTGGAGTGGTTGGTGCTACTTTATTGGGTACTTCTTCTTTATATGGTTACAATTACTTCAAATTGCCCAATCAGCACATCTCCTCCTATTTATTATCAATTGTAATATTTTTTGCATAATTTTTGCTTGTTTATTGTTGATGGTGCTTGTCCGTATTGGTTGTTTACAATACACTGGTGCAGTTAACAGGTATGTGTGTCACAAGAGGTAGCGCTCACGGTATGCGATCAACCCACCCTGATAAATTAGGGACTCAACAGAATACCCTTACATGCAAACCAGAATTAAGAACATTACAACCATAAAAATTACAATCCTCTCAAATGCAAAAAGACCAATTAAGTCCTCTTAGGTCTCAGTAGATATCATTAATGTCCAATATATTCCTTGATATGCTAAAAAACTGGACCATATGAATATGATCCTATGCAGTTGAAAGTCCAAGTTTTCAGGACCTAAAATCTACTAAGCTTATATTAGACATTAAACCAGGCTAGAATCAACATATAGGTCTAGTGAACGACAGTCTTCACATATAAATCCCTCAGGACCATATGGGTGTGCTCCTATGCGATTGAAAGTCCAAGTTTCCAGGACCTAAAATCTACTCAGCTTAAATTAAACATTAAAACAGGCTAGAATCAACATATGAATCGAGTGAAAAACAGTCTTCGCATAGATGCCCCTGATGAGTCACTGAGTGACGAAATCGATCGGGCGGAACCTGATGTGGAAGTGGGAACTAGCCTGAGTGTGAGCAGAGGCGAGGAGGCACATGTGGTATCCATCCCAGCGTTTTTCCGTGCGCGCGGCGGAAACGGAGGGGGAACACTGATAGAAGCCTGCCAGCCTGGCCACCATACGGGGGAGAGCCCGTGTTATAAATTACTCAAACGCTGATTTTAACTGAAGACCATGTGAGTGCAATTGCTTTTTATAAATAAATAGTTTTTAACAGTATTATGCTATGGGAGCTTTTTCTTACTGAGGTACTCATCATATGAAGATTATCATCTATCATCTATTGGTGGACACTGTGTTGCTGGAGTGGTGGGGGACGACCCGGGAACGGTCCCAAGGCTCATATAGACCATTGGTTGGTCTAGGACAGGGGTGAGTGGCACACAAAGGGTGCTGGTGGAGGTGACCTGTTTTGATACTGCTGGAAGCCAATGACTGCTGCTCCTGAGGGAATTTATGCGAAGACTGTTTTTCACTCGATTCATATGTTGATTCTAGCCTGTTTTAATGTTTAATTTAAGCTGAGTAGATTTTAGGTCCTGGAAACTTGGACTTTCAATCGCATAGGAGCACACCCATATGGTCCTGAGGGATTTATATGTGAAGACTGTCGTTCACTAGACCTATATGTTGATTCTAGCCTGGTTTAATGTCTAATATAAGCTTAGTAGATTTTAGGTCCTGAAAACTTGGACTTTCAACTGCATAGGATCATATTCATATGGTCCAGTTTTTTAGCATATCAAGGAATATATTGGACATTAATGATATCTACTGAGACCTAAGAGGACTTAATTGGTCTTTTTGCATTTGAGAGGATTGTAATTTTTATGGTTGTAATGTTCTTAATTCTGGTTTGCATGTAAGGGTATTCTGTTGAGTCCCTAATTTATCAGGGTGGGTTGATCGCATACCGTGAGCGCTACCTCTTGTGACACACATTTTTTACTCTTAAGAGGAGGCGAACAGGTGATAGAGGGTTGGGGGTTAAACTGTGAGCGCTGACCTCTTGTTTGAAACAGTTAACAGGTATGCACGGACTGATATATTACACAGAGTGCGGTCACACAGGTGCTGTGAACAATTGTGCAATGACTGGTATTACAAATTTGCAGCTGTCACACACACAGGTACCGTGAACAGGTGCAGTGACACTGCGTGCGGTCACATAGGTAGGTAGGTGCACTGAACAACAACAGGTGAGTATGCAGTGATTGGTATTATAAATGTGCAGCTGCCTGTCACACACACACAGGTACCGTGAACATGTGCAGTGACTGGTGGTATTAAATATCACACTGCGTGTGCTCACGTAGGTAGGTGGGTGCACTGAACAACAGGTAGGTATATGCAGTGATGGGTATTACAAATGTGCAGCTGCCTGTCACACACACACAAAGGTACCGTGAACAGGTGCAGTGACTGGTGGTATTAAATATCACACTGCATGCGCTCATGTAGGTAGGTGGGTGCACTGAACAATAGGAATTACCAAACGGGCCAAGGTCCAGCAGCTAAGACTGACTGACAGGGCTGTATATGCAACTCAAGTGTCTGTGGGACACACACACACACACAAATAGATCACAAGAACGACATTAGCTCTCAAAAGAGCTTTTGGGGATGAGGAGTGCTTTTTAGCAATAAGGATCAGCAAGACAGAGCAACCTAACAGGCCTAACTAAGCTTTCCCTAATGTCTCTGCAGCACCTCTCCCTTCTCTAATTAGTGAGTGAAATACCTGATGCTGCCTGCTATTTATAAGGGGGGGGGGGGGGGGCTCCAGGAGGGAGTGTAGCCTGACTGGTTACCCTGTGCCTGCTGACTGTGATGTATAGGGTCAAAGTTGACCCTAATGATGTAGTATAGGAGGTGGGTCGAACCGCCATAAAGTTTGCATTCGTTCGCGAACGCGAACCACCGAAGTTCGCACAAACTAGTTCGCGGTCGAACCATTCGGGCCATCTCTAGGATCCGGTTCATTCTCCCCACTTGTGTATCCATTGTAGAAGTAGATTAGATTGGCACTAGATGACTGGACAGAAAATTGAAGGATTTATGGTGCTATGGCTGTGCCTTCAGACAGTCTAGGAATACTAGACTGTCTGCACCAGCCAATTCCAAAAAGAAGGTCACCTTTATTTCATCTTCAACATAACAGACAGAGGTTGCAGACAGAGGCAAGAACAATGTACCTTATAATACCATATATTGTTCTTGCCTCTGATGAAGCAGGATAACCTGTGAAACAGCCTGTCAGGCTATACATTATGCAACCTCTGTGCAAAATTTGGACAGAGGCGCCAGGCAGGTTAAAATGATCTAAAAACAACTAAAAAGGAGGAGTACAGGTGGACTTACCTCCTGAAATGATGGACAATCGAGATTCAAATCGCAAATAACTATTTATTTTGGCACTCCGCAACGCGTTTCGCAGGTATAACCCGCTTCATCAGGCAAGGAGTGCAAGCTCAAAAAGGTCCAATAGTGGCAATGTCCCCTCTGTCCAAATTTTGCACAGTATATAGTCCACCTTGGGTGGAGGGGACTTTCCCCTTCTTTCTATCTACAGAGAGTGACTTCTTAAACCTGAGTGAATGCTCCCCACCTGCATTTCAAGTGGTTGCCTATGTGGTAACCTGTGTTTGTGAGTATATCCACATCTGTGAATTATTTTGCCAACAATTGCTAGACTTACTGCACCATATTGGGCTCTCGGTTTTTCTTTTTTGTTTCAAGTGCATTATGCAACCTCTGTCTGTTATATTGAAGATGAAATAAAGGTGACCTTCCTTTTGGAATTGGCTGGTGCCCGGATTATTTTTGCTTTTTGTATACCACTTGTGTATCAGTGTGGCCATTCTTAGTGGCCCACTTTTTCAAGCATTTAGTCACTGCTATTCAGCTGTATGCACACACTGCAAAATACTACATTACTGTTTTTGGGGTTTTCTCCTATATTGTTTTTACTACTTTATAAATGACTTAGCTTAAGTTTGCAAGTTGTAAAGTATATCTTCACCCTGATTTAACCACTTTACCCCCGCCCGTACGGATTTCTCCGTCCCTTTTTCCATCCTTTAACCCCCAGGGACGGAGAAATCCGTACTTTACGCACTCCCGCCGCTGCCCGCGCTCCCGCTCGTAAACACGCCGCCCGCCGCTAGTAAACACGCCGCCGCCCGCTCGCCCGGAGATCAATGAACGGGAAAATCCATTCCCGTTCATTGATCGAAGCCCCGCAATGATCCGCTGCTCTCCGATGGGCAGCGCGATCATTGTGAAAAGATACAGCCTCCAAGTACTTCCTCCAAGCTTCTGGAAGGACGCTTGGAGGTCGCATTAAAACAAAAAGTTACTGTGGCCATCTTGTGGCCAAATAGTAAAACTACACCCTACATTTTTAAATTTTTCACATACAAATACATTACTTTTACACAAAAAATTAACTCATTACCTCCCACACTCCCAATTTTTTTTTTTTTTGTAATAAAAAAAAAATTAAAAAATGTACAATAAAAAAAATACATAAATAGTTACCTTAGGGACTGAACTTTTTAAATATTTATGTCAGGAGGGTACAACACTGTTACTTTATAAACTATGGGCTTGTAATTAGGGATGGACGCAAAACTGAAAAAAATGCACCTTTATTTCCAAATAAAATATTGGCGCCAAACATTGTGATAGGGACATAATTTAAACATTTTTATAACCGGGACAAAAGGGCAAATACATTTCATGGGTTTTAATTACAGTAGCATGCATTATTTAAAAACTATAATGGCCGAAAACTGAAAAATAATGATTTTTTTCCCCACATTTTTCCTATTTTCCCATTAAAACACATTTAGAATAAAATAATTCTTGGCATAATGTCCCACCTAAAGAAAGCCTAATTGGTGGTGGAAAAAACAAGATATAGTTCATTTCATTGCGATAAGTAATAATAAAGTTATAGACGAATGAGTGGAAGGAGCGCTGAAAGGTGAAAATTGCTCTGGTGGTCAGGGGGTAAAACCCCTCAGTGGTGAAGTGGTTAAATTCCTAAATTTATCTTAGATAGTGACACCTCTTTTCCTGGCAAATACATTGTCCATTCTTTGTTAAGTGAGCGAAAAAACAACTGGTCACTCAGCATTCTTTGGTGCAGAATGCTGTGATAGCCTAGGCTAAGCATTACTAGGATTTAAGGTTTAAATACAGCAAAATATAGGAAGTGTTTCTGAAACTGGGATAATTAACACAAAACTGGTTATTAATGTAAAACTGGGTATCCTGAGTAATGTATTACATTGTACTATATGTCACTAGCGTATTTTCCGGTGTATAAGATGACAGGGCATATAAGACGACCCCCAACTTTTCCAGTTAATATATCAATTTTGGGATATACTCACAATGACTGTTGGACATTTGTATACTCACTGTACTATATGTACTGTTGCTATACTGTATAAACAGGTACAGATACTGGTGCTGTACTGTATGTGGTATCCACTGGTATACAACAACCAGCCAATCACGGCAAGCGATGTACCTTACCGGTGATTGGCTGGTTGTTGTATACAAAGCCTGCTTGGATTGGTCAGCTATCCCTGTCTTCAAAACTTTTAGAGAGGTAGCGAAAACACGCCTCTTTCACCTGTCTGGCCTGCCCTTGTATACTATTGCCTTCTTCTCTGCCTTTCAGATCTCGCACATGCGCACCTGCGCTGCTTCACTGCAGGCCTCAGGAGTGAGATCTAAGAGGCAGAGAAGGAGGTATGGTAATAGGATACAAGGGCAGGCCAGTTGAGTGAAAGAGGTGTGTTTTCCTGGGCACAGTGGCGTTCGATCTCTATCTTCCATACCCCTTGTCATCGGGAGTCGGGACCGCATTAAGTCACTTCTTTCCATAAATCCTGGTGAGTGGATTTTGTTGAACCATACTTGTACAGCACTGCCCTTGTTGCTTTCATAAGGTCACCACATACGGCGGGGATGCAGCCGTGGACGTTTTTGAGCTCTTGCCACCATATGATATAGCGTCAGGCAAGTGAAACACAAGAAAAAGACACCCAGACACTTGGAGCCCGATATCGTGTGATACTGTAACAAAATGAATCGAAGAGTCCAAAAAAGTATATACTCACCAGGGTTGCTCGTAAACTACGCCAGCGCGAATCTACGCATCGTAGTACGCAACTACGCATCGTAATTCATAGGCGAAGTTTAAGAACTACACGTACGCATTTCCGCGTAGTCGTAGTCCCGCTATGCGTAGCTTCACCCGCTACGTGTAGTTGACGTATGTATTGCGAAGTCAACTACGCGTGCGGTAACTGCATTTATATGGGTCATTGCGCATGCGCAGAAATTTTATTGCCCTTTATACGCATACAATTCCGCATTGGATGTTGGAATGTATGCTTATATTGGTTTGTGTATGCCCATAGTTAGCAGATTATTGCAGAAATTTTTCCGCATAAGGGCATAAGCTGTCGCATCAACTACGCTACGCAATACGTGAAGCTTGCGTATTTTAATGCGTAGTCTACTGTATGCTAACGTAGCGAAGTGGTTGATTTCGGAGCCGTAGATTGCGAAGCGTATATGCGTAAAAATACGCGTAGTTCCAGCGTAGCGAAGTGGGCTGACTACGACTATCCCTGATACTCACAATTGTGGGTTGCTTTCAAGATTTATTGCCCCTGTTGATGTAAATTCTTCAGGAATGCTCTCTGTAACATAGATGATAAGACACACACAGACAGTGTTTCCTCCTGGATCCTCCCCTCCTTAGTTTAGCTGTCCGACACAGGCTGGGGTCTGGAATGACTAATGTTATTTGTGTGATCTCTGGCCAGCATTCTCCACTAAGAAAAATGTTTTAACACATAGGCCTCGATTCATAAAAGTGAGTGCGGTAGTTCAGAGATGGGTGGGAAATTACCATTAGCGGTAAATGAGGGTTTTTGCAGTGAATTCATAAAAAAAAAAATCTGAGTGCGAGGTGATTGCGATAGCAGTCGGTAAGTGTGCGGTAAGTGTGCGGTGTGGTGCGGAAAGCTGTCGGTATAATTTGCTGAGTGCAGTAGTTTGTCACTGACTTCCTAATGACAAGGTGCATGCTGGGTAGAAGTGGTCAGTTTTAGACACATGTGACTTATTTTTTTTTAGAAATTATTATATATATATATATATATGTGTGTGTATATATATATATATATATATATATATATATATATATATATATATATTAATAATATATATATATTTTTATAAATGTATAATATATACATAATTATTCTTATAAATTGTCTAACTCTGTACAATGTCTAAAAGCCTGGGTGATATTACAACCACCCTTCCTCCTCTGTATCCTTAAAAATTCCATAACATTAAGTTGAAAGGGCTCCATTTGTCACCTAAAATGCTACTGTATAGAGCAAACTCGCCAGGTCTTTGCTGGCGATAACAACATGTTATTTATCGCTTCCTTACTCCCCCTTTTTTTTTCATGAATACACTTCATTCATTTTGCCGACACAAACAACATTTTCATTACCGCACTATTACCGCACTGTTACCGCACTATTACTGCATGCGGTAAAACATGCGTAATGCTAGGCATACACCTAGCCAATTATGCGCCGGATCAAACGCTGGCTCAATGCCGGCACATCCCTGCTCGTCTGCGCGTGCGCGCAGATAGATCCCCGCTCGTCCCCGCCGGCGCTGCTTATCACCCGCTCGATTTCCCCGCTATTGTCCGTCAGCGGGGATCGAGCGGGGAATCTATCCGGCAGGTCATCGAACCTGTCGGATATTATCAATCGAGCCATCAGCGGCTCGATTGATAAGGGCTGAAAATGCCATGGGCCTGATGCACAAAGCGGTGATAACTCAGTTATCACGCCTAAAAAACTTTAGGCGTGATAACCTTTGCACTGCTGAGTTAGCACAGTTTTGTGCTCTTTATCGCGCAACTCCGCGCGCAGCGCCCATAGGGTTTAATGGGTGCATTGCGCGCACTGCACCGTGCAATTTGCGCGAGTTTCATTTTATCATGCCTAAACTGAGTTTAGGCGTGATAAAGGGCTTTTCACAGGCGTGCAAACACTTTGCACCGCTTTGTGAATCAGGCCCCATGTTTGCCCGGCATTAAACATGCGTTAAATTTTATGAATCCACTATCAACAACATACCATTAGAGATGGCCCGAACCTCCGATTTTAGGTTCGCGAACTGGGTTCGAGAACTTCCGCAAAAGTTTCGGTTCATGCGAACTTTCGCGAACCGCAATACACTTCAATGGAGATGCGAACTTTGAAAACTAGAAACATTTATGCTGGCCACAAAAGTGATGGAAAAGATGTTTTAAGGGGTCTAACACCTGGAGGGGGCATGGCAGAGTGGGATAGACGCCAATAGCCCGGGGGGGGGGGGTGAATCTGGATTTAACGCAAAGCAGCATTTTAAGTGCAGAAATCACATTGAATGCTAAATTGCAGGACTAAAGTGCTTTCAAACATCTTGCATGTGTATACATCAATCAGGGAGTGTAATTAGAGTACTGCTTCACACTGACACACCAAACTCACTGTGTAACGCACCCCAAACAGCTGTTTGCGTAGTGACGGCCGTGATGGACTGGTGCGCACCATGGCGATAGCGGTTTTCAAGCCCATATGGTCGCCGGGCTGTGGTAGCTCAATGATAGAACAACAGACTGTCCAGCTGATCAAATTTGGTCTGTCCACAATGAAGCAACGACCTTATTATCTTCTTGTATGTAGGTAGGCATAGGTAGGTGCCCCAGTATAGGTAGGTTGGCATAGGTAGGTGTCCCAATATAAGTAGATAGGCATAGGTAGGTGCCCCAGTAGTTAGCTAGGCATAGGAAGGAGTCCCAGTATAGGTAGGTAGGCATAGGTAGATGTCCCAGTATAGGTAGGTAGGCATAGGTAGGTGTCTGAGTATAGGTAGATAGGCATAGGTAGGTGTCCCAGTATAGGTAGATAGGCATAGGTAGGTGTCCTAGTAGTTAGCTAGGCATAGGTAGGAGTCCCAGTATAGGTAGGTAGGTAGGCATAGGTAGGTGTCCCCGTATAGGTAAGTAGGTGCCCCAGTAGTTAGGTAGGCATAGGTAGGTGTCCCAGTATAGATAGTTAGGCAGGGCCTGGCTGGCACAGTAATAGCAATTACCAAGGTTCAGCTGCAACAGATAGGGCTGTATAATGCAGTGTCAGTGGGCAACACACACACACAAAAAACACATCAGGAGAACATTAGCTCTCAAAAGAGAAGTTGAGGGGTGCTATTTTAGCAATAACAAGCAGCCAGGAGCAAGCTAACAAGCCTACAAGAGCCTAACTAATCTTTCCCTATGAGAGTCTGTGAGCAGCTGTCCATTCACTAATTACTGCAGGCACATGAGTGAGTGTAAAAACCAGCACTGCCTGCCTTTTATAAGGGGGGCGTGGCTCCAGGAGAGAGTGTAGCCTAATTGGCTACAATGTGCCTGCTGACTGTGATGTAGAGGGTCAAAGTTGACCCTAATGGCGCACTATGGGGGCGAATCGAACTTCCGCAAAAGTTCGCCTTCACTGGCGAACGCGAACCACGAAAGTTCGCCTGGACCAGTTCGCAGGCGAACCGTTGGGGCCATCTCTACATACCATGCAGTAATTTACCGCTTGGGCGATAACGCATGCGGTAATGCTTTATGAATCGAGGCCATTGTAATAGTTTGACACAATGTGGCATTACCTAGCAGCAAAAAGATGCAATTTGCAGAGTGTGAGCAGAGAAGAGGTATCTATTTCAAGGGGGTAGGGGGAGATTTCCCCCCAGACCACCTTTCATTCAGAGATTTAGGGCTGGTCTGAGGTCTGGTGTATTCAGATTTGTTGTTGTAAGGCAATGTGAAACACTGGACTAGCTGATAAAAGTGTAATTAGAGGGCAGGCAAGCTGGTAAATATACACAGCATGATGCAGAGTTTGCCTGGAGGGTCTGTGGGCAAAAATCTGTCTGGTCTCTCCTCATTGTTATAATGACTTCATGTGTGGATAAGGTGTTAAACAAGTTGAAAAGTTTTTGACAGTCCCTAGACTCCAGGAGGGCTGCTTACTGACTTGTGTGAGAGATTGGCAGGGACAGAAGTCCTATTACAGGCAAGTAGCCTCTGTGTGACTTGGGACTGCAATACAGATAAGCTCTCGTCTCTGCTCCATCTCAGGCTATTCTCAATTTCTCTCCACTCCTCCTCTCTCTGGACTAGTGCACGCCAAAATCGCAATAGCAATCACTAGCAATTTGTGAGTGCGATTTTGTGAAGCGGTTTTCAAAGCAATTTTTTAATGAATTGCTCCAAAAAATGCTACTTGCAGCATGTTTGCGATTTTGAAAAAATCAGAACGCTTTTGTGGGAACACCCTCATTGGTTAACATTAGCCAAACGCTTTTCAAATCGCTCTCGATGTGCACCAGCCCTCCCTCATTCACCTTTGTTTCCCTCTTTCCCTAGTGCTGGCTGGCTGTAGCTTCTTGTGTCATACAGGAAAGCTAAATAAAAGTGCAATCCTGGTGAGGCAAATAACTTCTACCCTCTCTTTCAGCTTTTCTCTCCTCACCGTTTCTCCCCTTCTCTGCATAAGGGCTCAGACACACTATAAGCACTTTTCTGAGCGATTTTACCGTGATCACGATTTTACCATGATTTTAATGTAAGTCAATTTGAGCGTTTTTTAAAAAAGCTCTCAGATAGCTCTGATGGCTAAAAGCACCAAATTTATTGCTCTGCTAGGGGCCCTGTGTGGTCTTAATCCGGCTCTAATAGTGGTGAGTACTCCACCAGGTAGGGTGACATAAACTACTAAACAACTATGTAGGAGGCGCCCATAAGATGCTTTTCAGCAAGACCTTTTTGTAAAGTTTAGGTAAGAATAACTCATCTTACCTTGTAAGTAGACTCATAAACAGGTTTCTTAAACAAATGGTTTAAACAAATAGAGTGCCAAAATGCCATGTACACAGAGCGTGGGTGCCCACGCTCTGTGTTCGCAACATTTTGGCACTCTATTTGACCTGAGGAAGTGACTTGTTGTTGCGAAATGCGTTGTCTGTCCGAAGTGCTTAATAAACTGTTAACCGTTTGTTGAAGAAACCTGTTTATGAGTCTTTTTATAAGGTAAGACGAGTTATTCTTACCTAAACTTCACAAAAAGTTCTTGCTGAAAATCATTTTATGGGCGCCGCCTACGTGGTTGCATGATATAGCAGCCATTTTTGTTTAGATTTTATCTTGTGGGAGACTCCATTTTCTGTATGACCGTCATTTTGCATAGGCCTGGGCAGTGTGGTTCATTTGGAGAGGGTGCAAACTGTCTGTCTCCAATGCAAAGGGGCGAGTGTTTGCATTCCCTCTGAAGTCTGCATATGATGACATGTGAATATCGCAGTCAGCCAGCAGCCGCCATTCAGTAGCACACTTGAATGAGAAACCTGGCCTGTAGGCATTGTTAAGCTAGGGTCAATGCAAACGCCTTATTGTCATCTGTAAACACCTTGATAGGGAACGGCCAACACATCTGAATGAAGCTGTCTGGGTTGTCGGAGCCAGACAATGTCGGGTGTCCGCCTAAATGTAGCTCAATAAATTAAAAAGGCATTTTCACAGGAAATTGGTTTCATAGCTAGAGCAACAGTCAGAACTGCGTGCTACGGCAAACAACGTTCGGACCTTTAAGCTGGTAAAGTTCAATTTCCATTTTATTCCTTTTTTTATGTTTAAGAAGCAAATTGTCTGGTGTGTGTCTTTGTACCGTTTTACTTTGTTTTTGTAAATATCTTTGTATATATGTCTTTCTGCACTGTTCCACTTCTTTTGAATATTAAATCTTTATTTAATAAGCTGGTCTTCTGAGTACTAAGCAGAGCTTTACATCTCCTAGAAAGAGACTGCAGTGTAATTGTGTTTTAAGTTCAGTGCCTGATTGTATACTCGGATTGTGCATCGCTACCATTTGAGATTACATTTTGTGTGTGGCATTCTCATACTTTGGCCTAAAGCTTACAGCTGACCCAAAGTACATATAATGCAAGCAGCTTGACAGTAAAGCAGGAATTGTCGAAGTATCTAGCAGTATCATCCCGGACGACTGTTAGTGGTTGCAGAGTGTGGCTGAGGGGCGACAGCCCTGGCGTAACAATAGGGCCTGCAGCCCCTGCTCCCGTGGGGGGGGGAGGGCGCTTGGGGCCGTTCTGGGGGGCTGGATGGGTCACAGCATGAGGGGAAAGCCATGGTCACACTCGGCGGGGAGGGGGGACGTTCCCCCCCTCCCTCACCTCGGGCTCTCCCCTCTGCGCTCCCCTCCAGCTTAAAGAGAATCTGTATTGTTAAAATCGCACAAAAGTAAACATACCAGTGCGTTAGGGGACATCTCCTATTACCCTCTGTCACAATTTCGCCGCTCCCCGCCGCATTAAAAGTGGTTAAAAACAGTTTTAAAAAGTTTGTTTATAAACAAACAAAATGGCCACCAAAACAGGAAGTAGGTTGATGTACAGTATGTCCACACATAGAAAATACATCCATACACAAGCAGGCTGTATACACCCTTCCTTTTGAATCTCAAGAGATCATTTGTGTGTTTCTTTCCCCCTTCTGCTCTCATGCACTGTAGTTTCAGGCTGCTCTTTTCTTCCTGCGAACAGCTTTGCCCTTGTCTGAATTTCCTCAGTATGTGAAAGCCCAGCCAGCTCAGAGGACACTTTATCCAGCTTGTAAAAGATAGGAGAGCAGAGAGAAGCTGCACTAATCTAAATATCACACAGGCAGTGTGCAGAGAGTGGCCTGAAAGGGGGAGTTCATAGCAGAACCACAACACTGAAGAACTTGGTAGCCTTCTAGACACTGGCCGACAAGTCTGACAGGGGAAAGATACATTGATTTATTACAGAGACTGTGATAGCAGAAAGTGTTGCAGTAAGCCAGAACACATTAGAATAGCTTTTGGAACTTGTAGGATGATAAAAAACAGGATGCAATTTTTGTTACGGACTCTCTTTAAATTACTGTCTGGGCAGCGGTGGGCAGTGTCTGGGCAGCAGCAGATACATACCTTCCGTGCACTCCAGCGTGCGTTCCTCTCTCTAGTCTCTAACGCGACTTCCTGTTTATACAGGAAGTCGCGTCAGAGACTAGAGAAAGGAAGGTGCGCTGGAGCGCACGGAAGGTATGTAGTTGCCGCTGCCCAGACAGTAATTTAATCTGGAGGGGAGCACAGAGGGGAGAGCCCCGAGGTGAGGGAGGGGGAACGTCCCTCCTCCCCGCCGAGTTTGGCCATGGCTTTCCCCTCATGCTGCGACCCCTCCAGCCCCCCAAAACGGCCCCGAGCAGGCCCGGGGGCCCGCTCAGAATTTCTGCAGGGGGGCCCGGTGGGGCCTAGTTACACCCCTGGGCGACAGCCTTGTGTTTGCTTGAACAAGGCTGCTCCCCCTCTCGATCTGGTCAAAAAACCCCATCTGGAACCGTCTCTGCTGGCTTGCTGTGGGGCCGGTTCCTGACATATGCGGCACCGCAGATTCTCCAGTCTGGCACGGAAGTTTCAGCACCTGCCCTATAAGACAACACTGTCACAAACTGTGTCCTGCCATTTCCTGCTGCCTGGTGGTTGTAGTAACTTGGACTGCCCTGGACATTCATTGCTCCACCAGCAGAAGGCTCTAAGGACTTTGCATCATCAGGAACCTCCATAATCCACCAGCAGGTGGCCTGTTACTGCCTTCACAAAGACTTGCAGTTCCCTGTTTGGCCTCCGGATGGTTTCATGGGAGCTCTAATTGAAACTGCTCACCACCAGCTGCATCCTGTGGTTGCTGATTGCATGGCCTATTTAAAGTGAACCTCCAGACTAAAAATTGACTCAGCAGCACTGGAAATGCCTGGTGTTTCTTTAACTGTTTCACAGGATCAGAACTTTTTTTCTCTTATACAAGCCTCATTTTTAGCTGTACAGAAAAAAACTGCCCGGGCATTTTTCCCCTAATGCTGTGCAAAGCATGATGGGATTTCTGATGTTGTTGTTCTCGTTCTGCTCTTTTAATGCAAATTTTTTTTTTTTTACATTTTGAATTTGACATTTGAAGCCTAGCGTGTGCAGCTGGGAGGGGTAATCAGGACACAGGAAAGTTGGAACTGTGTCTCCTGCTCCCTGTCACCTCCTTTCAACCAAAAAGATGGCTGCCCCCATGACAAAGATGGCAGCCCCCATGAATCACAAACATTTGCCTGTTCTTTTAAAACGGGGTGTGTAAGAGATTATATTACTTATCTATTCTAATTAACATAACCAATGTAACTTAATGACAGTATGTTTGTTTAGGCTGAAGTTCCCCTTTAAGAACTGCCTCTTCGGGCCCTTTTCCACTTGCAATCGCTAGCGTTCACGCTGAACGCTAGCGATTGCTGAATCGCAATTACCGTCGATTCCCCGACGTTCGCCGCCGCGATTTTGCTATGCTATGCACTGCATAGCAAAATCGCGGCAAATATCGCTCCGCCGCGTTCCTGACAAAAACGAATCGCGGTAGTGGAAATGACCTACCGTAATTCCTATGTTAAAAAGCAAACCGTAGCGATTGTAAAATCGCTAGCGGTTTGCGTTTTTGCGATTCAGCCAGCGCAAACGCGCTGGTGGAAAAGGGCCCTTCCTCTTGCTGATTGCCAGAACTTTGTTCATCATAGGTCTGAGTTCCTGGACACTCCTGATCCCTGATCCTTGTTCCTTGTACCTTGCTTGCTAATCTGATTACCTGTTGCTGAACCATGCTTGTCCTGACTTTGCTTCTACTTCGTCCACTGTGCCTTGTTTGTATCTGATTTACCATTGCTGACCCTGATACTCCGTCTTGACTTGTCTTTGCCTGCTCCCTATGATACTGCGCTATTGTATATATTATCCTGTAAATTTTGCTTGTAAATAGATAGTTAGTTAGTCAGGGGATTGTTTGTATGTGTTCACACTGTTTGGTCTGGTTTGTGGGAGATTCATTGTACATATTGTGTTTCTATGTGGTTTGCATTTTATTTGCATTTATCTTTTTCACCTTATTGCATTGCAATAAATATTATTGCACACTAACAATCCTGCCTCAGTGTCAATATTCCTGCAAACTGTGCTCATTTCCTGATTGCCTGTTTAGTAATCGTTACAGACACACTGCATCTAAGACGACCCCCGCCTTTTGAGAAGATTTTCCTGGGTTAAAATACGCCAGAAAACAATCTTTCACCTTATCTAAAAACAACTTTTTTCAGCAGTTTAAAACTGAAAACAGAAATATTAAAAAGTAGGTAGAAACAGGGCCAGCCTGAGGCAAATTTTTAAAAAAATTATTTCTGCCGCCAGCCCCCCCCCCCCCCCTAGCGGCGGGGAGGGGGGTCTGAGCTCGTCCATACCCCCAGGCTGGTTAATCAATACATAGACTGAGCATAGATCAAGAATGTCTATTCTGTAAATTGATTAAGCACAAATTATAATATTTACATAGCCTTGTAATGCAGGCAGCAAGTTTCAATCAATTTTTGAACAGATGTCTGCTTAAAGTGAACCTTAAGCCAGAAAAAAAATGAGTTTTACTCACCTGGGGCTTTTACCAGCCCCCTGCAGCAGTCCTGTGCCCTCGCAGCCATTCACTAAACCTCTGGTCCCCCGCTGCCAGCTAGTTTCGTTTTTTGCTGAAAAGCCCGTCAGGACTGGCCACGCGTAGCTTTCTCCGACTGCAATTAGCGCTATTGCGGGCCGCAATGCATAAAAAAAATACGCGTTGCCAGATTACGAACGCATAGATATGCGGCAACGTGTATTTTTGTACGCGTTTCGGCCCGCAATAGCGCTAATACCAGTTGGGAATGCAGAGAAATCTACGCGTGGCCAGTCCCGTCAGGCAAAAACTAAACTAATGGCAGTGGGGGACCAGAGGATTAGTGAGTGGCTGCGAGGGCACAGGACTGCTGCAGGGGGCTGGTAGAAGCCCCAGAGTAAAACTTATTTTTTTTTTCTGGCTTAAGTGTCCCTTTAAAACTGTTCAAAACTGAGGGGTGCAATGTGGCAAACTCTCAATATTCCCCAATCTTTGATCAGAGAAATGCCAATTGTGTAATCTGAACACATTTAAAAATACAAAATAGGTAGCTACTTGAAGTCTATTGATTTGCTAATGAGGTGTGAATCATTTGAGTTAACTTCTTATTTTGGAAAAAGGAAACAATTCCAGTGCAGAATCTCTAGTGCATGCAGGAATCAAACATGCCCTTATTGTATTACAACCAGATGTCATGTTTGCTTTAACACACAATACAAGAAGGCTTTAACTGTTTCTCTTATTTTTTTAAACCCCTCCCTTGTTAAGAATAAGAATCAGAGGAAAGTTTATTCCGGACTGGGCCATGTTTATTATAGAATATTACATTGTGCTAGAAACCCTTTTCCAGAAATACTAGGCTACCACCTAGTGCTCAGTCAAGACATTTCCTGAAAGATTTCACAGTCCTTAGCATATGAAATATTAATCCATTTTCATATATTTTTACAGCTTTGCGTCTCACCTTCATGGGATAATATCCTGAGATTTAGTAGTAGTGATGGCAAAAATCATAGTATTACTGGAAGTGTTAGCTATTGGCTTAACTGATGATTTTGCTCTGCTACATGTTAGTTCAGAGTGTTTATTATCAATACATATCATTACTACATATTAACATAGTGCTGATACATTTTAAGCTGAACTTTACTGAGTACAATTCACATTACAATATAATGAAGCATGATGCAGAAAAATTAAATAAGATTATCTTGCGTTCTGTGTTTTCAGCAGTGTATTATGCAGATACATATTAACCACTTAAGTACCAGCAGTCGGTTGTTAAACGATGTTACCCAATATAACGCAAACATTCGTCATTAGCGATTCAACGCGAAAATCTTCTGATGGTACAGGCTTTAAAAGATACCACAACTCAAAGGCTGTGGTAAAATGAAAGGTGGCTAAGGAGTTAAAATTAGATACTTACCGCCTCTCTTGTTCCCCACTGTCAGTAGCTGGTCTTCTTGAATTCATCCTAGTGTCCTTGCGACTGTGGTGACCCCTAACCCGGACATACTGCGCAGCACATGCAAAGTACAGTATGTCCTTTCTTCACCGCTTCTGCAGGCGCATACTTTTGGCAGAAGCAAGTTCACTCCCCTGCCTCCTCCTTCATAGCGCCTTGCGCTCCACAGAAAATAGTGTTTCAGATAAGTGGAGTCGCGCTGGATGCTTGGACTAGGAGTGAGTTTGTAGAGGAGGGAGTTTGGACAGGATTAGTATGTTTGCTGACATTGCGGACTGTTTGTTTTGTAAATAAAAAAAAACAAAACAAAAAAACATGCAATTGGCCATTTGTACATAGATGCATTGACGTCTATGTACATGACTATTGATCATTGGCATGCATTTGTATACATGTACATAGATGTGTATGTATATATACACTTGCTTCTGCAGAAATGATACGCCGGCAGAAGCGGTGAAGAAAGGACATACTGCGCATGTACTGTGCATATGCGAACATTGCAGACTGTTTGTTTTGTAAATAAATTTTAAAAAAAACTCACTAGCCACCGCACCTTGCTTTTTACCACAGCCTTTGAGTTGTGGTATTCTTTAAGAAAAGTTTGTGCATGTACTGTTTTTGTCAGTGTAATCACAAGATAAGGCTCCAGGAAAAGTGGTAATACAAACTTTTATCCATTTCAGGAGGTATTTTTTTAAGAAACTTATTTACCACAACTTTTTAAACTTGTAGCAAATCTGTTGGAGAAGAGGAATTTTTGATCGTTATAGAGAACCTGAGCTCAGAGGCGTAGCTAGGGTTTTCAGCGCCCGGGGACAAAGACTATTAATGCGCCCCCCAAAGTCAAGGTTGCGCGCCGCGCCAAGAAGGGGCGTGGTCACATAATAAATGTGGGCGTGGTTATGGGTGGAGCCAAATGTATATGGAGGTTAGCAGGCTCACGCTCACCCACCCTCCCTCAGTATGTACCTTCCAGCATGTTCCAAGACAAATTCAGCAATCATGAGCCCCCCCCATCAAGACAAATTCAGCAATCATGAGACCCCCAACATAACCAACTCAGCAATCATGAGGCCCCCAACAAGACAAATTTAGCAATCATGAGGCCCCCAACAAGACAAATTCAGCAATCATGAGGCCCCCAACAAGACAAATTCAGCGATCTTGAGGCCCCCAACAAATCATGAGGCCCCCAACAAGACAAATTCAGTAACCATGAGGCCCCCAACAAGACAAATTCAGCAGTCATGAGTCACATAAATAGACAGCATTTCACATAAATAGGTAGAATGCCCCCTTAATATGGTAGACACCTCTCACCTGGCAGCAGTTCTCCAAAATACACTCAATCTGACGTGGTTCCCCAAAAATAGGTAGCCCCAGGTCTATAGTTGTCCCCAGAATAGGTGGCCAGCAGTATAGATGTCCCCAGAATAGGTGGCCAGCGGTATAGATGTCCCCAGAATAGGTGGCCAGCGGTATAGATGTCCCCAGAACAGGTAGCCAGGGGTAGAGATGTCCACAGAACAGGTAGCCAGGGGTATATGTGCCCAGTATATGTAGGCAGGGATATGTGTGCCCAGTATATGTAGCCAGAGGTATATGTGCCCAGTATATGTAGCCAGGGGTATATATGCCCAGTATATGTAGCCAGGAGAATAATATGTGCCCAGTATATATAGTCAGGCGTATATGTGCCCAGTATATGTAGCCAGGGGTATATATGCCCAGTCCATGTAGCCAGGGGGTATATATGCCCAGTATATGTAGCCAGGGGGTATATATGCCCAGTATATGTAGCCAGGGGGTATATATGCCCAGTATATGTAGCCAGGGGGTATATATGCCCAGTATATGTAGCCAGGGGTATATATGCCCAGTATATGTAGCCAGGGGGTATATATGCCCAGTATATGTAGCCAGGGGTATATATGCCCAGAGTAGGTAGCCAGGGGTATATATGCCCAGTATATGTAGCCAGGGGGTATATATGCCCAGTCCATGTAGCCAGGGGGTATATATGCCCAGTATATGTAGCCAGGGGGTATATATGCCCAGTATATGTAGCCAGGGGTATATATGCCCAGAGTAGGTAGCCAGGGGTATATATGCCCAGTATATGTAGCCAGGGGGTATATATGCCCAGTCCATGTAGCCAGGGGGTATATATGCCCAGTATATGTAGCCAGGGGTATATATGCCCAGTATATGTAGCCAGGGGGTATATATGCCCAGTATATGTAGCCAGGGGGTATATATGCCCAGTATATGTAGCCAGGGGTATATATGCCCAGTATATGTAGCCAGGGGGTATATATGCCCAGTCCATGTAGCCAGGGGGTATATATGCCCAGTATATGTAGCCAGGGGTATATATGCCCAGTATATGTAGCCAGGGGGTATATATGCCCAGTCCATGTAGCCAGGGGGTATATATGCCCAGTATATGTAGCCAGGAGTATATATGCCCAGTATATGTAGCCAGGGGGTATATATGCCCAGTCCATGTAGCCAGGGGGTATATATGCCCAGTATATGTAGCCAGGGGTATATATGCCCAGTATATGTAGCCAGGGGTATATATGCCCAGAGTAGGTAGCCAGGGGTATATATGCCCAGTATATGTAGCCAGGGGGTATATATGCCCAGTCCATGTAGCCAGGGGGTATATATGCCCAGTATATGTAGCCAGGGGGTATATATGCCCAGTATATGTAGCCAGGGGTATATATGCCCAGTATATGTAGCCAGGGGGTATATATGCCCAGTATATGTAGCCAGGGGGTATATATGCCCAGTAGATGTAGCCAGGGGTATATATGCCCAGTAGATGTAGCCAGGGGTATATATGCCCAGTAGATGTAGCCAGGGGGTATATATGCCCAGTAGATGTAGCCAGGGGTATATATGCCCAGTAGATGTAGCCAGGGGTATATATGCCCAGTAGATGTAGCCAGGGGTATATATGCCCAGTAGATGTAGCCAGGGGTATATATGCCCAGTAGATGTAGCCAGGGGTATATATGCCCAGTAGATGTAGCCAGGGGTATATATGCCCAGTAGATGTAGCCAGGGGTATATATGCCCAGTAGATGTAGCCAGGGGGTATATATGCCCAGTAGATGTAGCCAGGGGGTATATATGCCCAGTATATGTAGCCAGGGGTATATATGCCCAGTAGATGTAGCCAGGGGTATATATGCCCAGTAGATGTAGCCAGGGGTATATGTGCCCAGTAGATGTAGCCAGGGGTATATATGCCCAGTAGATGTAGCCAGGGGTATATATGCCCAGTAGATGTAGCCAGGGGTATATATGCCCAGTAGATGTAGCCAGGGGTATATATGCCCAGAGTAGGTAGCCAGGTGTCCCCCTCCCTGCCTCCCCAGCAGGAGGGGAGCAGCGCAGAGAAGAGGGAGAGCTGATCTCTCTCCCTCGCTGTCCCCTCCATTAATGTCCGGGTGCTGGCAGCGGCGGGCGGAACTTACCTCCGTCTTGTCGCAGCGCGGATGGATCTGCCGCTACTCTGGTCTAGTCCAGACCAGAGCAGCGGCTGCGGGATCCGAACTTCCGGCCGGCGCTGGAGCGAGACGGAGGTGAGTCCCGCCCGCTGCGCCAGCACCTGGACAATAACGGAGGGGACAGCGATGGAGGGAGGGAGAGCCCTAAGGTGAGAGAAGGGGGGGAGATGGCCCCCTTCTCCACCGTCCGCATAGCTCTCCCTCTTCTCTTCTCTGCGCTGCTCCCCTCCGCAGAAAAAAAAAAAATCAGCTCAGCTAGGCGCCCTTAGGGACCCGGCGCCCGGGGGCACTTGACCTACCCCGACCCCCCCTAGCTCCGCACCTGCCTGAGCTTCAGAAAGAGATACTTAAAGAGGAACTTAAAGAGGAACTGTAACATCAAAATGTCCCCTGGGGGGTACTCACCTCGGGTGGGGGAAGCTTCAGGATCCTAATGAGGCTTCCCACGCCGTCCTCCGTCCCTCGGGGGTCTCGCTGCAGCCCTCCGTACAGCGGCGACGTAAATATTTACCTTCCCGGCTCCTGCGCAGGCGCTCTGGTGGCTGTCGGCTCCGAAGTAGGCGGAAATACCCGATCGTCGCCGGGTCTGCTCTACTGCACAGTACCCGACGGGTATTTCCGTCTAGTTCCGAGCCGAAAGCAGCCACAGCAGCCTGCAAAGGTAAATATTGAACTGCCAGTCGGGTCTGTCGCTGGCTGTTTGGAGGATTGCAACGAGACCCCCGTGGGACAGAGGATGGCGTGGGAAGCCTCATTAGGATCCCGAGGCTTCCCCCACCCGAGGTGAGTACCCCCCAGGGGATCTTTTTGATGTTGCAGAGTCTATTTAACTAAAGAGAGGGATGCCTCAGGATCCTATTAAGGCTTCCCTCTGTGTTCTGCAGTCCTCCCACTGCCATGTGCAGACCCCTGGGCACGAGCAGCTCCGTGCTTGCGTGGCTACTGCATGACCACACTTGATAAGATTGATGACTATCCCTGTTGGCAATCTTCTTGGGAGAGGGGGCATGCTTAGTAGGGGGGTACAGCAAAATGCTGCAGGAAAACTCAATAGGATCCTGAGGCTTATTTATTTATTATATTTATAAAGTGACAACATATTATGCAGCGCTGGACATTATTTTAGGTTACAGACAATATTTAGGGGTGACATACAGCAATATGACAATACAGGAATACAAGAAAAACCAGATCACACAACACAGTATGAGCATAAGGTAATGCTTAGTCAGTTACTTGATGCGAGCATGGAGATTAGGCAAGTTAGGTTCACTCAGATGCATAGCATGGTTGCACAGTAATGGAGATGCATGATCAGGTAGGACACAAAAGAAGGAGGCCCTGCCCAAAGGCTTACAATCTAGAGGGAGAGGTAGGGGCACGAAAGGTAGGGGACCAGAGTTCAGCTGCGGGTTTAGAGCACTTGTGAGGGGTGGTAGGCCAGAGTGAAAAGGTGAGTTTTGAGGGCCTTCTTGAAGATGTTGAAGGAGGGGGCTGCCCTAATGAGTGGAGGTAGGGAGTTTCATAGTGTTGGAGAAGCTCTTGAGAAGTTCTGGAGGCTAGAGATGGCCCGAACTTCCGATTTTGGGTTCGTGAACGGGGTTCGCGAACTTCCGCAAAAGTTCGGTTCACGCAAACTTCCGCGAACCGCAATAGACTTCAATGGGTAGGTGAACTTTGAAAACTAGAAAAAATTATGCTGGCCACAAAAGTGATGGAAAAGATGTTTCAAGGGGTCTAACACCTGGAGGGGGAAATGGCGGAGTGGGATACATGCCAAAAGTCCCGGGGAAAAATCTGGATTTGACGCAAAGCAGCATTTTATGGGCAGAAATCACATTGAATGCTAAATAGCAGGCCTAAAGTGCTTTAAAACATCTTGCATGTGAATACATGAATCAGGTAGTGTAATTAGTGTATTGCTTCACACTGACACACCAAACTCACTGTGTAATGCACCGCAAACAGCTGTTTGTGTAGTGATGGCCATGCTGGACTGGTGCGCACCATGGCGAGAGTGCAGGTGATGGTTGCTTTCCAGCCCATCTGGTCGCCGGACTGAGGTAGCTGAATGACAGAACAGTGACTGTCCAGCTGATCAAATTTGGTCTGACCACAATGAAGCAACGACCTTATTATCTTCGGTGTGCCAACCCCCGAGACACTCATATAGACGGCGGTCATTGCTTCATTATGATACGCAAGCCCCTTCACCGCGGCAAGATAATGATCACGAAGGGGAATTTGGCACATGTACATGCCTTTTGTTTTGTTGTTGCAGCTGCAGTGCAGCCAGAAAAATTAGGCAGGCATGTACACGCACCAGAAAAATTAGTATAGCGGCCGTTGCTAGCAGCGGCCTTAAAAATTCAGGAATCCACCTGGAGTCCTGGACCCTGTTGGTGGTGGCGGAGAAGGCAGTGAAGTGGCCTGCAGGCAGTGATGCTGTGTGGGGAGCGACTTAGTCTTGGGGCAGGCAGTCAGTCACACGGCGTGCAGGCAGAGATGCTGTGTGTGGGGACTGACTTAGTCTTGGGGCGGGCAGTAGCCATCCGGGATCCATGCCTCATTAATTTTGATAAAGGTGAGGTACTGAACACTGTCGTGACTTAGGCGACTTCTCTTCTCAGTGACAATGCCTCCAGCTGCGCTGAAGGTCCTTTCTGACAGGATGCTTGCGGCAGGGCAAAACAGAAGTTGGACGGCAAATTGGGACAGCTCTGGCCACAGGTCAAGCCTGCGCACCCAGTAGTCCAAGGGTTCATCATCGCTGCTCACAGTGTCTACATCCACACTTAAGGCCAGGTAGTCGGCTACCTGCCGGTTCAGGCGTTGGTGGAGGGTTGATCTGGAATGGCTAAGGCGAGGCGTTGTACTAAAGAATGCCCGCATGTCCGACATCACCATGAGATTTCTGGAGCGTCCTGTCCTTGCCTGCGTGGACATGGGAGGAGGATTACTGGCAGTGGTACCTTTGCATTGTGGTGTGACATCACCCTTAAATGCATTGTAAAGCATAGTTGCCAGCTTGTTCTGCATGTGCTGCATCCTTTCTGCCTTCTGGTGAGTTGGTAACATGTCCGCCACTTTGTGCCTATACCGAGGGTCTAGTAGCATGGCCACCCAGTACAGCTCATTCCCCTTGAGTTTTTTATACGGGGTCCCTCAACAGGCTGGACAGCATGAAAGACACCATCTGAACAAAGTTGGATCCAGAAGTACTATCCATCTCCTCTTGCTCTTCCTCAGTGATGTCATGTAAGTCCTTTTTCTGCCCCCAGCAACGAACAATACCACAGGATTTAATAGCACAAGCCCCCTGCGACACCTGCTGTGGTTGTTCTTCTGCCACCGCCTCTTCCTCCTCCACAGAAACACCTTCTACATCATCCGAGTCTGACTCCTCTTCTTCCCCACACGACTCTTCTTCTTCCTCCTCCCCCCTCTGTTCTGCCGCAGGTGTTGAGGAAACATCTGGTTCTAATGTGAATTGATCCCACAACACTTCCTGCCGTAACTGTTCCTCTTCATGCTCCTCCACAACTTGATCCACCACTCTACGCACGGCATGCTCCAGGAAGTAAGTGTAGGGGATCAAGTCGCTGATGGTGCCTTCACTGCGACTCACCAGGTTGGTCACCTCCTCAAACGGCTGCATGAGCTTGCATGCATTTCGCATTAGTGTCCAGTTCGGTGGCCAGAACATCCCCATCTCCCCAGATTGTGTCCTTCTACTGTAATTGTACAGGTACTGGGTGACGGCTTTCTCCTGTTCTAGCAGGCGAGAGAACATGAGCAGGGTCGAATTCCAGCGGGTCAGGCTATCACATATCAAGCATCTCACCGGCAAGTTGTTTCTCCGCTGAATGTCCGCAAAGCATGCCATGGCCGTTTAAGACCGCCTGAAATGCCCACAAAACTTCCTGGCCTGCTTCAGGACGTCCGCTAAGCCAGGGTACTTTGACACAAATCTTTGAACGACTAGATTCAGCACATGTGCCATGCAGGGTACATGTGTCAGCTTTCCGAAATTCAAAGCGGAAAGGAGATTGCTGCCATTGTCACACTCCACATTGCCGATCTACAGCTGGTGCGGGGTCAACCACTGATCCACCTGTTTGTTAAGAGCAGCCAGGAGAGCTGCTCCAGTGTTACATAGTTACATAGTTATTTGGGTTGAAAAAAGACATACGTCCATCGAGTCGAGTGTGACTCTCCGCTTTGAGGCAAGACATGTCTAAGATGGCGTGACACCCTCGTACCTGGCATGCAGCATAGGCTCTGGGGAGATGGGGCTGTGTAGCTGGAGAGGAGATGGCAGCACCAGTAGAGTTGAACTGCCACTCAGCCAAGGTGGAGGAGGAGATCGACAGTGAAGAGGATGTAGCAGGAGGAGTAGGAGGAGACGGAGAGAAGGTGGCGGGAGGCCTGCCTGCAAGCCGTGGAGGTGTCACAACAAGTTGGTCCGCTGCACAGCCACGTACTCCCTGCTTGCCATCATTCACCAGGTTGACCCAATGGGCTGTGTAAGTAATGTAGCAGCCCTGACCGTGCTTGGCAGACCAGGCATCCGTGGTCAGGTGGACCCTTGACCCAACGCTATGTGCCAGAGATGACATCACTTTCCTTTGTACTTCATGGTACAGTTTGAGTATCGCCTTTTTAGAGAAATAATTGCGGCCTGGTATCTTCCACTGCGGTGTCCCAATGGCCACAAATTTACGGAAAGCCTCAGAGTCCATCAGCTTGTATGGTAACATCTGGTGAGCTAACAGTTCCGCCCCGCCAGCTGTCAGACGCCGGGCAAGGGGGTGACTGGCAGAAATTGTCTTCTTCTGCTCAAAGATTTTCTTCACAGACACCTGGCTGCTGTGGGCAGAGGAGCAGGAACCGCTCAAGGGCAGAGGCGCAGTGGAGGAGGGTGGCTTAATTTTTGGAGACAGAGAGAACAGATGGCTTTACTCCGATCTGAGGCAGACACATCAAAAAAATTCCACACTGCTGAGCCACCCTGGGGTGTGGGCACTATGGTGGCCTCAGCAGCTGACGTTGAAGGGCATGTTGGCTGGCTGTCCATAGGTGGCGATACATGGTGCCGGACACTGCCACCAGCTGTTTCTGAGGACCAGCTCCCCCTGCTTCTTTCAGGAACTCATGTCCTCCTCCATCATAATCATCATAATCATCCTGCCCAGCTTCGCTTGCCTCAGACAACTCAAAAACTGCACCAACAGCAGGTACTTCATCATCCTCCTCCTCACACATTACATCCATAGTGTCGCCACCTAACTCAGACATATGAGGTGGTGTAACTTGCTTAGTGCCTTCATCTTGTTGTAGCAGCAGTGGCTGTGAATCTGTGATTTCACCACCAAATAACTCCAGCGAAGTGTCAAATGCAGTGGATGTGGTGCTTGAAGTAGCGCTGGTGGCTGCGGAAGATGAGGTGATCTGTGTTAAATAGTGAACCACGTTCTGACAATCTTGGGAGGTGATGGGATGTGCCTTCTTCTGAGCACTGTACTTTGGGCTAGGGCTGCACGAAATCACATCAACACGACCTCACCCAGACCTGCCGGTGCCGGGTGGCCTTCCTCTGGGTCTGCCTCTACCTCTTCCGCTACCTGTTTTGTCTATTTTGTCCATATCGGGGTGGATAAAGTGAAAGGTATGCACTGATTTGACTAATACAAAGTGCAGGTAACAGGTATGCACGGAGTGGTATATCACACTCATGTAGGTAGGTGGGCTCACTGGACACAGCAGCTAGGTATATGCAGTGATGAGGTGGGTTCACTCAACACAACAGCTAGGTATATGGAGTGATGAGGTGTTTTCACTTAACACAAAAGGTAGGTATATGCAGTGATGAGGTGGGTTCACTCAACACAACAGCTAGGTATATGCAGTGATGAGGTGGGTTGACTTACCACAAATGGTAGGTATATGCAGTGATGAGGTGGGTTCACCCAACACAACAGCTAGGTATATGCAGTGATGAGGTGGGTTCACTCAACACAACAGGTAGGTATATGCAGTGATGAGGTGGGTTCACTCAACACAACAGGTAGGTATATGCAGTGATGAGGTGGGTTCACTTAACACAAAAGGTAGGTATGTGCAGTGATGAGGTGGGTTCACTCAACACAACAGCTAGGTATATGCAGTGATGAGGTATGTTCACTTAACAAGAAAGGTAGGTATATGCAGTGATGAGGTGGGTTCACTCAACACAACAGCTAGGTATATGCAGTGATGAGGTGGGTTCACTTATCACAGATGGTAGGTATATGCAGTGATGAGGTGGGTTCACTCAACACAACAGGTAGGTATATGCAGTGATGAGGTGGGTTCACTTAACACAAATGGTAGGTATATGCAGTGATGAGGTGGGTTCACTCAACACAAAAGGTAGGTATATGCAGTGATGAGGTGGGTTCACTCAACACAAAAGGTAGATATATGCAGTGATAAGGTAGGTTCACTCAACACAACAGCTAGGTATATGCAGTGATGAGGTGGGTTCACTTAACACAAAGGTAGGTATATGCAGTGATGAGGTGGGTTCACTCAACACAACAGGTAGGTATATGCAGTGATGAGGTGGGTTCACTCAACAAAAAAGGTAGGTATATGCAGTGAGGTGGGTTCACTCAACACAAGAGGTAGGTATATGCAGTGATGAGGTGGGTTCACTCAACACAACAGCTAGGTATGTGCAGTGATGAGGTGGGTTCACTCAACACAACAGGTAGGTATATGCAGTGATGAGGTGTGTTCACTTAACACAGAAGGTAGGTATATGCAGTGATGAAGTAGGTTCACTCAACACACCAGGTAGGTATATGCAGTGATGAGGTGGGTTAGCTTAACACAAATGTTAGGTATATGCAGTGAAGAGGTGGGTTCACTCAACACAAAAGGTAGGTATATGCAGTGAGGTGGGTTCACTCAACACAAAAGGTAGGTATATGCAGTGAGGTGGGTTCACTCAACACAAAAGGTAGGTATATGCAGTGATGAGGTGGGTTCAATCAACACAACAGCTAGGTATGTGCAGTGATGAGGTGGGTTCATAGTTACATAGTTATTTGGGTTGAAAAAAGACATACGTCCATCAAGTTCAGTCAAAGACATACGTCCATCGAGTTAACACAAATATGCAGTGATGAGGTGGGTTTACTCAACACAACAGGTAGATATATGCAGTGATGAGGTAGGTTCACTCAACACAACAGCTAGGTATATGCAGTAATGGGTATTATAATGTGCAGCTGCCTATCACACACACAGGTAGTCACTGAATGTGCCGGGCCAGGCAGTGGCACACACACAGTATGAATTATCAAGGGTGTCTATGCAACACAAGTGTCAGTGGGACACACAGAAAAAAAATAGATCATAAGAACAGGATTAGCTCTCAAAAGAGCTGTTGTGGGGTGCTATTATAGCTATAAGAATCATCCTAGAGCAAGCTAACAAGCCAAGAGCCTAACTAATCTTTCCCTAGGAGTCTGCAGCAGCTTGCCCTTCTCTCACTATTAGCAGGGCAGGCACACAAGTGAGTGTAATGGCCGGCGCTCCCTGCCTTATATAAGGATGGAGGGAGTGGCTCCAGGAGTGAGTGTAGCCTGATTGGCTACAATGTGCCTGCTGACTGTGATGTAGAGGGTCAAAGTTGACCCTAATGGAGCATTATGGGGGCGAACCGAACTTCCGAGAAAGTTCGTGATCGCATGTGAACGCAAACCACCCAAAGTTCGTCTGGAACCGTTCGCCGGCGAACCGTTTGGGCCATCTCTACGAGGCGTGCATGGGACTGGGTGATGTGGGGGGTGGTCAGGCGAAGTTCAAGGAGCGGAGTGAGTGGCTAGGTGTGTACCTCTGAGTAAGATCGGAAATGTAGGTTGGACAGGTTTTGTGGACAGATTTGTAGGTCAGACACAGTATTGTGAATCTGATTCTGGACTGGATAGGAAGCCAGTGGAGGGATTTACGGAGTGGAGCCGCCGTGGTGGAGCGATGGGAGGAGTGGATAATTCTGGCTGCTGCATTCATGATGGACTGCAGCAGGGTCATAGGGAGACCAGACAGAAGGGCATTGCAGTAGTCAAGGCGGGAAATAAAACAGGTTAGCGAGGAGTGATGCCAAATCCGTGAAGTGAGGCTGGAGTAAATCAGAAGGGATGGGGTCAAGGGGGTCAAGGGGGAAGGTAGTGGTATGGGAAGTCTGCATGTTAAACAGAGTAGTGATGACTGGGGCCAAATCTGTGAAGTGAGGCTGGAGTAAATCAGAAGGGATGGGGTCAAGGGGGGAGATAGTGGTATAGGAAGTCTGCAGTAGGTGGTTGACTTCCTCAGTGGTAGTAGGAGTGAAGGAGGGGAAGATAGGGTGGAGGAGGAGCTGGTTGGGAGGGGGTGGGAGGTGAAGATTGAAGATAGGATATTTCTTAACGGATGGAGACAATTTTGTTGGTGAAGTGGGTGGCTAAATCTGTGGCAGAGAGGGAGGAAATGGAGGGTGGGGGGGTGGGTTTAAGCAGGGAGTTGAAAGTGGCAAAAAGACGCCGGGGGTTGGAAGCTTGTGCTCCGATGAGCTTGGTAAAGTATTCTTGCTTCGCATCAGCAAGGGCAGTGTGGAACTGCAGCAGGTTAGTCTTGTGCTGTAGGAAATCCTGGTCGAATTGAGTTTTCCTCCATTTCCATTCAGTGGCGTGTTACCCTCTGGAGGTTGCGAGTATGGGTAGTGCGCCAGGGCTGGGGGTTAGGGGGGTGGTTGCGGTGGAATATTGGGTGTGCTTTCTCTAGGGCTGATGAGAGAGTTTGGCGATACTGAGCTGCAGCAAGATTAGGACAGGTTAGGGTAGGGAGAGTGGAGGAGAGGGCATGGAGGGGGTCAGCAAGGACACTAGGGTTGAGCTTGCGTAGGTCTCGCTGGCATCGACCAGGTGGGTGGGCAGGTAGTTTGGAGGTGCCTTCTGTGAGGAGGTTGAAAATGAGAAGGTGATGGTCTGAGGGTGGGAAGGGTGCGATGTCAAGGTCTGTAATGATGGTGGATTTAGTGAATATAAGGTCGAGAGTGTGACCTGCAGTTAGTGTTGGGCGAACACCTGGATGTTCGGGTTCGGGAACGTTCGCCGAACATGGCCGCGATGTTCGGCATGTTCGGGCCGAACCCCGAACTCCCCGAACATCCCGCTTTTGGGGGCCCTATGGGGTCGCAGGCATAAGGGGGGAGCATGCCCCGATCGCGGGGGAGGGGTCGGAAATTCCCCCCACCCCCTCCGCTAGCGCTCCCCCCTCTGCCCGCTTCCCCATACAAAAGTTTGACGAAAGTAAAATAGTACCGGTGGTGGTGGCTGGCTGCTGCAGTGGCTGGCTGGCACTATGAAGTGACTGAGGAGGAGGAGTCGGAGTAGGACGCGTTGAGGGAGGCCGGGCAGCGGGCGGTTCAGCAGTAGTACCCTTGTGGTACTTCCGCCCTTTCTCTGACCTCACGTCCTCTGCATACGAGGGTACGCGTCACGCGTACCCTCGTATGCGTCATCACGCAGAGGACGTGAGGTCAGAGAAAGAGCAGAAGTACCACAAGGGTACTACCGCTGAACCGCCCGCTGCCCGGCCTCCCTCAACGCGTCCTACTCCGACTCCTCCTCCTCAGTCACTTCATAGTGCCAGCTAGTGTTGGGCGAACATCTAGATGTTCGGGTTCGGGCCGAACAGGCCGAACATGGCCGCGATGTTCGGGTGTTCGACCCGAACTCCGAACATAATGGAAGTCAATGGGGACCCGAACTTTTGTGGTTTGTAAAGCCTCCTTACATGCTACATACCCCAAATTTACAGGGTATGTGCACCTTGGGAGTGGGTACAAGAGGAAAAAAAAGTTTAGCAAAAAGAGCTTATAGTTTTTGAGAAAATCGATTTTAAAGTTTCAAAGGGAAAACTGTCTTTTAAATGCGGGAAATGTCTGTTTTCTTTGCACAGGTAACATGCTTTTTGTCGGCATGCAGTCATAAATGTAATACATATAAGAGGTTCCAGGAAAAGGGACCGGTAATGCTAACCCAGCAGCAGCACACGTGATGGAACAGGAGGAGGGTGGCGCAGGAGGAGAAGGCCACGCTTTGAGACACAACAACCCAGGCCTTGCATGAGGACAAGAAGCGTGCGGATAGCATGCTTTGTACCACCATGCAGTCATAAATGTAATAAAGATAAGTGGTTCAATAAACAGGGACCACGCGGCAACGCTAACCCAGCAGCAGCACACGTGATGGAACAGGAGGAGGCGCAGGAGGAGAAGGCCACGCTTTGTGAGACACAACAACCCAGGCCTTGCATGAGGACAAAAAGCGTGCGGATAGCATGCTTTGTACCGCCATGTAGTCATAAATGTAATAAAGATAAGAGGTTCCATAAACAGGGACCGGCAACGGTAACCCAGCAGCAGCAGCAGCAGCAGCAGCACACGTGATGGAACAGGAGGAGGCGCAGGAGGAGAAGGCCACGCTTTGTGAGACACAACAACCCAGGCCTTGCATGAGGACAAAAAGCGTGCGGATATAGCAGCAATGCTTTTTGCCGCCATGCAGTCATAAATGTAATACAGATGAGAGGTTCAATAAACAGGGACCGGAAACGCTAAACCATCCCAGATGTTCATCGGTCATGTTACTTGGTTGGGGTCCAGGAGTGTTGCGTAGTCGTTTCCAATCCAGGATTGATTCATTTTAATTTGAGTCAGACGGTCTGCATTTTCTGTGGAGAGGCGGATACGCCGATCTGTGATGATGCCTCCGGCAGCACTGAAACAGCGTTCCGACATAACGCTGGCTGCCGGGCAAGCCAGCACCTCTATTGCGTACATTGCCAGTTCGTGCCAGGTGTCTAGCTTCATGCCCGGTTTCAGGTCCAGCGGTGCCAGCCACAAATCCGTCTGTTCCTTTATTCCCCTCCAAATTTCCTCCCCTGTGTGCTGCTTATCCCCAAGGCAGATCAGCTTCAGCAACGCTTGCTGACGCATGCCAACAGCTGTGCTGCACTGCTTCCACGATCCTACTGCTGCTGGTGCTGGGTTAGCATTTCCGGATGAGGTACAGCTTTGAGATGCGTTGGAGGAGAAGGAGTCAGAGAGGTAGGTGCTGCTGTTGTTATCCAGCTGTTTGCGGCGTGGGCAACACCCGCGCCGTAGCAGGTGAGGAATCGCTGCCAGGCTCCACAAGGTTCACCCAGTGCGCGGTAAGGGAGATGTATCGACCCTGGCCGAACGCACTCGTCCAGGTGTCAGTGGTGAGGTGAACCTTGCAGGCAACGGCATTCTTCAAGCTTCGGGTTATTTAGCTGACCACGTGCTCATGCAACTCAGGCACTGCAGAGCGCGCAAAGTGGTAGCGGCTGGGAACCACGTAACGTGGGATGGCCACTGACATCATGCCCTTGAAGCTGTTTGTCTCCACCACTCGATATGGCAGCATTTCGCAGGCCAGAAGCTTGGCTATGCTGGCTGGCTGTTACTGCCACGGCCCGGGGGTCATTTGCTGGCAATTTCCTCTTGTGCTCAAACATCTCAGAGACAGACAACTCAACCGTAGCGCTGCACACCGAAGGGCTGTTGGTTGTTGTGTTTGATGAACACTGGGAGACCTCAAGAGCACTAGTCCGGAAAGTGACAGTGTCAGCATCGTCTGATGTTTGTGAATGTTGTGAACCACGCAATGGCTGGGCTACTGCTGCTGCTGAGGCGGGTCTGGTGGTGAGTCTGGTGAACCCAAGGGAGGCAGTGTTGCTGGTGGTACCCTGTCCTGCCGCGTTTGCCCACAGAGTGGGATGTTTGGATAGAATGTGGCGGCTCATGCTGGTGGTGGAGAGGTTGTTAATACTTTTCCCCCTGCTCAGGCGGGTCTTGCACACCTTGCAAATCGCCATGGTAACATCCTCAGTGCAGTCTTCAAAGAAAGCCCAGACTTTAACTGGCTGAGGACTCGGACCTCGTGCGTGATGTGCTGGTGCTGCTTAACCCACTGCTGGACGCTTGAGAGGTCATCCAAGTAATTATCTGGTCCTGTTCTTTTGGATCTGTGAGGGTTGTTGTCCTGGACAACATGGGCAGTATTGAGTGGGTTTTCTTGGGTGCTCCCCTGTGGCCTGTACGTGAACCGTCAGGGGAAACACCTCTTCCCTTGCCCCTCCCTCTTTCACCGGATTTCTTCCTCATTTCACTTATCCTTAAAGTACACGCTGACTGGCAGCAGTACAGTGGCAGTACAGAAATGCTATACAGTGGTGGGTGAGCGGTGTACCACTATTGTCAGCAGTGACACAGAGCACAATGCTATACAGTGGCGGGTGAGCGGTGTACTACTGTTCCCAGCAGACACAGAGTGGAGTAAACACAATGCTATATAGTGTGGCTGAGCCGTGTACACAGAGTGGCATTAAACACAATGCTATATAGTCTGCTATATAGTCACCCCGAACAGGGTGATGTTCTGCAGAACCCGAACAGTGGCAAACACTGTTCGCCCAACACTACTGGGAGGGAACGCAGATTTTAGTACCTAAACACACGATACAACATGTTTTCCGGGGTCGGACTCTGAGGCACATACAGATGGTCCCGATCATCATCCTCATCATACAACTCTTCTCCTGAGTCTGACCCACCCACCACCTCTGCCACCCCAACATCCCCAGACACAGACCCCTCATCGTCCTCAACATTAACTTGGGATGCTGGCCTGAGCCAGACCTCCTCCTCCACATCAGGCCCCATCATCTCCTCAATGGCAGCCCTCATTAATCGCTCTGGCGACGGACTGATGGACACAACGTTCTCCTCCGGGGAGGGCTGCTGCTGACCACTGGCTGCTGGGGTGGATGTTATAGCTTGCGTGGGGCGTTGGCTGTTGCTGTTGTTGGGAGTGCTGCTCACAGCGGAGGTCTCTGGGGAACTCATGTTGAGCTCATATAGTGGTTGACGGTGAGTGGAGTATTACTGATCCCAGCAATATACACACTGACTGGCAGAGTACGCAATGCTATATAGTGTGGCTGAGCGGTGTACACAGAGTGGCAGTAAACACAATGCTATATAGTCTGGCTGAGCGAGCGGTGTACTACTGTTCCCAGCAGAATCAGAGTGGCAGTAAACAATGGTATATAGTCTGGCTGAGCGGTGTACACAGAGTGTCAGTAAACAATGGTATATAGTCTGGCTGAGCGAGCGGTGTACTACTGTTCCCAGCAGAATCAGAGTGGCAGTAAACAATGGTATATAGTCTGGCTGAGCGGTGTACACAGAGTGTCAGTAAACAATGGTATATAGTCTGGCTGAGCGGTGTACACACAATGCTATATAGTCTGCTATATAGTGTCAGTAAACAATGGTATATAGTCTGGCTGAGCGAGCGGTGTACTACTGTTCCCAGCAGAATCAGAGTGGCAGTAAACAATGGTATATAGTCTGGCTGAGCGGTGTACACAGAGTGTCAGTAAACGATGGTATATAGTCTGGCTGAGCGAGCGGTGTACTACTGTTCCCAGCAGAATCAGAGTGGCAGTAAACAATGGTATATAGTCTGGCTGAGCGGTGTACACAGAGTGTCAGTAAACAATGGTATATAGTCTGGCTGAGCGGTGTACACAGAGTGTCAGTAAACAATGGTATATAGTCTGGCTGAGCGGTGTACACAGAGTGGCAGTAAACACAATGCTATATACTCTGGCTGAGCGAGCGGTGTACTACTGTTCCCAGCAGACACAGAACAGTAAACAGAATGCTATATAGTGTGGCTGAGCGAGCGGTGTACCACTATTCCCAGCAGACACAGAACAGTAAACAGAATGCTATATAGTGTGGCTGAGCGAGCGGTGTACCACTATTCCCAGCAGACACAGAACAGTAAACAGAATGCTATATAGTGTGGCTGAGCGAGCGGTGTACCACTATTCCCAGCAGACACAGAACAGTGAACAGAATGCTATATAGTGTGGCTGAGCGAGCGGTGTACCACTATTCCCAGCAGACACAGAACAGTGAACAGAATGCTATATAGTGTGGCTGAGCGAGCGGTGTACCACTATTCCCAGCAGACACAGAACAGTGAACAGAATGCTATATAGTGTGGATGAGCGAGCGGTGTACCACTATTCCCAGCAGACACAGAACAGTAAACAGAATGCTATATAGTGTGGCTGAGCGAGCGGTGTACCACTATTCCCAGCAGACACAGAACAGTGAACAGAATGCTATATAGTGTGGCTGAGCGAGCGGTGTACCACTATTCCCAGCAGACACAGAACAGTGAACAGAATGCTATATAGTGTGGCTGAGCGAGCGGTGTACCACTATTCCCAGCAGACACAGAACAGTAAACAGAATGCTATATAGTGTGGCTGAGCGAGCGGTGTACCACTATTCCCAGCAGACACAGAACAGTAAACAGAATGCTATATAGTGTGGCTGAGCGAGCGGTGTACCACTATTCCAAGCAGACACAGAACAGTGAACAGAATGCTATATAGTGTGGCTGAGCGAGCGGTGTACCACTATTCCCAGCAGACACAGAGTGGCAGTAAACAGAATGCTATATAGTGTGGCTGAGCGAGGTACACAGAGTGGCAGTAAACAAAATGCTATATAGTGTGGCTGAGCAAGCGGTGTACTACTATTCCCAGCAGACACAGAGTGGCAGTAAACAGAATGCTATATAGTGTGGCTGAGCGAGGTACACAGAGTGGCAGTAAACAGAATGCTATATAGTGTGGCTGAGCAAGCAGTGTACTACTGTTCCCAGCAGTGACACAATGACAGGGGGGACCCTGGCTAGCGTGGCTGGAGCGCGAACTACCCTGCCTGCCTACCCAAAGCTAAACCCACAGACAAATGGCGGAGATATGACGTGGTTCGGGTATTTATTTACCCGAACCACGTGACAGTTCGGCCAATCAGAGCGCGTTCGGGTCCGAACCACGTGACCCGTTCGGCCAATCACAGCGCTAGCCGAACGTTCGGGGAACGTTCGGCCATGCGCTCTTAGTTCAGCCATATGGCCGAACGGTTTGGCCGAGCACCGTCAGGTGTTCGGCCGAACTCGAACATCACCCGAACAGGGTGATGTTCTGCAGAACCCGAACAGTGGCGAACACTGTTCGCCCAACACTAGTGCCAGCCAGCCACTGCAGCAGCCAGCCACCACCACGGTACTATTTTACTTTCGTCAAACTTTTGTATGGGGAAGCGGGCAGAGGGGGGAGCGCTAGCGGAGGGGGTGGGGGGAATTTCCGACCCCCCCCCCCCGCGATCGGGGCATGCTCCCCCCTTATGCCTGCGACCCCATAGGGGGGCCGTATTCGGCCGAACAGGGCCCTGTTCGGCCGAACAGGGGCCCTGTTCGGCCGGGCATTCAGCAGTTTGGCCGAACCCGAACAGTTTGGCCGAACACCACCAGGTGTTCGGCCGAACTCGAACATCACCCGAACAGGGTGATGTTCTGCAAAACCCGAACAGTGGCGAACACTGTTCGCCCAACACTACCTGCAGTGTGGGTGGGGGTGTTGGTGTGTTGTACTAGGCCAAGTGAGTTGGCTATGGTGAGTAGCCGGGTCACGACAGAGTCCTTGGGTTCATCAATGGGAATATTGAAATCCCTGAGAATGAGGGTGGGGAGGTCAGAGGAGAGGATGTGTGGGAGCCAGGAGGGAAGGCTATTGAGAAATTGTGGTGTGGAGATCGACGGAGGGCGGTATAAGACCGCAACAATGGCTTGGAGGGGATTGTAGAGGCAGATGGTGTGGACCTCGAATGTTGTGAATTGTAGGGAGGGAGGTGGAGTGAGGACACGGAAGGTGCAGGATGGGGAGAGAAGCAGACCCACCCCTCCCCCGGTCCTGTTGTATGGTCTGGGGATATGACTGAGGTGAAGGCCGCCGTAGGTTAGGGCAGCCTCTGCGGCAGAGTCAGAGGGGGTGAGCCATGTCTCAGTGAGTGCGAGGATGGTGAGGGATTTGGAGAGGAAGAGGTCGTGGACTGTTGTAAGTTTATTGCAGACGGATCTGGCATTCCAGAGCCTGCAGGGTAGGGGGAGCATGTGTTTGTGGGTGGGATGGATGGAAACAAGGTTGGGGCGAGGATGGATGTTGAGGTTATTTGTGGACAGAGGGCTGTGAAGTGTGTGAAGCAGGCGAGCAGGGGATGCTTGTCTGGCAGCAGGCTGTGGCCCAGGGTTAGGTGATATATCACCAGCTGCAAGTAAGAGCAGGAGGGAAAGAGTAAGAAAATGTGAATGGGATTTAAATGTTTGTGAGGTTTTTGAGCTGCTGTGGGAGAGAGAGATTTTAGAAGAGCTAACAGTTCATGAGAAGCTAAGCAAGGTGAGGAAAGCAGAGCAGGTGAAATGAAGATGAAGTGTGGTACATGGGTAGCAATGCACCTTGTAGATGTTAGCAGACAGGCAGAACATAAGAAAAAGTGCAGTACACATGGTAAGTGTGTCTGATTAAAACCAGGAAATTTCCAACTACTAAACAATTTATATGGGTATGCAGGTAGTCAGGGGCATACCTAGAAATCCCCGGGCCCTCCTGCAAAAAAAAAAATCCGCCCCCCCCCCAGGGCCCGCTCAGGGACTTTCGGGGGGCAGGAGGGGTCGCAGCATAAGAGGAGAGTGTGGCAGATCGGTGGGGAGGGGGGACATTACCCCCCCTCCCTCACCTAGGGGGGCCCCGGGCCTCCCCGCGACGGCAGGGGTCGCATCCCCTATTGTTACGCCAGTGCAGGTAGTGCAAGCAAACCTGTGTAAAAAAAGAGGTACCATATATACTCGCATAGAAGCCACATTTTTCAGCACAAAAAATGTGCTGAAAAGTCCCCCCCTCGGCTTCTATGCGAGTCAGCTGGCTGTGCCTCCACTATGTCTGTCCTTCCGTTGCCCGCAGCAGCGTTAGTGCAGCAGTAAACAGACTGATGTTCCCCACAGCGTGCAGCATTGCAGAGAGCAGGAATCCTTTTGACGTAACTTTCACTGTTTGTACTCCGTTTCCTCCCCGTATGCTGAAGCCGGGAAATACAGGGCCCCCAACCACCCCGATTTCGTCGGGACGGTCCCGATTTTGGGGGGCCGTCCCGCTGTCCCGCGCTGCCCCCCCCCCAGGGCCGGGCCGAGGCATAGGCTGGAGAGGCTCCAGCCTCAGGGCGCAGTGTAGGAGGGGGCGCAGAATTCTTTCAGCGGTCATTCCTAATTGTGTTTGAAGCAGAAAGAAATAAGAAAAGGGGATACATAGCAGTGACTGCAAGCCAGATAACTAGATATTAAGGTGTTGGGGAGGTTGTGGGCCCTGTGGCCCTCTTAGTCTAATAGCAATCCGTGTGTGACAGCTGGGGTGGGAGGCATGGAGGGGCGCACTTTTGTGTCTCAGCCTTAGGTGCTGGAGGACCTTGTCCCAGCTCTGCCCCCCCCCCCCCTGGTTCCAGCCGCTGGGGAGAGATGGAGAAAAAAACGATCGAGGCACCAGCCCGGTATGTGACATGGATGGCCGCCGCCATTAAGCTTCTCCCTCCCTCCTAATATGCCCCCCCCAGTGTCCCCTTCCCCCCGCAGAGTAAAATGAGCAGCGAAGCGGGCTGTAAATCTTACCACTGCCGTACCAGGATCTCATCTGGTCTGAGATCTTGGTACGAGAGGCAATGGTAAGATTAATGACAGCCCGCTCCGCTTCCCATTTTACTCTGCGGGGGAAAGGGACACTGGGGGGGGGGGGCATATTAGGAGGGAGGGAGGGAGAAGCTTAACGGCGGAGGCCAATCATGCAGCATACCGCATCCCGGGCTGGTGCCTCGATCATTTTTCCCCCCCTCTCTCCGCCCACCCACGGCCACCCTCACCCTCCTCCCCACCCACTGGCACCCTCACAGCGCCTCCCCTTTCGGAAGTAATTAACATTAATCAATAATTTTTAAAAAACGTTTTGGTGGGGTGGGCGTGGCGCGCGGGGGGTGGGGGGGGGGTGGGGGTGGCGGGGGTGTGGCCTAAGTGTCCCGTTTTGTAACATTAAAATGTTGGGAGGTATGAAATATACACTCTCTTCTTGTATTCTCAATGTTCCATCCTCTGTGGAAAGTCTGCGCTGTTATGTGCTGATACATATGTTTATGCGACAGGCGGCCAAACGCAGGATTATGCACGGATCTGTATATTGATGTAACTTCAGCTCACTATCATGAAGCTCTAATAGTGAGCTGCAGCCACAGCAGTATACAGATCCTGGCATAATAACAGCGTGTGGCCGCCTGTCACATAAACATGTATCAGCGCATAACAGCACAGCATTGCCACGGAGGATACAGGATTGAGAATACAAGAAGCAACTGAACATTTCCTGGCTTCAGTGTGTGGAGAGGGAGCAGAGTAAAGACAGTCAAAGTTACAAGCAAATGCTAGTCTTCAACAGACTACATCTCCCTGCATGCTTTGCTGTCTTCCGCACATGCCCAGTAGATGGCAGCAGTCAGGAAGAGAGCTTGTGAAGTGCACATGGAGATGAGACCTGCAGAGGAGATGGAAGGAAGTTATTTATGGCAGATGTGGACTGTGTGTCACAAGGAACAGTTATATTCCCTGCCTGCAGCTTTGCAGATCCTGTGGGAAGCACTTTAGTGCCCTGGTGAGTCCAGCTTCACCTCACTGATTTGGCCTGCGTTTGTCTGGTGTGAATTATAATCTGCCATCATGGGGAAATACACTCTTGTTAGCAGCATTTGAGAATCCAGACTCCAGGGTGTGGAAAATTTGTCTTGGGCAATGTCCCTGGTTGTCAACCGGATTCATGTCAAGAAGAGGCTGGGAGCTAAGCAGATGTGAGGGGCAATTAGCTAGAGTGACCAGATTTTTGTGGATCCAACCTGGGACGGGGGGGGGGGGGGGGGGCGGCGCGAAAGGTGGGGAGGACTGAGGAGCGCGCAGCGCCGAAGACTGGGGGGGGGGCTGCGGGGCGCGCAGCTTGCCGCGCCGAAAAATGGGCGTGGTCATGACATTGTATGGGCGGAGCTAACGTAATGATGTAACAGCGAGGCATAAGAAAGCAGTGTTTACGCCATGATGTGGACAAACGAGATTTTGCATCATGGGTGTGCAGAAACTGTGTGATGCTAATAGTATACCGTAACCACAAAGCAGCAAACATAGCCATCTATGACCATTAAATAATAAATGCAGTAACAGTTACCCCGGACACCAGAAAATAAACGCAATAGGCAACATGTCAGCACAAAATAACCGCAATGCGGGCAACATGTCAGTAAAAAAATAAATGCAATGCTGGCAAACATGTCAGTACAAAATAAACGCAATGCGGGCAACATGTCGGTACAAAATAAACGCAATGCGGGCAAACATTTCACCAGAAAAGAAACGCACTGCGGGCAAACATTTCACCAGAAAAGAAACGCACTGCGGTCAAACATTTCGCTAGAAAAGAAACAATGCGGGCAAACATTTCACCAGAAAAGAAACAATGCAGGCAAACATTTCACCAGAAAAGAAACAATGCGGGCAAACATTTCACCAGAAAAGAAACAATGCGGGCAAACATTTCACCAGAAAAGAAACGCACTGCAGGCAAACATTTCACTAGAAAAGAAACAATGCGGGCAAACATTTCACCAGAAAAGAAACGCACTGCGGGCAAACATTTCGCTAGAAAAGAAAAAATGCGGGCAAACATTTCACCAGAAAAGAAACGCACTGCGGGCAAACATTTCGCTAGAAAAGAAACTATGCGGGCAAACATTTCACCAGAAAAGAAACGCACTGCGGGCAAACATTTCGCTAGAAAAGAAACAATGCGGGCAAACATTTCACCAGAAAAGAAACGCACTGCGGGCAAACATTTCGCTAGAAAAGAAACAATGCGGGCAAACATTTCACCAGAAAAGAAACAATGCGGGCAAACATTTCACCAGAAAAGAAACAATGTAGGCAAACATTTCACCTGGAAAAGAAACAATGCGGGCAAACATTTCACCTGGAAAAGAAAGCATTTACTCACCTGGCAGAAGTCTCCGGCCTCTGGCGCGCTGCTCCTGGGACCGTCTTACTTCTCCTGCAGTCTCCCGCGCTGACAGCCTGGCAGAGCAGGGCTACGGCAAGATGGCGCCCGAAGCCCTGTACTGGAGACACAAATAGGTCTCCAGTACAGGGCTTCGGCAGCCATCTTGCCGTAGCCCTGCTCGCCTGCCGGTGTCGGAAACAGACACCGGAAGAGGAGGCTGGAGCGGGGCTGCAGGCAATGAACTGGCACGGCGTCTATAGACGCCGCTGCCAGTTCATTGAGGAGAGAGTGGCCAGAGTCCCGAGGCCGGGACGTCCCGCTGCTGAAAGCGGGACGTTTCCCGGGACCTCATTAAGCCTGGGACAGCGGACCCCGAATCCGGGACGTGTCCCGGGCAATCCGGGACGTCTGGTCAATCTAAATTAGCAGAGACATGGATGCACATCTGGCTATGGGGAGGTCGGCTGCTTCATACTGGGGGCCTAATTGGCTTTGGGGAGGGGGGATGTCTCATACCGGGAGCACATCTGATTTTTTTTTACAGGGTATTGGGATGCCTCATATTGGGGGCACATCTGATTATTTATCCTGATTTATCCTGAGGCTATACAGGAAGGGGGGGGGGCACTTATATGCGAGCCAATCGCTTTTTCCTGGTTTATGGGGGAAAAGTGGGTACCCTCGGCCAATATGCGAGTCGGCTTATATGTGAGTATATACGGTAGATTTTACTTGGCAGTGCAACATATATCCAGTAGTGGCACATTTAACATCATTGGAGGCAGTTCTGAATGCAGAGTAGTTGTTTCCAGCAGAGTCCTGTGGCTGTTGAATCCTGTTTGAATTCTCGGTAAATTGTTGGTAAGTTGTAAAGCACTTTGTAATAAATGGCACTTAGGAATTAAATGGCCCAAAGTGACCAAGGCTACAAGTGACCTCACTCCATCGCTTAAATAGGTATGATAGCTGCCATGGTTGAATTGGAAGTGATTTTCAATTAGACATTGGGAAAACAGCTCAGCTGAGGATGGGAGTGGCTACCAAAAAAGCAGGCCTGCAATAAATAATTATTGCTCACTAAAGAGAGGCTTCCTCTACCAGAACCAAAGCTTGGTTACACTTTAAAGGGACTCCAAGCTCATCTTAAAAATGAAAATTGTACTCACCCGGGGCTTTCTCCAGCCCAGTGCTGGTCGGGAGGTCCCACAACGGCGTCCTGGCTCCTATCCTGGTCCCCGAGTGTCGCCCGGGCTGCCGCCAGTCAGCCATTCCGGAGCGGGGACTAGGAGAGGAGCCAGGACGCCGTCGTGGGACCTCCCGACCAGCACTGGGCTGGAGAAAGCCCCGGGTGAGTACTATTTTGCATTTTTTGTTGAGCTCGGAGTCCCTTTAATAGTGATGATGAGCTCAACATTTTGCATAGCAGTAACTTCACTGTGAAATTCAGGATTACAACAAAAAAAATCAGACTATTGTGATAAATTTCACATGTAATTATGATCCATAATTTCATAAAAATTTACAGTAACTTTCTCATACCCATAGACTACAAAGAGGACCAAACTTGTGAAATAGAAAATGTAATATAAAGTAATTGCAAACCTCTGATTTAGTGATGCAAGAATTGGCAGGTGACAGGGTTAGTAACTTACCCGCTTGCTTGTAAATCATTATACTGGGCTGCACAGTGGCGTAGTGGTTAGCGCTAGTGTTGGGCGAACACCTAGATGTTCGGGTTCGCGAACGTTCGCCGAACATCGCCGCGATGTTCGGGTGTTCGCGCCGAACTCCGAACATAATGGAAGTCAATGGGGACCCGAACTTTCGTGCTTTGTAAAGCTTCCTTACATGCTACATACCCCAAATTTGCAGGGTATGTGCACCTTGGGAGTGGGTACAAGAGGAAAAAAAATATTTGAAAAAGAGCTCATAGTTTTTGAGAAAATTGATTGTAAAGTTTCAAAGGAAAAACTGTCTTTTAAATGTGGAAAATGTCATGTTTCTTTGCACAGGTAACATGCTTTTTGTCGCCATGCAGTCATAAATGTAACACAGAGAAGTGGTTCCAGGAAAAGGTACCGGTAACGCTAACCCAGCAGCAGCAGCAGCACACGTGATGGAACAGGAGGAGGCGCAGGAGGAGAAGGCCACGCTTTGAGACACAACAACCCAGGCCTTGCATGAGGACAAGAAGCGTGCGGATAGCATGCTTTGTACCGCCATGCAGTCATAAATGTAATAAAGATAAGAGGTTCAATAAACAGGGACCGGGCGGCAACGCTAACCCAGCAGCAGCAGACGTGATGGAACAGGAGGAGGCGCAGGAGGAGAAGGCCACGCTTTCAGGCGCAACTCAGGCCTTGCATGAGGACAAAAAAATGCGTGCGCAAAGCAATGCAATGAGTAGTTTTCAGGACACAATGGGCTATTCGGAGGAGCTATTCCCACCCCCACAATCTTCCTCCTGTGAAAGGTCAATGGAACAGCCACAAATGTTGTGCCCGGATTCACAACCTTTTTCTGTGGAAAATGCACCTCGCACTGAAATGCAAGGCGAGGCAGAGGATGAACATGACGTCAACAACTCAACATGACGCAAAATGGGGGCGGAACAGAAAGCTGCTTTCAATGTTTTGAAGGCCTTAATTGCCTCCGGTGGCCAGTTAGATGCATCATTCATCACACCCAAATCCCAGAGCAATGTGTGCAGGAATTTGAATCGCAGGAGGTGTACCGAGATCATCTGGACAAGTGACCAAGTGACCAGTGACAAAGTGAAAAGTGACCAGTGACAAAGTGACAAAGTGACTGACAAAGTGACAAAGTGACAAGTGACAAAGTGAAAAGTGACCAGTGACAAAGTGACAAAGTGACTGACAAAATGACAAAGTGACAAGTGACAAAGTGACCAGTGACAAAGTGACAAGTGAGAGGTTGTTCTGGGGAGCTCTACTCCACTGCACACAGTCACATATGAGGAGAGGTCTCGTCGGGACTGCTGATCCTCCTCAGCTTGCTCAAAGCCTTGAGGGTTCCTGAAGATCCTCTGCTTGGAGTTCGCCGGGGTTCAGCTTGGTGTCGGGGTCGGCGGCGTCCTCCTCACTCCAACGTGGCAGATCTTCTGTTGAAGGAAAAAAACCAAACAAAGTCCAGTACCGCTTCTGAAGGACTCACCAAGAGATGCAGGAGCGCTTCAATCTAGCGCATCATCGCTCGCTGGGTGATGTCCCTCCCTACGCGCTGGAATTCTACGCTGCACATGCTAGCAAGCTTTTGCGCAGTGCCGAGGCGCATTCCAGCAGCTAGCTACCAAGCTTCTGTGGATCTGATTGGGCCACCATGTTGGATCTCTGACAAGTCCTCCAAAATTTTGAGCAATCCACGTTGCTTGTGACTGAGCAGTGACAACTCTACAGTCAGCATTACAATACCACTGTTGTGTTTACTGAAGAAATCAATGTTGAAGATGGAAACCGCTGGCATGATGCAAGTGGGGGAATCTGAAGATGAAAACGATCAGCGTGATGATACCAACATCAGGCAACCTGCCTCAGGAAACGCTGGTCCCAGCTATGACAAAGAACAGGACGAGGAACAGCTGGAGTTGGAGCAGGAATTGGATGCCCCCACTGCCGAGGGACAGAGCGGTGCACGTTGGACTTCCACAATTTAGCGGGAATGGACAGCAGAAGAGGAAGAAAGTGATGCTGGTGACGAATATGGTGCATCACAACAATCACAACGCTCACAAGAACATGAAGACAGAGGAGTCTGGCAGGATTCTCTGGCACACATGGCTCAATTCATGCTAGACTGCATTGAACACGGCCCGCGCATTATTCACTATTCATTATTATTCATTATTCTGGACAACACCAATTACTGGGTTTATACCCAGTTTATACAAACACAATGTTAAAAAACTGATTGAAGAAAGTGGCAGACAGGTCAAAAATGGAACAATTCCAGCAGGCCCTTGAGGATGGAGACTTTAGAGAGGAGATTGACATCCTCCTCCTTCTCTAGCCAGTTGTACGCCGACAGACTGACTTCAGCAAACCCAGGAGGACCAGGAGGGCAGCAAAGAACACAAGCTGCTGCTAGTGCCCAAAAGGGAATGGTATTGGCAGTGTCCTTGGAGTGGGAACATTTTCTGACACCCATACAGCAGCCCACAGAACAGCAATCGGGCAGTTCCACGTCCTCCAACACCAATCGCCTGGAGAAGATGGTCAAGGACTACATGTCAGGTGGCGTAGCTGTGTTGAACAATCCATCTGCAGACAGACGGTGAGTGTGACAGCACAGAAGGACCATGGCAACTCACTCATAGTACCACAGTTTGATAGTGCTGCCCAAAAAATTATATGGATCCGTGGACCCGGGCAGTACTGGGAAGTGGGAACGCAGATTTTAGTACCTAAACACACGATACAACATGTTTTCCGGGGTCGGACTCTGAGGCACATACAGATGGTCCCGATCATCATCCTCATCATACAACTCTTCTCCTGAGTCTGACCCACCCACCACCTCTGCCACCCCAACATCCCCAGACACAGACTCCTCATCGTCCTCAACATTAACTTGGGATGCTGGCCTGAGCCCGACCTCCTCCTCCACATCAGGCCCCATCATCTCCTCAATGGCAGCCCTCAATAATCGCTCTGGCGCCGGACCGATGGACACAACGTTCTCCTCCGGGGAGGGCTGCTGCTGACCACTGGCTGCTGGGGTGGATGTTATAGCTTGCGTGGGGCGTTGGCTGTTGCTGTTGTTGGGAGTGCTGCTCACAGCGGAGGTCTCTGAGGAACTCATGGTGAGCTCATATAGTGATTGACGTTGAGTGGAGTATTACTGATCCCAGCAATATACACACTGACTGGCAGAGTACGCAATGCTATATAGTGGTTGACGGTGAGTGAAGTACTACAGATCCCAGCAATATACACAGTGACTGGCAGTACAATGGTATGGGTGGGTGAGCAGAGTACTACAGATCCCAGCAATGCTATATAGTAATGGGGTGACTGAGTGAGCGGCAGTGTACTACTGTTCCCAGCAGACACAGAGTGGCAGTAAACACAATGCTATATAGTGTGGCTGAGCGAGCAGTGTACTACTGTTCCCAGCAGACACAGAGTGGCAGTAAACAGAATGCTATATAGTGTGGCTGAGCGAGGTACACAGAGTGGCAGTAAACAGAATGCTATATAGTGTGGCTGAGCGAGCGGTGTACTACTATTCCCAGCAGCGACACAATGACTGGGGGGACCCTGGCTAGCGTGGCTGGAGCGCGAACTACCCTGCCTGCCTACCCAAAGCTAAACCCACAGACAAATGGCGGAGATATGACGTGGTTCGGGTATTTATTTACCCGAACCACGTGACAGTTCGGCCAATCAGAGCGCGTTCGGGTCCGAACCACGTGACCCGTTCGGCCAATCACAGCGCTAGCCGAACGTTCGGGGAACGTTCGGCCATGCGCTCTTAGTTCGGCCATGTGGCCAAACGGTTTGGCCGAACACCATCAGGTGTTCGGCTGAACTCGAACATCACCCGAACAGGGTGATGTTCTGCAGAACCCGAACAGTGGCGAACACTGTTCGCCCAACACTAGTTAGCGCTCTTGCCTTGCAACGCTGGGTCCCCGAATCAAAACCCAGCCTGATCAAGGAGTTTGTATGTCCTCCCAGTGTCCTCCAGGCACTCTGGTTTCCTCCCACATCCCCAAAACATATAGATAAGTTAATTGGCTACCCCCTAAATTGGCCCTAGTATACAATACATATGCTACACAATACACACATAGACATGACTATAGTTTGGATTAAAATGTGAGGTTCTCTGAGGGACAGTTAGTGACAAGACAATATACTCTGTAAAATGATGCGGAAGATTCCAGCGCTATATAAATACTAAATAATAATAATACTGTATCCGTGAAACTTTGACCCCTTCAGCTTACCAAAGCATTCCTGAAGCACTGTGGCCAACCCCACTTGCATTGCCGTGGCTGCAAGCTGCAGAGCTGGGGGTGGGTTACCACAGAGCTTTAGTAACACTTTGGACAAAAACTGCTACAGTGGTTTTGTAGAGGGAGTGGAGTTTCAGACTTAAAATGATTTACTGGTGAGTAGGAAAGTTACTAACCCTGGCACCCACCAACCCTGGCATCACTAAAAAAGAGATTTAAATAATATTTTTATTTTATTTTACAAGCTTAGTACTCTTTAATGCATTTATGCTAAAATGTGTATTTTCATATGTGAAATTTGTTTTCTTATGCCCCATTGACTTCATGTGTTTAAACAAAAATGTGTCTTCTTATTTGCGAACATTTGTTTTCTCATGCCTCATAGACTTCAATGCATTTGTTCGGAAATTATGCACAATCAAGAGTACCCATGAAATCGTACCTACAATCTGTGAGGATCCGCGTGGCTGCCTGCGCAGGCAGGCAGCCTTTTGACCACTGTTCAGGTCTGCATTCTGCAGGTCTCTGGAAGAGAGACCTTTTGTCAGTTGTGCAGCTTGCTGCTGAGGAATTTGCATAAGTTTGTCATGCAGATTGCCTAGCCACATCCCTTGTGGGCTTGCTCTATAAAGAGCTATGTTTCCCACAGTAAGTTGCTGGTCATAAGAGTTAGTCCTGTGGAACACTCGCCTGGAGTGTCAGCCTTGCTCTTTGTTTAAAGATTAGCCTAGAGTAATTCCTGGGACTGCACTAGGCAGGTTTCCCTAGTGCAGTTAGGATTGCTTATCTGTTTTGTTTGTCTGTTGTGATTGTCCTGTCCCAGCGGTGGTCGACAGGAAATCGTTCTGTGTGTCTGGGTGCTAACCGTAACAGCGGTTGTTACTGGTAGCCCCTTCTGATCTGTTTCCCTGGATCTCACTAGCAACATGCGCTAGTGCTGTGGATCCTTCTGGTCTGCTACTCTGTACTTGGATCGCACTAGCATTTTGCGCTAGTGCTGTGGATCCTTATGTTCTGTCTTCCTGGATCGCGCTAGCCACTTTCGCTAGTGCTGTGGATCCTATCGTTTGCTTATTCATGTTTTCGTGTGTCTGTCTTGTCTGCTACGAACGCTTGCTGGAGGCTCGGTGAGGTAACCGTTAAGCAAGCGCTTGTGTCCTCTGTTTCATGTTTGTCTGTCAGTGGTTAGTTAGGCATGTTTGTCTCTATTGTGCTTATCACGTGGAGACCGTGCATAAACGTGTGCACTGTTGCGAATGAGTGCGGTGTTCGCGTTTAGCTAGTGTTTGTTGTTTTCCGTATCTCCTCATTGTATGATTTGCTGTGCCTTTGCTACTCTTGTGCTCTGCCTTGCTGTAGCCTTGTGTCACCTCTGGCAATCGCCTCTCCCGCGATTGCGTTCCTGCTTCCTATCTGCTGTTGTGTATGCACCGTCGCGGGTTGGCGACTAGTTTGGTGCACACACATACAATCTGTCGCTTTGCTCTCTCTCCTTCAGGGCTATCTTGCCCTGCGTTCCGTCCCTTCGTGCAATTCCTGTCTGCCGTGTGTGGCAGGGCAGAGGAGCTGTTCCTCTGCACTCCACAGCTCCATCTGTAAACAGGAATTTTCCTCTACAGGTGCATTGCACCTTTTGCTGGGTTCCCGCAAATTCTACGCTTGTGGAGGATTTCCGCAGTGTCAGCGCACGTCCTGTGCGCTGATCACGGAGAGAATCCCACAATCGTTACACAATTGTAATTGTGAAAATGACACAAGAATTCACAACACCAAAATTGCTCGTTATGATCCACACTAATTGCTAATTCGGCCTTGATGTATTTTTAATATTACTAGATATGGTAACCAAGAAAGGTGTTCTGGTATCATGGTGAATTAATCACGGAAAAGTCCACCAAACTAACAAACTCTGGTAGCTTGCTGACTATTGGCGGTTTTCCTGGTCTGTGAGTCCAGCCTTCATTTCTTCCAGAACACATCTGTGCATTACAGTATCAGGTTTCATATGCACATCCTTTGAACATGTTTGCATGAAAATTCACACCAAACTGCCCATTATATATCAATTAGAGTCTCTCTCATTCAGAACTCACTGATGATTAGTCTCTCATGCTCCTTTGCCACCAATAGGGGATCCCAGGGATCATGACTTTGTCAAAGTAGTCTGTCTCCCACATGAAGTGGCAGCCCACTGATGAAGACCCATAACCACTTACCAACCATAACCTACAGACACCATGTCTACCACATGTGAGAGGGTAAACAGAGCCTGCTTTCAGTTTAACAACTGTTGAGGTAGTAAAGTGGTACAGCACAAAAGAATGGTGACTCAAGTTCGACCAACTAAGATGTATTTTCCTTTATTAAATGGAGTGCATAGTGAGAACCAGCATGAGGTTTTGGGCTTTTCCCAGATGAGGAATTTGATAAAGGGTCACCACCTGAAACATCATGCATGATGTACTCCATTTAATAAAGGATGAATCCTTCACACTTGGTTGAGCTAAGTTACCGTTCGTCTGTGTTGAAGTACAGGGTTGGTGGCACTCCCTTTGTAGCTGCTGGGTCCTTTAGTTGCCGGCCTGTGGGATAATGTTTTTGCACCTGGTTGGTCGGATGCTTCATGAATTTGTACTGATCTGGCTTTTATAGTCAACTAGGCTCAATAGATATTTATATACAATGAGGGATGATGAAGTGTATTAAATGACGTTAAAGGAACATGTGTCGTTGCCACCAGAAATTAATGATTGCTTAGCTGTAATGAATAGCGGAGATACCGCTGCGTGGGAAAGCGGCAGGGCGGCTATCTCAGCGTCCCAGCTGGCGGCCTCTGCCAGCCTGCCACGCAGCAGCATGTCACTGGTTCGCCTGGGCCTTCTAGTGCACACAGATGGAGAGCTACGCGCGCGCCAGGCGACAGGACCTTTATGCTAGCAGAAGGGGAATCAGCTGATCATGCCGATCAGCTGATCCCAGCTAGGCTCCGGATTGGCTGAGTGGCTGGGGCGGCGCTGCGGAGTGCTGTAGGTATATATAGGACTTGCCTGTTAGTTGCAAGTTGTCTGCCGTTGCGACTGCTTACGTGTGAGCACCCAGACCTCAGTCCGATCTTACAGTGTGTTAGAACCAGCCGGAGCTGGGAATTCACACTTAGCCAGATTCTGTTGATAAGCTTCTATTGTATTGTTTATGTACTAGACTAGTTCCCAGGTGTAGAGACCAAGGACCTCACACCTAAGACTAGGATATTGCTGTATTGCTACTGTCATCTACTAGACTAGTTCCCAGGTGTAGAGACCAAGGACCTCACACCTAAGACTAGGATATTGCTGTATTACTACTGTCATCTACTAGACTAGTTCCCAGGTGTTGAGACCAAGGACCTCACACCTAAGACTAGGATTGTGTATACTGTAACCCGTTATGATCTCTGTCTTTCCTGACCATTCTCCTGCTTACTGATTCGGTACCTTTGCCTATCTGTCTACCTGTTGCCGACCTAGCCTGTACCCGGATACCGAATCAGTTTTCTGTCTCTGTACTTTGCCTTTCCGTGTGTTGCCGACCTGGCCTGTCTGACCCTTCTGGTTGTCACTCACTCCTTGGGTGATCAGCCTGACTGTACTACTGGTGACACCTAACTCCCTAGGTGTCCATTAGCTGCAAGGGCCATCTGCTCCTCAGGTGGACCATCTTGCAGTTCAGTCAGTGGTCTCTACTCCATAGGAGTCCACTGGCTGCAGTACAGTCTGATTCCCAGTCCATCAGGGAATCCTTGGCTGCAGTACAGTCTGATTCCCAGTCCATCAGGGAATCCTTGGCTGCAGTACAGTCTGTATCTCCTCTTCTTAAGGAGGTCAGCTTCAAACACAGTCAGTGGTCACCTGCCCCTCAGGGGTCCACTGGCTGCAGTGCAGTCAAATTCCCTGCTCTTCATGGAATCCTTGGCTGCAGTAGTGTCTGTATCTCCCGCTCCTCAGGAGATAACATTTCTTTACTGTTGCACCAAACACTCTACCACACTAGGGGCTTGATTCACAAAGCGGTGCTAACTGTTAGCACGCCTGTGAAAACCCCCTTAGCACGTCTAAACGAGCTTTTAGCACGCAAAACTTTACGCGCGCAAAACTTTGTGCGTAAAACATTATGCGCGCACTGCACAGAGCGCAGGGCGCTCCGCGCGAAGTGCCCATTAAAGCCTATGGGACTTAGCGCGTGCATAGGACTTCAGAAATTCGGTGCTAACTTAGCACCCTGGTTAGCACGTCTAAAGACTTTAGACGTGCTAAGTAGGTTAGCAACGCTTTGTGAATCAAGCCCTAGGTGTCCTGTGTCAAGCTATACTGGTATTATTGGTGATTTTGCAGATCACTACATAATCAGGTATAGCGTCTGTATTATTGGTGATACTGCAGATCATCAATAATCAGACAAATCTGTGTTGCTGACACCAATCGTTACATTAGCCACCAGAAATTAATCATTATTTACTTTGTCAAGCCAAATTACTGATCTTGTCAGTTTTTAAAAGCTGTATTGCTATTTATGAAGATGGAACCTTTGTGGATATAAAGTTGTATGAAAATCACTTTTTGAACATTTTGTATGAATAAAATTGTATCGATTTTTTTGCAAGATATTGATGGCTGTGATATTTTTCTTTTTTTAACTGTTGTCCTTTGAATATCAAATATTGTATGGTGGGTGTGGTGGATCACCCTGTTAAGGACATTTTTTTTTGCCTTTTTTTCTTTTAAAAGGTATAATCCCAAATATATATTGACACCTATAGATCCAAAGGACCTGAGTTTAAGCCTTGTGCTCAGTCAAAGTCTGGTTGCTGTAAATACCACACTGTAAGTGACTTGAAGGGAATCACCAGTACACTGGTAATTATTTTATGACAACTTCAGCATAAACTTTAATGAAAAACTAAGATTTTGTGACAAAATCAACTGTACCTTTACAATTTTATTATTTATTTATTGTATTTATAAAACGCCAACATATTACGCAGCGCTGATGTCAGTGTTCATAACGGACAGCTGCTGTGTGAGATAGCTCATCTGAAAGAGTATTTGAATGGAAAGTAGTAGTGGCTTATGTCTACAGATGAACTGCAATAGGGTGTTAACATGGAGTTTTGGCTGTGCTGTTGTAAGGAAACGCGAAAATGCCGCCGTCTCTCAAGGTGAGGCGGCTGTTTCCGCGTCCAGCATGGCGTCACAACGCGGAAAAAACGCTGCATGCCGCATAGGCAGTGCGGCGGAATCCGCATTGGGAACGGCGGAATCCGCATCAGAGGCGGCCCCCGCACTAGATACATTGCATGACAGTACTGGTGTGGCTGGGACTGATAGTCCACCAAGATTCAGACTTACACGCACGCGAGCAGAGAGGCAGAGTTTAAATAGCAGTTAGAAGGGTGTCGGCTGACCAGCTGGTCAGCTGACAAATTCCACTGCTCTCATTGGACCAGCAATTAAGGAGGTCCTGGAAAGGTCCTAGAGTATATATACTGCTGGCTGTTCACTTGCTCTTTGTCTGGCGTGCGATCACATATGTGGGAGCACCCAGATCTGTAGTCAGATCCTTAAGTGTGCCGGGACCAGCTGGAGCTGTAATCCTACACTTAGCTAGATTATTGATAGCTAAAGTACTAGTTTGATTGTGATTATCTGTTATGACTTTTGCCTGCCTCGACTATCCTCCTGAACTCTGACCTTGTACCTCGATATTTCTGATACTCTGTTGCCGAACCTCCGCTCGTTTCTAGACTCTGTTTCTGCCTCCTGATTTTGTACCCCGATATATCTGATACCCCGTTGCCGAACCCTGCCTGTACTTTGACTCCGCCTTTGCCTACTGTATTTGTACTTTATCTGTCCGTGTGTGTACGACCTGGCTTGTCCGACCTCGAGAACCGACCTCACGATTGGAGGCGGTTCCCAGTCCTGTTAGTGACACTTCTTCCTGAGTGTCACTCTCGGACTTTCCTTCCTACTGTCAGTCTGACTCCTCCCGTCTTGGAGAGCTCAGGTCTGCGGAAGGAATCCGTGCAGTTCTCCTTGCTGCACTGAGGCCTAGGCCTCCTAGTGTTACTGTTACACCAAAACACTACACTCTACTCAGGCGAACAGAGGTTAGTTTGTATATCGGATTATCGGTGAGACTGCAGATCACTTATAATCTGGTATATATCTGTATTTCCGGTGATACTGCAGATCACCGGTAATCAGATACTCTCTGCGCCCACCGATCGTTACAGAACGCCAGACCCAAAAAATGCAAATGGACGCACATACTGACCGTCTGGGCGCACTTGCAACTTCGGTGGAAAACATCAACCAAGTGCTGGGTAGCCACAAGACTGATTAATGTCCTGTCAGGCTCTGTGCAAACCCTCCTGACGTCAGTTGATTCAGTGCGATCCTCTCCTAGTACTGACATACGTATGCCTGTACCTGATAAATTTTCCGGCCACAAGTCTGACTTCCGGAATTTCAGGAGTAGAGTGTTATCGTATTTCGAGTTGAGACCCCGATCCTCGGGTACTGAGACCCAACGGGTCACCTTTATTAAAACTTTGCTGTCTGGTGACTCCCAGTCATGGGCATACAACCTGCCTTCTACCGATACTGCTCTGACCTCGGTAGAGGAATTTTTTAAGGCCATGGCCGTAATCTACGACGACCCTGACCTTGCTGCATCCTCTGAGCGGAAGCTCAAACTTTTACGGCAAGGCAGGGGTCCAGTCGAGGATTACGCGGCCGAATTTCGTAGGTGGTCAGTTACGGCCAGGTTTGGCACTTATGCCCTGTTAGATTACTTCCTGTCTGGGTTGTCGGATGAGGTCTCCGACCTAATGTTAAGCCAACCCGAACCCAAAACAGTCGACGAGGCCATCTCATCGGCCATTCGAATCGACCGTAGGCTACGCCATCAGAGACAGACTAGGGGCAGTCATCGGCTTAGGCCGACCTCTTACACAGTGCCTCCCGCTGCACCCCTAGTAACTCCGTCTCCTTCTGTCTCATCATCTCCGGTCTTGCCTCCACCTGAGCCGATGCAGATCGGTCGGTCTAAGTTGAACCAAGTGGAGAGAAGACGGAGATTGTCGGAACAACTATGTTTATACTGTGGTGAAGGGGGGCATAGGGTACGAGACTGTCTCATTAAGCCTAATAAGGATAAGCCGGGAAACGCTACCGCCTAGGAGTGATAAGGGGTGACACCCTAGGCGCCCAGCTCGCACCCCTGAAAGAAAGACGATTGCTCCTCCCCTGTACGATTACATGGGGGGACAAATCTGAAGCCACGGAGGCCTTTATTGATTCAGGCTCCGCGGCTAACTTCATGAGTTCCGAATTTGCAGAGAAGTTGGACATTCCTCTCACCCCAGTAAAGCCACCTATCCAGGTTACTGCCGTGGACGACTCCCCGTTACAAAGGGACCGTCCGCTGTCCCAGACACCAGAGGTGGAAGTCATTACTGGGGTACTGCATAGGGAGAGTTTACGTTTTTTTGTGTTACATATGACCACCTCCACCATTGTCCTAGGTATGCCTTGGCTGCAGCTTCATTCGCCACAGATTAATTGGGCGACAGGACAATTAACCAGTTGGTCAGACTTCTGTTCCCAACAGTGCCTAGGAAAAGTGGTATTAGGTCAGACCAAGGTACATGTGGAGGGTGTTCCCGAGCAATACTCCGAGTTCTCGGATGTATTCTGTCCCAAGGCTGCTGATAGGTTACCTCCTCATCGCCCTTTCGATTGCCCCATCGATCTCCGTGCCGGTTGTATGCCCCCTAGGGGTCACCTGTATAATTTGTCTGGACCAGAGAAGGTGGCTATGCAGGAGTACATCCGTGACAATCTGGCCAAGGGGTTAATTCGCCCCTCCCGCTCGCCTGCAGGGGCCGGTTTCTTTTTTGTTAAGAAAAAAGACGGAGGTCTTCGACCTTGCATCGATTATCGGGGCCTAAATAAAATCACGGTGAAGAATCGTTATCCGTTGCCATTAATAGACGATTTATTCACGCAGGTCACAGACGCTAAGATCTTTTCAAAATTGGATCTGAGGGGTGCATACAACCTGATCCGCATTAGAGAGGGCGATGAATGGAAGACGGCCTTCAACACACCCGATGGGCATTACGAGTACTTAGTGATGCCCTTCGGGTTGTGCAATGCGCCAGCCGTCTTCCAGGAATTGATTAACGAGGTATTCAGGGAGGTGTTGGGTAGGTTTGTGCTTGTATACCTTGACGATATACTAATTTACTCCAACAACCTCTCCGAGCACAGGGTCCATGTCAGATTTGTGCTAAACAAGTTGAGACAAAATCTGCTGTACGCCAAGTTGGAAAAATGTATTTTTGAAGTTACATCTGTCGCCTTTCTGGGGTACATAATCTCCACCTCGGGCCTGTCTATGGACCCTGCCAAGGTATCCGCTGTTCTGGAGTGGCCTCAGCCGGTGGGGTTAAAGTCGTTGCAACGTTTTCTGGGTTTTGCAAACTATTATAGGAGGTTCATAAAGGGGTACTCCACCGTTATTGCACCTCTCACCAGTCTCACTAGGAAAGGGGCGGATACTACTCACTGGTCGCCTGAGGCCCTACAGGCATTTTCGACCTTGAAGGAGCTGTTCTGCACAGCACCCATACTAAGACACGTAGACACTTCCATCCCTTTTATTGTTGAGGTAGACGCCTCAGAAGTCGGGGTGGGGGCTGTGCTGTCTCAACGTTCAGGCTTACAGGGTAGATTGCACCCATGTGCCTATTTTTCTCGGAGATTCTCTCCAGCAGAGAGAAACTACGATATAGGCAAGAGGGAACTCTTAGCCATTAAACTAGCCTTTGAAGAATGGCGTCATTGGTTAGAAGGAGCGGAGCATACTATCACGGTTTTTACCGACCACAAGAATCTGGAATACATCGAGGGGGCTAAGAGGTTAAGCCCTCGTCAGGCTCGATGGTCCCTGTTTTTTTCAAGGTTCACATTCGTGATTACGTACACCCCGGGCAGTAAGAATACTAAGGCAGATGCGCTATCCAGGTGCTTTGAGCCAGAAACAGCACAGGCCTCCGTCCCGGAGACAATTGTTCCGCGAAAATTGGTGCTGGCTGCAATTGAGACTTGGGAAGACTGGAAGGAGACGTTGAGCCCCTTCCAGCAGGACATCCCGGAAGGGAAGCCTGAAGGGGTCATGTTTATTCCCTTGCCCTTTCGTCTTCAGATCCTTGAAATGTTCCACGCACATAAAAATGCTGGACATCCTGGAGTTGCCAGAACACAGGATCTTGTAGCCAGGTGTGCCTGGTGGCCTTCCCTGTCTGTTGATTGCAGGGAATTTGTTAGGGAATGCGCAGTATGTGCTAAGAGTAAACCCTCCCGGCTGGCACCTGTCGGTACCTTACAGCCTTTGCCCGCCCCGAGTGAGCCATGGACCCACTTGTCCATGGATTTCGTGGGTGAGCTCCCCAGGTCTGAAGGCATGTCGGTCATTTGGGTGGTAGTCGACCGCTTCAGCAAGATGGCCCATTTCGTGCCTTTGAAAGGACTCCCCTCGGCTCAGGAATTGGCCGACCTATTCATCATCTACATTTTCCGGCTGCATGGCATTCCGGAAAACATAGTGTCGGATAGGGGAGTCCAATTCATTTCTAGATTCTGGAGGGCATTTTGCCACCAAATGGGCATGAAGCTGTCTTTCTCGTCCGGCTACCACCCACAGACTAATGGCCAGACTGAAAGGATAAATCAGTCTCTAGAACAATTTTTGAGATGTTATGTTGCGGAGGCACAAGACGACTGGGTCAGATTTTTGCCCTTCGCAGAATTTGCTCAAAATAACTTGAGAAATTCCTCCTCCGGATTTTCGCCTTTTCAGGTGGTAACGGGGAGATCGCCCAAGTTTTCCCCCTTGCCAGTTGCCTCCTCTCCGTTTCCAACCCTGGAAGCCTGGCACAGGGCATTTAAAGTCATCTGGGGGAAGGTGAAGAGTAATCTGGAAAGGGCATTCCAGAGTCAAAAGGGTCAGGCTGACAAAAGACGCTCATTGGAGTGGAAGTTCCAGCCAGGAGACTTGGTCTGGGTGTCCACACGTCACTTAACCCTGAGACAGCCCTCAGATAAACTGGGCCCCAGGTTTGTGGGTCCATTTTCAGTGGCCAAGAAGATCAACAACGTTACGTATTCCGTTGATCTTCCCGCCAGCATGCGTGGGGTAAAGTCCTTCCACGTATCCCTGCTTAAACCAGCAGTCCATGTGGGTCCCACTCCTCCTCCTCCTGTGGTGGTGGACGACCAACCTGAGTACGAGGTAGAAAAGATATTGGATTCACGCATGGTACAGAATTCGGTACAGTACCTCGTACATTGGAAAGGGTACGGCATTGAGGAGAGACAGTGGGTACCGGGTTCACGCATGCATGCAGACGAGTTAAGGAGGGAGTTTCATGCCTTACATCCCGAGAAACCTGGTAGGAGTTGTCCGGAGTCCACTCCTCGGGGGGGGGGTACCGTAAGGAAACGCGGAAATGCCGCCGTCTCTCAAGGTGAGGCGGCTGTTTCCGCGTCCAGCATGGCGTCACAACGCGGAAAAAACGCTGCATGCCGCATAGGCAGTGCGGCGGAATCCGCATTGGGAACGGCGGAATCCGCATCAGAGGCGGCCCCCGCACTAGATACATTGCATGACAGTACTGGTGTGGCTGGGACTGATAGTCCACCAAGATTCAGACTTACACGCGCGCGAGCAGAGAGGCAGAGTTTAAATAGCAGTTAGAAGGGTGTCGGCTGACCAGCTGGTCAGCTGACAAATTCCACTGCTCTCATTGGACCAGCAATTAGGGAGGTCCTGGAAAGGTCCTAGAGTATATATACTGCTGGCGGTTCACTTGCTCTTTGTCTGGCGTGCGATCACATATGTGGGAGCACCCAGATCTGTAGTCAGATCCTTAAGTGTGCCGGGACCAGCTGGAGCTGTAATCCTACACTTAGCTAGATTATTGATAGCTAAAGTACTAGTTTGATTGTGATTATCTGTTATGACTTTTGCCTGCCTCGACTATCCTCCTGAACTCTGACCTTGTACCTCGATATTTCTGATACTCTGTTGCCGAACCTCCGCTCGTTTCTAGACTCTGTTTCTGCCTCCTGATTTTGTACCCCGATATATCTGATACCCCGTTGCCGAACCCTGCCTGTACTTTGACTCCGCCTTTGCCTACTGTATTTGTACTTTATCTGTCCGTGTGTGTACGACCTGGCTTGTCCGACCTCGAGAACCGACCTCACGATTGAAGGCGGTTCCCAGTCCTGTTAGTGACACTTCTTCCTGAGTGTCACTCTCGGACTTTCCTTCCTACTGTCAGTCTGACTCCTCCCGTCTTGGAGAGCTCAGGTCTGCGGAAGGAATCCGTGCAGTTCTCCTTGCTGCACTGAGGCCTAGGCCTCCTAGTGTTACTGTTACACCAAAACACTACACTCTACTCAGGCGAACAGAGGTTAGTTTGTATATCGGATTATCGGTGAGACTGCAGATCACTTATAATCTGGTATATATCTGTATTTCCGGTGATACTGCAGATCACCGGTAATCAGATACTCTCTGCGCCCACCGATCGTTACAGCTGTTCATCTACCACTGCTGTCACAGTTGTAAACGAATATATTTTGACACCATGCCATGTCTGCCAAATTAATTTAAAATTAAATGGTCATGGAAAAGTTGATGAACTTGCAGTGTCCAGTTGTGATATACCAGTTAGTTAGTTAGTTAGTTAGTTAGTTAGTTACATAGTTAATTTGGCTGAAAAAAAGACAATCGTCCATCAAGTCCAACCAGAGGAACAAATTAAATAAATAAACTAATAAAAACAATACATAAAATACCATCCTGAGCCTGCACATATCCCAGTTGATTCAGGGGAAGGGGAAAAAACCTTACAAGGCCTGGGCCTTTAAAGGGAAAAATTCCTTCCCGACTTCAGATGCAGTCTAATGAATCCCTGGATCAACTCTTCCAGAGAATTACTTAATAATTATAACCATGCCAGTGCAAGGAAAGCATCCAAGCCCTCTTTCAATGCAGATATAGTGTTAGCCAATGCCATAACTACTTCCTGAGGTAACTATAAGATGTTCCAGATTTTAACCACTCTCACTGTGTAGGACCCCTTTCTAAATAGATGGCAAAAATGTTTTTCCTCTACACGCAAATGATGTCCCCATGTTCATCGTACATCCCTAGGGACAAAAAACTAATCTGCCAAGCTTTTGTATTGCCCTCTGATGTGTTTATACTTGTTAATCAGGTCACCTCTCAGTTGCCTTTTTTTTCAAGCTAAATAAGCCCAGTTTGTCCAACAGTTTTTTTCCAGTACACTCCAGGACAGGTACACTTTGAGATTTAGCTCCTCCCAGAAACAGGAAACATCCCAGAGCCTCCCTATAAATTAAAAATGGAACCGGAGGTCAGGCAGTATAGGATGTTTCCTGTTCCAGGAACATGCTTCCCTAAGTGTACAGCTGTCCCGGAGAGCCTGGGGGGCTAGGGGCGAGTGGTGCACGCAAAGTTTGTCTGGGAGGCTGGGTTATAAAAATTACCCATTCAGCTTACCCAGGTCCCTGCAGCAGACTCTGGTTGTCCTGGTGGAGAGAGAGAGCTTGCGGGAGGGCCGCTCCGAGGACGCAGTGTGGCAGGAGGCTTTCAGCCGGGCGGTGGACGCCGGATTGTGCGGGCAGAGGCCGCATGGAGAGCACTTCCGGGTCCCGGAGTCAGTTTCCGGGGCAGATGACGTCACCGCATGCGCGCTGACTGAAGAGGAGCGGCCTGCCAGCGTCCCAGCACCTCATTCTCCTCGTGGCAATGGAGGAGACACAGGAACCGCCGAAAGTGAGAGCGGTCGGGTGCTGGGATGCGGGGCTGGGGCTGTGTTTTGCTGGCGGTGGTGACCCTCGTCTCGATCTACGGTGCAGTAGGAATTGCAATTGTTTGTAGATAACAGAGTCGGCTTGGAGGCAAAACTTTTGAATATGCGGTTTATGCACTGTGGGCATTGGTTGTTTGCATATTTGACTGATATCCTGTAATGGGTTGCCAGCAATGTTGTAACTTATCTGGTGGATAACAGGATAGGGGCAAAAGTTTTTTCACTGTTAGGGAACATTATATATTCTATCTTATATGGGTTTGTTTTTTCTTTGTGTTTCAGACTAACCCAGGCGATACAGTGCCTAGGCCCAGTCACAAGCAGTGCCCTGCATGTAGTAAAAAATTAGATACTAACTGGAAGAAATTTCTATGCCAGCATTGTTTATCTAAAGCAGTAAAAGAGGATGGAGGTTCTACTAAAGAATTAATAAACTCTTTTAGGAAAGAATTGAAAGATACTTTAAAAGACTTTAAAGAGAATCTGTATTGTTAAAATCGCACAAAAGTAAACATACCAGTGCGTTAAGGGACATCTCCTATTACCCTCTGTCACAATTTCGCCGCTCCCCGCCGCATTAAAAGTGGTTAAAAACAGTTTTAAAAAGTTTGTTTATAAACAAACAAAATGGCCACCAAAACAGGAAGTAGGTTGATGTACAGTATGTCCACACATAGAAAATACATCCATACACAAGCAGGCTGTATACAGCATTCCTTTTGAATCTCAAGAGATCATTTGTGTGTTTCTTTCCCCCCTGAGGGGGGAGTGCATAGCAGAACCACAACACTGAAGAACTTGGCAGCCTTCCAGACACAGGCTGACAAGTCTGACAAGGGAAAGATACATTGATTTATTACAGAGACTGTGATAGTACAAAGTGCTGCAGTAAGCCAGAACACATTAGAATATCTTTTGGAACTTGTAGGATGATAAAAAACAGGATGCAATTTTTGTTACGGAGTCTCTTTAAGGCTTCATTATCAGTGCCGACAGTATCTCAACAGCCTGAGGGGGTCCAGCAGTTGCAGATACAGACACTGCCTAAAACCCAAGCACAAGCACAACCTCAAGTGCAGCTGCAGTCTCAAGTACAGTCCCAGGCACAAGCACAGCCACAAGGTCAATCACAACCACAGAGTCAGGCACAAGTGCAGGAACAATCAGGGATAGAACACGTGCATAAAAAAGCATCTAGAAAGTCTAATCGTGTGGTGGAATCAGATGAAGAAAATGAACCATTAAGTGTTTACGATTCTTCGGCGGAGTCTGATATTTCACAGGATGGCAATAGTCAGGAGAAGCCATCTCGATTTAAATTTCCAGCATCAGAAACAGAGATGTTATTGGAAGCAATATATGAGGAATTACAAATTAAAAAGTCAAAACCCACTGAATTATCCGTTCATGATAAGCTATATGAGGGAATGGAGTCCATGGAGGATTTGGTATTTCCAATACATCAATCCACAAAAAACATGATTAGCAGTCAGTGGAAAACTCCTGATAGGAAACTTTTTATGTCTAGGGGTTTTAAAAGGCGGTTTCCCTTTGCCGAGGACGATTGTAAAAATTGGGATAAGTCACCTAAGCTAGATGCAGCTTTTTCGCAGGTGGACAGAGAGGACGAATTGGCTTTTGAGGACTTGGGTCACTTAAAAGACCAATCTGACAAAAAGATTGAATTTGCGCTTAAAAAATTGTGGCCTGCGATTTGTACAAATTTCAGGCCAGCAACGGCAATTACTTGTGTTATCAGAGTACTGGGTCTGTGGATGTCCCAGTTGCGGGAGAATATAGTTGCTGATACCCCTAAAGATCAATTGCTGAACTCTATGACGGTGATGGACAAAGCAGTATCTTACATTACCGACGCAATATCAGAGTCAGTAAGAATTACGGCTAGAGCTGCGGGTATTCTCAGTGTGGCTAGACGTCATTTATGGCTAAAAACCTGGCAGGGTAGTATGTCATCAAAGAATAGGGTGGTAGCAATGCCGGTAGTGGGGGATACGCTGTTCGGGCCGGAGCTAGAGCAAATTCTGGAACGTACAGCTGATAGGAAAAAGTCGTTTCCCAAGAAAAGATCACAGGTTCAAGGGAAGCGTCTTTTTCGTAAAGACCCACAAAACTTTAAGAATTTTAAAACAAGATTTCAAACCAAAAAAAGAGACTGGCCTTTTTCGAAGGGTCAGAAGAGGCAGGACCTGGCAGTTAGGAATCCTGCAACCCAATTTAAACAGTGACATAATTCCGGTGGGAGGAAGATTGGGCTACTTCCTAACACATTGGAGAGAAATGTCAGACAGCCCATTTATTTTCAATACGATAAAAAACGGTTATCACATAGTATTTCAAAAGACCCCACCATCAAGATTTGTGATAACCAAAAATTTGATATCCTCGGTCCATCAGGAGGCCATACACGCAATAATACAGGACATGTTGGAGAGGAAGGTTGTATCAGTAGTGCCAGTGGATCAAAGGAGGAAGGGTTTTTATTCAAAGATCTTTCTTGTTCCAAAACCGTCGGGAAAATTCAGGTTGATTCTGAATTTAAAACCGATCAATCCTTTCATAAAATACGAAAGATTTCGTATGGAGTTAATTCATTCGATCAGGAATCTTTTAATTCCGGGAGGATTCATGCTCAGCATAGATTTAAAAGATGCGTACTGGCACATTCCGATACAACTAGAATCTCAAAGGTTTCTGAGGTTCGCGGTCCAAACGGGAAGCGAAACACAACATCTACAGTTCCGTTGCCTCCCGTTTGGGATTACTTCTGCTCCAAGGATCTTTACAAAGGTCATGGCAGAAGTAGTCGCAGCAATGCACAAAAAGGGGGTACTAATAGTTCACTATTTAGACGACCTATTAATTATTGCAAAATCAAGACAAAGTTTGATAGTGCACAGAGAAATAGCGTTGAAGGAACTTCAGTTAGCGGGCTGGTTAGTCAGCAAAGAAAAATCACAGCTACAGCCCACTCAGGAGATCCAGTTTCTCGGGTTTGTCATAAATTCGATAGACCAAAAATTATATCTGCCAAAAGAAAAGATTCTAAAGATTGTAAACGAGATAAATCAATTCATGACGCTTCAGGTGATATCCTTGAGACAGATCATGAGGTTGCTAGGCCTTCTCACGTCATCTGCGCCGGCAGTGCAATGGGCAATGATGCACGTCAGAAGTCTGCAGGCATGGCTGTTAGACAACTGGAACAAAGATCCAAATTCATTAGACCAGTTAATAAGAGTAGAGGACGAAGTAAAAATAGATCTTCAATGGTGGTTGACAGTGAGCAATCTAGAGATAGGGAAATTATGGAGATTTCCGATACAAAAGATCCTAACCACAGATGCAAGTGCAGTGGGTTGGGGAGCACATGTGGACTCGTTTCAGACACAGGGCATTTGGGATCAATCAATGGCCAAAGATTCTTCCAATTTCAGAGAGTTGTATGCAGTAAAGATGGCAATCGTCAGCATGATGCATATGTTACACACCACTCACGTTCAGGTACGAACGGACAATTCCACGGTGGTGGCCTACATCAACCGTCAAGGGGGAACAAAGTCCAAAAAACTGTTGCAGCTGGCGTTAGAAATTCTGAAAATTGCAGAAAAGAACGTTCTATCCCTAACGGCAGTACATTTGAAGGGGTCGTTGAATGTTCTAGCCGACCAGTTAAGCAGACAACAAGTCTCCAATACGGAATGGAGCCTAAACGACAGAATTTTCGATCAGTTAGTGATCAGATGGGGTCGTCCTCACGTGGATTTATTTGCGAACAGGATGAACAAGAAATGCAGTCTGTTTTTCTCTCTGAATGTGTTGGACAATCCAGTAGGAATAGATGCTCTGTCGCAGGACTGGAACAATCCATTAATGTATGCATTCCCACCTCTGAATCTGATGGCCCTAGTGTTACAGAAATTGTTAAGGTCAACCGGAACAATGATGTTAATTGCTCCGGATTGGCCCAGAAGGTCATGGTACCCCTTGCTGCTGGCTCTCTCGGTGGGTCCTCCATGGAGACTGCCAGTAGCGAAGGATATGATTCTCTGTCAGGGACAGCCTGTCCAGCAGGCAACTACATGGAAACTAACAGCGTGGCTACTGAGGAAGCAGTTCTCAGAACCAAAGGGCTGTCTGCAAGAGTGATTACAACACTGCTAAACAGCAGGAAACGTAATACTAGGTTAATTTACCAGAAATACTGGAAGACATATAATTTATGGTTACAAACGTCTAAATTCAGATCCACGGAAATCGCTTCCATTCTAGAATTTTTACAGGAAGGCGTGGATAAGGGGCTGGCTTTGAGCACGATAAAAGTCCAAATTGCAGCCCTATCAGTTTTTTTTTATAAAAAGTTAGCGACGGATCCGCTCGTCATACGGTTTATTAAGTCAATTGAAAGGAGTAAACCAATTTTGGTAAAAAATTTTCCCAGATGGGATTTACCTTTTGTTTTACAGTCTCTTTCATCTGATTTTTTTACGGAGAAAGATTCCTTGCGTATTGCTACGTTAAAAACCGTGTTTTTGGTAGCCATTACCTCTGCAAGAAGAGTTAGTGAGCTACAAGCGTTATCGTGCAGACAGCCGTTTTGTTCTTTTCATGATGACAGGGTAGTGTTAAGAACAAGTCAGGAGTTTCTTCCTAAAGTAAGTGATATTTACCATAGAACACAGGAGATTATACTGCCATCATTCTATACAAATCCTAAGACGGAGGAAGAAGTAAGATGGCATAGACTGGATGTTAAAGAAAACCTATCAGCATACCTGGACAAAGTGAAAGATTTTAGGAAGACGGAATCTTTGTTTGTAAACTTTTCAGGTAAACATAAAGGAGCTAAAGCTTCAGCCACAACGATAGCTAGATGGATCAAAGATTGTATAAGAGAAGCTTATAGAGCCGCAGGGAAAGACCCACCTTTAGACTTAAAAGCTCACTCTACAAGGGCAGCTGCTACGACATGGGCCTATAGGCAGGGAATATCGCCTTTGGACATCTGTAAAGCTGCAACATGGAAGAGTCTTAACACCTTTATGAAACATTACAAGCTTGACCGGCTATCTGCAAGGGATCAAAGCTTTGGGAGAACTGTCCTGGAGGCAGTAAACCCGCCCTAAGGTGTGTAAACGTATTTTCTTGTTTATCATCTCAAAGTGTACCTGTCCTGGAGTGTACTGGAAAAACCACATGTTAGCTTACCTGCTAACGGTATTTTTAGTCACTCCAGGACAGGTAGGGGTACCCACCCTTTCAATGGGATAATAATATAGATAATATACATATGATTTATTAAAATCTGTATGTTCTCGATTTTGTAATGGAATGGTTGTGTTTTATATAGAATGTATAAACATAAGGTTAAGGTTGGTTCCTGTTACTTGTCATTATACTGCCTGACCTCCGGTTCCATTTTTAATTTATAGGGAGGCTCTGGGATGTTTCCTGTTTCTGGGAGGAGCTAAATCTCAAAGTGTACCTGTCCTGGAGTGACTAAAAATACCGTTAGCAGGTAAGCTAACATGTGGTTTGGTAAGTGAGATCTTCCATCCCTCGGATTAATTTACTTGCTTGTCTTTGTACCGTTCCAGAAGGTCGATGTCCTTTCGATAGTGTGGTGCCCAAAACTGTATTCCATGCTCCAGATGTGGCCTCACAAGTGATTTATACAGAGGGAGTAGTACACCAGCATCTCAAGATATTATTTCCCTTTTTATGCATTCCAGATTTGTATTTGCTTTAGCTACCACTGCTTGGCATTGTATACAATTACCTAACTTGTTATCAACCAGTATTCTCGAGTCCTTCTCCAAGTCTGATGTTCCTAGTTGTATGTCATTTATTTTATATGATAATCTACCATTGGTACATCCAAGGTGCATGACTTTATACATTTATCAACATTAAATTGCATCTGCCATGTGCCTTCCAATATGACCATGTTGTCAGGATCCTTTTGTAACATCACTATCTGTCTTAGTGCTGATAATTCTGCATAATTTTGTATCATCCTCAAAGATAGCTACATTACGCTGTACATTCTGTCTATTAGATAATTAATAAATTAATTGAAAAGAATTGGAGCAAGTACTAACCCCTGTGGTACCCCACTGCTAACAGTTTCCCATTTTTGAGTACGTTCCGTTTACCACCTCTCTTTGTCTTCTATCCCTTAACAAGTTCTCTAGCCACATGCACACATTTTCTCCTGGTCCCTGTATCTCCTGGTCCCTCAGCTTCTGCACCAGGATGTTGTGGGTAACAGTGTCAAAAACCTTTGCAAAGTCCAAGTACATTGCACCTATAGCTTTCCCAAGATCTAAATTTTCATTCACCACTTCATAAAATGTGAGCATGTGGGTGAGACAGGACATGACTTTAGTAAAACCATGCTGTCAAACTAAAATAAGACTATTCTGTACTACATAGTTACATAGTTATTTGGGTTGAAAAAAGACATACGTCCATCGAGTTCAACCAGAGAACAAAGTACAACTCCAGCCTGCTCCCTCACATATCCCTGTTGATCCAGAGGAAGGCAAAAAACCCTTACAAGGCATGCTCCAATTAGCATGGTCCAATTTCCCTTTTAATGCATCCCAAAATGTTGTTCGCTTTAGCTGCAGCGGCTTGGCATTGAGTACGATTATTTAACGTGTTGTCGATGAGTACTCCTAAGTCCTTCTCCAAGTTTGATGTCCGCAACTGTATCCCATTTATTTTGTATGGTGCTAGACCATTGGTACAACCAAAATGCATGACTTTACATTTTTCAACATTGAATTTCATCTGCCATTTATGTGCCCATATAGCCATCCTATCCAGATCCTGTTGCAATATGTCCCTATCTTCCTGAGAGTTAATGATTCTGCACAATTTTGTATCATCTGCAAAAATAGCAACATTGCTCACTACTGCATCTACTAGGTCATTAATAAATAAATTGAAGAGCACTGGAACCAGTACAGACCCCTGTGGGACCCCACTGCTAACAGTCTCCCATTTTGAGTATGATCCATTGACCACAACTCTTTGTTTTCTGTCCATTAGCCAGGTCCCTATCCACGCACACAGACTCTTCCCCAGTCCTTGCATCCTCAACTTTTGCACCAGACTTTTGTGTGGAATAGTGTCGAAGGCCTTTGCAAAGTCCAAGTATATCACATCTACAGCATTCCCAATATCCACATTAGCATTCACTACCTCATACAACCTGAGCATGTTAGTCAAACAGGACCTGTCTTTAGTAAACCCATGTTGATGCTGAGAAATAAGATTATTTTCTACTATGAAGTCATGTATAGTATCTCTTACTAACCCCTCAAATAGTTTGCATACAACTCATGTTAAGCTTACAGGTCTATAATTTCCTGGATCTGATTTTTTGCCCTTCTTAAATATTGGGAAAGCATGGGCTGTATGCCAATCCACTGGGACACTGGGACAACTACATAATTTTGTATAGCATCCCTTAGGATACCTTCAAACAATTTACACACAACTCATGTTAAGCTTACAGGTCTATAGTTTCCTGACTCTGATTTGTTTCCCTTCTTGAATAAGGGGAAAACATGAGCTGTATGCCAGTCATAAGGGACTGACCCACTTGAAATAGAATCACAGAAAATAAGATAAAGTGGCTTATCAATAACTGAACTCAACTCCTTTAATACCTGGGGGTGGATGCCATCTGGGCCAGATTTCTTGTATATCTTAATCTTATTTAATTGTGCCTGCACACCTTCCTGTGTTAGGCAATTCATGCTGAATGAGGTAGATTTGGAACAACCCAGGGCCATATTATGAGCTAAAGGCATCACCTTGGTAAAGACAGAAACGAAAAAAGCATTTAAAATTTCCACTTTAGCTTGTTCCTCCACAATCAAGTTTCCTGCCTGGTCTTGTAAAAGTCCTATATTCTCTACCTTCTTTCTTTTATATTTTATATGTAAAACTTTTTGGGATTTGACTTTATATCACTACCCTCTTTTTTCTGCTTCCAGTTTCACAAGTCGAATTACCTTTTTGCAGTTTTTGTTTCTTTCCCTGTAATTCTTTAGTGCAGATGCAGTCCCCTTCTTCTTTGGGGTACTAAATGCATTCCTTTTACACTTAATCATGTCTAAAACAGTATTATTTATCCATACTGACCTTTTTTTTTAGATCTAGAATTGTTATTTCCATGTACATTCTACAATAGTCATTAAGAATCTATTTGAAAGTTTGCCATTTACTTTCACCGCCCTTGCCATGTATTTGACTCTCCCAGTCAACCAGTCTTAGTGAGTCCCTGAGCTTCTTAAGATTAGCCTTTTTAAAATTCATAGTTTTAGTTGTCCCCTTGGTCATAAGTATTGCATAAATGAGCTAGAGGTCTTTTTGCTGACCAATTATTTCAGTCCTGTGGGCTTCCCTCTATCAAAATGGTTTGTCTGACAAAATAAACTTCATTTTTTTTAATTGTTAAGGTACATCTTGCACTTACTTCACCACAAATTGGCAAAAGTCTACAGCATACAGTGTACAGTGCTTGCTACGTGCCGTCAACATGCTATGTTTTTTAATAAATAAAGCTGATGCTAAGAAATTTGTGGATTCATGATCTGTCGATCCTACCAGTTATTTTAAGGTACAACCTGCCCCCACTTTAAAATGATCCTTGGTAAATATGACACCGTTTCCATTAGGGGTGTACAGTCATACCATCCTCCCTGTTGTGCTCATTTAGACAAATGAGTTTGTAAGGAACTGTAGGAGGCCAATCTGCAATCAGTAGTATTTTTAACCACTGACGTATCAATACATTTGCCCCTGGCCACCCATCTGCACATCTGCCAGCTCAGCATTGCAATTGAACCTTGCTCATAACTATGTGGGCTGAAAAAGGACATAGCCATCTTTTGTGACATTCTATTCCCATCTACCCATATGATTCTTAAAGGCTTCCTTCATGTCAGATGGGTGTGTGAAGCAAAATTTTGTGGAGCATGACTATTCTACATTCCTTAACCCCATACTTCACCCACACATGACTATACATCAACCTTTGCTTCAATAGAGAGCTGCTGCTTGGTCTATTGGGAAACTAGTGGTGTGGCTACACTCCTCCTGCACCAGTTATTACAGGATAATGCAGATTTCTGGTAGCTCACTATAGACATACTGTATGTTTCAAAATGAACATTGTAGGAAGGCAAACACAGTGCTTCCCTATTGTTAGCAGTTACTGTGTCAAGTATGACACAAGTTTGTGTTCACATTTCCAATTAATGGTTAGCTAATGATATGACTTCCCAGAGCTACTAAAGCAGTTCTCTCTGACAATGGAGTCTGCTGCCGTAATCACTTTAATTAATGGTTAATTAATCACTATTAGTGTATGTGCAATGGCCAACCATTAGATGCCAACTATTTTCTAATACATAAATGAAAGACAGCTTTCAAGAAGCATAAACTTGTAGTGAAGACAAAGTCACATTGATCCTTTATGATATTAGGTATCATGCTCCAAAATCTAAACAGAGGTCCTAATCAAGCATTCAAGTCCAACATATTCTAGATAATGTATTCTGAATATGTCTATTTACTTTACTCCTCACTAAATATATGTATTGCATCTAAGAACTGAAACAACATAATTACTGTAGGACTGAAATGATTTTGATGGAAATGGAGAGAAACACATTACATAAATGTATTCAGAAGAACTAATTTTTAATACGGTTATCAATCTGTGCCAGAAAATAAGGTGAAAAAAAAATCCACTCGAATCTAGCAGCTAATGGGGCAATGATTTATATAAGGATGACTGGCATTGTCCAGTAGGATGAGAAGCCAGTGCCGAGTCACACTTCGAAGAAAGAAACAGTTGTTTTCACCTTTGGGGATAAGTGAAGAAAAATATAACCATCTGTCCATGGTCAAGCTATCAGACCATCTGTGCCTGAGAATCATTATTTACAGAACAAACTAGCAAGAAAATGGGGAAAATGTATTATTTTATATTACAAATATACCTGACACATTCATCTGCAGATTTACCACCATTAACACTCTTACGTTCGATTTATATATTACGGCTTCATAATGCATGGAGGCCCCTCTAGCAGTATAAATACACTGTGGAACAGGCAATATTATTTTGTGTGATTTACTACTTTTTATTTCATTGACTTTTTTTCTCTACTATAGCCCATCTCCACTTCTTATACTCTCCCTCTGCAAACTCAACACTCCCATTTTTCAGCAAAGTGTATATTAATTAGGATTTAATTTCCTTTAAAGGCACTAGGTAAATGAATGCTCTCTTTGTTTACATTTACAAAAATTTCCATGAACTAAATGTGTTTGTGATTTTTCTACTTATAAAAAATGCTGTGCTTAAAAATAATTAAATGTGTATTGCTTAACAATGCTTAAAGGGATACTGTAGGGGGGTCAGGGGAAAATGAGTTGAACTTACCCGGGGCTTCTAACGGTCCCCCCCAGACATCCTGTGTTGGCGCAGCCACTCACCGATGCTCCGGCCCCGCCTCCGGTTCACTTCTGGAATTTCAGACTTTAAAGTCTGAAAACCACTGCGCCTGCGTTGCCGTGTCCTCGATCCCGCTGATGTCATCAAGAGAGCACAGCGCAGGCCCAGTATGGTCTGTGTCTGCGCAGTACACTCCTGGTGACATAAGCGGGAGCGAGGACACGGGCGTGCATGCGCAGTGGTTTTCTGACTTTAAAGTCAGAAATTCCAGAAGTGAACTGGAGGCGGGGCCGGAGCATCGGTGAGTGGCTGCGCCAACACAGGATGTCTGCGGGGGACCATTAGAAGCCCCGGATAAGTTCAGCTCATTTTCCCCCGACCCCCTACAGTATCCCTTTAAAGAGAATCTCACAATACATAAAGAAACTGTTATCAGTACAGATACTACTTACAAATGACTTGTTACAAAGTTTCAAAGATACAAACAAAGTTGTCTTCATGTACATAATATAAAATACTTGGGGGGCATGGCTGCCGGAAAACTGTGATGGGCGCTCACTTCTTATCCTCCACACAGCACCCAGCACAGAACTGATCACAGTGGCATAAACACCCAGCATTCTCAGGCATATCTGGATGGCAGCAGAAGAAGACCAGATGGACTTGTCAGAGGGCACCAAAAAATAATAATAAAAGGATAGCACAGAGAGGCAGGAAACCGATGGACTACTTCAACACGGAGCCTAAGGAGATTCCACAAGATGGCGCTGGATCACACCGCAAAGAGGCTAACAGCGCCTGCAGCTCCCACTTCAAAGCACACATTAGACTTAAAGAGAACCTGTACTGAGTAAAAATATTTAAAATAAACACATGAGGTAACTTCAAATGAACATTACATAGTTACCTTGCCATCAGTTCCTCTCAGAAGCTCACCATTTTCTTCTGACAATAATCCCTTCCAGTTCTGACAACATTTTGTCAGATCTGAAATATATCAGTTACTGTCAGTAAAATATCAGTTGCTGTCAGTAAAATATCAGTTGCTGTCAGTTATAGCTGAGAGGAAAACTGATGTACCAGGTAATGTCCATGTTTCCCTATGGCTCAAGTGGGCGATGTTACAGTTTAACTGTTTGCTGACCAGAAAGCTGTTATGGGTACTGGCCATTTTCAAAATGGAGGACGGAAAATTCCCTTGATCACAGTGAACAAACAGGACGCGGGACAGGAGAAAGACACTGAGGAGTAGACTACATGGAAGGTAAGTATGACTTGTGTATGCTTATTTTGACTTTTAATTTTCAGTTCAGGTTTTCTTTAAAACAGAAGCCAGAAGGATTGGGTGAGTACACTACTGCACAAAATATACCAGGCATTCTACACACTGCAGAGGCAGCTAGATCACAAGTAGGAGACACACTCTCTGATGATAGCGGATCCCTGTCAGCCACACCGACACTTAGAAGCCCTGCCAGGATTAATTTTAAATCAGGCCATGTTAACCACTTCACAACTGAGGGGTTTTACCCCTTCAGCATCCGAGCAATTTCCACCTTTCAACACTCCTTCCATTCATTCATCTATAACTTTATTATTACTTATCGCAATGAAATGAACAATATCTTGTTTTTTTTTAGCCACCAATTAGGCTTTCTTTAGGTGGGACATTATGCCAAGAATTATTTTATTCTAAATGTGTTTTAATGGGAAAATAGGAAAAATTTGGGGAAAAAAAATCATTATTTTTCAGTTCTCGGCCATTATAGTTTTTAAATATTACATGCTACTGTAATTAAAATCCATTAAATGTATTTGCCCATTTGTCGCGGTTATTACACTATTTAAATTATGTCCCTATCACAATGTTTGGTGCCAATATTTTATTTGGAAATAAAGGTGCATTTTTTTCAGTTTTGCGTCCATCCCTAATTACAAGCCCATAGTTTAATTTATAATGTAAAACTATGTATTTATATATGAAAAATGCTTTTGGGTATAGTTTAACTATTTGGCCACAGTAATTTTTTTGTGAATGCGTCCTGTCAGCGTAGGAAGTACGCTTACAGGAAGTGTAATGAGGCTGGGAAACTATTTTTCACAATGATCGAGCAGCTTCTCACGGAGGCATGCCGATCATTTGCTGTGGGGAGTTAGATCAATGAACGGGAACAGTTTTCCCATTCATTGATCTCCAGGCAAGCGGCCGGCGGTGTGCATGAGCGCGGGAGCGCATGCACGAGCGAGCAAGAGCGCGGTCAGCGACCGGAAGCGGCGGGAGTGCGTATAACTACACCCTGGGTGGGGAAATTAAGTTAAAAGGGGCGTAGATATACAGTACCATGGTGATGAAGTGGTTAATCTTGGCTCAAACAGCAGAAAGCACCCAGATAGACCAGAGGCCACTGCTCCATTATAAGAGTACCCCCCCCCCCCCCCCATCTAAGGGCCCTTCTCTCAAAGTGATCTTAAGGGTCTATTACTTGCAATTAAAGAAGTTATCAAATGGGAACTTAACTCCGTTACCAAGAAAATAACTTTATTGATCAGTTAGGAGATATAGTGAATAGGCTAAAGCACACATATTCAGCAATACACAATGCCCACCAGGAAGTAGTGGATATGTGTAATGAACTGAGAGATAAAGTGAAAGAACTGAGACTTAAAATAGCCGATATGGAGGACAGAAATTGGAGTAAAATATAAGGATCAGGAGAATCCCAGAAAGCGCTGCACCAGACTTTTGCTATCGTTCAAAGAGCTGATAAGACTGATAAGAAGTCAATCCAACAGTTGGATTGACTTCTTATCAGTCTTATCAGCTCTATGACAAATAGTGAAATACATTTTAAGGTGTTTCAACTTGTTTCACAGCAAAAGTTGTGAAAGCATAAAAGATCGCTATTAAGTGTGTGTATGGGGCTTTAGACAAGATCTTAGATGCCTATTGATCACCAATACGAAAAGTGGGCTAACACACTTAAGATTAAACAGTACATCCTTCACAAGGCAGGTGCCATGTTAGCCAGGAAATTGAAAGGTCATAATGCGAGGACTAGGATCCTTTTTCTTACAAATATGTCCACAAAAGAGCAAATAATTAACCCCCAATCAACCCCCAACCTACTCTTTAAGTGAGTACTACAAAAACCTTTATAATCTCAGGGAGCAATCTGATATTTACCATCCATCCCCAAAAGAAATTAACAGCTACTTGGGTAGCTTAAACCTCCCTTCCCTTAGTGATAGTGACTTGGCAGGCTTAAATAAGCCCTTCTCACAAGAGGAAACTTTAGCAGCTATCAAGTCACTGGCAAACAATAAATCCACAGGCCCAGGTGGTTTGGGAACAATTATTATAAAACTTTAGCACCAGTTTTAACCCCAGGCCTAGAGGAGGATTTAAATCTAGCATCATAATAACAATGTTTCCTGAAGAAATGCTAAATGCAACAATTATTGCTACTATCCCCAAAGAGAGAAAAGATACTAACAATCTTGCACATTTCTGCACAATGTCATTATATAGTGTTCTCAAACTCTACACAAAAATTGTAGCCACCAGACTGGCACCTAAATTACATTTTTTAATTAAACCAAACCAAGTAGGTTTCATTTGCAACAGGCAGGCTCCAGATGGTATAAGGAGACTTTGAAACTTACTGTAATAAAGATTGTTGAGTTTAAAGGCATGCCTTCTCTGCTCCTAGCCCTAGATGCAGAACATGTGTTCAATAGAGTTCATTGGGGCTTTTTTGACACCACAATGAAAAAATATGGTTATGATGGCTTTATTTGCAAGGCAATTTTAGCGCTGTACTCACAACCCTCCGCTAATGTGTTTATTAATGGTATATTGACAAAAACATTTTTATAAGTAATGGTACAAGACAAGGGTGCCTCCTATCCCCCTATAGTCTTTACTTTAGTGATTAAGCCCCTTTCAAAAGCCATAAGGTCCAATTCCAAGATAAAGGGATTCTTCAGCACAGAAAATAAAATTGGGTTTGTTTGCAGACAACATCATTATAATGATGCACAATGCTCCAAACTCTTTGTTAGAGGAAAACAAAGAGTTATTCAGAGAATCAGATATCAGCAGCGCTTCCTCATGTATATTCCTCCACCAAACAAGGGTGCCTCCGATCCCCCTATAGTCTTTACTTTAGTAAATGAGCCCCTTTCAAAAGCCATAAGGTCCAATTCCAAGATAAAGGGATTTTTCAGCACAGAAAATAAAATTGGGTTGTTTGCAGACAACATCATTATAATGCTCCAAACTCTTTGTTAGAGGAAAACAAAGAGTCATTCAGAGAATCAGATATCAGCAGCGCTTCCTCATGTATATTCCTCCACCAAACAGGCAATCACCCTTATGAAGTGCGACTTACCTACTACAAACGCTACGATCACAGTAGCTTGCAAGCCTTTGGGGCATTACATAGGCTCCCCTTGCCTCCTACGATATTCCCTCATTCGATGTGATGGTCAATTGCTTCCCTGATACTTATATCACAAGGAGCTTCATTCAATGTAACTTGTACATATCACCTCAAAATGAAAATGAAGCAAAAGCCTCTCATTGCGCAGATATAGTAAACATCTTAAAACTTTATTTTAAAAGTACACTCACGTGGTTTTGCAGGTACATGAGCATTTGGAAATTTGCAACGGGTTCCACCCCGCGTGGCCCCTCCTGGGCTAGCCACCGTGTGATCTCCCCTGTGCTGCAAGTTGTTCACTGGCCCCCGCATCCACGTGTGCTTCCTCTCATTCCGTTCCACCGTTCCTCACGCTGTCTCGCCTAGGCTCCTCCATTTGAACCAGGAAGTGTTATAATTTTTTTTTACATGGTAACTTACCGATTGGACAGAATTACTGCGATTGGACATAATTACAGCCGCAGAAACACTGGACGGGAATACGCATCCAGTTAGACTGGAGCAGTGTCTATCTGGATGACTATTGAGTCCTATTGGAGAAAAGCGCTATAGAAATGTTATTGTATATTGTACTATTGTCCTCCAGATAGACTTAAGTGGTTAAAATGCCAGTACTCCCCAAATTCATGTATTTGTTTAGTTCTTTACCATTTAGATGCCTGAAAGATTTTTCTTACAGTCTCAAAGATTAATTTAATTACTACATCTGGATAAATAAGAAACCCTGGATTTCCCTAGCTGCGATGACAAGGGAAGCCAAAGAGAGCAGAACTGGACTGCACTGTATTAAATCTTATTATAAGGCATCTATTATAGACCATCTCAGATACCAGTTGTCACCTTTAGCAGACAAAATTTGGGCTACTTTAGAGTCAGAACTAGTAGAACTCTTTTCCCTAAAATAACTCATGATAGCATGATAGGGAAACTAGTGTGGAAAGGTCAAATCTTACTAACATATTTACTATTTAGACGTTTCTAGATGCATAGATATATTTTGGGAAAAGAAACCCAAATCGGGAGTAGTGTTGGGCGAACACCTAGATGTTCGGGTTCGGGCCGAACAGGCCGAACATGGCCGCGATGTTCGGGTGTTCGAGCCGAACTCGGAACATAATGGAAGTCAATAGGGACCCGAACTTTTGTGCTTTGTAAAGCCTCCTTACATGCTACATACCCCAAATTTACAGGGTATGTGCACCTTGGGAGTGGGTACAAGAGAAAAAAAAAATTAGCAAAAAGAGCTTATAGTTTTTGAGAAAATCGATTTTAAAGTTTCAAAGGGAAAACTGTCTTTTAAATGCGGGAAATGTCTGTTTTCTTTGTACAGGTAACATGCTTTTTGTCGGCATGCAGTCATAAATGTAATACATATAAGAGGTTCCAGGAAAAGGGACTGGTAACGCTAACCCAGCAGCAGCACACGTGATGGAACAGGAGGAGGGTGGCGCAGGAGGAGAAGGCCACGCTTTGAGACACAACAACCCAGGCCTTGCATGAGGACAAGAAGCGTGCGGATAGCAATTTGCGTTTTGTCGCCATGCAGTCATAAATGTAATACAGATGAGAGGTTCAATAAACAGGGACCGGAAACGCTAACCCATCACAGATGTTCATTGTTCATGTTACTTGGTTGGGGTCCGGGAGTGTTGCGTAGTCGTTTCCAATCCAGGATTGATTCATTTTAATTTGAGTCAGACGGTCTGCATTTTCTGTGGAGAGGCGGATACGCCGATCTGTGACGATGCCTCCGGCAGCACTAAAACAGCGTTCCGACATAACGCTGGCTGCCGGGCAAGCCAGCACCTCTATTGCGTACATTGCTAGTTTGTGCCAGGTGTTTAGCTTCGATACCCAATAGTTGAAGGGTGCAGATGGATTGTTCAACACAGCTATGCCATCTGACATGTAGTCCTTGAACTACTATGTACGCAATAGAGGTGCTGGCTTGCCCGGCAGCCAGCGTTATGTCGGAACGCTGTTTCAGTGCTGCCGGAGGCATTGTCACAAATCGGCGTATCCGCCTCTCCACAGAAAATGCAGACCGTCTGACTCAAATTAAAATGAATCAATCCTGGATTGGAAACGACTACGCAACACTCCCGGACCCCAACCAAGTAACATGAACAATGAACATCTGTGATGGGTTAGCGTTTCCGGTCCCTGTTTATTGAACCTCTCATCTGTATTACATTTATGACTGCATGGCGACAAAACGCAAATTGCTATCCGCACGCTTCTTGTCCTCATGCAAGGCCTGGGTTGTTGTGTCTCAAAGCGTGGCCTTCTCCTCCTGCGCCACCCTCCTCCTGTTCCATCACGTGTGCTGCTGCTGGGTTAGCGTTACCGGTCCCTTTTCCTGGAACCTCTTATATGTATTACATTTATGACTGCATGCCGACAAAAAGCATGTTACCTGTGCAAAGAAAACAGACATTTCCCGCATTTAAAAGACAGTTTTCCCTTTCAAACTTTAAAATCGATTTTCTCAAAAACTATAAGCTCTTTTTGCTAATTTTTTTTCCTCTTGTACCCACTCCCAAATATACCCTGTAAATTTGGGGTATGTAGCATATAAGGAGGCTTTACAAAGCACGAAAGTTCGGGTCCCCATTGACTTCCATTATGTTCGGAGTTCGGCTCGAACACCCGAACATCGCGGCCATGTTCGGCCCGAACCCGAACATCTAGATGTTCGCCCAACACTACACGTGACCCGTTCGGCCAATCACAGCGCTAGCCGAACGTTCGGGTAACGTTCGGCCATGCGCTCTTAGTTCGGCCATATGGCCGAACAGTTTGGCCGAACACCATCAGGTGTTCGGCCGAACCCGAACATCACCCGAACAGGGTGATGTTCTGCAGAACCCGAACAGTGGCGAACACTGTTCGCCCAACACTAATCGGGAGCAGTAGGACTGTTCCAATGGTGTTAAAATTTTAACTCTGTACTCTAAAGATTTAAACCTAAAGCTATGGGTTAAAGCAGGAATCACAGATATTCGTAAGATTTTAGAGAAAAATACCCTAATGTAATTTGACAAAATAAAGGAAAAATTCAACCTACAACATAACAAGCTATTCACCTACTTTTGAGTTAGACATATCATGGGAACCTTTGTTATACTCACGCCGTCTATAGACCAAACAACTTTAAATATTCTATACAAACACGACCTTTCAAAACATATCCATCTCACACTTTTATGATATATTCAGTACAAAATATCTCCAAGGGGATATTAACGCAATCAACCAATGGGAAAAAGATTGAATGCCTAACTTAGTAAGCCTGTTTAAACGTTCCCACTGTACATCACATATACAGACAGTGCAAAAGACAATCTGGAGATGGTACTGCACTCCAACAAAACTATCTAATTTCAATAAATCCTATTTTCAATAAATCCAATTCCAATCTCTGCTGGAGAAACTGTGGGGAAGTGGGACCTCTCTATAATATCCTATGTGTACGCTGGGGGGGTCATACTTTCTGACCACCCAGCACAAAAAGGCTAAGAGCTGGATAATGGAAGAGGTTACACAGGCTGTCCAGAGCAACTGCAACTCTGGGCTTCTGATATCGCTACGAATAAAGCACAATGGCAGCGCAGTGCGCTGTTGCGCTGCCTTAGTTCGCACTGTGCTGCCTTAGCGGTAGCAAGTATTCAGACAGGTACAAGACAGGACTATAGATTGAAGCGTAACTGGTAGCAACCACAGCTCACAGTCACGTCCACAGAAGCAGAGCAATCTGGCTAACAACAGTCACTAGCAAGCAGCCATCCACCCAGGCAAGACTACAGGATAGAGCGTAACTAATAGAAACTGCAGCCTATAGTTACGTTCCCAGAAACTAGAGTAGCAGGAATACTACCAGTCACCAACGTGGTGATGGCAGAATCCAAGCTATCTGGATAATGGACTTCACTGATCCACCGCGGATGCAGCGAACGTCCATCAAGCATGGAACTAGGCAATACACAATGATAAGAAAAATAACAAACAGCTCAACTAATGGCTAAATATATATTAGCAAGTCTGCATATATATTTATCAAGAACTAGCTAAAGCACAAGTAATAAGGTCACATAGAACTACAATAACAGAATTATACAGAGTAACAAGGTGCCCAGTAGATCAGCGTAGTGACCACTATGACGGGAGGGGTATGAAATGGTAGGCAGACCTTTATGCTGGCATCAGCCAATGGATGCAGGTATGCAAATCTCCACACAGCTGAATGGTAATCACTCAATCCTGAGCTGGCTTGATTACCATTTGCTAGCTGGCTGTGAATGCAAAGGACCCCCATAAGAAATACATACAGAATTATGTAACAACATGCATGCAGGAAATCCAGGGCTATCTGGCCACAGCTCAGCTGCAACAAGCAATTGGTGGAATGATGACAGCATCCTGAGCCGCCCATAACTGCAGAGCGATTGCAAATGACTATGAGACCCATTGGAAATGCACAACCGAATGCAAGCAGATAAGCCAGAACTGTCCGTTTGCAGCTCCACTGCAATGGACAGAATACGCTGCAGGAGGGATCCTTACACTATGGCTACGCCCAAATATTAGACAGGTATTAGACAGGTGCAGAGACTAGTAGAAGTCATTCTTCTTGCCATGGCGTAGGGCAAAGTAAAGATGAGCTCTGAACTAGCTATTTTACACATGGGACATATGGGAGTAAAGGATATCCCTGTACATTGCAATATAGAATCCTGGTGACTCACTAACTGCTACTAGATCTGCAATCTTAAAATATTGGAGCAAACCTCAAGTCCCATTCTACCAACATATTATGGCCTACAAGGAAAGGTCCACACTTGTCAGTTTGAAGTAACCTTTATGATGGACGTGTCCAAAATACAAGTTCGGCAGGCATCAAGCAGCTGACATGTTTCGGACTTAACCGTCCTTAATCATAGCTCATCATCTTGAGCTATGATTAAGGACGGTTAAGTCCGAAACATGTCGGCTGCTTGATGCCTGCCGAACTTGTATTTTGGACACGTCCATAATAAAGGTTGCTTCAAACTGACAAGTGCGGACCTTTCCTTGTTTGCTGTATTCTCTGGTCCTGCCAACCAGGTCGAGCACTGCAGTTGAAGTGGTGGAGTGAAGCGGTGTTCACTTTGCAATCGATATTATGGCCTACATGCAATTAACTCTTTCTCCTAAGTTTTCTCCTAGGTGATAAAAAAAGGTTTTTTAATACACCAGCAAGCAAGAAAATACTCAAAATAATTTGGATAGCACTTTTTCACCTACTTTTTTTGATACTTTTTCAATTGCTAATTGATGAAAAGTTACTTTAATGGCTCAAGACAGAACCTTGAAAAAAATGTCTGAAACTCCATGTCACTATTTTGGTTCGCTCCTCCAAGTGATCATGAAAAAGAGCACCCCAGAATAATTAGTTGTTTTTATTATGTTAAAATGCTTACAAAATATTCTTTTTTTTTTTTACTATTCAGAAAAGTTTTATTGAACAGTTTAAGAGAAAATTACAACATAACATCATCAATTCTGGATAGATGTATGAAACAATCCAGTACGTACATAAGAAAGGGATAATGAATAGGTTACTGAAATTGGGGGGACGGAGTTGTAGAGGGGTTGATGGAATTAAAGGCTGCCACAAATCTAGGAGCGAGAATGTGTCGAAAAACCTTATAATATTGGGAGGAGAAGCCGTCTGGGCCTGGGGCTTTGCTTGCTTTAAGAGCAGAGGTCAGGGGCGTAGCAATAGGGATTGCAGAGGTTGCGACCGCATCGGGGCCCTTGGGCCAGAGGGGCCCTTAAGGGCCCTCCCTCAACTACAGTTTTAGCTCTCTATTGGTCCTGTGCTCATAATAATCACTTCAATAGATGCTTTGAATAGAGGTAATCATTAACAAACTGTTCCCCATCCTCTTCTAGCACCTCTGACACTGTAGTTGCCATTGGCAGGTTTTGGTGCGCCGTATCAATTGTTATGTATAGAGTGCTTGGGGGGCCCGATTGTAAAACTTGCATCGGGGCCCACAGCTCCTTAGCTACGCCACTGGCAGAGGTAGCTAGTAGGAATTCGTCTTCAGAGATAGGAGCAATGAGAGTTTCTTTGTCTTCAGGAGACAGGTTAAAGGGTTGACAAAATCTGTCCAGGAAAGCATGCATCCTGGTGATTCTGTCTGTTCCCCTGGGGTCTGGTGCTCCCTTTGGGTGCAAGTTATAGAGTTTCTCATAGAACTGTCTGAATTGCTCCACAATTTCTTCAGGAGCACACACCTTCTTCTGTGTTTTATCTGTAATAGTTGCAATGTTGGTCTTTAGAACCTGCTTCCTAAGAGTTCTGGCGAGGTACTTCCCTGGTTTGTTACCAAATTCGTAAAAGATACGCCTACTCCAGCAAACTTTCCGCTTGGCTTCAACCAAGAGGTATCTGGAAAGATAGTATCTAGCTGTCGTGAGTTCCTCCATCCTATCTGCTGCTAGGGATTGTTTATGAAGGCATTCAATTTCCTTCACTTTAGCAGATAAATTAGCTATAGCCTCTTCTTTTTCTCGTTTGAGATTCGCGCCCATGCGAATGAGTCTCCCCCTGACCACCACCTTATGAGCCTCCCAAACAGTAAGTGCGGAAGTGTCAGGATTTTGATTGAGAGTAAAATAGTCTGATAGAGCTGAGGATATTTCCTCAACTCTTGTTTTTTCAGCTAAGAGATGAGGATTAAGGCGCCAACACCATGTTTTAGTAGTCTGCTCTGGAAGACAGAGAGTGAGACTGACTGGAGCATGGTCAGATATACTCTTTACCCCGATTACAGTGGATTGGACCAAACCCAAATCTCTCTGAGATAAAAAGAGGTAATCGATACGAGAATGTTTATCGTGTAATTGGGAGAAGAATGTAAAATCTTTCTCCTTAGCGTGAGCAAGTCTCCATACATCAATTAAGGCCATTCTCTGTAACTGGAGCTTGATAGATTTGAGGGTCTTGTATGATAGGGTGGATGTACCATTAGAACAATCTATAAGAGGGTCCAGTGGTACATTTAAGTCCCCTCCCAGAATCAAAATACCTTGCGTAAAGTTTAAGAGCTTTGACAAAGTGGCGGTCAGGAAGGAGGCCTGTTTCACATTTGGGGCATAGACATTTGCAAGGGTAATGACTCTATCTCCTATTTTGCCTTTTATAAAAAGGAATCTCCCACCTGGGTCCAGCTGACTATCAAGCAGAGTGAAAGGTATATTGTGATTAATAAAAATAGAAACCCCTTTTGTCTTGGTAGTATCCGAAGTAGCGTGAAAGTTAGTGGGAAATCGTTTGTCAAACCTGGAAGGGATGTGGTTTGTACGTAGGTGTGTTTCTTGGAGAAAGGCGAAGTTCGCTTTCTCCCTTCTCAAAAAATCAAAAATCATAGCCATTTTCTCCAGTGTGTTCATCCCGTTAACGTTTAAGGAAACCATTTTCCATGTGAGGGAGTTCGATCTCGTGACCTCCATAACAGGTATGTGTTTGCTAATATTCCCACAGATCAGTGTTGGTAGGTAATATGTTATTAGAAGGGTTGAAGCAATGGGTAGACTGGAGGGGGAGTTTCCCCTTTCCCGCCCAAGGTGTCCCTTGCCCCAGTACAAGGGGGCTGAGGAGTTTGTTTGGTATACAGGCCTACCGAGGAGGTTCAGAAGGGATAGAGGGGGAGGGAACAGGCAAAGCAGAAAATAAAGCGTGAGAGATAAAAGGTAAATATACAGTAACCTATTAGTATAGGAGTTTAAGGAACTAGGCATCCCACGTGAGTACAGCATGGATTGATGCACTCACCCAATATGTGGGTAACCGTGTCAGTGTGACAGATAAACACACTGTTATGGGTTGTGAAAGGGTTCCGAGGTAATATGAGCTATACCCATGTGTATCATGTCTGCAGAGAGTGGAACCTGTATCCAGGCTGCCTGCCAAGCAATTTAAGGTTAACTTAGTGACAAACTATGAATATCAATTATAAACATGCGGATAGAAATATAACTGTCAAACATAAGTATATACATAACTTCCAGGAGTAACAATCAACATTGGAATAATCCCTCTCTCCACCCACCAGGAAGTGATAGGCCCCAGGTTTAAACCACAAAGAGACAAAATATTCTTTACGTGGTGGTGGTTCCTTGCAATTTCAACTGACTTGGTTTACCTGCAGTATTTTATATGATTCTTAGGAAGCATGTTTATCGAACTCAGAAATATGATTTAATAAATGGTATTTGCAGTGTTAGTACATTGTGGAACTACCCTATTCTTTAATTACAGCCTTGATTCTGTTCAAATACTTCTCTGCCAACTTTGCACAATTAGTCTGTGCAATATTTTCCAATTCCTGAGTCTTTACAGAACTATTTAGACTGAATGAGAACATTGCTAAACTGCAATCATTTAGTCATTTTACAGATGTTTAATATGGTTTAAGCTACTGGGAAACTCAATGGCATTCCTCTTTTTTTGTTTTTGCCTCTGTGTGGTCAATTGTGAAGTGTTAACTAGACTTTATGCCGTGGTATTTTTTATGTTTGCAGGCAAACCTTCTTTTTACTGACAGCTTTCTGGCAGTGCTTATCAGGATTTCCTCAATACCTTGACTATTTTTCCCCATCCACTTTTCATTGTACCTTGACTATTGCCCCAGTTGGAATAAGCAAAATAATTGCTAGCAGGTTTTTGAGATTTTTGTTGAACTTCATGTTGGATCACAAGAATGTTGCTTATTGGTTTTGATAAACTTGCAATACAGCCCAAGGCCAGTTAACCCATCTGGGTATGTTTATAGGTTGCTTGGGCAAGGAGTGCATTGTTGGAAGAGGTTATGGGCCAAAAAGAACTATCCATACTTGCTTGTACTGGTCTAAGCCTGCCACATGGCAAAATGAATTGCCAGGTTCACAAGAATCTTGCTAAGTGAGATTGGAGCCAACTCACTATGAGTCTGAACTGTTCAACTTACCCACTCATTCCTTTGCCCTGTCCCTGCTGAAGATAACCCCCTATGTGCTACCACATCCATGCTTTACTGTGGGCATAGTGTTATTTGGGTGGTGAGCTGTGGCTTTCAGAATCAGAATCAATTTATTTGGCCAAGTAAGTTTGCACTTACAAGGAATTTGACTTAGCAGTTACTTAACAGACACAAACGAAACAAGGACAGACAGTATATACAGTAGAGGAAATAATTATTTGATCCCTCACTGATTTTGTAAGTTTGTCCAATGACAAAGAAATGAAAAGTCTCAGAACAGTATCATTTCAATGGTAGGTTTATTTTAACAGTGGCAGATAGCACATCAAAAGGAAAATCGAAAAATAACCTTCAATAAAAGATAGCAACTGATTTGCATTTCATTGAGTGAAATAAGTTTTTGAACCCTCTAACAGTAAAAAACGTAATACTTAGTGGAAAAACCCTTGTTTGCAAGCACAGAGGTCAAACGTTTCTTGTAATTGATGACCAAGTTTGCACACATTTTAGGAGGAATGTTGGTCCACTCCTCTTTGCAGATCATCTCTAAATCCCTAAGGTTTCGAGGCTGTCTCTGTGCAACTCTGAGCTTGAGCTCCCTCCATAGGTTTTCTATTGGATTAAGGTCCAGAGACTGACTAGGCCACTCCATGACGTTAATGTGCTTCTTCTTGAGCCACTCCTTTGTTGCCTTTGCTGTATGTTTTGGGTCATTGTCGTGCTGGAACACCCATCCGCGACCCATTTTCAGTTTCCTGGCAGAGGGAAGGAGGTTGTCGTTCAGGATTTCACGATACATGGCTCCGTCCATTTTCCCGTTAATGCGATTAAGTTGTCCTGTGCCCTTAGCAGAAAAACACCCCCAAAGCAAAATGTTTCCACCCCCATGCTTGACGGTGGGGACGGTGTTTTGGGGGTCATAGGCAGCATTTTTCTTCCTCCAAACACAGCGAGTTGAGTTAATGCCAAAGAGCTCTATTTTGGTCTCATCAGACCACAGCACCTTCTCCCAGTCACTCACAGAATCATTCAGGTGTTCATTGGCAAACTTCAGACGGGCCTGCACATGTGCCTTCTTGAGCAGGGGGACCTTGCGAGCCCTGCAGGATTTTAATCCATTGCGGTGTAATGTGTTTCCAATGGTTTTCTTGGTGACTGTGGTCCCTGCTAATTTGAGGTCATTCACTAACTCCTCCCGTGTAGTTCTAGGATGCTTTTTCACCTTTCTCAGAACCATTGACACCCCACGAGGTGAGATCTTGCGTGGAGCCCCAGAGCGAGGTCGATTGATGGTCATTTTGTGCTCCTTCCATTTTCGAACAATCGCACCAACAGTTGTCACTTTCTCTCCCAGCTTCTTGCTAATGGTTTTGTAGCCCATTCCAGCCTTGTGCAGGTCTACAATTTTGTCTCTGACATCCTTGGACAGCTCTTTGGTCTTTCCCATGTTGGAGAGTTTGGAGTCTGCTTGATTGACTGACTCTGTGGACAGGTGTCTTTTATACAGGTGACTAGTTAAGACAGGTGTCCTTAATGAGGGTGACTAATTGAGTAGAAGTGTCTAACCACTCTGTGGGAGCCAGAACTCTTAATGGTTGGTAGGGGTTCAAAAACTTATTTCACTCAATGAAATGCAAATCAGTTGCTATCTTTTATTTAAGGTTATTTTTTCGATTTTCCTTTTGATGTGCTATCTGCCACTGTTAAAATAAACCTACCATTGAAATGATACTGTTCTGAGACTTTTCATTTCTTTGTCATTGGACAAACTTACAAAATCAGTGAGGGGTCAAATAATTATTTCCTCCACTGTATATATTACAAGTTGAGGACAGTATTTCAATTATAGTGGCTGTAAACAGGGTGAGAAGTATTCATTTTCAGTTATGTGCTGTAATGATTTTAGTCCTAGCAGATCTGGCCTGGTTCTGCATTAAGCATGGTTACCACCTGAGGGAAGAAGCTGTTCCTGTGCCTAGAAGTTTTAGTTGTGATTGACTGGTATCTCACTCCTGAAGGCATAAGCTGGAAGATGGAGTGAGCAGGATGAGAGGGGTCAGAGGCAATCTTGGTTGCTCTCTTTCTGCCCCTGCTAGCTTGAAGATCCTGCAGGGATGATAAGCTACAACAAATTATTATTTCTGCTGACTGGATATTACTCTGCAGTCTCACTTTTTCTAGCAAGAGCCGAACCTGACAGTCATAGATGATGCCATGATGGATTTCATGACCGCAATGTAGAACTGCACCATTACTTTTTGTGGTAGGGCAAACTTTTTCAGTTGCCTAAGGTGGTACATCCTCTGTTGGGCTTTCTTGATGATGGTGACAGTATTGTTGCCCCATTTTAGGTTTTTGGAGATTGTGGACTCAAGAAACTCAAGTTACTGTAGATCCAATTATGGTTAGGGGGAGGTGCTGGGGGAAGTTCTCCTGAAATCTATTATCATCTCCATAGTCTTAAAAACATTAAGTTCCAAGTTGTTGCTGCTGCACCAGGAAGAACACTGTCCCACTACATGCCTGTATGCAGACTCATCCCCATTTTGTATGAGATCAACTACTGTTTTGTCATCTGCAAACTTCAGAAGTTTTACAGACGGATCTGTAGAGATGCAGTTGCTTGAGTACCAGGGCCGGATTTGTACTTTCCAGTGCCCTAGGCCTGCAATCACCAAGCGCCCCCCCCCCCCCCCCCCCAAAAAAAAAAATTGTCCAACACTCTGACTAGCGAGCATTGGTTTCAATGGCCTCATCTCAGTTGTGCTGCTTTGCCCCCCATTCAACAAATAATTCCTGTAATTTGCGCTCCTGCCCGAATGTGCACAGCAGCCGATAGTGTTCTGGGTATGCATACTTGAGAAATGACGCTGATGTATGACCGGTACTTGTCAAGAATGCCTAACACTGTACCGGCCTCGGTTGCTGTGCACATCTGGGCAGGAGCGAGAAATTACAGGGAGTGCGAGTGACCAGAGCATGAGCTGCTTCTTTGTCCTCTGTGCGACTGGCTGCAGTCGGAGCCACAAACAGGTGGCAGGGCAGTGCAATGGAGAGAAGCCCATCCAAAACAGAGAACAGGTAAGTAGCAAACATCCTGTCAGGACCCACTTTGGATGTTCTGTTGTAATTAGAGCGGACCTGAACTCAGAAGTTCCTCTCTGCTCTAAAAGATACGCAACAACATAACCTTTAAATAAAACATTTCTTTGTTACAGCTGATACAAATCCTGCAATAAATCTGCAGTGTGTCTACTTCCTGCTATTATGGAAGCAGACATATTTTTAACATCCTGTGCTTTCAAATGAGCTTAGCTGTTTTGGTAGTCAGGTGACACAGTGTAGAGATTAACCACCCTGGCGTTCTATTAAGATCGCCAGGGCGGCTGCGGGAGGGTTTTTTTTAAATTAAAAAAAAACTATTTCATGCAGCCAACTGAAAGTTGGCTGCATGAAAGCCCACTAGATGGCGCTCCGGAGGCGTTCTTCTGATCGCCTCCGGCGGCCAAAAGTAACACGGAAGGCCGCAATGAGCTTACTTCGTCGCCATGGCGACGAGCGGAGTGACGTCATGGACGTCAGCCGACGTCCTGACGTCAGCCGCCTCCGATCCAGCCCTTAGCGCTGGTCGGAACTATTTGTTCCGGCTGCGCAGGGCTCAGGCGGCTGGGGGGACCCTCTTTCGCCACTGCTCTCGGCGGATCGCCGCAGAGTGGCGGCGATCAGGCAGCACACGCGGCTGGCAAAGTGCCGGCTGCGTGTGCTGCACTTTATTTGAACAAAATCGGCCCAGCAGGGCCTGAGCGGCACCCTCTGGCGGTACTGGACGAGCTGAGCTCGTCCATACCGCTAAGGTGGTAAATTACAACTTGTAACACAGAGGAGGGGGAATTAGACAGGCTCTCGAAATACATACAGGGTACATTTGTCTGTTTTCCTTCTGTCCTGTGCAAGAGTTCAGCTCCACTTTAAAGCATCTGAATAACATTTATTTATATTTGCTGAAAAATCTATGCATCTCTTTTGAATGCTGAATGTACATATGGTGATGTGCTCTAACATATTGACAGTATACGGGAACAAAGTCTGAAGAAGACTTATTTAAATTGCCTTTAAAACGTTTTTTAGGGTAAATGAGGCATGTAACATCATTTTTTTTAATGATGAGGGGACTTAAAATCCCTCTCTCTTTCTCTCTCAGATGGGAAATCCGAGTTTGCTCGGACAGTGCTATCTAGATTTTAAAAAATATCCGAATTGCTATTCAAAGTTTGGATAGTGGAAAAAGTTCAGATTATCTGGGTAGTTTGGATACCCAAATATTGGATGAGCACCACTGCTCAGGTGTCATTTAAAATGACAATTTAGCAATGAAAGGGAAGAAAACAGTATTTTTTATCCTGCAGTCTCATAGCTGGAGGACAGAAAATGAGTCAGGAAAGACAATTGTAGTAGGGGTGGATGAACACCCTGTAGAAAAAGTCACAGGAGACAAAAAACGGGAGCCAATAGTGCAATATGTCAATGACCACAATAAAAGAAAATAAATTAGAAGCACTACTCACAAAGGGAGGTTGCTGGGGGCAACAAACCACAGGAAGCAGGTGGAGACAATAAACCCGACTCCACTCGGGGTGGTCCTAGCCAGAACCGGAAGGATGGTCGCTCTCTTAGTGAAAAAAGGGGGACAGAGTCCACTGTGGGGACTCCACTGGTGGTCTGCCACCTCCCCTCGGACAGGATGTGTTCGGGGGTGTACTTAGCACGTAAAAGGGAAAGAGGCGCCCTGGTGTAATAAAAGCATCTAAAATCAGCTTAAAATCGAAAAGTGATATGAGGTAGCTTACCTCAATGACGAAACCTCTGTAGTTAATAGAAGGGATTTTTATTAGCACAGGCAACGCGTTTCGCGGGTCTCGGCCCGCTTCATCAGGCCAGTAAAAGTGCCTACAATAGCAACAAGAACTCCTCAATATACTTGTACATGTATATCAAACATAATGGTAAAAAATGTTCTACCAAGATCATAAACATTGCGTCATATCATATTGATCAAATTTTTAGAAGCGTTTTTGTACATGCATAATGTTTTTTTTATAAATTATTATGATGTAAGAAAGAGTAATACTGATAATAATTGTTAGCAGTAAAGATACTAATCGCAATTAGTGATGGGCCGAACAGTTCGCCTGGCGAACCCCCCCTGGACCCCCACCACCCCCGGGCCACAACGACCCGGAGCAGCACGCCCGCGCCACCCGGTGGAGCGCGCCCCAGACCACGCCCCCGCCGTCGGGCACCCCCCGCGCACAAGCGCGATGCCACTCATGACGTCACGCACATGCGCAGAGAGCGCCCGGCAACAGGAGCGCGATCCAGGACGCGCCCCGCCGTGCAGCGCAGGCGCACCACCCTGGGCCACTGCGACCTGGTAGTAGCAAGAGGCCCATGGATTTAGAGATGCTCGCCGGCGAACGGCTCGGGAACCGCTCGCCACATCTCCAATCGCAATAAAGGAGGAAAACTTAATGTCTCTAAAAAAAATAAAAAATAAAGAGGAGTAGATTAACCACCTGCGGACCGAGCGAGTATAAATCTACGGCGGGCAGGGGGCACTGCGGTCCTGACAGGACGTAAACTCTACGTCCCATTGACCGCGCGCCCCAGCCCGTCCGCGTCGCTCGGTCCGCTCTGCCCCCTCCGCAATCAGCTGCCCTGCCGCCACTATGACGGCAGAGCACTGCGAGCTGGGCAGGAGCCGTTTTCATTGGCTCCTGGCCCTGTCATTCATGTAAACCATTCCCATTGGCTTACATGAAGTGACAGGGTCAGGAGCCAATGAAAGCGGCTCCTGACCGGTGCACAGCACTCTGCCGTCATAGCAATGGCAGAGAGAGCAGCCTGCGGCGGGGACAGAGCGGCGTGTACGGCGGGAGCGGCGGTAACTTGCGGCGATTCGTCGGGAAGCGGCGGTTTTCTGGACCAGCACCCTCTGGTCCTTAAGGGGGCAGAGGGTGCTGGTCCAGAAAGGGTTAAATAAAAATAATAATTATAACAATAGTCTCTGCTTTATAAAAATAAATAATAAGTATCAACATTGTTGGTAACATTAATAATCCATAGTAAAAGTATATCGCTCATAAAATCATAGTGAATCTACTATGAATTTATAAAGACACAAATAACAATTAAGACTTGGCCAGCTATTGAATATAAATATACACAAATATACACATAAGTCAGACTAAGGTGGTATCTCATAGCTACATAAGTTATTCGATCACAGCGCTAGTTGCTCTTTAAAAAATAGGGAGCCTCTGCAGGGGGCTCTGCAGAGCTGTGTTAAATAACTTCTGTAGTGTTTGAACAGCATGCTCGCTGAAAAAGGGGCGGTACCGGAAGTTATTGATGACGTTATCACACAAAGGGCCGCCCACCGGAAGTACTGGCGGCACCATTTTGGTTCTGGGCGATGTATAGGGAAAGGCTATTGAATGCCAGCACTTTGCTGTTATAATAGAGAACATCCAGATGCTGGGGGAAAAAGGTTTAGTGATGGACACTAGATGGCAGCAGTGTTAACAATTCTTCAGTATAGATAGTGCTGGAGAAATATTTGGTACTAGCCGACCCGTGGCGTACCATACGCCGCATAAGAGGGTAGAGGGCAGGAAGGGGGTATTGGGCACAGCGGCAGGGAGGGGGGTTGGACCCCCCCTCAACTGGGTCCCCCATGTGTGCTCTACCTCCAGCCTAAGCTCAGCAGGAACCGCCCCCCCCCCTCACCTGGGTCCCCCATGTGCACTCCCCCTCCTGCTTAAGCACAGTAGCAGCCGCCACTATTAGTAAGGGGCAGCGGGCGGGGATGACTCACCTCTTCCGTGTTCCATCGTGCGTTCCACTGTCGTCACTTCCTGCAATGCCGCACACTGTATTGGTGTAATTTGCCTTTTTAAAACAGAAGGAAATCTGCAATAATTCAGCTTTAAGTGAACATTTGTGGTTACCCACAATGCACTGCTACTAAATATGCAAATTACCCCTTTTCCCCCTTGGTAAGCCAAGCAAGCATCCAGAGCCGCTGGTGTATAGCAAGCATATAGCTTTAAATTTTACACAGTCATATCAAACCCACATGTAGACAGCTTGTTTCAGACTTTTGGTCCTCATCAGTACATGGCAGGGATTGATACAGCTGTATGAGATAGGGCTTGGACCAGTACAACAGAGTAACCAAGCAGCTCAGGGTGACCCAAACCACTCGGAATGTATAGGGGGATAAAAGGGACCAAAAAGACCTCCTACTAAAAAAAGCAAAGCTTGATGTAATTTGCCTTCCTAAAACAGAAGGAAATGTGCAATAATTCAGCTATAAGTGAACATTTGTGGTTACCCACAATGCACTGCTACTAAATATGCAAATAATTCCTTTTCACCCTTGATAAGTCAAGCAAGCCTATAGCTTTAAGTTTTACACAGTCATATCAAACCCACATGTGACAGCCTGTTTCAGACTTTTGGTCCTCATCAGTACATTGCTTAGTAAGCCAAGCAAGCATCCAGAGCCACTGGTGTATAGCAAGCATATCGCTTTAAATTTTACACAGTCATATCAAACCCACATGTAGACACCCTGTTTCAAACTTTTGGTCCTCATCAGTACATGGCAGGGATTGATACGGCTGTATGAGATAGGGCTTGGACCAGTACAACAGAGTAACCAAGCAGCTCAGGGTGACCCAAACTACTAAGAATGTATAGGATGATAAAAGAGACCAAAAAGCCCTCCTACTAAAAAAAGCAAAGCTTGGTGTAATTTTCCTTCTTAAAACAGAAGCAAATCTGCAATAATTCAGCTATAAGTGAACATTTGTGGTTACCCACAATGCACTGCTACTGAATATGCAAATTATCCCTCTTTGCCCTTGGTTTAATATGACACTACTTCTTGCTTGGACCAGCCCCTTCTTCTTGCTTGGACCAGCCCTGGGGGCAGGGCGCTACTTCTTCTTCTTGTTTGAAGGTTGAGGCACTTACTCTATTATATAATTACTATTCCCCCTCCAGGCCGCCATGGATAGTGGGGGAATGATATAATTCTGCTTCCAGCGATTGCTGGAGGTCGAATTATTGTGTTTTTTAAGCAACTTCGGCTCCGTCTTCTGACGGCGCCGACGTTACTCACTGAGCGCCGCTATAGACTGATTCCCATTACAGTCTATGGCGGCACTCACTGCGCCCAAATCTAGCAGTGCTGAAAAGCACTGCTCCACGACCGCTTTGCAGTATTGGTTTTTTGACCCTGCATAGTTTGACATGCGAAAGCAAATGCATATTTGCATGAGCATTGCCTCATGAATAGTCAATTAGGCCAGATTTGCAAAGCCAGACTTGCTAGGGTTAAGCCTCCTTTCCACAGACTGTTGATAGGCAGTGAAATGCCTCTCAAACTCTCTCAACTGCTCACTGCTGCCTAGTAACTGCTTGTTGCTGCCTGATAACTGCTTGTTGCTGCCTGATAACTTCTTACTTGTGCCTGGTAACTGCTTGCTGAGCACACAGCTCAACAGTCCGTGGAAAGGAGGCATCAAACTTGGTCTTTGAGCACGCATACATTTTCTCATGCAAAGTACTTCTTCTTCTTGCTGGACGGTTGAGGCCCTTATTCAATTATGAATAGCCAATTAGGCCAGATTTGCAAACCCAGACTTGCTAGGGTTAGGCCTCCTTTCCACGGACTGTTAATAGGCAGTGAAATGCCTCTCAAACTCTCTCAACTGCTCACTGCTGCCTGGTAACTGCTCACTGCTGCCTGGTAACTGCTCACTGCTGCCTGGTAACTGCTCACTGCTGCCTGGTAACTGCTCACTGCTGCCTAGTAACTGCTTGTTGCTGCCTGATAACTGCTTGTTGCTGCCTGATAACTTCTTACCTGTGCCTGGTAACTGCTTGCTGAGCACACAGCTCAACAGTCCGTGGAAAGGAGGCCTCAAACTTGGTCTTGAGCACGCATACATTTTCTCATGCAAAGTACTTCTTCTTCTTGCTGGACGGTTGAGGCACTTACTGAATTATATATATAGATTTGTGCTTGTTATAAAAGCTATTCTTTAAACATAGGCGATTGTTAGTAATAGGTGGCTTATAGTGGATTCTCAAGGTTGGTCTGAACTTCACTATCTCAATTGGAACCAATTTTACTAATTACATTATATTAATAATACTAAAATAGTGAATAATAATTATCATTATGCTAAATTATTACAAATTATTACAAAATGCTATAAGTGCATATTGTTGGTATCAGGTGGGGTATCATAATTTGCTCATAGATTTATTAACAAATGTGCATGAAATAATATTTTTTGTTATGAAAAATGATAAAAATAATACATATAAAAAAATTAATATATCATAATAAATAAATATGTTTCAGAGACATCATTATAGTGCCGTCATATATGCATAGTGTGTGTTGTGCTTGTCATTTAATAGCTACTAGCTCATAAGGGTTACTATTGGGAAAAAGAAACTGGAGAGGTGGAGGAGACAGTTGGAAACTGAAAGGTGTATTGGTCTTCCAAGGCTTATGATGCGAACTCCCATAATGTACATAGGAGTTCGCATCAACCTTCTTGAAAAAAGTTTTTGATTTGACCACCCCATCCACAATGTACAGTGTCACATCTAGATAGTCGATGGTAAGTGGGTTTGTGTCCATGGTGGATTTTAGTCCCCAATCATTGTTATTGATGGATTCTACAAAGTTCTCTATGGTGATGGTCTCTCCTTCCCACACGAGGATGATGTCATCTATATATCTATAGTACTTTATAATATTATTGCGATATGGAGTTTGGCTCAAAAATAATTGTTCAAAGATACCCATCGTGAGATTTGCGAAGGACGGAGCTAGATTGGCCCCCATCACTGTACCCCTGGTTTGTAAATACGTTGTTTCCTGACATCATCCTCGTGTGGGAAGGAGGTCCAGCTCACTATACGTATCCCCATAAGATATACTATTTCCCAACTCTGTCCATACATAATTTCCCATTGGACCAGATACTTACACTTCCTAGTTTCCAACTGTCTCCTCCACCTCTCCAGTTCCTTTTCCCCAATAGTAACCCTTATGAGCTAGTAGCTATTAAATGACAAGCACAACACGCACTATGCATATATGACGGCACTATAATGATGTCTCTGAAACACATTTATTTATTATTATATATTAATTTTTCATAACAAAAATATTATTTCATGCACATTTGTTAATAAATCTATGAGCAAATTATGATACCCCACCTGATACCAACAATATGCACTTATAGCATTTTGTAATAATTTAGCATAATAATTACTATTATTCACTATTTTAGTATTATTAATATAATGTAATTAGTAAAATTGGTTCCAATTGAGATAGTGAAGTTCAGACCAACCTTGAGAATTCACTATAAGCCACCTATTACTAACAATCGCCTATGTTTAAAGAATAGCTTTTATAACAAGTACAAATACCAAATATTTCTCCAGCCCTATCTATACTGAAGAATTGTTAACACTGCTGTCATCTAGTGTCCATTTACTAAACCTTTTTCCCCCAGCATCTGGATGTTCTCTATTAGAACAGCAAAGTGCTGGCATTCAATAGCCTTTCCCTATACATCACCCAGAACCAAAATGGTGCCGCCAGTACTTCCGGTGGGCGGCCCTTTGTGTGATAACGTCATCAATAACTTCCGGTACCGCCCCTTTTTCAGTGAGCATGCTGTTCAAACACTACAGAAGTTATTTAACACAGCTCTGCAGAGCCCCCTACAGAGGCTCCCTATGCTAGATGATCTTTTTCTATTTGGTAAGTGCTCTGACTCTCATTCCATCAGACCACCTAACGCTCCCCCTGCTGTTCACCCACCATACTCAAACTTAGCACAATGAAATGCTGTGTCTTTTCTTTTAGCCTATTTGTGACCAGTCTATTTTTTAGCCGGTTCAGCGCCGCAGTCCGAAAATCTCATGCATCCGAGCAACGTTCACCTCCCATTCATTCGCCTATAACTTTATTGCTACTTATCACAATTAATTGATCTAGATCTTGTTTTTTCCACCACTAATTAGGCTTTCTTTGGGTGCTACATTTTGCTAAGAATTATTTTTTTCTAAATCCATTTTAACAGGAAGATTAAGAAAGAAATGAAAAAAATTCATTATTTCTCAGTTTTAGGCCATTATAGTTTGAAATTAATATACGCTACCGTAATTAAAACTCATGTATTTTATATGCCCATCTGTCCCGGTTATTACACTATTTAAACGATGTCCCTATCACAATTTATGGTGCCGATATTTCATTTAGAAATAAAGGTGCATTTTTTCAATTTGCGTCCATCACTATTAATAAGCTTATAGTTTTAAATAATATAATAACACACTCTCTTGACGTGCATATTTAAAAAGTTCAGACCCTTGGGTAACTATTTATGTTGTTTTTGTTTTTTTTATTGTATTTTTTTTATTTTTTTTTAATAAAAAATGTATGTGGGTAATTTTTGGTGTGGGAGGGAAACTGTTTGTTTTACATGTAAAATAATAGTTTTCTTTAATTAAAAATGTATGTGGGTGCAGTTTACTATTTGGCCACAAGATGGCCACAGGGAAAAAATTCCTAGATGCGAACGATTTCGCATCCAGGAACTAAAGATCAGAGGAGTTGTTTCCTGGGGGCAGAAATACCGCGCTCTCTGGAGAGAAAGCGCCGGTATTTCTGCGGGGAGGTTAGATCGGTGAATGGGAATTATATTCCCATTCACTGATCGGGGGGCTAGCAGGGGGCGGCGGGTACGCGCGCGGGCGCGCGCCCGATCGCGCGCACCACGCAGGGGAAGATGCAGTGCCTATCTGGACGAGAAAGCTCGTCCAGATAGGCCGAACTGGTTAAAGAGCAACTAGCGCTGTGATCGAATAGCTTATGTAGCTATGAGATACCACCTTAGTCTGACTTATGTGTATATTTATATTCAATAGCTGGCAAAGTCTTAATTGTTATTTGTGTCTTTATAAATTCATAGTAGATTCACTGTGATTTTATGAGCGATATACTTTTACTATGGATTATTAATGTTACCAACAATGTTGATACATATTATTTATTTTTATAAAGCAGCGACTATTATTATAATTTTTTTTTTATTTAATCTACTCCACTTTTTTTTTTTTTTTTTTTAGAGACATTACGTTTTCCTCCTTTATTGCGATTGGAGATGTGGCGAGCGGTTCCCAAGCCGTTCGCCGGCAAGCATCTCTAAATCCATGGGCCTCTTGCTACTTCCGGGTCAGGGTGGTGCGCCTGCGCTGCCCGGCGGGTCGCGTCCTGGATCGCGCTCCTGTTGCCGGGCGCTCTCTGCGCGTGTGCGTGGCGTCATGAGTGGCGTCACGCTTGTGCGCGGGAGAGTGCCCAACGGCGGGGGCGCGGTCTGGGGCGCGCTCGCCGGGTGGCGCGGGCGTGCTGCTTCGGGTCGTTGCGGCCCGGGGGTGGTGGGGGTCCAGGGGGGGTTCGCCAGGCGAACTGTTCGGCCCATCACTAATTGCGATTAGTATCTTTACTGCTAACAATTATCATCAGTATTACTCTTTCTTACATAATAATAATAATTTATAAAAAAAACATTATGCATGTACAAAAACGCATCTAAAAATTTGATCAATATCATATGACACAATGTTTATGATCTTGGTAGAACATTTTTTACTATTATGTTTGATATACATGTACAAGTGTATTGAGGAGTTCTTGTTGCTATTGTAGGCACTTTTACTGGCTTGATGAAGCGGACCGAGACCCGCGAAACGCGTTGCCTGTGCTAATAAAAATCCCTTGTATTAACTACAGAGGTTTCGTCATTAAGGTAAGCTACCTCATATCACTTTTCGATTTTAAGCTGATTTTAGATGCTTTTATTACACCAGGGCGCCTCTTTCCCTTTTACGAGTCAGGAAAGAGTTAACTAAAGAACAGAAGAGACCACTGCTAGCTAGGGTAAAAAAAGAAGTCATAACAGTCATAAATTAGGATTAGATAAATTAACAACTGCTGAGGTCAGTGTCAAAGCTGTAAAAGAGGCGAAGAAACTGCAGAGCTCACTGATGTTTGGGAATGCCTGCATTAAAACTCAGCGGAACTTAGTTCTATCTGCTTTGTAATGTAAATTTTTGGTATTTCTCACATCGATCTGTAAGTCCATCATAGAAAGAAATGGATTATCAGATGACCGTTATGATTGGTCCTGATTGTTTTAACACATCAGGAAGTGAGAGAGAGATGCAAGAATTGGGGAACTCTGGAATTCAGCTATTAGTGCAGAGCAGGGCGCTGGATGGCTGCGCTGCAGGACCAGAAGAAATGATTTACTTTGACATATGACCTCTTCTCTCTCCAAGTCATGCCGCCCTTCTTATCTTACCTAATTTTATCGCCCTAGGCCGTGGCCTTTCCGGCCTTTCCAGAAATCCGGCCCTGTTGAGTACAGTAATTTAAGCAGTGGGGGATCACATGGCCCTGGGGTGCTCCTGTACTGTCCTGTTTCCCTTGCCTAACTTGGTGTCTCCTGTTCGTCAAGAAATTGGTTATCCATTTGAAGATGGATTTCAGATAAGCTATTATCAGTTTTTTGAATGCTTTCATGACTTTCTTACATTATAATAAAAAACCCCCACCAATTCAACATGTTTCAGCAAAAGCATTGTAATCACATATGAAAAATAATAAATGAGAGCCTTGTGCTCTCCTAGTCAGTCAGTCAGTCAGTCAGTTTTTTCGGCAGATAGATGGCTCGATAGATAACTTCCGACAGGTCCGCTCTGATTTTGATCATTTTTCTGATCCGTTTTCTCATAGAAGTGAATGGAAATAGATCAGGAAAATGATCAGAAAATTGATTGGAAAACGAACAGAAAGTAAATCTACAAAAAAAAACTAATTGTGTATTCCCAGATTTATATTTCAAAAAGAAGAGGACTGTAGCATGGTGTCAGATTGCTGTATACCCTAGAAAATCATATATAAGCTTGAGTATGTGACACTACTTTGTATGGTTCTGACGTAGTTCTGAAACATGCCTGAAGAAGAAACTGAATGTTTCGAAAGCTTGCAGAAAAATCTTGTACAGTTAGTCATTAAGGTATCACCAAAACAACTTTTGTTTCTCTCCATGACTATTGACTATACTGGACCAAACGCAATAGAATTTTCAAGGTCCTTTTGGAGAAGTTCACTTTAGCCTTTCATTACATAGTTACATAGTTACATAGTTACATAGTTATTTTGGTTGAAAAAAGACATACGTCCATCGAGTTCAACCAGTACAAAGTACAACTCCAGCCCGTCCCCCACATACCCCTGTTGATCCAGAGGAAGGCGAAAAACCCCCCACAAGGCATGGTCAAATTAGCCCCAAAAGGGAAAAATTCCTTCCTGACTCCAGATGGCAATTAGGAGTGGCTTTCTACTGCAGCCCTCCCATGGAAACCAAATTTTTGAACTAGCTGTGCTATTGTTGTCACATGCTCACAGTGACCACTCTTTACCATGCATTTGTGTAACTGGTTCAAATTTGCCATGGGCCATTCTAGCCAGGTTTCTTTTCAGTGTTATACTCAGTTTGGAGAGGCAGCTTGATCCAGGAACAGTCCTTGTAGATTCCTAGAAGTTCCAGATAATTTCCATGTCTTTTTTTACTGTGCTTTTAGGTATTGATAAGGCCTTTGGATTACTTATCAATCTTTTGACTTGTGTCTGTCTACAGATTTACTTCTGATGTATTTTGATAATACAGTTACAACCCTAGTTGATTGTTGGCATTCATTTGCACTACTAAGCACTGGAAGGCTTTTGAATTTCAGTTTTAATTAAAAAAATACATAACAAAAATATACTAAAGTATATAGCAAACTAGTTGTGTTGACAATATTTCAAGTCCAATCTTTTAAAATGACACTATTCTGTAAATATCTCTATAGAACATGTGTGGAATATGTCTGTTGCAGTCATTATGTACTGCAAATTGGCTTCTTGTTTCTTCATAGTTATACCCAATCATAAGATGAAAGTGGAAAAAAAAACATCTTGAGTTGGATTTTTTTTTCATACATTTTTCATTGGATATATGATAATTTTGATTTTAGCATTTTCTGCCCATAATTAAAATGTGCATGTATAGTGCCTGGATGCATTGTTTCAAGAACATTTGGCAGCCACCATGTGTAATATTAAAAAAAAATGACAGCTTTTAATTTTTTTAAATGTATCATCCTATATTTACAAAGCATCGACATATTATATATGCATATAACGTAGATGACAAACAACCACAAGAGTGTGGCACTAGCGATTAACAGTAAAATCTTACAATCAATGATCAATATTTTGTATGAGTAACTGACCATAAGTCGCATAGCTATCTGTAGTCTAGTTAAAGTCAGCTAAATGATATTCTCTCAGTCTATCGTTTTAGATAATTTAATTGCATAAGAAACACAGACCTAGGAAAGGATATGCTTGACCATTGATATGTCTTCATGTTCAAAGGCAATATTTTATACTTAATGACCTAGATCAAACTCTGGCTGAACCTCTAAGCTTACATTAGTACTTATTATAAAATTATTCCTCAAGATATCACACTTTTTCTGTACTTTACGGCACAAATTACATAAGAAATAGAGCTGAATAGAGGTCTAACCGGAGACAGAGGCTTTTGTAGTTCATTTCCACATAATGATACGCAGGAAGTGTTGGCCATAATGTGGTGAGTTATGAGTTGTGCTCTGGGCTCTGAGTTTGCAGCCAGAGAACATGGCCATTAAATGCTGAGGATGATGAGATGCCCTTAGAAAAAGGTGATCTCCACAAATTATTTTCATTGCTAGGAGTGACATTTCTAAAGCTCTTTGTAGTACTCCAGCTACATTTAACTTGGATAAAAGAAAGAGATGTTCATCCCATCATGACAGTGACAAAGATGTATCTGACAAATTCCCTTTGTTTATCCAGCATAGTTTTGACTTGATAAAGAGAAATCATTAGCACATTGAAATACTATAAGCACCGCAGGTCAAGATGAGATGCAATCTGCAAATTACATTATAGATCTTCGATCTTGATAAATGCAAAATACTGTCTTACAGACAGCACACTAGATGCTAACATGGTGGTATTTCTAGCCATGTGTGCAGGTTTAAAAGAATATACATACTAAGCTCTACAGTTTATGTTGTTGTTTATTTTTTGTTTGTGTTTTTTTTCCACAGCAGTCTAGTTCAGGAATGGGTTTTTTGTAAACCTATGCAAACATTTTGTTAAGTGAATCGAAAAGTGCTCTCTCTCTCCCATTCAAAGATAATTACAAGCAAAACTGATAGTTTTATACAGCTGCTTCAGTTAACCTCCTTGCCGGTTATCCCGAGCTCAGCTCGGGGTAACCTGCCTAGGAGGATTTCTCAGGCCCCGCTGGGCCGATTTTCAATTTTTTTTTCCCTATACGCAGCTAGCACTTTGCTAGCTGCGTGTGGTACGCGATCGCCGCTGCTACCCGCCGTGCCGAGCCGCACCCCCCTCCCAGACCCCTGCGCAGCCTGGCCAATCAGTGCCAGGCAGCGCTGAGGGGTGGATCGGGATTCCCTCTGACGTCCCGACATCCATGACGTCCATCCATCCACGACATCCATGACGTCATCCCGCCCCGTCGCCATGGCGACCGGGGAAGCCCAGCAGGAAATCCCGTTCTGTACGGGATTTCCTGCTTACTCTGATCGCCGGAGGCGATCGGAGTGGGTGGGGGGATGCCGCTGCTCAGCGGCTATCATGTAGCGAGTCCTGGGCTCGCTACATGATTTAAAAATTATTTTTTTTTAAAGTGCTCTGCTGCCCCCTTGCCGCGGGAATTGGACCGGCAAGGGGGTTAATACTCAGCTGACGCCAGGATTCTTTTACAAATGTAATAATACATTTTGTTTATCTGTACATAATTAATCTATATCAACCAACAAACCTCAGTGATAAAACATCCCTATAAAGAAACAACTTTATTCTAATAAAGTAAAATAATTCTGAAATTGGATCAATATTTTACTGGGCTTGTAATAATAATAATAACATAAAGCCTTAGACCAGTCAGGGCGTCTGTGTTGAACCTTGTGCATCTCCAAAAATCCCTACTGTGGGCATGTTAGTATGAGAGCTATACCATGTAACAATTGGAAAAAGGTATGTCCAGGCTGGTCCCAACCTCTTATTTCCCACTGTTTCTGGTATGCAGTTTGAAAGTTTGCATTCAATGCCTGCTATGCAAGTTTTAGGTGCCTTTGTTTTCTGGACAAATGCTCTCTTTCCAGGTCCTTGTGATAAGCTTTCACCTATGTCCAGCTCGGGACTGATCTCACATCTGTCATCTGTGCTATCTGATGCCTTACATAAAAAACATATTTATGTTTTTGACATCTTGAAAATTGAAAAAAAAAAACTTATATAAAAAAAATCTGCAATGTTTTTTTTTCTGCATTGTTAAGAGAGCAGGTGTCAGGCTGGCAGCAGGCCTGTCTGCCATTCCTGATGGTGGTGGTGCCACCAATTCCACTGCAGAGCCATGCAGTGGAGGTTTGCAAGCAATGAAATGCAGGCTACCTGAAACTCCATCAAGGTGTCTGAAGAAAGAAGAATGAGTAGGGAGGGTGGTGGTGGTGGCTAGTATGTGTGAACTGGCACCCTTCTTTTTTTTTTTTTTACCTTGTTGGACAAAGTTAATGTTGAAACATTGAAAAATACATATATAACATATTTGTATTTTTGACATATTGAAAATTGAAAAAAAAACTTATTTATAAAATTCTGCAATGTTTTTGTTTCTGAATTATTAAGACAGCAGGTGTCAGGCTGACAGTAGGCCTGCCTCCCAATCGTGTTGGTGGTGCTACCAATTCCACTGCAGAGTCTAGCGTGGAGGCTTGCAAGCAATGGAATCGCTTCTCGACCTTTTGGCTAAGATCGAGTATAGTATCTCTTTTAGCAGTTTCAGAGGAAGTAAGCTCTGACACCCGGGGGGGGGCACCTTGAACGAGTGATCGGGGGAAGGGTCGCCCCAGATCCTCTAGTAGAGATGCCTGCACCAAAAGCAAAGGGGGAGGTTCCCCTCTGGGGGCACAATGGAAAAGTGGGGCCCGGGGCCACCCATGCACGTTTTTGTGGGCTGTTTATGTGCTTTCACTTTTTCCGTGCATGGGCAGAGAGCCTTACTTACCCCTAGTCACTAGTAGAAGGGGAGGCAAGGGTGTAGCTGCTCCTAATCATAATATCAGGAATGAGAGATGACCTGTACAGTGCCATAAAGAAGTTGTGCTGTGTACAAAAAAACTTGTGCCTTCTCAAGTTGTAAATGTAAAAATAATCTTGAATCCAACAAAAATGATAAGCATCACACAGAAAATTTTGCTGCAGATAAATTGCCAGCTTGGAGGAGAGCTGTGGGGAGTGGACATTCCCCTGAAAAATCTGATGGTGATTGTAATGGATCTACCATGATGCCGACCGGAGTTCCTATTCAGTGACAGGCTTTGTGGCCAGCATAAATTCTTGCCTGACCCAATGCTACTCCTGTGTAGTCTTTCAGCTTCCACATCAGGAGATTATGGATGGCTTGAAGCTGTGCATTGCGGCAACTCCCCAGAAATACTACGAGGTAAATCATGCACTGCCAGAGAAGATTTTGGTGTACCGACCTGGAGTGTCAGATGGACAGCTTAGCACAGTACAGAATTATGAGATCCTGCAGTTACAGACCTGCTTTGGTATTTTTGAAAATTATTCCCCTCGCATGATTGTCATTGTAGTGCAGAAAAGGATCAGCACCAATCTGTACTGCTCTGCGTCCGGTACATTTGTCACTCCTGCTCTTGGTACCGTCGTGGACTACACTGTCACCAACCGCAACTGGGTGGATTTCTTCTTTCTCTCCCACCATGTCAGGCAAGGATGTGGCATTCCCACTTACTACATATGTGTAGTGAACACTGCAAACCTCAGCCCAGACCATCTACAAAGGTCGACTTTCAAATTGTATTGCAAAGGGAGAAAAAGAGGTGTGTGCATCTGACCAGTTTCACCTGACTTATATACTGGCTGCCTCAAGTCTATTGACTCATTCAAATTTGAATATTAACTGACTCTCGTCTAATTAAAATGGCAAAGGGTTGCAAACTGCAATCGCCTACCAGATTTTGCAGGATCTAAGGCTAACTCCCTGACATTCCTGCAGGAGTTGGCCCACGCACATACTTGCATCTCAACAGGGGCGCCGCGTGTAGGCCTCCTTGTACCCCCAGGAAATGAAGGGCAGCACAAGCACCCCCACAAAGCATCCACTGCCCGGGAGCGCCGCAACTGTCCCCCCACAGGGGGGGGGGGGCGAGAACGCATGAACGGTGTACTCCCCAAACGTGGCCTACGCCCGGAGAGAACCATCCATGCTGTCCCCCAAAGGATAGATGCCCTAATCTTGCGAATATTGCTTACCTGTGGTGCATATGCGTATCCTGGGCGCAAACACACCAAAAGGGGCGAGGGGGGGAGCACAGACACCCCCCCCCGGTGCAACACTACTGCCGGGGGACCCATCCGCGCCCCCCCCCCCCCCACACACAACACCCCCAAGAAGAAAGAACACACTGCATTGCAAAAGGAGAAAAAGAGGTGTGTGCATCTGACCAGTTTCACCTGACTTGTATACTGGCTGCCTCAAGTCTACTGACTCATTCAAATTTGAATATTAACTGACTCTCGTCTAATTAAAATGGCAAAGCGTTGCAAACTGCAATCGCCTACCAGATTTCGCAGGATCTAAGGCTAACTCCCCGGCATTCCTGCAGGAGTTGGCCCACGCAAATACTTGCATCTCAACAGGGGCGCCGCGTGTAGGCCTCCTTGTACCCCCAGGAAATGAAGGGCAGCGCAAGCACCCCCACAAAGCATCCACTGCCCGGGAGCGCCGCAACTGTCCCCCCACAGGGGGGGGGGGTGGCGATAACGCATGAACGGTGTACTCCCCAGACGCGGCCTACGCCCGGAGAGAACCATCCATGCTGCCCCCCAAAGGATAGATTCCCTAATCTTGCGAATATTGCTTACCTGTGGTGCATATGCGTATCCTGGGAGCAAACACACCAAAAGGGGCGAGGGGGGCACAGACACCCCCCCCCCGGTGCAACACTACTGCCGGGGGACCCATCCGCGCCCCCCCCCACACAACACCCCCAAGAAGAAAGAACACACTGCATTGCAAAGGGAGAAAAAGAGGTGTGTGCATCTGACCAGTTTCACCTGACTTATATACTGGCTGCCTCAAGTCTATTGACTCATTCAAATTTGAATATTAACTGACCATCTACAAAGGTCGACTTTCAAATTGTGCCACATGTACTGGAACTGCCCTGGGACCATCCAAGTGCCAGCACCCTGCAAATATTCCCACAAGCTGGCTTTTCCTGTCTGGGCATCACAGTATGCTTCCTTAGAGGGGCATACAAACATGAAGTGGAGCTAAGGGTTTAAAAGTGGAGAGACCTCTGCAACAGTTCTGCCACTTTGTGCTTATAGTGAGGGTCCAGTAGCGTTGCCACACAGTACAGGTCGTTCTCCTTTAACCATTTTTATACTGGGATCTCGCCCTCAACAGGCAGGACAGCATGAAAGACCCCATTTGAACAAGATTGGATGCCAAGATAGCCAGCTCCTCTTCCTCACTGAAGTCACAAAATATCTCCTCCCCCCCATCCCCCCCCCCCCCCCCAGCACCAGATATTGTTCTATCTGTGGAGTATCACACAGACACAGAGATATGCAATAGTGCAAACACAACACAGTGGTAACAGAGGCCCTGCTGCAGTGGTAGTAGTTTGCTGCTTGTGTAATGTGGGCTGTGGCACACAATTATATCACACTAGAAGGGGCCACACCTGTGCGTCAGTGACAATGTTCTGTCTGTGGAGTATCACACAGACACAGAGCTGTGCAATAGTGCAAAAACAATACAGTGATAACAGAGGCCCTGGAGATCCACCATGCTAACTAGTTATGCAACCATGCAGCCACCCGAGATTGGGTGGTAACAGGTCTGTAAGGCCCTTAGCTGTGTCGGTGCTGCATGAGCGCTGAACTCGGGCATTGTTATTCATAAAAAAAGTTTTGGTTTTTTTTTTCGTGAAAAAAAAATGTCAATGTAATTTCCAAGAAAATGTTATTAAGTTTGTGTGTTATGCTCAGCTCAAGTAAACAGACCAGCGTGGTGCCACATCATGTCACATGTACCAGAAGCCTGGATGGGAAGTTAATTATAGAACTTTATGATGGTAGCAGGGAGACCGGCTCACTGTACAACCTATTTTTTTCTTTCGTTTTTCTGAAAGCATGTTTGTCAAATTTATAAAAAAATTATTTTTACAATTATTATATTTGTGTGCTGCTTTTATTAATGTGTGCATACCATTAGTGTTTGTGTTTTGCGATCTGGTGCCTTCCCAAAGCAGTTGTCCCTAGTTGGGTGTTGGGCTTCCCACGACTCTTTTGGCAGAGGTTGCAGATGCAATTGCTGGTATCAGAGGCACAAAAATAAAAAAAATGCCACACTGGTGAGCTTTGTAATGTCGGCATTAGGGTGGTGGCAACAGCAGGCATTGAAGGGCGTGTTGGCTGGCTGACCCCGAGTGTATCACTAAATGCATCATGAGTGAATAATTCCTCTGACATATCAAGTGGAGCAGCTGTGTTGCTAGTGGTGGTGTTAAGTTTTTTGGGGGTACCAGAAGCAGAGCAGGAGGAGGACTAGGAGGTTCCATGCGGAAGCTGTAGAAGATGTAGTGCGCTGTGTAAGCCAGTTAACCACTTGCCGACGGCTACACGCCAGTAGGCGTGGCCGCGGCGGCAGCCCCAGGACCGCCTAACGCCGATTGGCGGAAAGTCCTGGGGCTTGCATTTGCAGGAGATCGCGCGCAGGATGCGCGCGCATCTCCTGCTTGGTGGGCGGAGCGGAGCTCCGCCTTCAGTCTCCGAGCGGCTACTGCCGCTCGGGAGACTGTTAGACGGCGATCACGCCGTCTATATACTACGTGCAGCGCTGCGATGAGCAGCAGCGCTGCACTGGGGACAGCCGTGTGACACGGCTGTCCCCATGGGGGACAAGAGAGCGATCGGCTCTCATAGGCAGAAGCCTATGACAGCCGATTGCGTGATTGGCCGGCTGGGGGGGAGGGAGGGACGGAGGGAGGGAGGGGATTTAAAGGAAGAGGGTTTTTTGAAAAAAAAGCAGCAACATAAATATTTATTAAAAAAAAAATAAACAGGGGGGGAGCGATCAGACCCCACCAACAGAGAGCTCTGTTGGTGGGGAGAAAAGGGGGGGGGGAATCACTCGTGTGCTATGTTGTGCGGCCCTGCAGCTTGGCCTTAAAGCTGCAGTGGCCTTTTAAACTAAAAATTGCCTGGTCACTAGGGGGGTTTAGCCCTGCAGTCCTCAAGAGGTTAACCATGTCCTCAGAATTTTGGGGGTTGAGGGTACGTACCCTCTGAACACTGTGCATTCTTCCAGGGCTGCAGAAAATCACAGCAGCACTGCCTCAAGGACACTTGCAGTGTGGCCTGCCTCTGCCTGGCATTTTTTTTATTTGGGTACTGTGCCTGCAACAAGTAAAAAGTAATGCAGTGGAAGTGCCTGCAACTGAATATGGCAGCAAAAATAGCAGTAGAGCACATGGCTCTGGTTGTCAGTGGGCTGTGTAATGTCACACACCGAGATACGCAACAGTTCAAACACAATACAGTGATAATAACAGAGGCCATGGAGCATTAGTGGTAAAACTGTGCTTGTGCTTTTTTGATGTGGCACACAATTTGATATCACTGTGAGTATGTGTGTGGCTCTGTGCTAGTGTGCTCTGTCTGTGCTGTGCACAGACACTGAGAAGTGCAGCAACATTTTAAACACCATTTTCTGTCCTGGAAAAGTAGTGGCAGCTGGGGATCCACCAATCAGAAATCTCTTACAGCAACAGCTCACGCATATTGATCCCCTCCTCCACAAAGGAGTATGGCAGGTGCTGGGAACACATAGTTCAGGCCAGCATCCCGTTTAGCTTGTGGATGCACCGGTTGGTGGGAGATAGAGCTTGCATGAAAAGTCTAATGGATTAAGCTCTGTCACTGCACAGAATTGGAAGCTGAGGAGGATGCAGGAGGATGGAATGGTTCAGCAGAAGGCGTCACAGTGGTGCTGCTACTCTGTCCGCTCTGCTTGCAACTCTCAAAATCTCTCCAGTAATGGTGCTTGAAGTGGGAATGGAGGCCTTCAGTTGCTAGTTTTGAAGGCACTTTCCCTCCCCACACATAGACACATATTGTGCAGATGGTGATGCACTCATCCAAGGCAGACTGGTGAAAATATTGCCACACGGGCATGGCCGGATTTCAGGCTAGGCCGCATAGGCCATGGCCTAGGGCACCAGGAAAGAAAGGGGCGGTCTGTAGGCAGCAGGTAGGCAGTAGCAGTTAGCCTGCCAAACATTTGTCTTGCTACAAATAATTTGCACATAGCATTGCGCAGCTACAAACAGCTGGATCTGGCACTCGGAGATGAAGGGGCAGTGAATGGGCACTTACAGTGATCTCTGAGCCGCCTGTCACTCACCAAATGTGCCACTCGCCAAGGAGCTTACAATTGAATCCCTGCCATTACTAATCACTAACTGTCCTCAGAGGAGCCTACAATCGAATCCCTGCAATGTTGCCGGGGAGGGGGGAAGTTTAGGATGCTGTCGGTCCTGGGGCAGCTGCTGATAGTTGGCCTTGGGTGGTAAAAAGTACAAATCCGGCCCTGCACACGGGTGTGGTAATAATAATCCGAACATTTATTTAGCGCTTTTCTTTTGTCGGACTCAAAGTGCTCAAGAGTGCAGCCACTGGGACGCACTCAGGAGGCCACCCTGCAGTGTTAGGGAGTCTTGCCTTGAACGCCTTACTGAATAGGTACTGACCCTAGCCAGGATTTGAATCCTGGTCTCCCATGTCAAAGGCAGTGCCCTTAACCAGTACTCTATTCAGCCACTATTCAAACAACCCCACATGGCTTGAAGGGGGTGCAGCTGTCACTGTGGTTTGGGAGTGGGTGGTTTCAGCAGTGGGCTGTGGCTGCCAACTTCCACGTCAACGTCCACTGGAGGCCTTGCTCCTGAACTCCATGATGCATTGCCCAATCCTATGCCTCCTTTGTTCCTCTGCCTCAGCCAAGCTCACATCAGAGACATGTGGAACAAAAACAGGGTTATCCCCATCATCGCTCATTTACTCCTCTGACCCCTGGACCTCCACTGCTGCAACTTCAGCATCAGCAAGGGGAGGGGCAGGCGGCAGGTAGTTTATCAGCAGTGATTGTGATAAACTACTTTCCACTTGCTCTTCCCCTTGCTCACGTGGGTCCTGCAACCAACCTGTGACCAACCTGTAATGGGTGGGATGTTGCTGCAGCTTTCATCATCACCACCATTATCTCCTTGTACAGGTGTCAGACCAGACAGACCAGACTCCTCCTGCAGATCCATGCCCTGAAGATCCTGGTCATCAGGCCCTAGGAACTCCTCAGCAGCCTCCAAAGCTACCAGCAACAGACTCCCTGAGGCTGGGCTATAAAACCAATGGGATTTCATCCAGGGAGCTGGGAATATCTACCCTAACTCTGCCCAGCTCCCTGGCTAAAACCCCATTGGTTTCCAGCCCAGCCAGGGAGTTTGTTGCAGGTAGCGTTGTAATAATAATAATGAAATGTTTAGTGCTGTAGCCTCCCTGCCGTTTAATTTCCCAGGATTTTTGTGCAAAAAGTGGTTCAATTAGTTTTCATAACCTCTTTTCCTGTAACTTAATAGTTTAGGCACAGGTATGTGTCCCCAGAATAGTTTAGGCACAGGTATGTGTCTCGAAGAATAGTTTAGGTGCAGGTGTAGGTGTTCCCCCCACCATCTTTCCCCCTTATATGATCGGGAGCCAGCGGATAAGCTGCAGATCCATATCCCCTTCCTTCTCACCCCGTCTTTGTATTGATTTCCACCCTGCCCTCTTACACTTGTCTGTGAGCGAATCCCCCCTTCCCACTGTGTAGCGGTCCCCAGCCCTGTGGAAATACTTTCAGAGTCATCTCTGTTAGGAACACAGTGACGGCTTGATGATGGCAGAGTTGGGGTGCGATCGTGGGACAGAGGCTGGAGAGGTTCCGTAAGTATTTCCACAGGGCTGGGGATCGCTACACAGCAGTGTTGCCAACCTTTCACGTTATTTTTTACTGACAAATACCCAAACATTTACTGACAAAAGATTTTTTTTCCTGACAAAACCCCCTGCGCCGCGTGAAGCGCGGCGAAAAAATGGGCGTGGTCACGCAACAGAATGTGGGCGTGGTCATGGGTGGAGCCAAATATACATGATTTTAATATTGCTGTGAAAGGTCTGCCAGGGAAGTTTGAGCTCTGCCATAGTGTTTCCCCCCCCTTCCCCCAAAATACATGTAATCTTACAGCATTTCACCAAAAATCCACGTAATCTGGCAGAGGTTCTTCCAAAATACAGATAATATGGCAGTGGTTCCCCCAAAATAGATGTAATCTGGCAGCAGCGATTCCCCCAACATACACATAATCTGGCAGCAGTTCCCCAAAATACATTTTATCTGACAGCAGTGGTTCCCCAAAAATAGGTAGCCCCAGGTCTATAGGTGTCCCCAGAATAGGTGGCCAGGGGTATAGATGTCCCCAGAACAGGTAGCCAGGGGTATATGTGCCCAGTATATGTAGGCAGGGGTACAGGGCCGGTTCTAGACTGGCACATATGAGGGGGCAGTCAAATGGGTAGGGGGCAACATGTTCGAGGAAATTTGCGGCGACTAAAGTGGGCATGGCAAGTAAATACACATAATGAGAGACAGCGTTTCACCAGTAAATGCACGTAGTGACAGACAGCTTTTCACTAGTAAATGCACATAAGAGACCGCCTTTCACCAGTAAATGCACGTAATGACAGACAGCTTTTCACCAATAAATGCACATAAGAGACCGCCTTTCACCAGTAAATGCACGTAATGACAGACAGCTTTTCACCAGTGAATGCACGTAGTGAGAGACAGCTTTTCACCAGTAAATGCACATAATGAGAGACAGCCTTTCACCAGTAAATACACGTAATGAGAGACAGCTTTTCACCAGTAAATGAACATAAGAGACAGCTTTTCACCAGTAAATGCACATAATAAGAGACAGCTTTGCACCAGTAAATGCACATAAGAGACAGCATTTCACCAGTAAATGCACATAATAAGAGACAGCTTTTCACCAGTAAATGCACATAATGGCAAACAGCCAGTGTCCTCAGTATATGTAGCCAGCAGATATATGAGCCCAGTATATGTAGCCAGAGGTATATGTCCCCAGTATATGTAGGCAGGGGTATATGTGCCCAGTATATGTAGCCAGGTTTATATGTGCCCAGTAGATGTAGCCAGGGTTATATGTGCCCAGTAGATGTAGCCAGGGTTATATGTGCCCAGTAGATGTAGCAAGAGGTATATGTGCCCAGTAGATGTAGCCAGAGGTATATGTGCCCAGTAGATGTATCCAGGGTTATATGTGCCCAGTAGATGTAGCCAGAGGTATATGTGCCCAGTAGATGTAGCCAGAGGTATATGTGCCCCAGAGCTGGGATAAGGTCCTCCAGCACCCAAGGCTGAGACACCAAAGTGCGCTCATCCATCTCTCCCACCCCAGCCGTCACACACTGATTGCTATTAGACTAAGAGGGCCAAAGGGCCCACAACCTCCCCAACACCTTAATATCTAGTTATACGGCTTGCAGTCACTGCCATGTATCCCCTTTTCTTATTTCTTTCTGCTTCAAACACAATTAAGAATGACAGCTGAATGAATTCTGTGCCCCCTCCTACACTGCGCCCTGAGGCTGGAGCCTCTCCAGCCTATGCCTCGGCCTGGCCCTGATGTGCCCAGTAGATGTAGCCAGGGTTATATGTGCCCAGTAGATGTAGCCAAGGTATATATGTGCCCAGTAGACGTAGCCAGGGTTATATGTGCCCAGTAGATGTAGCCAGAGGTATATGTCCCCAGTAGATGTAGCCAGAGGTATATGTGCCCAGTAGATGTAGCCAGAGGTATATGTGCCCAGTAGATGTAGCCAGGGGGTATATGTGCCCAGTAGATGTAGCCAGATGTATATGTGCCCAGTAGATGTATCCAGGGTTATATGTGCCCAGTAGATGTATCCAGGGTTATATGTGCCCAGTAGATGTAGCCAGAGGTATATGTGCCCAGTAGATGTAGCCAGAGGTATATGTGCCCAGTAGATGTAGCCAGAGGTATATGTGCCCAGTAGATGTATCCAGGGTTATATGTGCCCAGTAGATGTAGCCAGAGGTATATGTGCCCAGTAGATGTAGCCAGAGGTATATGTGCCCAGTAGATGTATCCAGGGTTATATGTGCCCAGTAGATGTAGCCAGAGGTATATGTGCCCAGTAGATGTAGCCAGGGTTATATGTGCCCAGTAGATGTAGCCAGGGTTATATGTGCCCAGTAGATGTAGCCAGGGTTATATGTGCCCAGTAGATGTAGCCAGAGGTATATGTCCCCAGTAGATGTAGCCAGAGGTATATGTGCCCAGTAGATGTAGCCAGAGGTATATGTGCCCAGTAGATGTAGCCAGATGTATATGTGCCCAGTAGATGTAGCCAGATGTATATGTGCCCAGTAGATGTAGCCAGAGGTATATATGTGCCCAGTAGATGTAGCCAGAGGTATATGTCCCCAGTAGATGTAGCGCAGTGGCAGGCGGCAGTGAGCGGAACTTACCTGCGTCTTCTCTCGTCGCCGGCGCGGGATGATCTGCCTGCCGCTACTCCGGTCTGGTCCAGACCAGAGCAGCAGAACTACCAGCCGCAGGAGCGAGACGGAAGATAAGTCCCGCCCGCTGCCAAGCGCCACTCCGGAGTCCGCACTTGGAGGGGGACAGTCAGCGAGGGAGGGAGAGCACTAAGGTGAGAGAAGGGGGGACAGATTGCCCCCCTTCTCCACCGCTGCCAACAGCTCTTCCTCCACTGCGCCGCTGTCCTCCTGAAACAGGGCGGGCGGCCGATCGGCCGCCCTTTTACGGATGCTGCTGAATTCCTTACGGAATTCACGGGCAGCTTAATTTGCATAAAAAATTACGGACTGCCTGTAAATTTACGGGCGGTTGGCAACACTGCTACACAGAGGGAAGGGGGGAGAGCGGAGGAGACAGGCCAGGGATCGCCATACAGAAGGGAGGGCTATCGCTACAGACAGGGGGAAGAAGGGAGGGGGATCGGGGTGAGAGGACAGGGGGGAAATCAATACACAGATGGGGAGAAGGGAGGGGGTATGCATCTGCAGCGTCTCTTCTCTGCTGGCTCCAGATCACATAAGGGCTTCCCCAGGACAGCTGAATGCCTGTTGGCACATGTGGGTAGCATAGATCGCTGCCCACAGTGTGCTGGCAGGCATCCAGCGGTCTTAGGGAATCCCTTGTAAGTAAAAAAAGTGGAGCTGGCAGAGCAGATAAACTAGAAATCTCCCTGGCTGCAAGGACGAGTGTAGCTCGTCCTTAGCGCTTTCAGCATTTGTTTTACTGAACGAGTCACACTCATCCTTACCGCTAGGGAGGTTAAATGGTGCAAACTGTGTTGGTGTCAAATAGAAGCAGTGAGGTGTGAGTGCGGAGTGAGACAACAGGACTGCTAAACTATTACCGCACCTAGTCAAATACACAAAAACTTAACCTAATACTTAAAAAAAAAGGCAAGTAATGGTCAGACAAAGACAAGTGCGTAACCACTTCCCTACTAAGGGGTTTTTCCCCTTCTGTACCAGAGCAATTTTCACCTTTCATTGCTCCGTTCATTCATTCACCAATAACTTTATCACTACTTATCACAACAAAACGATCTATTTTCTTGTTTTCACCACCAATTAGGCTTTCTTTGGGTGGTATATTTTTCTTAGGAATATTTTAACCTAAATGCATTTTAACAGGTACATTAAGAAAAAATTCATTATTTCTCAGTTTTCAGCCATTATAGTATATATGCTACCATCATAAAACACACAAATTTTATTAGCCCTTTTTTCCCAGTTATGGCAACATTGAAAATATTATCCTAGTTCAATTATAGCGCCAATATTTCATTTGCAAATAAAGGTACATTTTTCACTTTTGCGTCCATCACTAATTACAATTCCATAATTTCAAACAGTTATATACCCTCTTGACATGCATAGTTAAAGAGGAACTGTAACATAAAAAGATCCCCTGGGGGGTACTCACCTCGGGTGGGGGAAGCCTCCGGATCCTAATGAGGCTTCCCACGCCATCCTCCATCCGTCAGGGGTCTCGCTGCAGCCCTCCGTGGAGTCCGGGCAGCGGTGACGTCAATATTTACCTTCTTGGCTCCTGCGCAGGCGCTCTGACGGCTGTCGGCTCCGAACTACACGGAAATACCCGATCGCCGTCGGGTCCGCTCTACTGCGCAGGCGCAAGTTTCCTGCGCCTGCGCAGTAGAGCGGACCCGAATGAGATCGGGTATTTCCGTGTAGTTCGGAATGGAAAGCCGCCACAGCGCCCCCGCTGGAGCCAGCAAAGGTAAATATTGAAATGACAGTCGGCACAGTCGCCGGCTGTTCGGAGGGCTGCGGAGAGACCCCCGTGGGACAGAGGACGGCGTGGGAAGCCTCATTAGGATCCGGAGGCTTCCCCCACCCGAGGTGAGTACCCCCCAGGGGATCTTTTGAATGTTACAGAGTCTCTTTAAAACAGTTCAGTCCTTAAGGTAACTATTTATGTATTTTTTTTAATTGTCATTTTTTTTAATGCAAAAGGTTTTTTTTAATAAACTATAGGAGAGTGTGGAAGGTAAGGGGATTAATTTTAAATGTAACGCTATGTTCACATAATAAATCGCCAGTGCTATCGCAAGTGCTGAGCGATTTATTGAGAGTTTTGTCAGCGCTTTTCCCTGCGCATTGTACTTAGAAAAGCGCTTTTCTAAGCACTTTTGCAGAGCGAATCATTTTTTCACTTTCTGACGTAAGTCAGGAAATGAACTCTTTTACCCAGAAATGAATAAATGCAATGTATTTATTTACAGAAGAAAATCGCTTTTTCAAGCACTTAGTAATTTCTCTATACCTTCCGTTGAGCCAAAGCACTCAGAAAATGGTACAGGTAGTGCTTTTGAAAGTAGATCACAAGCAAACCACTCATATGTGAACACTCTCATGGTGGAACCTCATAGGGAATTCTAAAATCGCCAGCGCTTAAAAAAAAAATGCAAACTCTCATAGGGCTTGATATTCACCAAACCGTGATAACTCCAATATCACACCTTATCAAAGTTAACACACCTTCTCAGAGTAGCATAGCGAGCGCTACGCACCTGCAGGGGCTCGGGGCAGGACTAGTGCCATTGCCAATTAGCAGGCATAAGTTTGTAGCGCTCGATATGCTACTCTGATAAGGTGTGTTAGCTTTGATAAGGTGTGATATCTTTGATAAAATGTGATATTTGAGTCATCAGTTTAGTGAATCAAGCCCATAGTGTGAACAAGCCCTTAGTGTAGGTCTTTTTATTAAAAAAAGTGTCTAGTGTAGTTTTGTAGTTTGGCCACAAGATGTCCTCGCGCATTACTTTCCTGTGCATACTATTAGTATGCGAACAGGAAGTGATGCGTGGACGTGTTATTTACTTAGTTACAATGACCACAGACATCTCATTGATGCCAACAATCATTGATACCAGTACTTGGATTAATAAATGGGAACTGTGTTTGAATTCAATGATCTCTGGAATAAGGGGCGGTGAAGAGTACCTGCGATGTAGTGAGAGGCAGCCGTTCGTGGCAATAGATGCATATGTACACCCCTGTGCAGAAACTCAAGTCCTACGGGGTGTAGATATACTGCCATGAACAGCAAAGTAGTTAAACAGACGTAGCACAGAAAAGCACAAGATTTTTTTTTCAAACCTTTATCGCACAAACAATCGTACAGAAAGAGCGCGTAAGCAAACAAAAAACACTAAGCACAAGTAAGCAGAAAAGCCTTTTTTTTGTAACAAAATACACTAACTGTCAGACAAATAGCAGACTGACGGTGACACAATACAAGGCAACAGCTATGAGACAAACAAAAGTGTAATGACTAGCAAAAAAGCATACACAAGAAACTAATACTACAATAAGTACGCTAGTACTAACTTGCTGCTGTGCTGATAGGTCAAAAACAAAGTCCCTGACCCCTAACTGCAGCTACACCCGGAAAACGCTCTATAAAGTAAATAACAAAACTAGTCACTAGTACACTAAGCAAACTCTCTAACTGACTCTAAAAAGTATATCTAGATAAACTGTAATAGTCAAACAAGTAGCTTGAAAATAACTATAGTGAGTGACACACACTGACTAGTGAGTAGTGAGTTGTGACACTGACTACTGCTGCTAGTAGTATTAACTGTCTAAAACAATAGCACACTTTACATGCCATTAAAGAGAAACTCCGACCAAGAATTGAACTTTATCCCAATCAGTAGCTGATACCCCCCTTTACCTGAGAAATCTATTCCTTTTCACAAACAGACCATCAGGGGGGCGCTGTATGACTGATATTGTGGTGAAACCCCTCCCACAAGAAACTCTGAGGACCGTGGCAGTTTCCCGTCTGTGAACCTTGTTGCATTGTGGGAAATAGCTGTTTACAGCTGTTTCCAACTGCAAAAAAGCATGCAGCAGCTACATCATCTGTCAACAGTAAAAATGTCACCACGTGATAAATGTCAGAATGTAAATCAGGGAGAGGAAATATTTTACAATGGGCAAACACTGACTAAATCATTTATACATAATTATTGTAAAAATGAAGCACTTTTTTTATTACATTATTTTCACTGGAGTTCCACTAAGGCTAACCCAGTCCCTTCCTAATCCCTATCCCTGGACTACTACTACTACTACTGCTGCTGCTGCTGCTGCTGCTACTGCTACTACTACAACTACCTTTCTCTAAACTACCACTGACTAGACCAGGCTTTCTCAACCAGGGTTCCCTGGAACCCCAGGGTTCCTTGAGGACTCTGCAGGGGTTCCTTGGCATGTTACCCCATCGTGGGGGAAGTATAATAGAGCACACTATAATAGGTGGTACTGTAACAAGAAGCACTAAATTGGGGGGTCAGGAGACAGTATAATGAGTGGCAGTGTAATAGGAGATAGTGAAATTAGCAGCCTAACCTATTTAAAGACCATGCCTCCTGAAAAATTAATGTAGGGGTTCCTCGAGACCAAAACATTGTTTGCAGGGGTTCCTCGAGACCAAAACATTGTTTGCAGGGGTTCCTTGAGATCCAAAAGTTATTTACAGGGTTCCTCCAAGGTAAAAAGGTTGAGAAAGGCTGGACTAGACACTATCACTTAAAGGTACACACATCAGATAAAAGTCTTTGGAAAATGAAAGATCACAGACCAATGTTACCCCTTCCATGTAGTATGAGAGCCATACCTACACAGTGTAGTCTATTGAGCTGAACTCCCCATCAGATAAAAATCTTTGCAAGATCCTGCACACAAAGATGCTGTACACATGCAACAGATCAGTATCTGCGAAAGATCAGTTCCTGCAAAAGTTCCGTTCCTGCAAAATGCATTCATAGTCTATGATATCTGCAGATCTCATACACCCCTTGTTTAACGGACAATTATCTGCAGATCAGATCCCCCAGGATGGATCTTCAGATCTGCAGATAATTGTCTGATCTGCAGATGAATGTCCGTTAAACAAGGTGTGTATGACATCTACAGATATCATAGACTTTTAATGCATTTTGCAGGAATGGATGTTTTGCAGGAACTGATCTTTTGCAGATACTGATCTTTTGTGTCTGTACAGCATCTGTGTGTGGAGCATTTTGCAAAGATTTGTATCTGATGGGGAGTTCAACTCAATAGACTAGACTGTGTAGGTATGGCTCTCATACTACATGGAACGGGGTAAAATTGGTCTGTGATCTTTCATTTTCTAAATACATTTATCTGACGTGTGTACCCACCTTTACTCCTAACTCTTTAACTGATTTGAAAAAAGCAAACAATTAGTAATCTAACATTCTAATTGAATCACTACCAATCACAGGTACAACAAGCCTCAAATCAATTGAATATTGAAAATACACAGCGCTGCTCTCTCCAACACCACCTCTCCACACAGTACTCCACACAGTACTCCACAATCCACATAATATACACTGGCCATTTAATGATAGCCAGTATAAATACTGTATTGAGCTGCATGCACATTCAAGCACAAGTGGTCAGTATGTAATGGAATCACGGAGTCTAATAGGTTTTTTTTTATAAAAGAAAAGAGCGTGAACACTGATATAGGAAGCTGGGGAAGAATTTGTTTTGTGGAAAAGGAAGGACTGCAGTGAAGGTACCATCAACGGGGCCCTTGCTTGATAATTAGGGAGGAGATTTTTGGAGGGTGGTTTATTGTGCAGTTTTTTAGGATCCCATAATCTACAATGTTTACAGTGGTCAGGATACAAAATTTGAAATTGGTTAGGCGACATAAATGGATTGTGGGGGGGGGGAAACTGCTTAAAGAAATTGGGTTAGGAAGAATTGCAGGTCTTTTTCCTGTTCCGCCCATACAGGGTCTGATTGTATCTTCACTCTAGGGGTAAGTCAGTGAATGACGGAATTGATAAGGACTAATCTTCATGAGAGATGGCCCGAACGGTTCGACCGCAAACGTATTCGTGCTAACTTCGGTGGTTCGCGTTCGCGGTGAACCGCAAACTTTATGCGAGTTTGACCCGCCCCCTATACTACATCATTAGGCTCAACTTTGCCCCTTTACATCACAGTCACCAGACACAGGGCAGCCAATCAGGCTACACTCCCTCCTGGAGCACCCCCCCCCCCCCCCCCCCGCCTAGGCAGCTGCGTCGGCCATATTATTTCACTCGGTGTGGCTGCAGTAATTAGAGAAGGGAGAGGAACCTGCTGTAGACATAGAAAAAGCTTAGTTAGGCTGTTGTTAGGCTTGTTAGCTTGCTCCTTGCTGATACTTATTGCTAAGAAGCACCCCAAAACAGCTCTTTTGAGAGCTAATGTTCTTTTGATGTTTTTTTTGTGTGTGTGTGGCCCACTGACACTTGCATAAACAGCCCTGTCTATCGCAGCTGGCCCTTGGTAATTGCTTAACTGTGCAAGGCCCAGCACATTCAGTGACTACCTTTTCATTGCACCTGTGTGGGACAGCTGCATATTTGTAATACCAGTCACTGCATACCTGTTCATGTTTACTGCACCTGAGTGACAGCACACAGCACGCAGTGTTATATATACCAGTCACTGCATACCTGTTAATGTTTACTGCACCTGCATGACAGCAGCACGCAGTGTTATATATACCAGTCACTGCATACCTGTTCACGGTACCTGTGTGTGTGTGTGAGACAGCTGCACATTTGTAATACTAGTCACTGCATACCTGTTCACGGTACCTGTGTGTGTGTGACAGCTGCACATTTGTAATACTAGTCACTGCATACCTGTTCACGGTACCTGTGTGTGTGTGACAGCTGCACATTTGTAATACCACCTGTGTGACAGCTGCCCTTTGTATTAGTCAAGTCAGTCAAGTCAGTGCATACCTTTCACTTTATCCCTCCCCCCCCTCAAATATGGACAAAACAGGCAGAGGCAGACCCAGAGGCAGGCCACCCGGCAGGTCTGTTCGAGGTCGTGCTGACGTGATTTCGTGCGGCCCTGGACCAAAGTACAGTGCTCAGAAGAAGGCACATGCCATCAACTCCCAAGATTGTCAGGACGTAGTTGACTAACACAGAACACCTCATCTTCTGCAGCCACCAGCACTACTACTAGCACCACATCCGTTCCATTTGACACTTCACAGGAGTTATTTGGTGGGGAATTAACTGATTCACAGCCACTATTGTTAAAGGCTCTAAGCAAGTTACACCACCTCATATGTCTGAGTTAGGCGTCACTATGGACGTAAGGTGTGAGGATGATGAAGAAGTACCTGCTGTTGGTGCAGTTTTGGAGGTGTCTAATACAAGCGAAGCTTTAGAGGATGATTATGATGATGATGATACTGCCATGGATGCCACGTGGGATCCTAATAGACAAGATGACCAGGGGGACAGTTCAGAGGGGGAGTCAGAGCGGAGTAGGAGGAGACGAGTTGCTGAAAGAAGCAGGGGGAGCTCATCATCAGAAACAGCTGGTGGCAGTGTCCGGCGGCATGTATTGCCACCTTTGGACATCCAGCCAACATGCCCTTCAACGTCAGCTACTGATGCCACCATAGTGCCATCACCCCAGGGGGGCTCAGCGGTGTAGACATTATTTTTTGTGTCTGCCTCAGATATAAACAATGCCATCTGTACTCTCTGCCACCAAAAAAATGAGCCGTGGAAAGGCCCAGACCTGCGTAGGGACAACTGCCTTATGAAGGCACATGTCGAAAAAGCACAAACGGCAATGGTAAGACCACCTGAGCAAAAAAGCACACAAAAGCAAAGCCACCCTCCTTCTCCTCTTCCTCCTTCAGGTGCATTATCTTCATCAGCTTTCTCCCTTGCACCTTCACATCCACCCTCCTCCACTCCGCCTCTCACCTTGAGCGCTTCCTGCTCCTCTGCCCACAGCAGCAGCCAGGTGTCCATGAGGGAAATCTTTGAGCCGAAGAAGCCAATTTCTGCCAGTCACCCCCTTGCCCGGCATCTGACAGCTGGCTTGGCAGAACTGTTAGCTCACCAGCTGTTACCATACCAGGTGGTGGACTCTGAGGCCTTCCGTAAATTTGTGGCCATTGAGACACCGCAGTGGAAGATACCAGGCCGCAATTATTTCTCAAACAAGGTGATACCCAAACTGCACCATGAAGTTGAAAGGCAAGTGGTGTCATCTCTGACACATATCGTTGGGTCAAGGGTCTATCTGACCATGGATACCTGGTCTGCAAAGCACGGTCAGGGCAGATACATTACTTACACAGCCAATTGGGTCAACCTTGTGACCACTGGCAAGCAGGGAGTACGTGGCTGTGCAGCGGACCTAGTTGTTACACCTCCACGGCTTGCAGGCAGGCCTGCTGCCACCTCCTCTCCTTCTCCTCCTGCTCCTCCTGCTATATCCTCTTCGCTGTCGTCCTCCTCCTTGGCTGAGTGGCAGTGGTACTCTACTGGTGCTGGGATCTCCTCTCCAGCTACACACCCCCAGCTCCCCAGGGCCTATGCTGCATGCCAGGGTACAACGGTTTCACGCCATCTTGGACATGTCTTGCCTCAAAGCTGAGAGTCATACTGGAGCAGCTCTCCTGGCTGCTCTTAACAAACAGGTGGATCAGTGGCTGACCCCGCACCAACTGGAGATCGGCAACGTGGTGTGTGACAACGGCAGCAATCTCATTTCGGCTTTGAGTTTGGGAAAGTTGACACATGTACCTTGCATGGCACATGTGCTGAATCTAGTAATTCAAAGATTTGTGTCTAAGTACCCAGGCTTAGAGGACGTCCTGAAGCAGTCCAGGAAGGTGTGAGGGCATTTCAGGAGGTCGTACATGGCCATGGCACACTTGGCCGATTTTCAGCGGAGAAACAACTTGCCGGTGAGGCACTTGATTTGCGATAGCCCGACTTGCTGGAATTCGACACTCCTGATGTTTGACCGCCTGCTAGAACAGGAGAAAGCCGTCAATGACTATCTGAACAGCTACGGTGAAAGGTCAGGCTCTGAGAAGCTGAGCATTTTCTTGCCAAAGTACTGGACACTCATGTGTAATGCCTGCAGGCTCATGCATCCATTTGAGGAGGTGACCAACCTGGTGAGTTGCAGTGAAGCCGCCAGACTTGATTCCATATGCTTTCTTCCTGGAGCGTGCCGTGCGTAGAGTGGTGGATAAAGCTGTGGACGAGCATGACCAGGAAGAGGCGGAAGAGTGGGAACAATCATTAGCAGAACCAGATGTTTCCTCAACATGGTATTGTTCGCGGCTGGGGGGAGGAGGAGAACTTACCTGACATCACTGAGGAAGAGCAAGAGGAGATGGCTAATACGTCAGCATGCGACTTTGTGCAGATGGGGGATTTCAGCTGGTAGTCCAGCACCTCACCTTAGCCCTTCTGGATCCACCCTTCACCAACACCTGGACCGGCAGGTAGTCGACTACCTGGCCTTAACTGTGGATGTAGACAACAGCGATGAACCCCTGGACTACTGGGTATGCAGGCTTGACCTGTGGCCAGAGCTGTCACAATTTGCCATCCAACTTCTGTCTTGGCATGCCTCAAGCGCCCAGTCAGAAAGGACTTTCAGCGCAGCAGGAGGCATTGTCACTGAGAAGAAAAGTTGCCTAGGTCAAAAAAGTGTTCAGTACTTCACCTTTATCAAAAAAAATGAGGCATGGATTCTGGAGCGCTACTGCCCGCCCGAAGACTAAGTCAGTCCCCACACACAGCATCTCTGCCTGCACGCAATGTGACTGCCTGCCCCAAGACTAAGTAGCTCCCCACACAGCATCTCTGCCTGCAAGCCGCTTGACTGACTTCTCCGCCACCACCAACAGGGTCCAGGACTACAGGTGGATCCCTAAATTTTTAAGGCCGCTGCTAGCAGCGGCCACTAACAAAAGCAATAATAATTTTTTCTGGTGGGTGTACATGCCTGCCTAATTTTTCTGGCTGCACTGTGGCTGCAACAACAATACAAAAGGCATGTACATGTGTCAATTCCCCGTCGTGATCGTTACCTTGCCGTGGTGAAGGGGCTTGCGTATCACAATGAAACAATGACCGCCGGCTATATGAGTGTGTCGGGGGGGGGGGGGGCACACCTGACCGAAGATAATAAGGTAGTTGCTTCATTGTGGACAGACCAAATTTGATCAGCTGGAGAGTCACTGTTGTTCTACCACAGCCCGGCGACCATATGGGCTTGAAAACTGCCATGGTCTGCACTCTCGCCATGGTGTTCACCAGTCCAGCAAGGCCGTCACTACACAAACAGCTGTTTGCGGTGTGTTACACAGTGAGTCTGGTGTGTCAGCGTGAAGCAGTACATTAATTACACTACCTGATTGATGTATACACATGCAAGATGTTTCAAAGCACTTTAGGCCTCCAATTTAGCATTGCAATGTGATTTCTGCCCTTAAAACACTGCTGTGCGTCAAATCCAAATTTTTCCCCGGGACTTTTGGCATGTATCTCACTCCGCCATGCAAAACTCCAGGTGTTAGACCCCTTGAAACATCTTTTCGATCACTTTTGTGGCCAGCATAAATGTTTGTAGTTTTCAAAGTTCGCCTCCCCATTGAATTCTATTGTGGTTTGCGAAGTTCGTGCGAACCCGAACGTTTGCAGGAGTTCGCGTTCGAGGTTTTCGAACCTAAAATCCGAGGTTGAGCCATCTCTAATCTTCATCGACCTATGCATCTTTTGATGAGGCATTAGGCATGGTGAGTAAAGCTGGACCTGGGGCACTAGTGACCAAGACAGACATTGAGTCCACTTTCTGTTTATTACAAATGTATTTAGAGTATAAGGCTCTGATGATAATGCTGTGTTTTATACAATCAAAGGCCTGCCTATGGGTCATTCCATCTCTTATGCAGTTTTAAAAACTCATTCTAGGTGATTAAGAAGAATGCAGGAGTGATAGCATTTACTCACTACCTTCATGTAGGTTAGGTATTATTGAGGGTTTGTGCGTTAGTTTTGTAGAAGAGTCCATTTTTTTGAGGTCTCACTTGTGTTAGTACGTTTGAAGGGTCCACCAATGGCAATAATATTCTTGAGGTTTAAGATAGATTTACTCAACAGGACATGTTGGTTGCCAAGAGACAAGGTGGATGAACTGTTTTAGGAATAATTGGCTCTGCAGTTGGCAAAATGTTTTACATGGAACCTGTTACAATACAGACTTGTGTATGAGGAGATTATTTTCATGCAACTTGCCTGTATCTAGAAGTAAAGAGCCACATCATTATATTAAGTTATCGAGAGACCATAGGGAGGACTTACAGGTTTGGTATGCATACACAAGCACAACACACACACACACACACACACACACGCACACACACGCACACACACACACACACAAACACACACACACACACACACACACACACACATTCACACACATTCACACACATTCACACACATTCACACACATCACACACACACACACACATTCACACACATCACACACATTGTGAGGGAGCTAAAGCTGACAAAAAAACACAGTAGAATACATTTTCTATGTTGATTGATGCTTCCCCATCTAATCTTCAATGTGTTTTCACCTCCTCCCTTACTTCCTTATGAGTATGAATCATGAATGTGAGAAAAAATGTCTCTAAAATCATGCTTACAGTTGATGTGTGTATAAGCAGTTGCCTCTTGGCAAGGTAAAATAAGATTGAGTGATCTTTCCAGGATTTCATTTATGGATTTTTTTTATTATTATTTTTTTCTGTCACTGTTTAAAAGTGGATATGAATTAATATCAGCCAGGCTTACTTCTCCCACCTTTGCTATCAGAAGATTATGCACTGATTCATGCAGCACACGCTTGCATTTGTACCATGCCTTTCCGATCGATCACTGACAAAAGAGTTATTAAACAACAAAACTTGACTCTAGGAATTATTCATCAAGGAGATTCATTTCTTTATCAATCCATGAGATCCCCAGAGAGAGCACTTTATTCTTGAAAAAGAGCGACTTGTCATTAATCACCACGTAAGCTGAGGTCAGCTGTGTTTTTAATTCACATCAGTAGGCTCTGAAGATGGAAAAATATCCCTTGACGGATAGTGCATACGAGAATTGTGTAAAGCTGTCCCAATACCTTGTGCAAATATTACAGCATTCCTATTTGTTAATGTAATAATTAGGTTATCTACTCATCACAAGTACTCATAAACCTTTGTTGTCTGCCATCTGCTACCTATCTTCTACCAGGTTTGCATGACAATCAGCCTGTTGGCTGGACACCTATGATGGCCCCGTGACCTCTGTCTGAGAAAAGAAGAATTGATTCATTTGGAAAATTTTAGCTGAACTTCTCTGCAGATAAGAAATGGTGCTGTTGGGTGAGGCACATGCATACCAAGCAGTTATCATAGAATACTGCACTAAGAGATGACCTGAAATACTCCATAAAATTAAAATAAGTACAATGAAAATAAACAAGATCTAACACAGCTGGAGGCACCCAAAGGAACAACAATATAATATGCTAAAATACTATGTTAGGCCTGGTGCACAACAAAAACCGCTAGCAGATCCGCAAAATGCTAGCAGATTTTGAAACGCTTTTTCTTATTTTTCTGCAGCGTTTCAGCTAGCGTTTTGCGGTTTTGAGTAGCGGTTTTGGTATAGTAGATTTCATGTATTGTTACAGTAAAGCTGTTACTGAACAGCTACTGTTACCAAAAACGCCTGGCAAACCGCTCTGAAGTGCCGTTTTTCAGAGCGGTTTGCGTTTTTCCTATACTTAACATTGAGGCAGAAACGCATCCGCAATCCAAAATCTGCAGCAGCCCGATAGTATGCGTTTCTGCAAAACGCCTCCCGCTCTGGTGTGCACCAGCCCATTGAAATACATTACCCTAGCGGATCCGCACCCGCAAGCAGATCGCAAACAGCAGCGGAAACGCTCCAGTGTGCACTAGGCCTTAGGGCTGGTGCACACCGAGCGGCTTTTTCAGCATTTCTGCAGCCGCTTGCAGCTGCGGATACGTTTGGTCAATGTATCTCAATGGGGTTGTTCACACCAGAGCTGGAGGCGTTTTGCAGAAACGCATACTCCCGGAGTGAGGCATTTTTTGGATTGTGGATGCGTTTCTGCCTCAATGTTAAGTATAGGAAAAACGCAAACCGCTCTGAAAAACGTCAGTTCAGAGCGGTTTTGCATGCGTTTTTGTTACAGAAGCTGTTCAGTAACAGCTTACTGTAACAATATCTGAAATCTACTACACCAAAAACGCTTCACAAAACCGCAAAATGCTAGCTGAAACGCTACAGAAAAAGAAGAAAAAGCGTTTCAAAATCTGCTAGCATTTTGCGGATCTGCTAGCGGTTTTTGGTGTGCACCAGGCCTAAGATGTAAACTTACCTCTAAGGCCTGGTGCACACCAAAAAACACTAGCAGATCCGCAAAATGCTAGCAGATTTTGAAACGCTTTTTCTTCTTTTTCTGTAACGTTTCAGCTAGCATTTTGCGGTTTTGTGAAGCGTTTTTGGTGTAGTAGATTTCAGATATTGTTACAGTAAAGCTGTTACTGAACAGCTTCTGTAACAAAAACGCCTGCAAAACCGCTCTGAACTGGCGTTTTTCAGAGCGGTTTGCGTTTTTCCTATACTTAACATTGAAGCAGAAACGCATCCACAATCCAAAAAATGCCTCACCCCGGGAGTATGCGTTTCTGCAAAGCGCCTCCCGCTCTGGTGTGAACCACCCCATTGAGATACATTACCAAGCGTATCCGCAGCCGCAAGCGACTGCAGAAACGCTGAAAAAGCCGCTCGGTGTGCACCAGCCCTCAGGAAGACATCTGGCAAGTTGTAAAATGTTTATTAATATAGGCATATCCCAATGAATTTATGGTTGAACACTACTTTCTCTGACCATTGGATACAACCAGTGCTGGTCGTAATGGAGAAAGCTACGCTTACGGATCATTACGCGTAATTTTACGCTATTACGCATTACGAAATTACGCTTACGGCATAGACATTCAATTTCGGTACATGTCTATAATTACGCATAGCACTTACGCAATTACGCGTAAGTATACCGTGATTCAGGTTATTACGTTATAGGCTTACGTGTAAAATCCTACTAGCAATTAATGCGTAAGGTCATGCTGCCAAGCGGAAAAGTTGACGCATGGATCAATGTTAGGTAGCCGCCGACTTTAAGGGTTAATAGCAAAGCCCCCTTAAGTGCTAAGAGCCTCAAATTTGGAGAATATATTAAGGAGATCAGAAGGAATAAGAGGAGAATTTTTTTTTTCAAAAAGACCTTATAGTTTTTGAGAAAATCGATGTTAAAGTTTCAAAGGAAAAATATATACATTTAAAAACCCGCCGACTTTAACGGTTAATAGCAAAGCCTGCTTAAAATTTAGGAACACCAAATTCACAGGGTATATTAAGGGGATCAGTGGGAATAATCAAAAAGACCTTATAGTTTTTGAGAAAATCGATTTTTAAGTTTCAAGGGCGAAAATGTCTTTTAAATGCGGAAAATGTCAGTTTTTTTTGCACAGGTAACAATAGTGTTTTATTTTCATAGATTCCCCCAAGTGGGAAGAGTTTTACTTACTTCGTTCTGAGTGTGGGAAATATTAAAAAAAACGACGTGGGGTCCCCCCTCCCAGACCTCTTTAACCCCTTGTCCCCCATGCAGACTGGGATAGCCAGAATGCGGAGCACCGGCCGCGTGGGGCTCCGCACCCTGACTATACCAGCCCGCATGGTCCATGGATTGGGGGGTCTCGGAAGGGGAGGGGCAGCCAAGCTTTCCCCTCCCCCTCCGAGCCCTTGTCCAATCCAAGGACAAGGGGCTCTTCTCCACCTCCGATGGGCGGTGGAGGTGGAGGCCGCGATTTCCTGGGGAGGGGTTCATGGTGGCATCTGGGAGTCCCCTTTAAAAAGGGGTCCCCCAGATGCCCACCCCCTCCCAGGAGAAATGAGTATAGAGGTACTTGTACCCCTTACCCATTTCCTTTAAGAGTTAAAAGTAAATAAACACACAAACACATGGAAAAAGTATTTTAATTGAACAAAAAACATAACCACGAAAAAAGTCCTTAAATATTCTTAATTAACCATTAATACTTACCTGTCCCTTTAAAAGCCAGTTCCCACGCAATATCCTCGGAAATATACTAATCAGTTACAATGTAACAAAGTTATTACAATGTAACAACTTTGTTACTTTGTAACACCACCGCACCCGACGTCACTCGCCGCTCACCCGCCGGTCGCCGCATACACGCTAGTCCCCGCCGGCTCCCGCCGTCCACTCCGCCCACACCTGTCACTCATATACATGCTGGCACCCATGGGTGCCAGCATGTATATAGGTGACATGTGGGAGAGGCGGGGAGGGCAGCGGAGCCGGCGGGGACTTAGCGTCCCTTCACCCGACAGAGCTCTGAGCTATATAGCTCAGAGCTCTCTAAAGCATCTTTGTATTTGGGCTCCAAGGAGCCCCATTGGTCCTTAGCAGACCAATGGGGTTCCTTCAAATCAGAAGGAACCCCATTGGTCTGCTAAGGACCAATGGGGCTCCTTGGAGCCCAAATACAAAGATGCTTAGAGAGCTCTGAGCTATAGCTCAGAGCTCTGTCGGGTCCTGCAGCACAGACGCGGCGGCGGCGGCGGTGAGTGACGTCGGGTGCGGCGTAGTTACAATGTAACAAAGTTGTTACATTGTAATAACTTTGTTACATTGTAACTGATTAGTATATTTCCGAGGATATTGCGTGGGAACTGGCTTTTAAAGGGACAGGTAAGTATTAATGGTTAATTAAGAATATTAAAGGACTTTTTTCGTGGTTATGTTTTTTGTTCAATTAAAATACTTTTTCTATGTGTTTGTGTGTTTATTTACTTTTAACTCTTAAAGGAAATGGGTAAGGGGTACAAGTACCTCTATACTCATTTCTCCTGGGAGGGGGGTGGGCATCTGGGGGACCCCTTTTTAAAGGGGACTCCCAGATGCCACCATGAACCCCTCCCCAGGAAATCGCGGCCTCCACCTCCACCGCCCATCGGAGGTGGAGAAGAGCCCCTTGTCCTTGGATTGGACAAGGGCTCGGAGGGGGAGGGGAAAGCTTGGCTGCCCCTCCCCTTCCGAGACCCCCCAATCAATGGACCATGCGGGCTGGTATAGTCAGGGTGCGGAGCCCCACGTGGCCGGTGCTCCGCATTCTGGCTATCCCAGTCTGCATGGGGGACAAGGGGTTAAAGAGGTCTGGGAGGGGGGACCCCACGTCGTTTTTTTTTTAATATTTCCCACACTCAGAACGAAGTAAGTAAAACTCTTCCCACTTGGGGGAATCTATGAAAATAAAACACTATTGTTACCTGTGCAAAAAAAACTGACATTTTCCGCATTTAAAAGACATTTTCGCCCTTGAAACTTAAAAATCGATTTTCTCAAAAACTATAAGGTCTTTTTGAAAAAAAAATTTTTCCTCTTATTCCCACTGATCCCCTTAATATACCCTGTGAATTTGGTGTTCCTAAATTTTAAGCAGGCTTTGCTATTAACCGTTAAAGTCGGCGGGTTTTTAAATGTATATATTTTTCCTTTGAAACTTTAACATCGATTTTCTCAAAAACTATAAGGTCTTTTTGAAAAAAAAAAATTTCCTCTTATTCCTTCTGATCTCCTTAACATATTCTCCAAAGTTGAGGCTCTTAGCACTTAAGGGGGCTTTGCTATTAACCCTTAAAGTCGGCGGCTTTTTTATATTATACGGGAGCGTAATATTACGCGATTACGGCAGACTGTGTAATTTCAATGGGAGTTTACTGTCTTACGCGTAATTTGTTACGCGTGAAACGTAACCCTACGGTCTACGCGTAATTAATTACGCGTAATACCGTAACCTTACACGTAACGCTTACGGTGCATTTGTAGTGAATTACGATGCGTAATTACGCTAATGCGTAATTTCGGCCCAGCACTGGATACAACAATGAGGTACTGGATGTTTGTAACATGTGATGTAGAGTGAATAAATATACATACACAAATGTACACTTTTTTTCAGGAGCAATAAAAAAACTTATAGTTGATTCAATAATTACTTTACAGTTTTCCATCGTGCTTGAGTACGGCTGTGTTAATCTCCCCTCCTGTTTATACAGAAGTTGCCTCAGTGATAAACTACCCTTGTAAGTATATTACATTTACAGACTCATTCTTCAACATAATTCACTGTCACCCTTATCCAATTCACTTGTTCTCTTCAGTTTTCTCTTAGGAGATAATTTTTCATCTTATCTAAAAATAACTTTTTAGCAAGTAGCAATTGAAAATGTTCTAAAAAGTAGATAAAGAATTAATGGCAAACTTATTTTGAGCATTTTCTTGCTTAGTGTGAGCTTAAAGGGTGTTTTATTTGTATGATTTGAAAAGCCTGGGCTCCCCATTGATCTATGGACACAATGTGGAGGCTTGGCAGGAGATTATTATTATTATTATTTGGTATTTATATAACACTGACATCCTTTGCAGTGCTTTACAGACTAAATAGTCATGTCGCAAACTGTCCCTCAAGGAGCTCACAATCTAATCCCTACCATAGTCATACGTCCATCGTAGTCTAGGGCCAATTTAAGGTGAAGCCAATTAACTTATCCGTATGTTTTGGGGATGTGAGAGGAAACCGGAGTGCCCACCCAGACATGTGGAGAGCATACAAAACTCCGGCCAGTTAGAGCCTGGCTGGGATTCAAACCAGGGACCCAGCGCTGCAAGGCTAGAGTGCTATCCACTACACCATCATGCTGCCCGGATTAAAAGATACTTTTGCCAGAGAACAAAACACTTCATTTGGAGTGGCTGCACCCCACATATGGAAATTCATACAACCCTAAAAAGTTCAAATAAAGGAGCTAATCAGAAAATGCACTAGTAAGTACAAATATAGAAAAATATCTGACAGCTCTAGTACATCCCATTAAGGGCTTCATTAAAAACACAGGCAGCATCAGGCATTTCACTCACGAGTTTGCCTGCAGTAATTAGAGAAGGGAGAGCTGCTGCAGAGAGACATATAGGGAAAGTGTAGTTAGGCTCTTGTAGGCTTATTAGGGCCTGTACACACTGCTGCGCTTGCACTGCGCTTTTCAAATCGCATGTGCTTTTTAATCGCAAAGTCTTTTGAAAATAATGAAAATCGCGGAGACCTGTACACACTGCTGCGATGCGCTTTTCCTATTCTCATGAAGGCTTGCGCTTTTAAAAATCGCATGCGATTTTAAAAGCGCAGCAGTGTGTACAGGCCCTTAAGCTTGCTCCTTGCTGATTCTTATTGCTAAAAAGCACCCCTCAACAGCTCCTTTGAGAGCTAATCTTGTTCTTGTGATCAATTTTTTTTTGTGTGGCATTATATACAGCCCTGTCAGTCAGTCGCAGCTGGCCTTTGGCCCCTTGGTGGTAATTCCTACTGTGCCATTGCCAGGCCCAGCACATTCAGTGACTACCTGTGTGTGTTACAGGCAGCTGCACATTTGTAATCCCAATCACTGCACCTGTTCACTGTTCAGTGCACCTACCTACCGACCTACCTACGTGAGCGCACGCATTGTTAATACCACCAGTCATTGCATCTGTTCACGGTACCTGTGGGTGTGTGTGTGAGCCAGCTGCACATTTGTAATACCAGTCACTGCAGTGCATACCTGTAACCTGTTCAGTGCACCTACGTGACTGCAAGCAGTGTAATATACCACCAGTCACTGCACCTGTTCACGGTACCTGTGTGACAGTTGCACATTTGTAATACCAATCCCTGCATACCTGTTCACTGCACCTGTGTGACCGACGCTGTTTTGTGTGACTGCACATTGTATTAGTCAAATAAGTTAAGGGTGATGTCACAGCACAACAGAATAAGGCCTCTTGCACACTGCAAGCGATTCAGATTCAGATTCCGCTTTTTAATCAGTTTTTACATCCGATTCAGATTCTGATTTGCAGTTTGCTCCCTGCACACTGCAAATCGGAATCTGAATCGCATGTAAAAACAGATTAAAAAGCGGAATCTGAATCGGAATCGTGTGCAGTGTGCAAGAGGCCTAAAGGTACCACTGCCAGTAAACTTTCTCCCATGTCCACGCAGGCAAGGACAGGATGCTCTAGCGATCTCATGGTGATGTTGGACATGCGGACAATCTTTAGTCCAACGCCTCGCCTTAGCGCTTCAGGATCCACCCTCCACCAAAGCCTCGACTGGCCGGTAGCCGACTACCTGGCCTTAAGTGTGGATGTAGACACTATGAGCAGCGATGAACCCCTGGACTGCTGGGTGCGCAGGCTTGACCTGAGGCCAGAGCTGTCACAATTTGCTATCCAACTTCTGTCTTGTCGTGTGTCACAGGAGCCCTAGTGGCTGACCGCACTTAGCCTTCTAAACGGTGCCGGCGCACAGATCGTGCGAACTCTGGTCGCAGTCAATGCGCAGGAACCGTTAAGAATTAGCCGCAGACAACTCAGAAGGGAGCCTGTGAGACACGGGTGATTACAACTTCACCCACTGGTTCAGAGTAAACTGCCACCACTGCGGTTACCATGGGACCGTGGAGCCCACTAACTGACTGACTAGTCCTGCGAATAAAACGGTTAAACACACGGTATTCTGTCTAGCCAACAACAAACAAACAGTAGCGTATCTTCAGAGACCCGGGATCAGTTCTGTGTGTGCTGATGAGCAGGGTAGCGGACAGTGAATGACTTGGAGAAAGTCGTTTATTCACGCAATATAAATAATTAATATATACAGACAATTATTAAAATCACAATTATTAAAACAGTAATAGCCAGTATAAAAAATAAAAGAAGGGAGAAAAATACTTATGGTTTGTGGAAATATGTCCTTTGTGGGAAAATCAGAAAGTTCAAGCAAAACGGTTTCAATCAAAGTTCAGCAGAATTCTTTGTTCCAGGTTACAGAAGATGGCCAATCAAGATGGCCGCCAGCACATGTTCCTTTGTTTCAGAGCTTCATTCAAAGTTCAGCAAAATGGCCACCAGCCCTATGTCCTCTGAGCTGGCAGCAGGATGTTCTCATATGGATGGAATGGGAGGACTCAAGCCCGCCTGCTGGCTCTGTGCTTTTGATGAAGCTGGTTTGGGGGTGTGGCATTGCCAGCCCCCTCTGAGCTACCAGCAAATGACAGTTCATTCCCTCTGAGAGATTTTAGAGCTAAACTTATGAATTGCTGTAACTCCTGAACCATACATGTTACATTTAGGGGGGTAACAGCTTCATACTTGGAGGAAAATACAGATTAATATGATATCCGACATGGCTAGTGCAGCAGATCAGGGTCCTGGGTAGATTCATACCTGGGTTGTAGGGGCCCCGGGCCCCTCTCGACTGGTATCAAGAGATCCAGCATGACCCTACGGATCCAATGATACCGCTCTCATAACCACCCTATTTATTGTATTCTGTAAATGGGCAAAAGATTATATAGTACATTCATTTCTTCCTGCTAAGGCTGGAGTCAGCCTGACTGGAGTCCAGCTGTGTCTGCTCTTGGGATCTCCTTTTTTTTGAAAGGCCCTGTTGGCTCCTTCAATTAACATCTGAATGTGAGATCAGCTAGGTGTCACCTTATACCTGATGGATGGGCCATCAGCACAGCTTGAAGCCAGGGACTCTCTGGGCCCAGGCTCATTAGCATATCAAAAGAGCCATCCAGCCTTTAGGATGGTGCTCTCTCTCTGCTAAGAAAAGGACTTCAGCTGCCCCTACACACTCAACCCAGATTGTATCGATTTGAAGCGCAATCGATGCAGGGAATCGAGTGCGATCGCTTTTTCTTCACGGGCGGTTCCAGGACGCGCCTGCGGCCCCGCAACCGTCCGTGACAGCCCTCCCCCTTGTCTGCGGCTTAGTCACACCTCCGCAAGATGTGTGGCGGCGCCGCTAACCTGGCTGACGGGCCTCGAGTTGCCGGTACGGCGGGAAAACCTATTGGAGCCCGGGGCTCGGTTCCCCTGGACCGGTCGCGGTCTGCTACCCTCAGGGTTGACCCGACATGGACCGTTCTGGACAGGGCGTTTGCGCCACTGCAGTCGGACGTGGTGTCTGCCGGGACTGCTGACAACGGGCAGTGGGTTGGTTAGGTCAACAGCCAGCCCACGCAGGGTTCCCCTGCTAAGTGGCTGTGGACCTAAGGGAACCCCGCGGGAATCCCTGGACCTTCCCAGCTCCTGACAGACTGCACATGCCCTGCAGTAGTTTGCTACATCCCTGTTCATTCGGGGCCAATAAAACTGGTTCCGAATACCGGCAAGTGTCTTGCGGACACCCGAGTGCCCTGTCAGAGGATTACCATGTGCGGATTTCAGCACATGTCCCCTGAACGCACTCAGGACCACAAGCCATTTGGTATTCGCGTGGGATCTACCTGTAGGGGGCTGTACAGACTCACTGTACAGTCTCCCACCTTCCCAGTACACCTTGAAAGCGGCCCCGTCTGCGAGGGGCTCAGCGGCTTTCTGCCTGAGCACCTCCAGGCTTGGGTCACGTTGTAGTGCGGCTGAGAATATGGCGCTGTCAGTTTCAGCCAACTGGCTCATGTCACACGAGGCCAGCGGCTGAAAGGTCTCATCCCTGCGGTCAGAGGAGGGGGAGGAGGCCGGAACCCCCTCCACCTGTTCTGAGCTCGGGTTCGGAGCAGTGCAGCTGCGCGGTACTGCTAGCACAGGTACGCTGTCAGAATGGCACAGACGGACATTACTCAAATCATCATTGCATGCAGTAATGACATTGACAGGTATAGACATTTTTTCATTACAGACAGGTTGTACAGTAAACTCAGGTACAGTTACAGCATCATCACAACAGACAGTCTGTACATCAAACTCAGGTGCCTTTGAAGCAGGCACTATTGAACCTGGTACCCTTGAACTGGGCACATTCAACCCACCTCCCCCTGGTGCTCCCCCAAGTGTATAAAGTACCTGGTGGTGGGTGGAGAGTCCGTCTCCTTCCGTGAGCGACAAGGCGGTCGTGGCAGGTTCATAGTAGGACACAAGCTTGCCCAAATCAGTCCCCAGCAACACAGGGACTGGGAGATCCTTCATAACCCCAGCAACCCTTTCTTGGATTCCTCCCACTCCCCAATCCAGCTTCACTGTCGCGTGGGCTATGTGAAAAAGGGTGCCCTCTACTCCAGTAAGGGCAAGGGATCGGCTGGAGCTGATGCTCTCCTTTGGCACAAGGTGTGAGTGAACTAACGTGATGACAGCTCCGGTGTCTCGGAATCCGGTGACAACTTTGCCGTTCACTCTAACAAGTTGCTGCTGGTCGGTTCGGTCGCGGATTTCTTTTCCGCGGGCAAACAGGACAAAATCTGATGATCCAGGCTGTGGTTCGCTGGCGGGTTGCCTCTGCTGTGGGTGAGGTGCAGGTGCTGCAGATGATCCAGGTGCTGGTGGTGTCTGTCTCCGCTCCGGGCAGTCGAATTTCATGTGTCCGGGCTGGCGGCAGTAGTGACAGGTGACCTCTCCAGGCGCTGCAGGCCTGGGTGCAGCAGCTGCGCTGGGTGGCCTCTGTGGCGGACGGCTCACAGGGGCAGGAGAGTCTGCCAGAGTATTGGGCTGACCTCCTCTCCAGCTGGATGGGACAGTTCTGCGTGTATCAGACACCCGGGTAGTTGCAAAAGTCTCAGCAAGGTCTGCAGCGACAGTGGCTGAAGCCGGCCTGCGTTCTAGCACAAACTGTCGTACATCAGCAGGGCAAATGTTCAGAAATTGTTCGAGGACTATCAAGTCCTCCAGGACGCCATAAGACCCTTTGGTGAGGCCTAGAGTCCACTGGCGTAGTGTGGTGAGCAAGCTGCTGGCCACATCTCGGTACGAATCAGAAGACTTTTTCTGCCAGGCCCTGAACTTTTTCCGATAGGCTTCTGGCGTCAGCTGGTACTTAGTAATGATAGCGTCTTTTATAGCAGCATAATCATTATCCTTCTCCGCAGGCAATTCTGCGAAGGCATCAAGCGCCTTGTAGCGCAGCAAAGGTGTCAGATGTCTGGCCCACTGGTCTTGGGACAGACGATACTAACGGCATGCTTTTTCAAAAGACCGCAAAAACAAGTCAATGTCTGTGTCTTTCTCAATATTAGCAAATTTAAATTTTGCACTTACGGGTGCTGCAGCTCCTTCAGCAGGGAGGCTGGGCGGTGAACTCCGGCTGGCCTGTTGAACCTTTGCCATGTTGAGCTCATGCTGTCGTCTCTCCCGCGCCTCGGCAGATTGGCGCTCCCATTCCTCTCGTGCTTCCATGTACTGCATGTACTTTTCCAGGTCAGTCTCCATCAGCTTTTGTAATGCCTGCTGCATTACCGGGTCAGCACCCATGGACAGTCCAGTACTGGCCAGTTCCGGGCGAGTACTGTCAGAAACTCTGGGATTGGGGTCCACACTGACATTCTCTGGCGTAACTGTTGCAACAGGGCCCGCAGGATGCTCAACCTCTGTACGCCTAGGATCTTCAGTCTCTGGTTCCCCTAGACTGTCAGATGGGCTGGTATCCACTTCAGCGGACACTCCCAGCTCCCGCAGTTGCTGGGCATCCCATCGGGACAAGTCTGCTATCAGGTCCCGTTTGTTCTTGCGGAGGATGCCAATGCCCCTCTCTTCGCAAAGATTTTCCGGGTCTGCTAGGCACATGTTCTGGTAGTTCCCGGACATTTCCATGCCAAATAAAATAAAACTTTTGGGGAGGGGTACTGGCTACACAGTTTCTCTGTATATATAAAAAATATATTGCCTTCCAGCTACACCAACGAATTAGTTCGTTTCTTGATAGCGCTAGCGCTATCTTAGATACTTTCAGCACAACACAGGTCCCAACCGCTGCCTACCACTGTCACAGGAGCCCTAGTGGCTGACCGCACTTAGCCTTCTAAACGGTGCCGGCGCACAGATCGTGCGAACTCTGGTCGCAGTCAATGCGCAGGAACCGTTAAGAATTAGCCGCAGACAACTCAGAAGGGAGCCTGTGAGACACGGGTGATTACAACTTCACCCACTGGTTCAGAGTAAACTGCCACCACCGCGGTTACCATGGGACCGTGGAGCCCACTAACTGACTGACTAGTCCTGCGAATAAAACGGTTAAACACACGGTATTCTGTCTAGCCAACAACAAACAAACAGTAGCGTATCTTCAGAGACCCGGGATCAGTTCTGTGTGTGCTGATAAGCAGGGTAGCGGACAGTGAATGACTTGGAGAAAGTCGTTTATTCACGCAATATAAATAATTAATATATACAGACAATTATTAAAATCACAATTATTAAAACAGTAATAGCCAGTATAAAAAATAAAAGAAGGGAGAAAAATACTTATGGTTTGTGGAAATATGTCCTTTGTGGGAAAATCAGAAAGTTCAAGCAAAACGGTTTCAATCAAAGTTCAGCAGAATTCTTTGTTCCAGGTTACAGAAGATGGCCAATCAAGATGGCCACCAGCACATGCTCCTTTGTTTCAGAGCTTCATTCAAAGTTCAGCAAAATGGCCACCAGCCCTATGTCCTCTGAGCTGGCAGCAGGATGTTCTCATATGGATGGAATGGGAGGACTCAAGCCCGCCTGCTGGCTCTGTGCTTTTGATGAAGCTGGTTTGGGGGTGTGGCAGTGCCAGCCCCCTCTGAGCTACCAGCAAATGACAGTTCATTCCCTCTGAGAGATTTTAGAGCTAAACTTATGAATTGCTGTAACTCCTGAACCATACATGTTACATTTAGGGGGGTAACAGCTTCATACTTGGAGGAAAATACAGATTAATATGATATCCGACATGGCTAGTGCAGCAGATCAGGGTCCTGGGTAGATTCATACCTGGGTTGTAGGGGCCCCGGGCCCCTCTCGACTGGTATCAAGAGATCCAGCATGACCCTACGGATCCAATGATACCGCTCTCATAACCACCCTATTTATTGTATTCTGTAAATGGGCAAAAGATTATATAGTACATTCATTTCTTCCTGCTAAGGCTGGAGTCAGCCTGACTGGAGTCCAGCTGTGTCTGCTCTTGGGATCTCCTTTTTTTGAAAGGCCCTGTTGGCTCCTTCAATTAACATCTGAATGTGAGATCAGCTAGGTGTCACCTTATACCTGATGGATGGGCCATCAGCACAGCTTGAAGCCAGGGACTCTCTGGGCCCAGGCTCATTAGCATATCAAAAGAGCCATCCAGCCTTTAGGATGGTGCTCTCTCTCTGCTAAGAAAAGGACTTCAGCTGCCCCTACACACTCAACCCAGATTGTATCGATTTGAAGCGCAATCGATGCAGGGAATCGAGTGCAATCGCTTTTTCTTCACGGGCGGTTCCAGGACGCGCCTGCGGCCCCGCAACCGTCCGTGACATCGTGCCTCAAGCGTCCTGTCAGAAAGGACCTTCAGCACAGCTGGAGGCATTGTCACTGAAAAGAGAAGTTGCCTAGGTCACAAAAGTGTTCAGTACCTCACCTTTATCAAAATGAATGAGGCATGGATCCCGGAGGGTTACTGCCTGCCCGAAGACTAAGTCAGTCCCCACACACAGCATCTCTGCCTGCACGCCATATGACTGGCTGCCTGCCCCAAGACTAAGTCGATCCCCAGCATCTCTGCCTGCAGGCCGCTTGACTGCCACTACCAATAGGGTCCACCAGGACTCCAGGCAGATTCCTGAATTTTTAAGGCCGGTCGCTATAATAATTTTTCTGGTGCGTGTACATGCCTGCCTAATTTTTCTGCCTGCACTGCAGCTGCAGCAACGAAACAAAAGGCAAGTACATGTGTCAATTCCCCTTTATGATTGTTACCTTGCCAAGGTGAAGGGGCTTGCGTATCACAATGAAGCAATGACCGCCGGCTATATGAGTGTGTTAGGGTTGGGGGGCACACCTGACCCAAGAAGATTGATAATAAGGTCATTGCTTCATTGTGGACAGACCAAGTTCGATCAGCTGGACACTCAGTCACTGTTGTTCTGCCATTCAGCTACCTCAGCCCGACCATATGGGCTTGAAAACCGCCATGGCCTGCACTCTCGCCATGGTGCGCACCAGTACAGCATGGGTGTCACTATACAAACAGCTGTTTGCGGTGCATTACACAGTGAGTTTGGTCTGTCAGTGTGAAGCAGTACACTAATTACACTCCCTGATTGATGTATACACATGCAAGATGTTTTAAAGCACTTTAGGCCTCCAATTTAGCATGCAATGTGATTTCTGCCCTTAAAACGCTGCTGTGCGTCAAATCCAGATTTTTCCCCGGGACATTTGGCATGTATCTCACTCCGCCATGCAAAACTCCAGCTGTTAGACCCCTTGAAACATCTTTTCCATCACTGTGGCCAGCATAAATGTTTGTAGTTTTCAAAGTTCGCCTCCCCATTGAAGTCTATTGCGGTTTGCGAAGTTCGCGCGAACCCGAACTTTTGCGGAAGTTCGCGTTCGAGGTTCGCAAACCTAAAATCGGAAGTTGAGCCATCTCTAATCTTCATCGACCTATGCATCTTTTGATAAGGCATTAGGCATGGTGAGGAAAGCTGGTCCTGTGGCACTAGTGACCAAGACAGACAATGGCCTCAATTAACTAAGCTTAACTCCTGTCTTTAATAACTTTTCTGAGCTGTTTTACAGGTATCACCATGGTGATATAATTGTGACAACTTTAAAACAGCTCAGAAGAGTTATTAAAGACAGGAGTTAAGCTTAGTGAATTGAGGCCATTGAGTCCACTCTCTGTTTATTACAAATGTATTTAGAGTATAAGGCTCTGATGACAATGCTGTGTTTTATACAATCAAAGGCCTGCCTATGGGTCATTCCATCTCTTATGCAGTTTTAAAAACTCATTCTAGGTGATTAAGAAGAATGCAGGAGTGATAGCATTTACTCACTACCTTCGTGTAGGTTAGGTATTATTGAGGGTTTGTGCATTAGTTTTGTAGAAGAGTCCATTTTTTGAGGTCTCACTTGTGTTAGTACGGTTGGAGGGTCCATCAATGGCAATAATATTCTTGAGGTTTAAGATAGATTTACTAAACAGGACATGTTGGTTGGTTAGGAATAATTGGCTCTGCAGTTGGCAATTTTTTTTACATGGAACCTGTTACAATACAGACTCGTGTATGGGGAGATTCTTTTCATGCAATTTGCCTGTATATAGAAGTAAAGAGCCACATCATTATATTAAGTTATCGGGAGACCATAGAGAGGACCTGCAGGTTTGGTATGCACACACAAGCACAACACACACACATATTCACACACACACACACACACACACACACACACACACACACACACACACACACACACACACACACACACACACACACACACACACACACACACACACACACACACACACACACACACACACACACATTCTCACACCAATTTAGCATGCAATGTAATTTCTGCCCTTAAAACGCTGCTGTGCGTCAAATCCTGATTTCTCCTGGTGAGTTTTGGCGTGTATCCCACCCCGCCATGCCCCCTCCAGGTGTTAGACCCCTTGAAACATCTTTTCCATCACTTTTGTGGGCAGCATAAATGTTTCTAGTTTTCAAAGTTCGCCTCCCCATTGAAGTCTATTGCGGAAGTTCGCATGTTTGCAGACTTTTGCGGAAGTTCGTGGTTGCGGTTCACGGACTAAAAATCGGAGGTTTGGGCCATCTCTACTCACCACCCTTTGCTAATGAAAAAGTAGTATAGGCGACTACTACGGGCTAAGGGGATAGCTGAAAGGAAGAGAAGGAAAGAATAACAATAACAGAACAGTGTTATTTCATAAAAAGGTGGAAATCTCTAACCCTTCATTTAAACCTTTGGAAGAAAGTGCATCCAACCTAAAAATCCAAAAGGTTTCTCTTTCACATAGTTTTTTAAACCTTTCATAGTCATGCAGATTTTTAGGAATCATTTCTAAACCCATAATCTTGAGGGAATCCACACTGCCATCATGATGTTCCTTAAAATGCCGGGGGACACTATGTTTTTCACTTCTACTCAAGATGTTGCACTTGTGTTCCCCCAGTCTCTGCCTGAGTGGTCTTGTGGTTCTACCGACATACACTTTAGGGCGACCACAAGAGAGAAGATACACCACATGATCACTCCCACAATTAATAAAATCTTTGATTTGGGTCACTTGATCATTACCATCTGTGACCTCTTTTGCCCTGTAGGAAATATGTTTCCTACAGTCAAAGGGAACTACAGGTGTGTCACGTTAAAATATGTGGATGCTGTCCATTCATCAGACACAGGGCAAAAGAGGTCACAGATGGTAATGATCAAGTGACCCAAATCATAGATTTTATTAATTGTGGGAGTGATCATGTGGTGTATCTTCTCTCTTGTGGCTTCCCTTAACCACTTGCCGACCGCCCACTACCTATGGGTGTCGGCAAGGTGGCACCTCCAAGACCACGTAACGCCTATCGGCGACCAGGCATGGTCGGACGAGCCCATTTCCGTTTACGGGACAATTCCACATACCGTCATACCGAAATTTCGCATACCGGCACATTCTGGCGGTATTCCGTGGTATTCCGCATTTATTTTCCGTAATTTTTATCCAGACTTCCGTAATTTTCGAATGATTGTGTCTATGTTGTCTATTGTCAATAAAGTTGTTGTATATTACAGAAACGTGATTGAAAAGTGTCCTTTCGTAAATTTCAGCCTTTTTTTACGGAAATGTTGTTTTTTTATATGCGCACTGTTTGGGGGGTGGCGCCCAGGCGGAATTTCGCGTTCATGAGCTTGTTGTCATGATTGGTCAACTCATTCCGCATCTCTTGATTGGTCAATTCATTCCGATTCCGATTTTGCCGGAATTCCGCAATATTCCGCATTCCGGTTTGACGTTTCCGGATTCCGCGGAACAATGCGGAAACCCCAATTCCGGCGGAATTTCGGTATTTTAGCTTCCGCGGAATTCAGAAGCTCATGCCTGTCGGCGACGGCACCTGGAGGACTAATTAGCCGGGGATCGCCCACATCCACCGGCATTAGGCTCCACCCACCCACGGTGTCAACCCGCCGGCCAATTAGCAGCGCAGGCGGATTGTTAACCCCCGATCTGCCGCATAGAATGTGTATAACACACTTTGTTATGAATACAAAGTGTACTATACAGGCTGCCTTCTCCCCTGGTGGTCCCAGTGATCGAGCGACCACCAGGGGAGGAGGCAGCCCTTGCAATAGTCACATAAGTTTGCACCCAATCACCCCCCTAATCACCCATCAATCACCCCCTGTCACTATCTGTCAATGCTATATTTTAGATTAGGTCTTAAAATGCCCCCTGGGGGCTCCTGATCACACCCCCACACCCTCAGATACTCCCCAGACTCCCCCCCCCCGTGTACTGTATACATCTGTTCTCCCCAATCACCCGCCCACACCCTTGGATCGCCCGCAGACCCGCCCTCAAATCACCTCCCAAGTGCACTGTTTACATCTGTTCTCCCCTCTAATCACCCACTGATCACCCATCAATCACCCATCAATCACCCCCTGTCACTGCTACCCATCAGATCAGACCCTAATCTGCCCCTTGCGGGCACCCAATCACCCGCCCACACCCTCAGATCGCCCTCAGACCCCCTCTGATCAACTCGCCAGTGCATTGCTTGCATCTATTCTCCTCTCTAATCACACCCTGATCACCTACTAATCACACTGTCACCCCCTGTCAGCCCCTGTCACTGCTACCCATCAGATCAGACCCTAATCTGCCCCTCGTGGGCACCCAAACACCCACCCACACTCTCAGATCGCCCTCAGACCCCCTCTGATCAACTCGCCAGTGCATTATTTACATCTGTTCTCCCCTCTAATCACCCACTGATCACCCATCAATCACCCCCTGTCACCACCTGTCACTGCTACCCATCAGATCAGACCCTAATCTGCCCCTTGCGGGCACCAAACCTCCCGCCCATACCCTTAGATCACCCTCAGACCCCCTCTGATCAACTCGCCAGTGCATTGCTTGCATATATTCTCCCCTGTAATCACCTACTGATCACCTGTCAATCACCCCTTCACCCCCTGTCACTGCTACCTATCAGATCAAACCCTAATCTGCCCCTTGCGGGCACCCAATCACCCGCCCACACCCTCAGATCGCTCTCAGACCCCTCTGATCAACTCGCCAGTGCATTGCTTGCCTATATTCTCCCCTGTAATCAACTACTGATCACATATCAATCACCCCATCACCCCCTGTCACTGCTACCCATCAGATCAGACCGAATCTGCCCCATGCAAATACACCCAGATACAAATGTGTTTTGGGGTGTATTTTTACACATACCCTTGTTGGGTGGGAAAAATATCTCTGTAAATGGACAATTGTGTGTAAAAAAAAAAAACAAAAATACCACGTGTGACACTCTTTTTGCAGCCTAGGTGCGCTAAGGGGCCCAAAGTCCTATGAGCACCATTAGGCTTTACAGGGGTGCTTACAATTTAGCACCCCCCAAAATGCCAGGACAGTTAACACACCCCACAAATTACCCCATTTTGGAAAGTAGACACCCCAAAGAATTCAGAGAGTGGCATGGTGAGTCCATGGCAGATTTCATGTTTTTTTTTGTCACAAGTTAGCAGAAATGGAAACTTTTTGGGGTTTTTTTTTTTTGTCACAAAGCGTCATTTTCCGCTAACTTAGCAAAAAATATGAACTCACCATGCCTCTTAATGAATACTTTGAGATGTCTCCTTTCCAAAATGGGGTCATTTGGGGGGTATTTATACTATCCTGGAATTCTAGCACCTCATGAAACATAACAGGTGCTCAGAAAAGTCAGAGATGCTTCAAACTGGGGAAATTCACTTTTTGCACCATAGTTTGTAAACGCGATAACTTTTACCCCCCCCCCCCAAAAAAAAAAATCCAATGAGTGTCTATTTATTGATCAAAGACATGTTGCACAATAAATGTAGACAAAAATCTATATAGAAATTTTACTTTATTGTCAGCACAGAAAGTTAAAAAAATAATTTTTTTGACAAAATTCATGTGTTTTTTGATGAATATAATAAAAACTAAAAATCACAGCAGCAATCAAATATCACCAAAAGAAAGCTGCATTAGTGACAAGAAAAGGAGGTAAAATTCATTTAGATAGTAGGTTGTATGACCGAGCAATAAACCGTTAAAACGGCAGTGGTCTGAATGGAAAAAAAGTGTCTGGTCCTTAAGGGGTTTTAAGGTTAAATGTATGTCGGTAGAACCACAAGACCACTCAGGCAGAGACTGGGGGAACACAAGTGCAACATCTTGGGTAGAAGTGAAAAACATAGTGGCCCCCGGCATTTTAAGGAACATCATGATGGCAGTGTGGATTCCCTCAAGATTATGGGTTTAGAAATGATTCCTGAAAATATGCATGACGTTGAAAGGTTTAAAAAACTATGTGAAAGAGAAACCTTTTGGATTTTTAAGATGGATGCACTTTCTCCCAAAGGTTTAAATGAAGGGTTAGAGATTTCCACCTTTTTATGAAATAACACTGTTCTGTTATTGTTATTCTTTCCTTCTCTTCCTTTCAGCTATCCCCTTAGCCCGTAGTAGTCGCCTATACTACTTTTTCATTAGCAAGGGGTGGTGAGTAGAGATGGCCCAAACCTCCGATTTTTAGTCCGTGAACCGCGAACGCGAACTTCCGCAAAAGTTTGCAAACATGCGAACTTCCGCGAACCGCAATAGACTTCAATGGGGAGGCGAACTTTGAAAACTAGAAACATTTATGCTGCCCACAAAAGTGATGGAAAAGATGTTTCAAGGGGTCAAACACCTGGAGGGGGCATGGCAGGGTGGGATACACGCCAAAACTCTTCTACAAAACTAATGCACAAACCCCCAATAATACCTAACCTACATGAAGGTAGTGAGTAAATGCTATCACTCCTGCATTCTTCTTAATCACCTAGAATGAGTTTTTAAAACTGCATAAGAGATGGAATGACCCATAGGCAGGCCTTTGATTGTATAAAACACAGCATTATCATCAGAGCCTTATACTCTAAATACATTTGTAATAAACAGAAAGTGGACTCAATGTCTGTCTTGGTCACTAGTGCCCCAGGACCAGCTTTCCTCACCATGCCTAATGCCTTATCAAAAGATGCATAGGTCGATGAAGATTAGAGATGGCTCAACTTCCGATTTTAGGTTTGCGAACCTCGAACGTGAACTTCCGCAAAAGTTCGGGTTCGCGCGAACTTCGCAAACCGCAATAGACTTCAATGGGGAGGCGAACTTTGAAAACTACAAACATTTATGCTGGCCACAAAAGTGATGGAAAAGATGTTTCAAGGGGTCTAACACCTGGAGGGGGCATGGCGGGGTGGGATACACGCCAAAACTCACCAAGAGAAATCAGGATTTGACGCACAGCAGCGGTTTAAGGGCAGAAATTACATTGCATGCTAAACTGGTGTCAGAATATATGTGTGTGTGTGTGTGTGTGTGTGTGTGTTGTGCTTGTGTGCATACCAAACCTGCAGGTCCTCTCTATGGTCTCCCGATAACTTAATATAATGATGTGGCTCTTTACTTCTATATACAGGCAAATTGCATGAAAAGAATCTGCACCATAACATTCTGTTATTAGAAATAATTATTGTTTTCTTTCTGTCAGGATGGAGAGCGGTTCTACCGCTGCGACCGCCTCTGACGTCACCGCTACCGGCCCGGCGTGTCAGGCTCCGGCTGCGCTACCTAGCCACACGTAGCTTTCGGCCTGTCACAGGACCAGAGTGGCCCGCGCGCGCAAGGCGACGCTCTATTTATGCCCTTAGGAGATGGGTCAGCTGACAAGCCGGTCAGCTGACTCCAGTCTCCATACTGCTCTGCGCTGATTGGTTGAGGATCGGGGCGGGCAGTTTGAATTGCTCTTGGCTATTTAAGCCTGAATCTGTCAGTGTTTCCTTGTCTGTTGTTGCAAACACTTCTGTGCTAGTGTTCAGACCTTAGTCAGTCTCTTGTGCGTTTGATCCGGCAGGACCCCGGGGATTCACACATAGTTTAGGATTATTATTATCTATTTGTAATAGTAATATTATCATTGTATATCTGAATTGTGTATGAACCTTGCCTGAACTCTTGACTATTCTTCTGCCTTCCGATTTTGTACTCTGCCTATCTGATTTGCTGCCGACCTTTAGCCTGTACCCTGACTCTGATTTAGCCTCCTGATTCTGTACCTTCGCCTATCTGACCTATTGCCGACCTCTGCCTGTCTATAGACTCTGATTCCTGCCTGACGATTCTGTACCTCAGTACCCCGATCTGCTGCTGACCTCTGCCTGTATGACCTCGACCCCGCCAGTGGGCCCTTGCCACTGGGGGCTGCACCTACTAGGTGCCTGAGTATACCTTTTCAGAAAGTGTGCACCAATCACCCGATACTTTACACGTTGAATAAAATACTGACATCTGTTAGGTTCTGAGCCATACACTGATAATCAATACACTTTCCTTCTCTTCCTTTCAGCTATCCCCTTAGCCTGTAGGAGTCGTCTATACTACTTTTTCATTAGCAAGGGGTGGTGGGTGCCTACTAGAATAGGATAAGCTAATTTACCTAAGTGTATAACTGTAGAGTATTTATAGTAACCATGTAATTACGTTTTAGTATGCCCAAAGTAATGATGCCTTTAAATACGAGCATTTTCTCTATGCATGGGAGTTGTCACTATCCCATAATGTTAGTTCATGAGTGCGGGGAATTCGAGCCCTGCTGGCCAGCTGATCTACACTTACGCTGCCAAGCGCTCGGGCCCGCCTCCCTACCTCATCCATCGCTGTCATAACAAATGCTATATTTTCAAATTTTCCCCACACGGTCACCGTAGATGTTATGGATACGGCCGTGTACGTATGGGGCGTGCTAGAGGCTGTAGCATCATCTGACAAAGACACAGAGCGCCGAAACGCGTAATGATGCTACAGGCATGCCAGGACCAGGCTCCGCCCATCCCCTAGTCAGATGAGCACCCGTTCCATCGGAGCACGCACTGCTGGCCACAAAGGCGTACAAACGATGCGCATAAGGGGACACAGCGGAGGTACCTGCCCGCTTACATGTGCATATTCTTGTATACTTTGTAAGTACATTTTAAACTTTGCGATTAAAATAGATTTTTTTTTAAGGTAATACACTATGGAGTGCTCCTCTTCTTTTTAGATACTTGCACATCCCAAACCTAAGGAGCAGAGCCGTGTATCCACCTTTTTCTCCATGGAGGGGTCTGCAGCCTGCCCACTCAGTGTGTTAGCGCGTGTTAGCGCAAAGAACTTTTTTACTTTTGGGCGGAGGAGGATAGCAAAGGACCGATCAGTCTGAATGGGGCTGGAGGAATCCCCAGGTAAGTATACATTTTTCCATTTGGTCCATCTCATTTGGTCCATCTCAGATTCACTTTAACCACTTGAGGACTACAGTGCTAAACCCCCCTAACGACCAGCCCTTTTTTGCTGCACTGGGCTGTGCAGGCTTTTCAGCCTCCTGCACAGCCCAGCTAAGGAGCCCAGCGATTGGACTCACCTCCTATTTTTGGCCTTAAGGGGACATGCCGCCGGAGGTGTCCGATCGCTGTGGCAGTTTTTTTTTTACTTTAGCCTGTATAAGGCTATTTCTCCCTCCCTCCCTCCCTCCCTCCCTTCTCCCTCTCCTACCCTCCTCCCCTCAGAGATCCTGTATTGAACAGGACGGCGTTCTGTCCTGTTCCGCCTATCATAGGCATCAGCCTATGAGAGGACGGCAATCCCCGGTCAATTAGAAGCTGGGGATCGCCGATCTCATACAGCGCTGCTGGAGACCGCAGCGCTGTACGGATGTAAGCAAAGGGGATTTATTTCCCCTGTCGTTTACAAACAGCCCGTTAGCTGCGATCGGCGGCTAACAGGCTAATCACGGAGCTCCCCACCGTGAACTGGCAGGGAACGATTGCGCATGCGCGTGGCCGTTCCCTGGGAAACTGCAACTCCAGGACTTGTCGCGGTCGTTACGTAGGTAAGTTCAAATGCAAACTCTAACTCTTGTTATGTGCCAATGCCATCATCTTCTGTGACACTGTATACTGTAGAAGCAATATATACCTTAAAGGGAACCTGAACTGAGAGGGATATGGAGGCTGCCATATTTATTTTCTTTTAAACAATACCACTTGTCTGGCTGTTCTGATGATGTCTTTGAATGCAGTAGTGTCTGAATCGCACACCTGAAAGAAACATGTGGGTATTCCAATCAGACTTCAGCCAGAAACATCTGATCTGCATGCTTGTTCATGGTCTAGCCATGAAATGGTCTACAATTTTCTAGAGAACAGCTGAATCCATGTGTATCAGTTTGCATTCAATTTATCTAATTTAGGGTTTAGTGCGTAGTTTGCATCTAATTTATATTCAAGATTTGTATTTAAGTCTCTGGGGGGTGCTGCACACCTCTGTTGGTTTAATTTCAGTTGCAGCCTGCTTAGGAGCGCTGCCAATTTTTTGTTGTTCTCTACAAAATGTGTACACCATTTGTGACTAGCTGCCTCAGGTTTACATTATGTTTTTAATTGTTAATTAGAGGTGAGATCTCTTTTGTGGGGACCCCTTATCTTGGTGGAAGAGTCTAGGATTGAACAATTTGTGCACAAACTGTTTTTGGAAGTTAACATCCTCCATCCGCTGCATCTGTTTTGAATGCAAGTTCTGTAATCTTCCCGTGTATTGGGCTCTGCACATCTATGCAGCTGGTCAATTCGGGTGCAGCCTGCATTTGGAAGCGCTGACATTTCCTCCTGTTGTACAAAAATGTAAGTTAACTTGTGACCAGCTGCATTCATGTGTATCAGTTTGCATTTAAATTATCTAGTTTAGGGTTTAGTGCATAGTTTGCACTCAATTGCTTTCAATTCGGGTGCAGCCTGCATTTGGAAGTGCTGCCACTTCCTCCTGTTGTACAAGAATACTAGCAACAAGCTGCTCAGAAGTCACTGCACTGGGTGGATTTTGGTAGGTTCCTTAAATAGTAAATACAAATGTGGCACTGGAAATCCGCAAATGCCTGCTATTGCGTCTGAGCCATGGTTTATTCCCACATACACAGATGCGCCACACAGCAAAGCACCCCAGCACCCCTGCTGTATATTGCTGGTACCCAAACTAACATTGCACCAAGTGCCCAGATTCAACTAACTCACTCTTAACTATGTCTGGCACATGTCTACAAAACATCTACTGTGTTATAACCATTCAGTGGAACTAATAAGACAGGCTTCTATTTACCAACTAATTTATTTATTTATTTTTTTGATAAAAGTTTTCATTCAATTTGAAATGTATGCCCTTTATTATTTTATTACACCGGGCTAGCAAATGCATGCTACTAGATCATAAAAATAATAATAATTATATCAGCAATTCAAAACCATATTAACCCCTTCTGATCCTCTGTTGGACTTAGTCCAACAGTAAGCTGTTCCTCTCCCAGCTCCTGATTTCAGACTACATCCAAAAAGGAGCAATATGGCTGCACCCTCGCTGGGTGTAACTTTGCACAGTTTAGATCACAGTATCGAACTAAGTCCAACGCCTTGATCACAACTGGTCCCATGCTGCTCCATACAATATAGATATTACATATATATGTAATATATATATACAGTATATTACATGGGCACATTTGGACTGCTGCTGCCTGAGCTGGCGTCGGATCAAGTCCAGCATGGCGCCAGGCCCCTCAGATCAAAGTGTTGAACTAAGTCTGGCATTTTGATCCCCTTGGCCTTCGGCACCACTCTGCGATGCTGATGGATGGGTCGTCTCCGGTAGTAGAGACCCTACTGGCTGGCCCCGCAGCAGCACACAGAGATAACCCAAATTACCCCCACACAATCTTGTAAAAATTAGAGCTGGAGGGAATGTGGGTGATGAGAAAGGGTTAATATCCTATATCTGAAAATAAGTTAACAATATGAAACTAATCTGTGGCAAACATTTACTTACTAGAAGAGGCACTTGCATTTCAGAAAGTACAACTAGAGCAGATTGTCAGCTGAAGACCAGCATGAGTAATATTTATTTTTAGTTTTTTTCTCTAATCTAATTTACATTTGCACAATGAATAAAACAATATGAATGTAGAATATAAGCTTAATAAACTACATTTACATATTCAGGCTTAAATCTCATAGCAACCCCTCAAATGCCATGTTGTTTACTTTTCATAAATCCTTTACTGCAATTTCCTAGATAACACAGTTTAAAACCCTATGTAAATATATGTAATGTATGTAACGCAACTCAAAAACGAAGTAAAGTTAGAATTTCTTGAATACATAGTTTATGAAGAGCTTCTGCTTGTGTTCAGGTTAACATCAGATTCATTCCTAATTCAAATGTATTCAAATTAAGCATGTATGAAGTTTGTGGTACTGAAATAGGCAGGTAAACTTATAATGATAAAGCCAAAAAAACTGTAGGCTCCTCCCTCACTAGAACAACAACTAAGTATACAAGTCCCCTGCCTAAGCTCTGGTCCCCTGCCCGCGTCCCTTCCCTCCCTGATGATTGGAGGGAAGGGACGCGTGTGGGGCCCGGAGCTATGGAGGAGGCGGGGGAGCAGCAGAGACTGACACTTACAGAGGTAAACAGCCGGCTGCGACACGCTGTGTGTCGACAGCTCGGCGTTTGATTTACGGGGCATAGCAGAGAGCAGGGGGGACTTAGGGAGGATTGGTATAGCAACAAAGGCTGGGCAGTATATGCAGACCCAGCCTCTGTGTGCTGATAGCATTCTTAGAACCTACTTCGGGTTCTCTTTAAGTACAGTGACCATATGTCCCGCTTTACCTGGGACGCGCCCCGCCTCTGGGGGGCGCTGTCCCAGGCTGCATGAGGTCCCGGGAAACGTCCCGCTTTAAAGGGACTCCGAGCAGTGCAGAAACTATGGAAAGATGCATATCATTTTAAAGCTCTCTTTTTCCTCTTTCCAATAATATATAAAACACCACCCTACGTCTTTTAGTTTTCGCTATTTTCGCGATTGAAATTGCCGCGGCCGCGAATTCGATCGCGAAAATAGAGAAAACTAAAAGGTGTAGGGCAACGATTTAGGTGTCGCCAGAAAGAGGAGAAAGAGAGCTTTAAAATGATATCCATCAAGCCATAGTTATATTGTATTACACAGGACGACACTTTCCCCAGTGTCAGCAGCTCCATTCTGCTGAATGCAGCTGCTGACTTTGACAAAAAGTCGCCCTGTGTAATACAATATAACTATGGAAAGATGGATATCATTTTAAAGCTCTCTTTCTCCTCTTTCTGACGATACCTAAATCGTTGCCCTACGCCTTTTAGTTTTCTCTATTTTCGCGATCGAAATTGCGGCCGCGGCAATTTCAATCGCGAAAATAGCGAAAACTAAAAGGCGTAGGGTGGCGGTTTATATACCATTGGAAAGAGGAGAAAGAGAGCTTTAAAATGATGTGCATCTTTCCATAGTTTCTGCACTGCTCGGAGTCCCTTTAAGCAGCGGGACTCTGGCTACCGTACTGAATGTACTAGCCACGGCGTCTCATAGATGCTGCGCTAATTCATTCCCTGCAGCCCCGCTCCAGCAGCCTGCATTATCCTCCGGCAAGCACAGGCAGAGCAGGGCTACGGGAAGATGGCGTCCGGAGGCGGAGCCCTGTACTGGAGACTATTTGTGTCTCCAGTACAGGGCTCCGCCTCCGGACGCCATCTTGCCGTAGCCCTGCTCTGCCTGTGAGCGCGGGAGATTGAAGAAGGATCGTCCAGGGGAGCTGCACACACAACGTTAGCTCCGCCCATAGAATGTCATGACCACGCCCATTTTTCGGCACGGCGCAGCCACCACATTTTTCGGCGCGGGCAGCCCCCGGGGGCTGCCCTGTCCCAGGTTGAGCCTACAAATATCTGGTCACTATACTTTAAGGTCAAATTTATTGCATCACTTGAATCGACATCCTTCGTCACTGGCCCCAAGTTGAGACTATTTTTTTGTTTGAGAAGGTGGAAATATTTTTCTTCTGTCTCATTGATCAGGGTTCAAATATAATTTATAGCTGGTATTTTCCACAACTTTATACAGTTAATAGGTCCTGTCATTGTCAGAAGACACATAAGGCTTGATTCACTAAGACAAATAGCATGCCTAATCAGAGATAACACGCCTTATCAAATGTATCACGCCTTATTAGAGTAGCATAGCAAGCGCTACAAACTTATCCCTGCTAATTGGCAACTCCACTCGTCCTGCCCTGAGCACCTGCGGGTTCGTAGCACTGGCTATGCTACTCTTATAAGGCGTGTTAACTTTGATAAGGCGTGTTAACTTTGATAAGGCATGCTATTTCTCTTAGTGAATCAAGCCCATAGTCTTTCATATTTAGTTTAGTGAAAAAATGTAGATGTCTACTGTATGTAATTTTTTTTGTTTGTTTTTGCTTGAAAATGGCCCCTGGCAGGAGGGAAAAAAGTCACTTCTGAACATCAGGACAATGTTTATGGTGATGTCCTTAGTATGCCATCTGATAGCTTAGATAGTGTCCAAATATTGCCACATTTGCATAAAACTGGACTTTTGCACTTGAGAATCCCATCTAAAAAAATGATCACATGATCAGAAGCAATCCAGATGATGTTCAGAGAAAAGGCAGAGACATACTGTACTTATCTAAGAAGACTGAAGCCTTCAACTTGGGATGCTTGTGCTGCAAGAAGTGGTGTACCTTGCCATATCAATTCTGTCCCTCATCTTTACTTTACAGTACCACAGAGGCATCTTGTTCCTCAGCAGAGCTATGTCCTTCCAAACTGCCAGTACCTGACCCACTACTACACTCCACAAACCTGCTCTACTACCCTCTCCTTGGTTGCCAGATCAGCTTGGCGCTGTACCCTGGCAAGCTGGCATGACACATTCCATTAAAGGTGTTCTTGGGCTTTTTGCAGCCCTAATTTTGTGTCTCTGCATCGCATCCCCTTCTTAAAATGCAAAATGGAATCAGAACCATAGACAAGAAATAAAGAAGTTGTCAGCCTCTATTTCGCTCTCAGCACAGGTTTCCATTAACTAAATGTGTCACCATTTAAAAATTAGACTTCAGAAAAGTAAATCAAGTTAAAATGTATTTTTAGTCAGCTTAAATATTTCTAGAAAATGATAAAGCAAAGATCTTTTACTAATCAAACAGATCAGTCCGTGACCAATTTATACACATTTCCATTTAGGGCTGGCTGAAATTGATCCATCTCTTGAGAAGCATAAGTTATTTCATTTTTCAGACAGACCATTTCTTTGGCTTCGTCGCTCATCTTCTTGTCCACCTAAAAATGTACTCTATATACTTCCTAATATAGGATGTCTAATCTTTTCAGGAATTTCAGAGAAAAGATTAAAAAAAGACTTTCATAAAAGCTCTTCTTTCCTTCTTATGGGTTTTTATAATAGTGATTAGAGATATAAATATAAATTTAATATATACACTTTCAAAGCCTCCAGCACTTAAGCCGTTGATTGTACAGTCAGTTAATATCTGCAGTAAAACCAGAACATTAGAAAAGTGAAAAGCTGTCCACTTCCAGCTTCTGAATTCATTAATCAAGGGCCCCTCCCGTATGACTGTGTCTGGAAGGGAAAAAAAAATCTGACATAGAAAATTTAGCGTTGAATTGGTAAAATATAATGTGCAGGAAGAGCTCTGGATGAGTACAATGAATCTCACATGATGAGCTGCTAGACTATAACTTTGAGATGGTTTGCAGTAAGTGAAAACAAGTTTTATTTCAGTAAAACTGTCCATCCTTTTATCTTAGCTTAAAGAGAAAAGTTCAGTATTTGTTAATGGTAAGCAAACTGCCTTCATTCTCAGCATCCATCAGGTATTCATTTCAAACATCATGTGCATGAAATACAGCTAATCGAGACATATAAAAACAAGCATAACTATAAGTTATTAGTACATGAAATAAAGCAACAATGCTTCCTTTCCCATTTTTGATGCATTTGATTCCCTCTTCACAAACACAGAAGTAACTTGGTTGGTTATCCTAAAATAGCCCTAGCCAATAATAAACCCTGATGAAGACTTTCTCATAAGCTATACAATAACTATTATGATAACCAGAGAGGGGGTTTGTGTCTGGTAAGTCTCCACTTAATGCTGGTCTGTGTACTGCATGTAACGGTCTTGTGCCGCAACTCAGACGTCTGATTATATGGTGATCTGCAGAATCACCAATAATGCAGACGCTATACTTGATTATGTGGTGATCTGCAGAATCAACAATAACACTAGTATAGCCACAAGGATGAGTGTAGTGCTTGGTGCAACCGTAACTTTAATAGTTTGGCGAGACCTCACCAGAGGGGCCGGTGAGGTACTATCAGGGCACTGACTGTATACTTAAGTATAGTAACTTTAATAGTTTGGCGAGACCTCACCAGAGGGGCTGGTGAGGTACTATCGGTTCACTGACCGTATAATAGAGTACTACCCCAGCAAGCTGGAGATACAGCAACTGAAGAGAAAGAATCTCCAGAGGAGCTGGTGATTCAGACAATACTGCAGGCTAGTGATTACCTGAGATACACACAGTCCTGCGCTAATGATCACCTGTGGAGCAGGTGATTCAGACTGTACTGCAGCCTAGGAACAGGAGATACAAACAGTACTGCACTAGCAGGTGATTCAGACTGTACTGCAGCCTAGAAACAGGAGATACAAACAGTACTGCACTAGCAGGTGATTCAGAATGTACTGCAGCCTAGGCGTAGAAAACGCAAACAGCACTGCACTAAAGAACAACTTCACCAGCGGAGCTGGTGAAGCTAGCACCTCACCAGTGGCGAGGGCCCACTGGTGAGTAGAATGGTCTGACAGGCAAGGTTCGGTAACAGAGAGGTAAGTATCGGTACAGAATCATGAGGCAAGAGAGTAATCGGTAATCAGGCAGAGGTTCAGCAACTAGTAAGGCAGATAGGTGAAAGTACCGGATCAGAAAGCAGGAACAGAGTCAGAGTAAGGCTAAGAGTCATACACAGGAGATCAATACAATAAACAATATTCTAGTCTAGGTGTGAAGTCCTTGGCATCAACACCCGGGAACTAGTCTAACAAATAAACAGTAACAATGTAGCAATATCCTAGACTAGGTGTGAAATCCTTAGCATCAACACCCGGGAACTAATCTAACAAATAAACAGTAACAATGTAGCAATATCCTAGACTAGGTGTGAAATCCTTAGCATCAACACCTGGGAACTAGTCTAATGTCTGAGCGCTAACACGCAAGTATTCACGACAACAGACAAGGACAGAGTAACAACTCCAGGTTTAAATACTGAAGGCAGATTCAAGCAGCCCCGCCCGAGGGGCTGAACCAACCTGCAAGGTAGATTGACAGGTAGAAGTCAGCTGACCACAATGTCAGCTGATCTGTCTCCTACTCCCATAAAGGTCCTTTTGCTCCATGCGCAGGCGTGTGGACTTAAGCTGCTGTGCAACAGAGACCCCTGTCCCACCTGAGTCGGGAAGCGACACCTGGGATGGCGTGGCCGCAGAGGTGACATCAGGTGTGAAAGCAGCTGCGCTGCTTTCAACCACAGAGGTAACATCTTTGATCGTTACACTGCAGTAATCATGTTTGGAAACGATTGGAGTTTGCAGGTGGTGGCAATTTTGAATAAACAGTAATGCACTATAGTGAGCAATATCTAACAGGTGTACAGTATTGGATGTGAAGGAAGCTTGATTAAAGTAGAAAAAGCAGCATGATCTGACAACTTGTGATGTGCGTAGCCATTGAACAGAGACTGATGCAGGATTCACTGACCTTTCTACCATAGTTGAATAAGGGTGAAAGTGTGGGTTGAGAGCACTATTGTTGACAATACAGTTTAACTTTTTCACTGCTGTTTGATGAATGAACATTATTCTACCACAATGGTTTTTGTGCATGTCATGCTGTTCATTCTTTTATCTTAAGGCACCTGACTATGTAATTGTTTTATGTAATTATTTTATCAGGAAGCATGTGTATCTGGGGAGGCCATAGCTACTTAATTTTTGTATCCGGAGGTCCAAGTGGCTATTAAATTCTGTAATCCAGCTGCTCTTGCTGGGCAAAAGGTGTGTATAAATTGAGGGGTGGGGGGTAGGGGGGGCTATGGATGCTGTTTGTCAGGTGGCTTGCAATAGTAGGACTTGGATGGTAATAAATACAAATATGGACCTGGTGAGACCTCTACATAATCAGTACTATGTGCTGTGCAATGTCTTTGAGTTTTCCACGACCCATCCACAGCCTTCATAGTCTGTATCTGAAGAGGGGGCTATGCTATTATATGACAGTGGGCAGGGCTGCAATGATGCAGCTGCCTATCCTGTCACATTGGCCAGGTTAATTGTCTGATGGTTAACCCACCCCTTCCATACATCTGACCCATTCCTAGGTCTATGGGGTTTCCCAGAAAAAGGTTAAGCCTAGGCTATGATGTCATGCAGCCTTCTTTCCCAGAGCACTCTGGGAGATGAACTGATATTACTGCTCACAACACAGAAAACATGCCACGGTGATCCACCTTGTCAGCAGTAATATGCTGGTATCGTTGATCATTTTAAGAAAGTAAATCAGGGTGAGGTTAAATTTTACAATGGCAAATATTGATTAATAAATGCACCAGCCCAACATTTCACTTACACTTAAATAAACTATTCTCCTAAACTGCTACCCCAACGCTTCTAGCACACTCCCTACTCAAGACCCAGCTTCTTCCACTGCAGACATACCATTGTATGCATAGTTTATTTATATATACTGGTTCTGATGTACTTAAAGAACAAGCGACACCCATGCTAACCTAGAAATAAAAAACACATATATAAGTAGGTAAATACTACCTCTACTTACATAACAGATGTATTGTGCTATCCACGTAATGAGTCCTGTGAATTTTACAAAGGAAAAGCAGAAAATCCTATTCTAGGCAGTGGCCATTTTACCAAGGTAATGCTGACATCATATCCTCCCTGACTCTTGTTTTCCCCCTCCTTTCTCTTGCTCATTGTGTATTCATTAGCTGCCCTCCTCCCAGAGTCTTTTTTTTTTATTTACACATCCAATCACTGAGTCACCTCAGCCTTGCTTGTAAACACAAGTGATAAGCTAGGCAGGGAAATAAATGGAAGAGGAGGAATATATTATAAATAAAAAGAACTCCCAGCATTCAAAAGAACTCCCAGCATTCAAAAGAACTCCCAGCATTCAACTTTTTGGCACTGTTTGGCACTAGGGCCAGTGCTCCTATAGTATGTAATAACTCCAAACCATAACAGCAGAAAAAAGTTTTGAATGCAGGATTAGCATCTTTGGGCTTGATTCACAAAGCGGTTCTAACCTACTTAGCACGTCTAAAGTCTTTAGACGCACTAACCAGGGTGCTAAGTAGGTTAGCACCGGATTTCTCAATCAGATCGCACACTAACTTTGCACGCACAAAGTTTTATGCGCGCAAATTTTTACGCATGTTAAGTCCCATAGGCTTTAATGGGCACTTCGCGCGGAGCGCCCTGTGCTCTGTGCAGTATGCGCGTAAAGTTTTACACGCATAAAGTTTTGCGCGCGTAAAGTTTTATGCGCAAAAAGCTTGTTTAGACGTGCTAAGGGGGTTTTCACAGGCGTGCTAACAGTTAGCACCGCTTTGTGAATCAAGCCCTTTGTCACTTAATACACTCAGACCAGTTGCTGTTGAAATTTTATTTTTATGGTGACAATACCGCTTTAAAGGAATACTGTAGGGGGATCGGGGGAAAATGAGTTGAACTTATAAGTGGCTTGTAATGGTCCCCCGCAGACATTCTGAGTGCGCGCAGCCACTTACCGATGCTCCGGCCCTGCCTCCAGTTCACTTCTGGAATTTTAGACTTTAAAGTCTGAAAACCACTGCACCTGCGTTGCCGTGTCCTCGCTCCCGCTGCTGTCACCAGGGGCATACTGTGCAGGCACAGACCATACTGTGCCTGTGCAGTATGCTCCGGGTGACATCAGCGGGAGCGAGGACATGACAATGCAGGCGCAGTGGTTTTCAGACTTTAAAGTCTGAAATTACAGAAGTGAACCAGAGGCGGGGCCGGAGCATAAGTGAGTGGCTGCGTGGGCACAGGATGTCTGTGGGGGACCATTAGAAGCCCCGGGTAAGTTCAACTCGTTTTCCCCAACCCCTTTATAGTATTACTTTAAATATAACATTTCCAAATAACAATGTGATGTATTGGAGCTGAATGTCTATTATTTCTGATTTTAAAATAACCAAATGCATAAACATAAAATACATAATGATGCTTTATGTTAGCTATGTGAATATTAAAGTAGTTTAATTTTCTAATCACATACTTTTTTTTTACCTCTTTAATGCTTTCCCTATGTAGTACATGAAAAGATAATACAGAATTAAAAGCATATTATTTATAAAAGTCCTTGAAAAAAATGCAGGTTTGTATGGATAATGAACAATGGTTTGTAATGACACATAGACTATTATGCATATCAGACACACAGGGATAATGTAGTATGCATTAAGGAGATAGATACAGTGGATGATTAAAGAGAAGAGAAAGTAATTGATGATTACAAAGATAAATAGGAAAAGCAGGGTATTTTAACAAGAAATATGGGATAATAGAAGATGAGCTCCCAGTTGCCTGCAAATCCCTTTTTACTTAATTGGTTTAAAAAAAAAAAAAGTGTCCTCATACAAGCACTCAGACACTTTTTTTGGTACTGGGAATCATTTTTAGCAGAAACAAGAGCAGAATGGAGAGATTCAGTCAGCACTGCCACTTAGAGATAATCTGCTGCAGAATTTAATACAATTATAGTGGATTATTAGATTGCTATTGATACATACTGTAGGCTAGGGAGGTCCCACTGGGGGAGTACAAAATTCCTTATATATAACAAAGAAAGCACACTGCATTGCATCAGGAATATCTCACTTCAGTAGTAGGGATTCGTGCTAATACTGATTCTTGTGCTGAACACTCAGATGAAAGCAGGATTCTGGCAACTTGTATTATTAAACAGCTAGCTAACATGTATCCATCCAGACACAGACAGGTGGCAAAATAATTAGCTGCGTGACTCTTACAGCGAAATGTTCCCTTTATTACAAAACTGAATGTAGGTTCTTTTTATCTGAAATATTATTTATCATAGTAGGGGTGTAAGGTGTGTGTGTGTGTGTGTGTGTGTGTGTGTGTGTGTGTGTGTGTGTGTGTGTGCCGATTTGTCTGTGTATTTGTATGTATATGCAGTGTGGGTGCCGATTTGTCTGTGTATTTGTATGTATATGCAGTGTGGGTGCATTAAGTATGTGCAAGAGCTGTCACCTGCTGGGATCATAACTCAATCCCTTGGGTGACAGCTTGGGGCTGAGGTTCCTTACAGATGCATTGTTAGTCTGGGTCAGCTGGATAGCGTAACAGTAAGGTTGTTGTCGTTGATGTAGAATTTGAGCCTTTGACCAAGGTTCTAATCCTGGCTCAAACTAGTACGTAAAACAGTAAGGAGTCTTTGGGTAAGCCTCCCTAATGATCCTGGTGGCCCGTGGAGTGCTCCCTAAGTTGCTTCAGCCCTGAAGTTCTTTGAGTCCACCAGGAGAAAAGCCAGATTTTTTGGAAAGGCAACCAAGGTCCAGGCCTTGGATGGCTGCAGCTCAAGGGGGCATCTGGACATGAAATAGGGGTTGCTACATATGAAAGAAAAGGCTGCAAATGGGGAGCAACATATGGAAAAGGAGGTGGTACATAATAAAAGTGGTGTTGCTGCACTTGGAAGGGGAGCCCCAATATAATTAGCCTAGGGATGAAAAAAGTATAATTCTGGCTTTGAGTGCAATATAAATGTCTTATCAGGCTAGCAACACATTATGTTGCCATAGAGGAAGGCCAATGGCATAGCATGTGATGGAGCAAGTAAGGTGAGTAGAACAGTGCCTTAGACACACTGTGCGGTAACTTTGACATACAGCCATTAGGGAGAGCCAGGCAGACAATAGGGAGAGCCACACAGCCCTGCATCTCACGCTGATTTGTTGCGACAGGGTATCCGGGTGGGCCTTCACTCTTACAGAGCAGAGGAAGGTGACATTTTTGGAGGCTTTCTGCATCCCTTTAGATGTGAAAATCTGTATTCTGGCATGCAGAAGAGCTCCCCCTGGTGGCTGCAGCATATCTAAAGGTATGTCAGAGATGCACTGGACATAAAACCCTGACTCTATACATGCAGCTCCCTGCCCAATGACCTGCTACACGGCTGGTAAGTGACTCTTGCCAAGCAGGGCTAAGTGAATTGAGGCTTGTTTGTTCGGTAAATTACCAAACTTCTGCCTCATGCTAAAAAATCTTTTGTGAATTTGGAAAAAAAAGTGTAAAATACCGAATGGGGTATTGTACCAAACAAAATGATTTTTTGGAACTGCTTTTAGTGAATGCTGTCCAAAATTCTACATTCAGGTGACAACAATTCTTAACTCTTACTTGACTTCTATGAGATCATAGTGTACTAAAACTTCAGTGAAATATCAGTCATGCTATTCATGTGCAGGACCTGATCTACATATTGTTTATAATAAATCCAAACAGTGCTGGGTTTATTTCACATAACTTTTCAAAAATCCCACAATAATATATACAAGTATGTATTAAGGGAAAAAGCTTGTACAAAGCACCGCTCAGTTGAAAAGGTTATAAACAGAGTTATTCAATGTACCATAATAAGATCAAAACACATGTACTGATATAAGCAAAATTATATTAAAATATCCCATAAAAACACACAGCCAAGACCAAAATAACCATGCAGCATAAGTTGGAACTAGTACCAATAATAACTTAAATGGGGGATCAAGGATCGATACCTTCACTTGGTAGAACCCGGACGCAGTATATTGCAGTAATAACAGTACATATAAGTGCTTAATGCCAGAAGTCATAAAGTGCAGTGCAATAACCAATAAATTTGCAATAGTGAAATGGCCCTTATAAACAATATAATGTCAAATAGACTAGTATAAACCAAAGTGGGGCAGCTTAGCAATATAGATGATAGATGATAGTGTGTAGTGTAATAAGGCAGGAATACGTCACCCAGAAAGTATGATCCAAGAGGCTGGCCAGGCAGCGCATAGGAGACCCCAACTTGTCTGTAGCGATGGCCCGAATGGTTCGTCGGCGAACGGTTCCTGGCAAACTTCCGGGGGTTCACGATCACGGAGAACCGCAAACTTTTCCGGAAGTTTGGTTCGCCCCATAATGCACCATTAGGGTCAACTTTGACCCTCTACATCACAGTCAGCAGGCACATTGTAGCCAATCAGGCTACACTCCCTCCTGGAGCCCCACCCCCCTTATAAAAGGCAGGCATCGCCGGCCATTTTACTCACTCGTGTGCCTGCAGTAAATAGACAGCTGCTGCTGCAGACTCTCATAGGGACAGATTAGTTAGGCTCTTGTTGGCTTCTTAGCTTGCTCCTGGCTGATTGTTATTGCTAAAATAGCACCCCACAACAGCTCTTTTGAGAGCTAATCTTGTTCTTCTGATCTATTCTTTTTTTCCTGTGTGTCCCACTGACACTTGTGTTGCATAGACACCCTTGATAATTCATACTGTGTATGTGCCACTGCAAGGCCCAGCACATTCAGTGACTACCTGTGTGTGTGACAGGCGCACATTGTAATACCCAGCACTGCACATACCTACCTACCTGTTGTTCACAGTTCACCCACCTACCTACGTGAGTTGAGCGCATGCAGTGTCACTGTGCCTGTCCGCTACCTGTCTGTGTGTGACAGGTGCACATTGTAATACCCATCACTGCATATACCTACCTGTTGTTCACTTCAGTGCACCCACCTACCTACGTGAGCTGAGCACACGCAGTGTCACTGTGCCTGTCCGGGACGTGTCTGTGTGTGACAGGTGCACATTGTAATACTGATCACTGCAAATACCTACCTGTTGTGTTCAGTGCACCCACCTCATCACTGTATATACCTACCGGTTGTGTTCAGTGCACCCACCCACCTTCGTGAGTGCACGCAGTGTGATATACCACTCCGTGCATACCTGTTAACTGCACCTGTGTGACTGCACATTGTATTAGTCAAATCAGTGCATACCTTTCACTTCACCCCCCCCCCCCGATATGGACACAACGGACAAAACAGGTAGAGGCAGAGGTAGAGGCAGACCCAGAGGAAGGCCACCCGGCATGTCTGTGCGAAGTCGCGTTGATGTGATTTCATGCAGCCCTGGCCCGAAGTACAGTGCTCAGAAGAAGGCACGTCCCATCAACTCCCAAGATTGTCAGGACGTGGTTGACTATTTAACACAGAACACCTCATCTTCCGCAGCCACCAGTGCTACTCCAAGCACCACATCCACTGCATTTGACACTTCGCAGGAGTTAATTGGTGGGGAATTAACTGCCATTATTGTTACAACCAGATGAAGGCGCTAAGCAAGTTACACCACCTCATATGTCTGAGTTAGGCGGCGACACTATGGACATAAAGTGTGAGGAGGAGGATGATGAAGTACCTGCTGTTGGTGCATTTTTGGAGGTGTCTGAGGCAAGCGAAGCTGGGTAGGATGATTATGATGATTATGATACTGATCCCACATAGGTTCCTAAGAGACAAGATGACCAAGGGGACAGTTCGGGGGGGGGGGGGGGAGTCAGAGAGGAGTAGGAAGAGGCGAGTTCCTGAAAGAAGCAGGGGTAGCTCGTCGTCAGAAAGAGCTGGTGGCAGTGTCCGGTGCCATGTATTGCCACCTATGTACAGCCAGCCAACATGCCCTTCAACGTCAGTTGCTGATGCCACCATAGTGCCATCACCCCAGGGGGGCTGAGCGGTTTGGACATTTTTTAATGTGTCTGCCTCAGATCGGAGCAATGCCATCTGTTCTCTCTGCCCCCAAAAATTGAGCCGTGGAAAGGCCAACACTCACGTAGGGACAAGTGCCTTACGAAGGCACATGGAGAAAAGCCACAAACTGCAATGGGAACACCTGAGCAAAAGCAGCACACAAAACAAAAGTCACCCTCCTTCTCCTCTCCCTCCTTCAGGTGCAGCATCTTCAGCCGCTTTCTCACTTGCACCTTCACAGCCACCCTCCTCCACTCTGCCTCTGCCCTTGAATGGTTCCTGCTCCTCTGTCCACAGCAGCCAGGTGTCCGTGAAGAAAATTTTTGAGCGGAAGAAGTCAGTTTCTGCCAGTCACCCCCTTGCTGGTGGACTCTGAGGCCTTCTGTAAATTTGTGGCCATTGAGACACCGCAGTTGAAGATACCAGGCTGCAATTATTTCTCAAAAAAAAACCTCCTCTCCTCCTGCTACATACTCTTCGCTGTAATCCTCCTCCTCCTCCTTGGCTGAGTGGCAGATCAACTCTACTTGTGCTGCGATCTCCTCTTCAGCTACACAGACCCAGCTCCCCAGGGCCTATGCTACATGCCAGGTACGACGGTGTCAAGCCATCTTAGACATGTCTTGCCTCAAAGTGGAGAGTCACACTGGACCAGCTCTCCTGGCTGCTCTTAACAAACAGGTGGATCAATGGCTGACCCCGCACCAGCTGGAGATCGGCAACGTGGTGTGTGAGAATGGCAGCAATCTCCTTTCCGCTTTGAATTTGGGAAAGCTGACACATGTATCCTGCTTGATACGTAATAGCCCAACTCGCTGGAATTCGACCCTGGTCATGTTCTCTCGCCTGCTAGAACAGGAGAAAGCTGTCACCCAGTACCTGTAGAATTACAGTAAAAGGACACAATCTCGGTAGAGAGAGCGATGTTCTGGACCAACAACTGGACTCTGATGTGAAATGCATGCAGGCTCATGCGGCCGTTTGAGGAGGTGACCAACCTGGTGAGTCGCAGTGAAGGCACCATCAGTGACTTGATCCCGTACGCTTACTTCCTGGAGTGTGCCGTGCGTAGAGTGGTGGATCAAGCTGTGGAGGAGCATGAACAGGAACAGTTATGGCAGGAACAGTTGTGGGAGCAATTTTCATCAGAATCAGATGTTTCCTCAACACCTGTGGCAGAACAGAGGGGGGAGGAGGAGGAAGAGTTGTGTGGGGAAGAGGAGTCAGACTCGGATGATGAGGAAGGTGTTTCTTTGGAGGAGGAGAAGGCAGTGGCAGAAGAACAACCACAGCAAGCGTCGCAGGGGGCTTGTGCTGCTCAACGTTCCCATGGTATTGTTCGTGGCTGGGGGGAGGAGGGTCCCTCAACAGGCTGGACAGCATGAAAGACGCCATCTGCACAAAGTTGGATCCAGACGTACTATCCATCTCTTCTAGCTCTTCCTCAGTGACGTCAGGTACTTACCTGATAGTACGTCTGGATCCAACTTTGTGCAGATGGCGTCTTTCATGCTGTCCAGCCTGTTGAGGGACCCCCATATAAAAAAAACTCAAGGGGAATGAGCTGTACTGGGTGGCTATGCTACTAGATCCTCGGTATAGGCACAAAGTGGGGGATATGTTACCAACTCACCAGAAGGCAGAAAGGATGCAGCACATTCAGAACAAGCTGGCAACTATGCTTTACAATGCGTTTAATGGTGATATCACAGCACAACGCAATAAAGGTACCACTGCCAGTAATCCTTCTCCCATGTCCATGCAGGCAAGGACAGGATGCTCCAGCGATCTCATGGACATGCAGACATTCTTTAGTCCAACGTCTCACCTTAGCCCTTCCGGATCCACTCTCCACGCTGGACCGGCAGGTACCTAGTGTTGGGCGAACAGTGTTCGCCACTGTTCGGGTTCTGCAGAACATCACCCTGTTCGAGTTCGGCCGAACACCTGATGGTGTTCGGCCAAACCGTTCGGCCACATGGCCGAACTAAGAGCGCATGGCCGAACGTTCCCCGAACGTTCGGCTAGCGCTGTGATTGGCCGAACGGGTCACGTGGTTCGGACCCGAACGCGCTCTGATTGGCCGAACTGTCACGTGGTTCGGGTAAATAAATACCCGAACCACGTCATATCTCCGCCATTTGTCTGTGGGTTTAGCTTTGTGTAGGCAGGCAGGGTAGTTCGCGCTCCAGCTACGCTAGCCAGGGTCCCCCCAGTCATTGTGTCGCTGTTGGGAATAGTAGTACACCGCTCGCTCAGCCACACTATATAGCATTGTGTTTACTGCCACTCTGTGTACCTCGCTCAGCCACACTATATAGCATTCTGTTTACTGCCACTCTGTGTCTGCTGGGAATAGTAGTACACCGCTCGCTCAGCCACACTATATAGCATTGTGTTTACTGCCACTCTGTGTACCTCGCTCAGCCACACTATATAGCATTCTGTTTACTGCCACTCTGTGTCTGCTGGGAATAGTAGTACACCGCTCGCTCAGCCACACTATATAGCATTGTGTTTACTTCCACTCTGTGTACCTCGCTCAGTCACACTATATAGCATTCTGTTTACTGCCACTCTGTGTCTGCTGGGAATAGTAGTACACCGCTCGCTCAGCCACACTATATAGCATTCTGTTTACTGCCACTCTGTGTACCTCGCTCAGCCACACTATATAGCATTGTGTTTACTGCCACTTTGTGTCTGCTGGGAATAGTAGTGCACCGCTCGCTCAGCCACACTATATAGCATTGTGTTTACTGCCACTCTGTGTCTGCTGGGAACAGTACTACACCGCTCGCTCAGCCACACTATATAGCATTGTGTTTACTGCCACTTTGTGTCTGCTGGGAATAGTAGTACACCGCTCGCTCAGCCACACTATATAGCATTGTGTTTACTGCCACTCTGTGTACCTCGCTCAGCCACACTATATAGCATTGTGTTTACTGCCACTCTGTGTCTGCTGGGAACAGTACTACACCGCTCGCTCAGCCACACTATATAGCATTGTGTTTACTGCCACTCTGTGTACCTTGCTCAGCCACACTATATAGCATTGTGTTTACTGCCACTCTGTGTCTGCTGGGAACAGTAGTACACCGCTCGCTCAGCCACACTATATAGCATTGTGTTTACTGCCACTCTGTGTCTGCTGGGAACAGTAGAACACCGCTCGCTCAGCCACACTATATAGCATTGTGTTTACTGCCACTCTGTGTACCTTGCTCAGCCACACTATATAGCATTGTGTTTACTGCCACTCTGTGTCTGCTGGGAACAGTAGTACACTGCCGCTCACTCAGTCACCCCATTACTATATAGCATTGCTGGGATCTGTAGTACTCTGCTCACCCACCCATACCATTGTACTGCCAGTCACTGTGTATATTGCTGGGATCTGTAGTACTTCACTCACCGTCAACCACTATATAGCATTGCGTACTCTGCCAGTCAGTGTGTATATTGCTGGGATCAGTAATACTCCACTCAACGTCAACCACTATATGAGCTCACCATGAGTTCCTCAGAGACCTCCGCTGTGAGCAGCACTCCCAACAACAGCAACAGCCAACGCCCCACGCAAGCTATAACATCCACCCCAGCAGCCAGTGGTCAGCAGCAGCCCTCCCCGGAGGAGAACGTTGTGTCCATCGGTCCGGCGCCAGAGCGATTATTGAGGGCTGCCATTGAGGAGATGATGGGGCCTGATGTGGAGGAGGAGGTCGGGCTCAGGCCAGCATCCCAAGTTAATGTTGAGGACGATGAGGGGTCTGTGTCTGGGGATGTTGGGGTGGAAGAGGTGGTGGGTGGGTCAGACTCAGGAGAAGAGTTGTATGATGAGGATGATGATCGGGACCATCTGTATGTGCCTCAGAGTCCGACCCCGGAAAACATGTTGTATCGTGTGTTTAGGTACTAAAATCTGCGTTCCCACTTCCCAGTACTGCCCGGGTCCACGGATCCATATAATTTTTTGGGCAGCACTATCAAACTGTGGTACTATGAGTGAGTTGCCATGGTCCTTCTGTGCTGTCACACTCACCGTCTGTCTGCAGATGGATTGTTCAACACAGCTACGCCATCTGACATGTAGTCCTTGACCATCTTCTCCAGGCGATTGGTGTTGGAGGACGTGGAACTGCCCGATTGCTGTTCTGTGGGCTGCTGCATGGGTGTCAGAAAATGTTCCCACTCCAAGGACACTGCCAATACCATTCCCTTTTGGGCACTAGCAGCAGCTTGTGTTCTTTGCTGCCCTCCTGGTCCTCCTGGGTTTGCTGAAGTCAGTCTGTCGGCGTACAACTGGCTAGAGAAGGAGGAGGATGTCAATCTCCTCTCTAAAGTCTCCATCCTCAAGGGCCTGCTGGAATTGTTCCATTTTTGACCTGTCTGACACTTTCTTCAATCAGTTTTATAACATTGTGTTTGTATAAACTGGGTATAAACCCAGTAATTGGTGTTGTCCAGAATAATGAATAATAATGAATAGTGAATAATGCGCGGGCCGCGTTCAATGCAGTCTAGCATGAATTGAGCCATGTGTGCCAGAGAATCCTGCCAGACTCCTCTGTCTTCATGTTCTTGTGAGCGTTGTGATTGTTGTGATGCACCATATTCGTCACCAGCATCACTTTCTTCCTCTTCTGCTGTCCATTCCCGCTAAATTGTGGAAGTCCAACGTGCACCGCTCTGTCCCTCGGCAGTGGGGGCATCCAATTCCTGCTCCAACTCCAGCTGTTCCTCGTCCTGTTCTTTGTCATAGCTGGGACCAGCGTTTCCTGAGGCAGGTTGCCTGATGTTGGTATCATCACGCTGATCGTTTTCATCTTCAGATTCCCCCACTTGCATCATGCCAGCTGTTTCCATCTTCAACATTGATTTCTTCAGTAAACACAGCAGTAGTATTGTAATGCTGACTGTAGAGTTGTCACTGCTCAGTCACAAGCAACGTGGATTGCTCAAAATTTTGGAGGACTTGGCAGAGATCCAACATGGTGGCCCAATCAGATCTACAGAAGCTTGGTAGCTAGCTGCTGGAATGCGCCTCGGCACTGCGCAAAAGCGTGCTAGCATGTACAGCATAGAATTCCAGTGCGTTGGGAGGGACATCACCCAGCGAGCGATGGTGCGCTAGATTGAAGCGCTCCTGCATCTCTTGGTGAGTCCTTCAGAAGCGGTACTGGACTTTAAAAAATGTTTTTTTTTTTTCCTTCAACAGAAGATCTGCCACGTTGGAGTGAGGAGGACGCCGCCGACCCCGACACCAAGCTGAACCCCAGCGAACTCCAAGCAGAGGATCTTCAGGAACCCTCAAGGCTTTGAGCAAGCTGAGGAGGATCAGCAGTCCCGACGAGACCTCTCCTCATATGTGACTGTGTGCAGTGGAGTAGAGCTCCCCAGAACAACCTCTCACTTGACACTTTGTCACTTTGTCATTTTGTCACTTTGTCACTTTGTCACTTGTCACTTTGTCACTTGTCACTTTGTCATTTTGTCACTTTGTCACTTTGTCACTGGTCACTTTGTCACTTTTCACTTTGTCACTTGTCACTTGGTCACTTGTCACTTGGTCACTTGTCCAGATGATCTCGGTACACCTCCTGCGATTCAAATTCCTGCACACATTGCTCTGGGATTTGGGTGTGATGAATGATGCATCTAACTGGCCACCGGAGGCAATTAAGGCCTTCAAAACATTGAAAGCAGCTTTCTGTTCCGCCCCCATTTTGCGTCATGTTGAGTTGTTGACGTCATGTTCATCCTCGGCCTCGCCTTGCATTTCAGTGCGAGGTGCATTTTCCACAGAAAAAGGTTGTGAATCCGGGCACAACATTTGTGGCTGTTCCATTGACCTTTCACAGGTAGAAGATTATGGGGGTGGGAATAGCTCCTCCGAATAGCCCATTGTGTCCTGAAAACTACTCATTGCATTGCTTTGCGCACGCATTTTTTGTCCTCATGCAAGGCCTGAGTTGCGCCTGAAAGCGTGGCCTTCTCCTCCTGCGCCTCCTCCTGTTCCATCACGTCTGCTGCTGCTGGGTTAGCGTTGCCGCCCGGTCCCTGTTTATTGAACCTCTTATCTTTATTACATTTATGACTGCATGGCGGTACAAAGCATGCTATCCGCACGCTTCTTGTTCTCCTGCAAGGCCTGGGTTGTTGTGTCTCAAAGCGTGGCCTTCTCCTCCTGTTCCATCACCTGTGCTGCTGCTGCTGCTGGGTTAGTGTTGCCGGTCCCTGTTTATGGAACCTCTCATCTTTAATACATTTATGACTGCATGGCGGTAAAAAGCATGCTATCCGCACGCTTCTTGTCCTCATGCAAGGCCTGGGTTGTTGTGTCTCAAAAAGCGTGGCCTTCTCCTCCTGCGCCTCCTCCTCCTGTTCCATCACGTGTGCTGCTGCTGGTGCTGGGTTAGCGTTACCGATCCCTTTTCCTGGAACCTCTTCGCTGTATTACATTTATGACTGCATGGCGACAAAAAGCATGTTACCTGTGCAAAGAAACATGACATTTTCCACATTTAAAGACAGTTTTTCCTTTGAAACTTTACAATCAATTTTCTCAAAAACTATAAGCTCTTTTTCAAATATTTTTTTTCCTCTTGTACCCACTCCCAAGGTGCACATGCCCTGCACATTTGGGGTATGTAGCATGTAAGGAAGCTTTACAAAGCACGAAAGTTCGGGTCCCCATTGACTTCCATTATGTTCGGAGTTCGGCGCGAACACCCGAACATCGCGGCGATGGCGAACGTTCGCGAACCCGAACATCTAGGTGTTCGCCCAACACTACAGGTACCTACTATACATACTACATACAGTACATGCTACCTGGCCATAAGTGTGGATGTAGACACTGTGAGCAGAGATGAACCCTTGGACTACTGGGTGCGCAGGCTTGACCTGTGGCCAGAGCTGTCCCAATTTGCCATCCAACTTCTGTCTTGCCCTGTCTCAAGCGTCCTGTCAGAAATGACCTTCGGTGCAGCTGGAGGCATTGTCACTGAGAAGAGAAGTCGCCTAAGTCACAAAAGTGTTCAGTACCTCACCTTTATCAAAATGAATGAGGCTGGCATGGATCCCGGAGGGCTACTGCCCACCCGAAGACTAAGTCCCCACACACAGCATCTCTGCCTGCACGCCGTGTGACTGGCTGCCTGCCCCAAGACTAAGTCGCTCCCCACACAGCATCTCTGCCCGCAGGCCGCTTGACTACCTTCTCCGCCACCACCAACAGGGTCCAGGATTCCGGGCGGATTCCTGAATTTTTTTTTTTTTTTTTAAATTCAAAGATTTTTATTAAAGTATTTTCAACATACATGTTTTGAAAATTTGAGCAAGTAGATAATGCAATTAAAACACAATCTCAGTCTACTTAAGTTTATAGACATAGAGGATTACATACTCTTAAACATCTGCGTCTGGCCGTGCCCACTCACATGTAGCACCTTAACAGCAATCCTCCGGTGAGAAAATTTCCTCAGCCAGATGTGCCAAGGATTTTTATATAAAAATCTTCCAGAGTAGCCGATGATAATTGAGTGCTTAGTCAACAGAATTATAATTATAACCGTTCTGATAATCAAAACTTGAACAACACAACTAACACCCTCTGCCTTCCACCCTACCAATATTTTCTATACAGATCTAAGCTGTTCAGAAGCGGCTTGAGAGCCGCATTCCTGCTTTCCATAGCCTCCTTTTTTGTCTTGATTTATAATACCGTTTTAGCTTTATTTTGAGTTTTATTTTTAGTTTGTGCCTATTCTATCCCTGCCAACTGGAGCCCCTTGAATTCTTGTAGCTGAGTAGGTTTTATGTGATGTTTATATCAAGTTCGGGACCAGGACCTCCCTTTTGATCTCTTAAAGAGAAACTCCAACCTAAAATTGAACTTTATCCCAATCAGTAGCTGATATCCCCTTTGACATGAGAAAAATAATGATTTTCACAAACAGACCATCAGGGGGCGCTGTATGACTGATTTTGTGCTGAAACCCCTCCCACAAGAAGCTCTGAGTACCGCGGTACTCTGGGCAAACTGCCACAATGTAACAATGTTTACAGACAGGAATTAGCTGTTTACAGCTGTCTCTAACAGCCAAAACAGCTAGGAGCAGCTACATAACCTGCCCACAGTAAAAATGTCACCATGTAATACATGTCAGAATGTGAATCTGGGAGAGGAAAGATTTTACAATGAGCAAACACTGACTAAATCATTTATACATAATTATGGTAAAAAATGAAGCACTTTTTATACTACATTATTTTCACTGGAGTTCCTCTTTAATCTCAATTCCAAAGTCAAATTATGTTGTGTTATATAAGTTGGGTTAACGAAGGGATGTCCGGAAACTTCCAGTTCCCTATGAGGAGGTGTCGAGCTGCAGCTAGGATGTGAAAAACTCCCAATCTGTATTTGACCTCTATCTCTTCTATACCTATATTGAGAAGTGCCAACGATGGAGTTAACGAAAATGGTCGATGAATAAAAGATTCTATTTTTTCTTGGATTTTTAACCAAAACCAATCCATCTTTGGGCATTCCCATAAAATGTGAGTCAAAGTGCCCACTTGGCCACATTCCCTCCAACACAGATGTGATTGTGAAGGGTAGCACGCTGCTAATTTCCTGGGGGTATAATACCATTTGAGAAAAATCTTTTGGAGCGTTTCCCAATGAGTGAGACAGTGGGAGAGTTTAGAGGCAAGTTGTGTGGATCTGATGATATGCATTACTTCAATTTTATTGTGGAGATCGTGGGACCAGATATTAGTGTATTTAGCTAGTGATAGGTGCTTGTCTACCGTGAATGATCTGTACCACATTGAGATACCACCTTTTAGGGGGATAGTGCTGTTTAAAAAGGCATGGATATATTTGGGCAGTGAGGGGATAGTTAACTTAGTTGCTCTGATCCAGTGTTTAAGCCTCAGGTATGTAAAGAGCTGGGATGTGTCTAATTTAAATATATGTTTGAGTTTGTTAAATTCCCATAATTTATTGCCTTCGTAGATCTCATTTAAGTACCTAATACCTACCCTGTACCAATTGGAGAAATCAATATTTCCTATAAGATTGGCTATTGTTTTTAGCTCCAAGGAGCTGTGGGCCGGTTTCAGGTTTGAATATTTCTTATAAAACTGCCAGGACTTTAGAGTAGCCTTACATGTGATTAGAGTGGGGGTGGGTAGGTTAGCATCCATAAAGGAGCCTAATAAGGCATCTTTTAGAGCTATCAGGTAGCTTGATTTTTCAATTTCCACCCATGCTTTCTCATGGGAGTTTAACCACCAATGTTTGGACATGTCTAAGATACAAGAATGATAGTATAGCTCCATATTAGGAAGTCCTAGGCCCCCCCTATTTTTAGGAGTATATAAAATTCCCATTTTGACTCTTGTTTTTTTTTTTTGCCCAAATAAATTTAGAGATAACACTAACTTTGAGAAGATAGATTTCTTTAAGGGAATATTTATTGATCTGAAGACATACAGGATTTTGGGTAAGACTAGCATCTTGAACGAGTTCAATCTACCGGCCCAGGATAATTCCACTGTAACTAGTCCTTTTAACTCCTTCTTCACAGAAGCTAATAATGAAGTGTAGTGAAGTGTAGTTGGCCTCATAGAGGCCAGCGACTGAGTTGGTCAAGTGAATACCCAAATATTGGACAGATTTTGAGGCCCAAGGGAAAGGGAATTTATCAGAGATTAAATGTTTCAAATCTTGGGATAGGTTGAGATCTAACATCAATGACTTGGAATGATTTACCTTATAATATGATATTCTGGAGAATAATTGCAGAGCCTGCATTGTGTTATTGAGGGAGAGCATAGGTGATTTGTCAGGGTTAAAATCACATCATCGGCGAAAAGCCCAATTTTATGTGATTTCCCACCAATGTCAACTCCGTGGATGTCCTGGTTATTCCGAATTTTGACTCGGCAAGGGTCTCCATGATCAGTGTAAAAATTAACGGAGACAATGGGCACCCCTGTCGGGTCCCATTCGAAATATGAAAGATCTCAGAATAAAACCCTGGCGCATTAATTTTTGCAGACGGGCATCAATATAGCGCCATTATACCCCTTAACATATTTCCAGAGAAGCCAAATTTTCTTAAGGTATGATCTAAAAAGGACCAATGGACCCGGTCGAACGCCTTCTCTGCATCCAAAGTTAGGAACAGAGAAGGCGTCCAACCGACCTCCAGGCGATGCAGCAACAAGACCATCCTTCTTGTACCATCCGAAGTTAATCTGTTCATGGTGAACCCGACCTGATCATTTTTTACAAGTAGAGGCAGAAGATTTAATAATCTGTGCACGAGAATTTTAGCATATAATTTTGTGTCGGAATTTAGAAGTGAGATAGGTCTAAAGCTGGCCGGGTTGGAAAAGATCTTTGCCCGCTTTTGGTAGGACCACTACAGTAGCTAATAGATATTCTTGTGGGATATGACCTGAGGACCTAAATGAGTTAAAGACCTCTGCCAGACGGGGGGCTAAATGGTAGCAAATGATTGTAAATATTCATTAGAGTACCCGTCAGGGCCGGGGGCCTTACCATGCTTTAGTGACTTAATTAGGGACATGACCTCTGAGGGTTCAGTCTTTCCAGCTGATCTTGCTGTAGTGAAGGAAGTTTCAGAGATGCCAAAAACTCTTCAATATGTTGTATAGAAGGTTGGGGGGTCGTAGGATCCAATTTTAAGTTATATAGTTGTTGATAGTATGAAGCAAAAATATCAGCTATTTGCTTGGGGTTAGTGACCCTCTGTTTGGTTTGCGGATCAATTAAGAAAGGTATTCGAGAATTGGCTTGTTTTATTTTGCATTTCTGAGCCAATAACGCTCCTGATTTATTGCTCTGAGAATAATATTTGTTTTTTGTTTTGATCATGTTAAACTCATATTGGTGAAGGAGTAATAATCTTAGCTCATGTCTTGCCTGAAAAAGCTCTTTTACTATCCCTGGGTTTATTTTATTTTTGTTCTGTGCTTCCAGGGTAGAGATTTTTGAGAGAATAGCTGATATTTGTGCTATCCTACGTTTATTTTGGGAAGACCCCATCTTTATTAAGACCCCTCTAATGAATGCCTTTTGGACACTCCAAACCGAAACTCCACCTATTTCCCCTCCCTCATTCCATGAAAAGAAATTTCTGATGTTGTCCGCGATATAAGATTTATTGTTGTCATCTTTTAAAAGTGAGGTATTTAATCTCCATGTGCTACGTTTGAAATCCTGTCTAGATTGGGATATTCTTATTGTAATAGGAGCGTTGTTCTGACCACGTAATTGATCCTATAGTAGAGTCAGAAACTTTTTGCAAGGTGAGGCTGTCAACCAGAAAGAAGTCTATCCTGGAATAGGTGCGATGTACATTTGAGAAGAAAGTAAAATCTTTTTCTGAGCCATGTAAAGCCCTCCATGGATCATATAGATTTTCCATGTGGATAAATTTACCTAATGGAGAGGTAAACTTTGCAGTGACACTAGTTGAGTCTATGCCTGGATTTATACATGCATTAAAGTCACCTCCAAAGATAACCTCTCCCTGTTTGACAGCCTCGACCCTGTCGTACAACCTCTTCATAAAAGTTGCCTGGGCCTGGTTAGGCGCATATACACATACAAGTGTGTAAGTGAAATCATTGATTGTGCAGATGACAACAATAAACCTACCAAGCGGGTCCTTCACTGAATCAATAATATTTAGTGCTAACTTCTTATAAAAGGAGATTAAGACCACTCTCTTCTTTTTCTGAAAGTTACTAAATATTGTCTGGGCAAAGTTAGGATGGTGACATAGATGGTTGTGAACTTCCACTAGATGGGTCTCTTGTGCAAAAATTACATCTGCCTTGGCTTTTATAGCTTCTTTCCACAACATGCTCCTTTTAAAAGGGGTATTAAGCCCTTTAACATTTAGTGAGAACATATTAAGTGCCATTTTTAGTCCAAGTAATGAGATCTTTGCGCTGAGCAATCAGATGAACAGATGAGAATAAGGTGAGAGACATAAGCAGGTACACACACTGGAAGAGGACGGCACAGTAAAGCATACATTTTAAACAAATTAGTAACCTATTGTACATTAAACATTTGCCATAAGGCCATGATCCCCTGGAAGGCTTCAGGGGGAGCTCAGGACAGGCGCCTGGTGGCCGGCACTCAGAGGCCAGACCCTGAGCCATAGTTCAGCCTTAGCGGGAGGATAACCTCAGAAACTGAGAAGCTCCAGATCTAACGATGCTTTGCCCTTTGCCACTCCTGCGGCAGCTTGGACATTGACGGGGAGCTACGAGGATAAGTGGAATCCTGTGGAGGGGGTAAGTTCAAACGTTTGAGGGCTAGCAGACCATCCTCTGAGTTGGTAATAGAAAATTTGTGCCCCCCATGAGATAGGAGCAACTTGGTGGGATATCCCCATCTGTAAGGGATTTGATGCTGGCGTAAAACTGCTGTGATAGGTGCCAGCGCTTTCCGATTTTGTAAGGTAATCTGTGACAAGTCGGAGTACAGTTGAAGCTTATGGTATGGAGAGGGCAAGCTGCCTTTGGTTCTGACGTGAGACAGCAGGGCTTCTTTTGTCTGAAAAAAGACAAATCTGGCTATGACATCTCTAGGTGTGGTATCCGGAAGCGATTTAGCTCTCGAAAGTCTATGAGCCCGATCTAATGAAAATTCAATTTCGTTCATGTCAGGAAAAGTAGCTTTTAAGAGGGACTTGATGTAGTCACACAGACTCGTATTTGGGACTGATTCTTCAATGCCACGAAATTTTAAATTATTGCGGCGGTTTCTGTCCTCTGCATCTGTAATCTTGACTTTAACCCATGATATATCCGTGGAGTGGGAATCCATACACTCCACTACTTTATTGTGTTCTTGTGTGAGTAAAGCCACTTGGTCTTCCGTATGGGAGACTCTTTCCCCCAAGGAGCTGATTGAATTCTGGAGTGACGTAGCTAATGTATTAATTTCCCTGGATATTGATAGTTTAAAGGAGAGAAGGATATCTTTAATAAAATCTTGTGATACGGATTGCGTAGAGGTAGGGGATCCCTCAATGGCTGGTAACAACTGCTCAGGAGGGGAAGCTGCGTGTGTAGGATATAGGCCTACCTCTGTCTCGGAGTCCTCTCCATCCTGCATCCTTTGCCGAGATTTGGTCGGGCTCCTAGAAGAAGGGGAGCTCGGTGAGGAAGATGCATCTTCTATTCCTTCTGGTGCGCTCACCGCTCTAGGGATTGAGCTATTTGTGGTATTAGCGCTTTCGTTCGTGCTTGGAGAAGCCTCTGACACGCTGGAGTGTGTCCCGGTGCCATCTTGGGCGGCTCCGCGCGGCTTGCTTGGGAAAAAGTCAGTGAGCTTCTTTGGTCTGTTAGCTCCTTTACGCTTCCTGGAGGGATCCCCTTCCATGCTGGTAGGCTCCTTCATTCTTCGGTGCTGTTTACCGGGGTCCCAGGTCGCTGTAAAGTCGTTTATTAGTTAGATAACAGATGGAGCTCTTCACTCACGCTGCCATCTACTCCGCCGGCAGCCACGCCCCCATCGGATTCCTGAATTTTTAAGGCCGCTGCTAGCACCGGCCGCTATAATAATTTTTCTGGTGCGTGTACATGCCTGCCTAATTTTTCTGGCTGCAGTGCAGCTGCAACAACAAAACAAAAGGTATGCACATGTGCCCATTCCCCTTTGTGATCATTACCTTGCGGCGGTGAAGGAACTTGCGTATCACAATGAAGCAATGACCGCCAGCTATTTGAGTGTCTCTGGGGGGTGGCACACCAAAGATAATAAGGTTGTTGCTTCATTGTGGACAAGCCAAATTTGATCAGCTGGACAGTCAATGTTGTTCTATCATTGAGCTACCACAGCCCGGCGACTATATGGGCTTGAAAACTGCCACAGGCTGCACTCTCACCATGGTGCGCACCAGTCCAGCACAGCTGTCACTACACAAACAGCTGTTTGCGGTGCGTTACACAGTGAGTTTGGTGTGTCAGTACTCTAATTACACTCCCTGATTCATGTATATGTTACGGCCAGAACCCGTAGTGTGGCCACTTCGCGTTCTGGCCAGCCACTTCGGGTTCTGGCGGGCCAATGTGCGAAGTGGCCGCAGCGGAGCGGCCAATGTCAGAAATGTAATTACTACACTAAGCTACAATGTATTTTACGGCCGTCTCACTGCGGCCAAATGTATAACAACTTGCTTAATTTCATTAAATATAGCCAGCAGCAATGTAATAGATGAAGCCGCCGGCTTTCGCACTGCCACCTCTCCTCCTCCCCTGCCTCCTATACGATATGGAGCAGCCGGCGGGGACACGCGCGTCCCCGAGAGTCGTTCGTCGCGGCAGGGGAAGCAGAGCACCCGCTCTGCAGGAACGGCAGGATTCCCCTGCCGCGACGAACGACTCTCGTCCCCGCCGGCTGCTCCGTATCGTATAGGAGGCAGGGGAGAGGTGGGGGGGGGGAGGAGGAGAGGAGGCAGTGCGAAAGCCGGCGGCTTCATCTATTACATTGCCGCCGGCTATATTTAATGAAATTAAGCAAGTTGTTATACATTTGGCCGCAGCGAGACGGCCGTAAAATACATTGTAGCTTAGTGTAGTAATTACATTTCTGACATTGGCCGCTCCGCTGCGGCCACTTCACACATTGGCCGGCCAGAACCCTTAGTGGCTGGCCAGAACGCGAAGTGGCCACACTTCGGGTTCTGGCCGTAACATAAACACATGCAAGATGTGTTAGGAATCTGGTCATGCCAATTCCTGCCTGCTGGTGGCAGCATTGTGTTGAACTCTGATGAACTTCCTTTATTCCACCAGCAGGTGGCTCTGGGGACTTTTAGCATCCTGAACTTTCATTGTTCCACCACTAGGTGTCTCTCTCTATGCTGTTTGGAGACAGCTCTGCCAATGCATGCATTGCTCTCTATGGACTTGGCTTAAATCATTCAGCAGGTGTGTCCTCCTTATATAAGAGCCCTGCAAGGAGCAACCTGTGCCAGAACTTTGTGCTCGCTAGCTTGAGTATCTGGACAACCCTGGTTCTCTGCTATTCTGTATTCCTATATCTGTTACCCTGTTACTGAACCTAGATTCTGTCTGACCTTGATTACTGCCTGCTCCCTTTGTACCGTGATTGCTCGATTGTTGCTAAATATATGCTTTGTTCTGACCATGACTTCTACCTGCCTTCTTGTACTGCAATTGGTGTATATATTGTATATATTCGTCCTGTGTATATGTGTGTATATCCTGTATATATTTAGTTAGATAGATAGATAGGGTTTTGGGGTTTGCACCTTGCCTTGTTTGTATGGTGTATGCATGTGGTGGTTGTATATAGTTGCCTCCTTGTATATAGTTGCCGCCGCATTTCCTGTGTTGTGCATAGTCTGTTATGCATGTAGTCACATTGAATTTGCATAATATTGTATGCACAATTGTAAATGAACATTTTTGCACAGTATTTCCTTGTTTCAGTGTCTGTGTTGCTGTAAACTGTGATCAATCCCAGTTTCTCCGCTCAGGTTTGTAACAATTAGCTTTTCAATACTTTTTCAATACTAAAGAGCACAGGCTTCTTCCTCTAATACATACAGTAATATAACATAATTGATAGCAAAATCTTGCCATATTATAGCAAATAATGGGGTTAATTAACCAAGCTCTGGTAAAATTGCAGTGTGCAGAAAAATGTACCAGTATTTACACAGGCAGCATAGTGCACATTGTGTACATAGCGCAACCTGTGTTGTGTATACAACCAGGGACGGATTTAGGCCAAGGCCACCTAGGCCATGCCCTAGGGCACCACAGGAGCAAGGGAACCAAAGCAGTAAGCTAAACTGGTGCAGAATTTGCAAGCTTGCGCATGCTGCCTGCAATGGAGGGAGATCAGATGAGCACCTGACAGTGGTATTCTGCTGCCAGCCGCCTGTGTAGCAGCCACCTTGCTCTCTGTGCACATTGGCATTGTGGTGGGTGGCCACGGACTTGGGCAGCATTGAACACGAAGGGAAAGACTAAGCTTCTGCACTGGAGATGAGCAGAGTGAGTGATACTTGATGGCTGCTACAGTGTGGAGGCGAGCTGGCTACCAATACTGAAATGGGGGAAGTGGAAAAGGAAGGGATTAAAGGACCACTCCCACGAATCAATTAAGTTTTAATCATCCAACAGTAGATATTTCTAGTATATAGGAGTCTTGCTGTGTTTTTTTATTTTTATTTTGTGATGGCTCTTTAATTTACATTATGTCTCTGAAATCTGTGTCCGTCAGTCCTTTGCATAACGTTGACGGACTTTTGTATGTAGATAGACACAGCAGGGGGATTTTTTTCAGGGTGTATAAAAAAAAAAAAAATTAAAATGGTTTATCCCAGCAAACCAAACTGTCAATGTTACAATGCTCGCGCTTACCATCATCAATAACTGTTACACACAAGGACCCCCCGCATTCAGGCATCCCGCAGGCTGTGATGGAGGCAGCTGTCAGCGCAGACTTTGCTGCGCAATGAGAAGCTCTTCCTCTGGCTTCGCCTGCGGGTCTGCCACAGATGACGTGCGCGTTACATGACTCTGAGCCGCTCTGCAGTGTTATTGACAGTATGTGCTGCCCCCTGTGTATCGCAGCTCAGTCATGTAACGTGCACGTCATCAGTGGCAGACCCGCAGGCGAAGCCAAAGGAAGAGCTTCTCATTGCGCAGCAAAGTCTGTGCTGACAGCTGCCTCCATCACAGCCTGCGGGATGCCTGAATGCGGGGGGTCCTTGTGTGTAACAGTTATTGATGATGGTAAGCGCGAGCATTGTAACATTGACAGTTTGGTTTGCTGGGATAAACCATTTTAAATTTTTTTTTATACACCCTGAAAAAATTCCCCCTGCTGTGTCTATCTACATACAAAAGTCCGTCAACGTTATGCAAGGGACTGACGGACACAGATTTCAGAGACATAATGTAAATTAAAGAGCCATCACAAAATAAAAATAAAAAAACACAGCAAGACTCCTATATACTAGAAATATCTACTGTTGGATGATTAAAACTTAATTGATTCGCAGGAGTGGTCCTTTATGGGAGTCATCTGGCTACCTATACTGGAAGGGAAGGGGTCCTCAGGCTACCTATACTAGAGGGAAAGGGAGGAGGGGTCACCTGGCTACCTATACTGGAGAGGGGGGTCATCAGGCTACCTATACTAGAGGGAAGAGGGAAAGGGTCATGTGGCTACCTATTCTGGAGGGAAGAGGGAGGGGTCATCTCACTACCTATACTGAAGGGGGAGGGGGGTGGCTAGTGACAGTGGGCTTGGCTGGTAAAGAGAACAAATCTGGCCCTGTATACCAACCCACTGCTAGTAGAACACACATTACGCCATTTGTGTATCCAGTCCTGGGCCTGGCTTCTTTATATCACTTCACCACTGCTCATCAAACTAAACAAAACCTCAGTAACTAGCAGATTAAAAAGACTAGTATGATGGTGAGGCAAGTATATATATTTTTTAAGTTTTAATTGTAATCACATCTTCTATATTTCTCATATATAAGCTTTTTTAAAAAAATACCAGCCTCGCTGTTCCCTTTTTAAGATCAATAATTCTTAAGTAATGCTTTCATCTAAATTTGCTTGCAAATGGTTTTTCATCATAAGTGGCTTCCAGTGAAAACTGTATTAGAGTGCACATTTTAATCACTCTATTAACTAGGCCAACTTTTGTTGGAATCTGCATGTGCCTTGGATTAGTTCTTCCAGCCTCATAAACCACAAGTTCAAATTAATAATTCTTCTTTCCTTCTTTCAATAAAGCACCTACAAAATGTTATTTCACATTTTATTTTCTCCCCTGCATGTTAAATTAAATTCTGACAGTTGGCACAGTTTGGAGAGGAATCACCGGAACTGAGATCCTGCTGAGAAAGCAAGACATGTATTAGTTGCCAATTCAAGCATAAACTTGTAATGAATTAGAACCAATCAATAACAGCATTTTTTTCATGAATGGAGAGCGTGCTGCTCAGAAAAGCATGGAAAGCCAGGGACAACCTGCAGCTAGGAAAGAAAGGGCACAGAATGATCTCTGAAAGTCTTCACCCATACACCGACCTTAATTATTTCTTGCTATCACATATTCTCTGCGGAGTTCAGGCTTTTTTGTATTCTGGAACATGGAAGTGACATTACAGTTATACACATAAAATGCAGTACTTACATAATTACATAGTAGTGGTAAGGGTTCAGTTTAACCATAGCTGGTGCCATCTGCATTACAGTCCATTTAAAAGCTGCTATAAATTCTCAGCTTCAGACTGTGATTTCCACTTTGCTATAATGGCCTTAACTAAGATAAGACATCCAATAAGACTTCTGTCAAGCAAATAATAGATTGTGCAAATGTTGCACTCTTTCTTACATAAAAAGGGCTTACATGGCACTATCTAATGCAGTTTCAGGGTGGCACTGCTTGATGTATCCATGTAGAGCACACACACAGGTATGACAAGTATCACATCATGCCATTTACTGTGTATACATTGATTTGTATTATATATAATACAGTACCATGAAAAAAATCATATTATGTCTATGGAATTCAAATTAAACATATACCTCTAGAAATGGTTCAGTAGTTATGGTTGTCTTGTATAACCCATTGCTTCATACACGGTTACTTTATAATAGTAACTGTATAATATACAGTTTATAGATACAGTATCTAAAGTGTGCTGTACGGAGCTGTCAATTTAAACTCAAGTCAGCAGTGCTTACATGAGAAGTATACTGTAAAGGTGTTACCTTACAGTTTTGTTAGTTATGTGGTTTAGTATTGTACTGTCTAAGGAGTAGTGACATTTCCAGAGATCCTTATGTAATCTCACAATTTTAGGTTTTTTGTATTGGTCAGGAAATCTTTAAAGGGAACCTGAACGGAGTAAAATTATTTAAAATAAACACATGATGTAACTGCAAATGAATATTACATACTTACCTCGCCGTCAGTTCCTCTCAGAGGCTCACCATTTTCTTCTTACAGTGATACCTTCCAGTTCTGACAATATTTTGTCAGAACTGAAATATACCAGTTACTGTCAGTTATATATCAGCTGCTATCAGTTACAAATGAATGTGCAAGGTAATGTCCATGTTTCCCTATGGCTCAAGTGGGAAATATTACAGTTTAACAGTGTGCTGCCCAGAAAGCTGTTATGGGGTAATGGCCAATGCCATTTTCAAAATGGAGGATAGAGAATTCCATTGATCACAGAGGATAAACAGGATGCAGGAGAGGAGGAAGAGATTGATGAGTAGACTACACAGGAGGTAAGTATGACGTGTTTATATTTATTTTGACTTGTAATTTTCAGTTCAGGTTCTCTTTAAGCATCCATCTATATCAGGAGAGAAAAGCAGTCTTTCTGTGCCTAAAATTATTATTCTGCACAGTACTATAATATTTCCTCTCAAATTCAAAAGCTCAGAAAATAAGTAGGGCTGATTTTGAGTGTGTTTGAGTGCCAGTGGACAGTGGCATAGTGGCCGGTTTTAAATAGTGTTCTGTGCTATTAGGGTATTGACCAGGAAAATCAGTGTGTGCAGGGCCACAGCCTGGGCATCACAGGGAATCCTGGAGTATGGTACCCCACTCCGAGTGAGTCTGGGGCCCTGCAAACAGTGCTACCCACACAGGCCCCATCTGCAGCTGTGTTTATGTCTCTATGCAGAGCCAGTGCTATGCTGATACTTGAAGCAGCGGCGAGCTGGAAACATTATGCACGTCAGGGCAGGATGTGGTCACACTTCTTCCTCACTCCCCCTGGCAGCGGCATGGCAGGCATAGGCTGGGTGAGAGAGAGGGGAATAAGCACCATGAAGACACTCTGTGTGTTCCAGCACACAGTGCAGCACAGGTATCTCAGCATGATGCTCAGCCCCCTTTCCTCCACACAGGCTATGTCTGCCATGCCGACACTTTTGACATTCAGGGGAGTAAGGCCCCGTTTACACTTAATCAGTTGCTCTCAGTTATAACTGAAAGAAAGCTGATTTTCAAACGAATGCCCATGTTTTCCTATGGCACCTTTCACACTTAACGCGCTTTAACTGAAATCTTTTTCACAATGCACTGCTATGGAAAAAAGGCGTACTAACGCGTACCGATCGTACTAATGCGTACTAACGCACACTAACGCATACCAACTGATTAAGTGCAAATGGGCCCTGAGGAGCAAGCGTGCACCACATCCTGCCCTGTAGTAAATGTCTCCAGTGGCACTCCTCAAGCACAAGGACTCAAGCATCAGCGTGGCTCTGGAAGAAGAAGAGGCTGCGTTAGAGCCTCTCCCTACCTCACCACAGGTGCTGCTGATTAAGATCCCCGCGAAACAGTTTGCTGGGTTTGCATAGGTAATAACACGCCCCCACTGATTTGCAGTAAAATTGCAGCAAAATTGCCCTGTGATTTTAAATGAAATCAATGGGAGCGTGTTTTTAAAAATACAAGTGCAGCGTTGACAAATCAAAAAATGCTCCACAGTGTGGCTCAGGCCTTGGGGATTCGGGAGGCAGGAAATGTTGACACCATAAGCAGCATGGAATTTTGTGTACCTCCATAGGTGCCCAAAGAAATTATGGTTAAAGGCGGAATCGGACCGTCTGCTGTGCAAACTGCGACTACAAAAACAGCCATTGGTGGTGCCCAAAGTTCCGTGGCACCTGATATTTTTTGTTTTCATGCAGCATGTGTATTGGGTTTGCAGCTGGGGGGATGGTTAGGGTTAGGTGTCACTGAGGGGTCTTTCAAAGCACGTCCCTGCTTGGGGGAGGGGGGCTTAAATTAGATTTTAGAGGTGTTTCGAATATCTGATCAAATTTTGAGTTTGCAATTGCCGAACTTGAACCTCCGCAAAAGTTTGAGTTCAGCGAACTGGGCAAGTTGCTATAGAGTGACCTCAATGGGCCGGCGAATTTTATAAGAAATATACCTGCCCTGACCATGCTTTGCAGACCAGGTATCAGTGATTACATGGACCCTTACCCCAACACTGTGTGCCAGAGATGCAATGACTTAGCTCTGCACATACTGTATATGTATAGGTTTTGTAATTTGACCCCCAAAAAAAGAAAAATAATTTGCAAATGCTGTAGCAGAGGCCAGACAATGTCATGTCCTACACATTTTACCCCAAAAATTGAAAGTTTTTAAAAAAAGAAAATGAATGTTTGTTGCATCCCTGGTGTGTGTCACTGACAAGAGAGGCAGTGACTGGGCTCTGCACATGTATGTGCAGGTTTACACATATAAATGTAATCAAAGAAAAAAATGTAATTGTTATTTATAAATAAAAAATATTTGTTATTTATAAAGAAATGTCAGTTATTTAGAAAAATTTTTTATTAGTGCATGCACTGGGATGTGGAATAGGCCCTGGGGAGCTGGGGGTGTGCAGTTACAGTAGACGAGGGTGCAGCAGCAGCTAGTGTTGGGCGAACACCTAGATGTTCGGGTTCGCGAACGTTCGCCGAACATCGCCGCAATGTTCGGGTGTTCGCGCCGAACTCCGAACATAATGGAAGTCAATGGGGACCCGAACTTTCGTGCTTTGTAAAGCTTCCTTACATGCTACATACCCCAAATTTGCAGGGTATGTGCACCTTGGGAGTGGGTACAAGAGGGAAAAAATATTTGAAAAAGAGCTTATAGTTTTTGAGAAAATTGATTGTAAAGTTTCAAAGCAAAAACTGTCTTTTAAATGTGGAAAATGTCATGTTTCTTTGCACAGGTAACATGCTTTTTGTCGCCATGCAGTCATAAATGTAATACAGAGAAGAGGTTCCAGGAAAAGGGACCGGTAACGCTAACCCAGCACCAGCAGCAGCACACGTGATGGAACAGGAGGAGGAGGCGCAGGAGGAGAAGGCCACGCTTTTTGAGACACAACAACCCAGGCCTTGCATGAGGACAAGAAGCGTGCGGATAGCATGCTTTTTACCGCCATGCAGTCATAAATGTAATAAAGATGAGAGGTTCCATAAACAGGGACCGGCAATGCTAACCCAGCAGCAGCAGCAGCACACGTGATGGAACAGGAGGAGGCGCAGGAGGAGAAGGCCACGCTTTCAGGCGCAACTCAGGCCTTGCATGAGGACAAGAAGCGTGCGGATAGCATGCTTTGTACCGCCATGCAGTCATAAATGTAATAAAGATAAGAGGTTCAATAAACAGGGACCGGGCGGCAACGCTAACCCAGCAGCAGCAGACGTGATGGAACAGGAGGAGGCGCAGGAGAAGAAGGCCACGCTTTCATGCGCAACTCAGGCCTTGCATGAGGACAAAAAAATGCGTGCGCAAAGCAATGCAATGAGTAGTTTTCAGGACACAATGGGCTATTCGGAGGAGCTATTCCCACCCCCACAATCTTCTACCTGTGAAAGGTCAATGGAACAGCCACAAATGTTGTGCCCGGATTCACAACCTTTTTCTGTGGAAAATGCACCTCGCACTGAAATGCAAGGCGAGGCCGAGGATGAACATGACGTCAACAACTCAACATGACACAAAATGGGGGCGGAACAGAAAGCTGCTTTCAATGTTTTGAAGGCCTTAATTGCCTCCGGTGGCCAGTTAGATGCATCATTCATCACACCCAAATCCCAGAGCAATGTGTGCAGGAATTTGAATCGCAGGAGGTGTACCGAGATCATCTGGACAAGTGACCAAGTGACCAAGTGACAAGTGACCAAATGACAAGTGACAAAGTGACCAGTGACAAAGTGACAAAGTGACTGACAAAGTGACAAAATGACAAAGTGACAAAATGACAAAGTGACAAAGTGACAAGTGACAAGTGACAAAGTGTCAAGTGACAAAGTGACAAAGTGACAAAGTGACCAGTGACAAAGTGACAAGTGAGAGGTTGTTCTGGGGAGCTCTACTCCACTGCACACAGTCACATATGAGGAGAGGTCTCGTCGGGACTGCTGATCCTCCTCAGCTTGCTCAAAGCCTTGAGGGTTCCTGAAGATCCTCTGCTTGGAGTTCGCTGGGGGTTCAGCTTGGTGTCGGGGTCGGCGGCGTCCTCCTCACTCCAACGTGGCAGATCTTCTGTTGAAGGAAAAAAAAAAAACATTTTTTAAAGTCCAGTACCGCTTCTGAAGGACTCACCAAGAGATGCAGGAGCGCTTCAATCTAGCGCACCATCGCTCGCTGGGTGATGTCCCTCCCTACGCGCTGGAATTCTACGCTGCACATGCTAGCACGCTTTTGCGCAGTGCCGAGGCGCATTCCAGCAGCTAGCTACCAAGCTTCTGTGGATCTGATTGGGCCACCATGTTGGATCTCTGCCATGTCCTCCAAAATTTTGAGCAATCCACGTTGCTTGTGACTGAGCAGTGACAACTCTACAGTCAGCATTACAATACCACTGCTGTATTTTACTGAAGAAATTAATGTTGAAGATGGCAACCGCTGGCATGATGCAAGTGGGGGAATCTGAAGATGAAAACGATCAGCGTGATGATACCAACATCAGGCAACCTGCCTCAGGAAACGCTGGTCCCAGCTATGACAAAGAACAGGACGAGGAACAGCTGGAGTTGGAGCAGGAATTGGATGCCCCCACTGCCGAGGGACAGAGCGGTGCACGTTGGACTTTCACAATTTAGCGGGAATGGACAGCAGAAGAGGAAGAAAGTGATGCTGGTGACGAATATGGTGCATCACAACAATCACAACGCTCACAAGAACATGAAGACAGAGGAGTCTGGTAGGATTCTCTGGCACACATGGCTCAATTCATGCTAGACTGCATTGAACGCGGCCCGCGCATTATTCACTATTCATTATTATTCATTATTCTGGACAACACCAATTACTGGGTTTATACCCAGTTTATACAAACACAATGTTAAAAAACTGATTGAAGAAAGTGTAAAAAATGAACAATTCCAGCAGGCCCTTGAGGATGGAGACTTTAGAGAGGAGATTGACATCCTCCTCCTTCTCTAGCCAGTTGTACGCCGACAGACTGACTTCAGCAAACCTAGGAGGACCAGGAGGGCAGCAAAGAACACAAGCTGCTGCTAGTGCCCAAAAGGGAATGGTATTGGCAGTGGTCCTTGGAGTGGGAACATTTTCTAAAACCCATGCAGCAGCCCACAGAACAGCAATCGGGCAGTTCCACGTCCTCCAACACCAATCGCCTGGAGAAGATGGTCAAGGACTACATGTCAGATGGCGTAGCTGTGTAGAACAATCGATCTGCAGACAGACGGTGAGTGTGACAGCACAGAAGGACCATGGCAACTCACTCATAGTACCACAGTTTGATAGTGCTGCCCAAAAAATTATATGAATCCGTGGACCCGGGCAGTACTGGGAAGTGGGAACGCAGATTTTAGTACCTAAACACACGATACAACATGTTTTCCGGGGTCGGACTCTGAGGCACATACAGATGGTCCCGATCATCATCCTCATCATACAACTCTTCTCCTGAGTCTGACCCACCCACCACCTCTGCCACCCCAACATCCCCAGACACAGACCCCTCATCGTCCTCAACATTAACTTGGGATGCTGGCCTGAGCCCGACCTCCTCCTCCACATCAGGCCCCATCATCTCCTCAATGGCAGCCCCTCAATAATCGCTCTGGCGCCGGACCGATGGACACAACGTTCTCCTCCGGGGAGGGCTGCTGCTGACCACTGGCTGCTGGGGTGGATGTTATAGCTTGCGTGGGGCGTTGGCTGTTGCTGTTGTTGGGAGTGCTGCTCACAGCGGAGGTCTCTGAGGAACTCATGGTGAGCTCATATAGTGGTTGACGTTGAGTGGAGTATTACTGATCCCAGCAATATACACACTGACTGGCAGAGTACGCAATGCTATATAGTGGTTGACGGTGAGGGAAGTACTACAGATCCCAGCAATATACACAGTGACTGGCAGTACAATGGTATGGGTGGGTGAGCAGAGTACTACAGATCCCAGCAATGCTATATAGTAATGGGGGTGACTGAGGTGAGCGGCAGTGTACTACTGTTCTCAACAGACACAGAGTGGCAGTAAACACAATGCTATATAGTGTGGCTGAGCGAGGTACACAGAGTGGCAGTAAACACAATGCTATATAGTGTGGCTGAGCGAGGTACACAGAGTGGCAGTAAACACAATGCTATATAGTGTGGCTGAGCGAGCGGTGTAGTACTGTTCCCAGCAGACACAGAGTGGCAGTAAACACAATGCTATATAGTGTGGCTGAGCGAGGTACACAGAGTGGCAGTAAACAGAATGCTATATAGTGTGGCTGAGCGAGCGGTGTACTACTATTCCCAGCAGACACAGAGTGGCAGTAAACAGAATGCTATATAGTGTGGCTGAGCGAGGTACACAGAGTGGCAGTAAACACAATGCTATATAGTGTGGCTGAGCGAGCGGTGTAGTACTGTTCCCAGCAGACACAGAGTGGCAGTAAACACAATGCTATATAGTGTGGCTGAGCGAGGGTACACAGAGTGGCAGTAAACACAATGCTATATAGTGTGGCTGAGCGAGCGGTGTACTACTATTCCCAGCAGACACAAAGTGGCAGTAAACACAATGCTATATAGTGTGGCTGAGCGAGGTACACAGAGTGGCAGTAAACAGAATGCTATATAGTGTGGCTGAGCGAGCGGTGTACTACTATTCCCAGCAGACACAGAGTGGCAGTAAACACAATGCTATATAGTGTGGCTGAGCGAGGTACACAGAGTGGCAGTAAACAGAATGCTATATAGTGTGGCTGAGCGAGCGGTGTACTACTATTCCCAGCAGACACAGAGTGGCAGTAAACACAATGCTATATAGTGTGGCTGAGCGAGCGGTGTACTACTATTCCCAGCAGACACAGAGTGGCAGTAAACAGAATGCTATATAGTGTGGCTGAGCGAGCTACACAGAGTGGCAGTAAACACAATGCTATATAGTGTGGCTGAGCGAGCGGTGTACTACTATTCCCAGCAGCGACACAATGACTGGGGGGACCCTGGCTAGTGTGGCTGGAGCGCGAACTACTCTGCCTGCCTACCCAAAGCTAAACCCACAGACAAATGGCGGAGATATGACGTGGTTCGGGTATTTATTTACCCGAACCACGTGACAGTTCGGCCAATCAGAGCGCGTTCGGGTCCGAACCACGTGACCCGTTCGGCCAATCACAGCGCTAGCCGAACGTTCGGGGAACGTTCGGCCATGCGCTCTTAGTTCGGCCATGTGGCCGAACGGTTTGGCCCGAACACCATCAGGTGTTCGGCCGAACTCGAACATCACCCGAACAGGGTGATGTTCTGCAGAACCCGAACAGTGGCGAACACTGTTCGCCCAACACTAGCAGCAGCAGAGGAGGACTCAGCCGAGGACAATAGTGAAGAGGTTGATGGAGGAGGAATAGGAGGAGAAGAGGAGGTGGCAGCAGGCTTGCCTGCCATTCGTGGCGAGGTCAGCAACTCCAATGCAGAGCCACGCAGTGGAGGCTTGCCAGTGGTGGTCGCAGGTGGCAGGCTGGCAGCAGGCCTACCTGCCATTCATTTCGGTGTCACCAACTCCAATGCAGAGCCAAGCAGTGGAGGCTTGCCAGTGGTGGTCAGCAGGTTTACCCAATGTGCGGTATAGGTAATATACCTGCCCTGACCATGCTTTGCAGACCAGGTATCAGTGGTTACATGGAACCTTGCTCCAACACTGTGTGCCAGAGAAGCGGTGACTCTGCACATGATGGCACAGGTTCACACATACAAATCTAATTAAAAAAGAATTGTCAATGTTGTTTAGAAAAAACAAATCGTTATTTAGAAAAAACATGTCAATGTTACTTAGAAAAAAATGTTATTAGTGCACTGGGTTGGGGATTGCGTTCCTGGAAAAAAAGTTCTGCCGGGTACCTTCCACTGTGGTGTCCCAATCGCAAAAATTTTTTAAAGGCCTCAGACTCAACCAGCTTGTATGGTAACAGCTGGCAGGGCAACAGTTCAGACAAGCCAGCTGTCAGATGACGGGTAAGGGGGGTGACTCGGAGACACCAGCTCCTTACGCTCAAAAATGTCCTTGACAGAAACCTGACTGTGGGCAGATGAGCAGGAACTGCTGAAGGTGAGAGGCAGAGTGGAGGGTGGCTGCAAAGGGCCAAGGACAGTAGAGGCTGACATGGCTGAAGAAGCTGGACCAGGAGGAAGGTGGCTTAGACTTTGGGTGCTGATTCTCCTCATGTGTTGCTCCCATTGGCATTGGTGTTTGGAGCTCACAGCTCAGGTGCCTTATTAAAACAGTTGTACCTAGGTGGGTGTTGGTCGTCCCACGACTCAGAGTCTTCTGGCACAGGTTGCAAATGGCTTTGCTGTTGTCAGGGGCAGACACAAAAAAAATTGCCACACTGGTGAGCATTGGGTTGATGGCATTCTGCTGCTGGTGGTGGTGGTAGTAACAGCAAAAGTTGGTAGGCATGTTGGCTGGCTGACCCCAGGTGCCGATATATGCTGTGTGGCAGTGCCACTAGCTCCTTTTGACGATCTGCCCTGCTAGTTACAACAACTCATCTCCTCCTCCTCTCTGTCTCCCCATCTGAACTGTCCCCCTGTTCTTCATCTCTTCTTGCGGGCATCCGTTTGACATCCATGGACACATCATCATCAACTGCTTTACTTGTATCAGACACCTCCAAAAAGGCACCAACAACAGGTACTACAACATCATCATGACACCTTAGGTCCATGTGTGTACTGACACCTGACTAAGACATATCAAGTGCTGTAACATCCTTATTGCCTTCATATTCTGCTAATAATGGTTGTGCATCATTAAATTCATCACACAATGTGTAAATACCTCCTCTGACCTATCAAGTGGAGCAATAAATGAGAGAAGTACAGAGAGCCCAATATAGTGTAGTATGTACTGGTAAATTGGATTAATAAACATGAGATAAAGGTACTTACAAACACGGGTTACCTCAAAGGCAACCACTGTACATGCAGGTGAGGAGATTAGATCTGTCCTCACTCAGGATTAAGATGTCGCTCTCTGTAGAAAGGAAGAATAGGGGTAGATCACCCCTAATAGAAGTGCTATACGTGCTTGAGATGAGCTGTTGTTTTGTCCCCTAATCTATTGCCTGATGAAGTGGGCTATGCCTGCGAAACGCGTTGCATTCTTTGAGGTACCAATATTAAAACTGTTTATTTAAATTCAGACAGTTTATCGTGTTTGCTTACCGGAGGTAAGTCTACCACTGCCTCCCAGCAAAATTTTAAAGTTTTTATTATCTTTTATCCTGCTGGCGCCTCTGTTCTCTAGTGATTACTATCAAGTGGAGCGGCTGTGGTGCTAGTGGTGGTTTTGGCTGCCGAGCGAGTGGTAAGTTGTTGTGGGGTGCCCGAATCAGAGCAGGAGGAGGATGGTGCGTTAAGGTTCCGTGCTGAATCTGTAGAAGTTGGGGTGTGCTGTGTAAGCCAGTCAATTACGTCCCCTGAATTTTGGGTGTTGATGGTACGTGCCCTTTGAAAACTGGCCATTCTTCTAGGGCCACAGGGAATCACAGCAGCACAACCTCGAGAACCCCTGCAGGGTGGCCTCCCTCTGCCTGTCATTTTTTTATTTGGGGTACAGTGCCTGCAATAAGTGAAAAATAATGCATTGAAGTGGATTGCAGTGCAATGGTGCTATCAGAATACAGTCTTAACTAATGCACTGGAGGTGCTACTGTACCTGCAACTGAGTAACCAAGCAGCTCAGGGTGACCCAAACTTCTAGGAATATATAGGGTAATGAAAGGAACCATAAAGCCCTCCTACTAAAAAAGCAAAGCTTGGTGTAATTGCCTTCTTAAAACAGAAGGAAATTTGCAATAATTTGCAATAATTTGCAATTAATTATTGCAAATTTCCTTCTGTTTTAAGAAGGCAATTACCCCAGTACCTGCAACTGAAAGGGCCAACAGCAATAGTAGTACTGTGCACAGCTGTGGGTATCAGTGGTAGTGTTGGGCGAACAGTGTTCGCCACTGTTCGGGTTCTGCAGAACATCACCCTGTTCGGGTGATGTTCGAGTTCGGCCGAACACCTCATGGTGTTCGGCCTTTTTAGTTCGGGTTCGCCCGAACAGCTCAATGCCCAGCCGAACAGGCCGAACAGGGCCCCTGTTCGGCCGAATACTGCCCCCCTATGGGGTCGCCGGCATAAGGGGGGAGCAGGCCCCGGTCGCGGGGGGGGGGTCGTAAATTTCCCCCACCCCCTCCGCTAGCGCTCCCCCCTCTGCCCGCTTCCCCATACAAAAATTTTCAGTAAAGTTCAATAGTACCTTCAGTGGCTGGCCTGGCTGGCACTGTGGTGTGTTGTGAGTGAGGAGGAGGAGGAGTCCGAGTAGGACGCGTTGAGGCCGGGCAGCGGGCAGTTCAGCGGTAGTACCCTTGTGGTACTTCCGCCCTTTCTCTGACCTCACGTCCTCTTCGTGATGACGCATACGAGGGTACGTGTGACGCGTACCCTCGTATGCAGAGGATGTGAGGTCAGAGAAAGGGCGGAAGTAACACAAGGGTACTACCGCTGAACCGCCCGCTGCCCGGCCTCAACGTGTCCTACTCGGACTCCTCCTCCTCCTCACTCACAACACACCACAGTGCCAGCCAGGCCAGCCACTGAAGGTACTATTGAACTTTACTGAAAATTTTTGTATGGGGAAGCGGGCAGAGGGGGGAGCGCTAGCGGAGGGGGTGGGGGGAATTTCCGACCCCCCCACGACCGGGGCATGCTCCCCCCTTATGCCTGCGACCCCATAGGGCACCCAAAAGCGGGATGTTCGGGGAGTTCGGGGTTCGGGCCGAACATGCCGAACATCTGGCCCATGTTCGGCGAACGGACCCGAACCCGAACATCCAGGTGTTCGCCCAACACTAATCAGTGGGCTGTGTAGTGTCACACACAGAGAAATGCAATAGTGCCATCAGAATACACTCTTATCTAATGCACTGGAGGTGCTATTGTGCCTACAACTGAATGGGCCAACAGAGGTTGTAGTACGTGCACAGCTGTGGGTATCAGTACTATTGCACTTCTCTGTGTGTAACACTACACAGCCTGTGTAGTGTCACACGCAGAGAAGTTCAATAGTACTTTCAGAATTTAGTCTAAAGTAATGCATTGAAGTGCTACTATGCCTGCAACTGAATGGGCCAACAGCAATAGTACTGTGCACAGCTGTAGGTATCAGTGGGCTGTGAAGTGTGACACCCAGAGAAATGCTATTGTGCCTGCAACTGAATGGACCAACAGCAGTAGTACTGTGCACAGCTTTAGGCAGTGGCATAGCTAAGGAGCTGTGGGCCCCGATGCAAGTTTTACATTGGGGCACCCCAAGCACTCTTTACATAACAATTGATATGGTGCACCAAAACCTGCCAATGGCAACTACAGTGTCAGAGGTTCAAACAGGGAATGGGGAAGAGTTTGTTAATGATTACCACTATTCAAAGTATCTATAGAAGTGATTATTATGAGCAAAGGACCAATAGAGAGATAATACTGTAATTGAGGGAGGGCCCTTTGGGGCCCCTCTGGCCCAAGGGCCCGGATGCAGTTGCAACCTCTGCACCCCCTATTGCTACACCCCTGGCTGTAGGTACCAGTGGGCTGTTTAGTGTCACACACAGAGAAATGCAACAGTTCTATCAGAATACAGTCTAAACTAATGCACTGGAGGTGCTATTGTGCCTGCAACTGAATGGGCCAACAGCAGTAGTACTGTGCACAGCTGTGGGTATCAGTTGGCTGTGTAGTGTCACACATAGAGAAATGCAATAGTATTATCAGAATACAGTCTAAACTAATGCACTGGAGTGCTACTATGCCTACAACAAAATGGGCCAACAATAGCAGTAAGCAATAATACTGTGCACAGGCAACTCGGGGTGGGTGCCAGTGGGCTGTGGAGTGTCGCACACACACCAAAAACAAAAAAACAGCAGAACGATGTATAAGGCACTGGCAACCCTCAAAAGGGCTATTTGGGATGCTTTCACAGCAAGTCAGTCAGCGAGGAACAACAAAACAGGCCTAGCTAACTTTCCATTTCTCAGCAATGCGCTCTCTCCCTTCCTCTCACCAGTGTTGCCAACCGTCCGTGAATTTACGGATTGTCAGTAAAAAAATGTATCAATTTTCCCTGCCCGTGAAATCTGTAGCTGTGTTGCTGCTGTCCGTAAAAATACACAGGCGGGGGGTGGGGCTTCCACCCGGGGAGTCCTTTCCTCACAGCAGAGACAGAGCTGACAGAGATTACAGTCAGTCTCCTCTCTCTGTACAGCCAGCCAATCGCAGCCCAGATTCCAGCCTTGGTCCCTCCCAGTCTCCTCTATCCTTTCTGCCAGTCAGACATGGTCCGCCTCCGCCTCTCTCTCACAAGCAAAGCAAAGGAGGAACGTGAGACACGGAGACAGGTCAGAGCTCATGTGTTTGCAGTGCAGCCAGCCAGCCATCCAGCATCAGGAGTGCCAGCCACAGCCAGAGCAGCGTCCCACAGTCCCAGCACAGAAAGGTTTGTGCTGAATGATTCTGTACACTCCTCTCCAGTTGTCTGTAGTTGCTGGCTGCCTGGGGACAGGCAGGAGCAGTCTCTTCATGAGAGTCTCTCCCCCCTGGTTTTCTTTTGCTACATTCACTGTCCTAATTAGCCCTCTGGTCTACAGGGAGACTGCACACAGGAATCATGGGGGGGAAGGGAGCCTTTTTATGGGCATAGATGCTCCAGCCATAGCCTGGGTCAGCTTGTTAAAGGAGTTGTCAGGCATATTTGAATAAAATAAACGCTACTTACCGGGGGCTTCCTCCAGTCCCAAGCTCCCAGGACCTCCCTCGCCGCAGCTCTGCCCGCAGCCGTTTGCCGGAGCTCCGACCGGTCCCTGGTGATGACGTCAGAGCGACCTGGAGGTCGCCCTGTACTGCGCCTGCGCGATCGGCGCTGTCAATCACCGCCATGTGGGCCGGAGCGGACTAAGCAGGTGGTAGTAGTTCTGCGCCTGCGCAGTCCGCTCCGGGCCACGTGGCGGTGATTGACAGTGCCGATCACGCAGGCGCAGTACAGAGTGACCTCCAGGTCGCTCTGACGTCATCGCCTGGGACCGGGTCGGAGCTCCGGCAAACGGCTGCGGGAATAGCAGCGGCGAGGGAGGTCCTGGGAGCTTGGGGCTGGAGGAAGCCCCCAGTAAGTAGCGTTTATTTTATTCAAATATGCCTGACAACTCCTTTAAGTCAGCTCCCCTCCTGCAGCTTTTTTTCCCCTCTCCTTTAGGATACTAGAGGTCAAAACGTTTGGGGGGGGCAGGCTTATACTGTTACTTGTGCTGATGCCTACTGCTAACAGTCCCCCCCCCCTTTCGTTCTCCTCTCAGCCCATCTCCCCCCCCTCCCGGTAACTCATCTGAAAGCCCCCGGGATCCTCTTCTGGTTGGCTGGGTCAAACTCGACTGCACAGGGGATGGTCAGGCTGCTGGCGTCCTATAGCACACTATGCAGTCAAGTTCAACCCAGCAGACCAGATGAGGATCCCAGGGCCTTTTAGGTGAGTTATGAGGGGCTGAGAAGTGAATGGGGAGAGCGACGGGCATCAGGACAGGTAACAGTATATGCCTGCTACCTGTTTTTCCCTCTGGTATCCTGTAATCTCTATTAACCCTAAAGGCACATACCCACAATGTGACTTTTGTTGTGATTTTGCTTGCAACCCACGATTTCTCGTTCATGCCTGTCGTGCGCCGCTCTGTGTTCCCGTGGTAGGAAGATGGATCAAGGAACACTTAACATCCTCCTGATACTCTCTGGCCAGCCGTGGCGACCTCCACAAAGCTGGCCTGTCGCAGCCAGCCAGTGGCTACTGCGCATTCGCGTGCCTGAGCCCCACGCACCCTGGTTTCACTCCCAGCGCTGGGAGTGCTCTGCGCAGTAGTGAGTTACGTGTACTGAATATGCGCAGAACGTTCCCTGCCACAGGAGTGCAACTAGGGTGCGCGCAGCTCGGGGCTGCACATGGGGCACGTGGGGTCCCCACCGCTGACCAGAGGGGTATCAGGAGGACGTTGGGGGCATAGAAGTCCAGGGGGCTGGAAGAAGCCCCAGGTAAGCTAAAATCTTTTTTTTTTATTTGACTTAAGATTCCCTTTAAGTTTCCTTTCACTGGTGCCTGCTGAGATGGCGCACATGCAAGCATATATACTTACCTGGGGTTTCCTCCTGTAAGCCTCACTGTGTTCTCCCGAGCCGTTCTGTCAATAACCACTGTCAGCACCAGTAGTCGGGTACTACAGCACAGCACTGGCCCTAGCCATGGATCTCCTTGGTCACATTCCTGTGGCGAGCAGCGTACTGCACCTGCAAAGTTAGTTAAAGCTTGTAACTACTAAGGCACAGAATGTTCCTGGCCACGAACGCAACCAAGGAGGTGCACGGCCAGGGCTGCGCATGTGCAGTAGTCCTTTACCGGAGCTGACTGCTGGAGAATAGTTCAGACCAGATGGACACCGGGGAAACATGGATTACAGGGGTCAGGAAGAAGCCACAGGTTCAGATAGTGGAAAGAAATGTAATCTGCATTAAAGTACCACTGAATTGGCACCAAAAAAGGTGATGTTTTACTTACCTGGGGCTTCTTCCAGCACACTGTAGTCTTTCAGGTCCCTCATTGTCCCCTGGGTCGCTTGCTTGTTGCCTGCTGCAAAAGCGCTGCGACTAGAGCGCTAGTTGCAGCTACAGCACATGCCCAGTCTTGGCATTTGTGGACCTCTTTGATTGTGCTCCCATCACCAGGAGCAATCTGTGTGTGCACACGGCACAGTACAATTCTATTGGGAACCACGCGAGCGCACAATGCTCCTGGCGAGTGTTTCTTGTGGGCATCATTTTTTGTAGGAAACGGGGGCTACAGCAAACTTTTTGCTGAACAGGCCCACTTACACCACTGCTAAGTTCATGTATATATGGCTCCACCCATGACCACGCCCATGTTCTATTACATGGCCACTCCCGTTTTTGGGGGGCGCGGCGCACTACTTGCGATGCAGGGTTTGTGTCAGTAAAAAAATTCCTTTGTTGTCAGTAAATTTTTAGCTCTTTGTCAGTAATTTTTTTTTGGAAGGTTGGCAACACTGCCTCTCACTAAAGCCGCCAGAGACAGAATGAAATATGGCCACATTTCTTATAGGGGGGGGGGGGGGGGGGGCATGAGGAAGTGCAGGCTGATTCGCTGCCATGTGCCTGCTGACTGTGATGTGAGGGCTCGAAGTTTAGCTCAACGATAATGTATAGGGGGCAGGTCGAACACGCCATGTGCGCGCCGCCTGCCGCAGATGCGAACAGCTGATGTTCACCGGGAACTGTCTGCCGGCGAACTGTTCAGGCTATCTCTAGCTGTCCCCTGAAAAAGATCCTCACCCACATCTGTGGTTGTGAGCTACTGTGCGGGTGTGTCTGCGCACTTCTCTCAATCACATACCCGTAGCCAAAAGTGTTGTGCCAGTTTTTGTCTTTGTGAACTGCGCAAGTGCTTCTTTCTCCCAGCCACAGGAGTGAGATTGAGAGAAGCACACAAATGTGCATGTGCAGAAACCCACAATCACAGCTGTGGTCTGGGATCTTTCAAAGGGCAGTGGACCTACAGTTCAGCGAGGCTGGTTGACTGGTATGTGCTATTAGTATAAAGAAAAGTGAATCCAACACTATAGTCATGCTATATGGTATGTGCTTTTAGCCCAAGTTTTGTAGTTTATATGACAATCATTCAAATTGCAAATACCTCTGACAAACTTAGTTATTTTGCAATTTTGACCAAGATAAAAATTCCTTATTAGACAGACGAAGGAATGGGCACATACACATACTGATAAAAGATTTAAACCTTCTAAATCTAGAAATGTCTATTTTCTAAGTAATGGAAGTAAAATAGGAATACAATAGTAGTTCTTTCACTTGATAATGCTAATTTCCTGTTTCCTTTACAGACACGTGTCAAGATGTCGTATAACAGGACAAGTTTTCAATTTATCTGTCATCGCAGATAAGTATGTCTGGTCAAAGTTTACATTTTATAATTATGTGTAAAGTCTCATTGAAGCTGAGTGTCTGCAAGCATCAGAAATTGTGTGGTCTAATGGATAATGGAAAAGCTGCTTACTCTCCAAAGGCTTCAGACTGCTACGGATTCAATCTCCAAAGTATTCAGCTTTGTCACCTTGCGATTTCTCTGTAAGATAAAAAATGATTTCTATTTGTACTTAAGTTCTAAGCTTTCAAAGATCTAGCTTTGTGAAAAGAGGATTGCATTGGAAAATCTCCTTGTAAGGGTTGATAACATTGTTGAATTTGATACTTTAGAAAGGGGATATGGGTTTTTGCGGGCCCATCCAAGACATTTACAAAAGCATTTTTTTTCTTTCCAAGATAGAATAGCTCTAGTGAATAAATACATGGATTCATCAAAACTAACTTAATTTCCACTTTAATTTTCTGCTCCTTAGTTTAATTTACGCTCCTTTAAAAAAAAAAGAAAGTTAATTCTTATCATTTTATTGGTGAAAAGTATTGTTGTCTCAACAAAATAACGGAGCTTACAAAAAGGCTATTATTAGTTTTCAATAAAGGTATAATCCCAGTCAGAGAAATAGGACAGTACTGTTTTCAGTTTGGATCCATTGGAAAATCCAATGGTTTGTTCATTTTTATTTTTTGTAGATATTGTAGTTCAGATGTGACTGTATGCATACTGTATATGTCCTGTACTTTGTAACCCTTCTTCACACATGAATATTACCTGAATAGATCAAGAGAACACTCTTTAGATTAATTTATGAGTATGATTTTCTCTAATGAGGGTGTCTCCATTAAAGAATACCCGAGGTGAAATGTGACATCATGAGATAGACATGTGTATGTACAGTGTCTAGCACACAAATAACTGTGCTGTGTTCCTCTTTTTATTTCTTTGCCTAAAATAGTTAAACATCAGGTATGCAAGTGGCAGTTTCAGGACTGGATCAGACTACAGTGTGACCCTCACTGATAAGAAATTACAACTATAAAACACTTTACTAGCAAAAAATGACCTCTGAGAGCAGGAAAGAGATAAAAAGGGTCAATAGTTCATAGATTTTTGCTCTGGCATACGCAGGGCCGGATTTCTGGCAAGACCGCATAGGCCATGGCCTAGGGCACCAGAAATTTAGAGGCGGCTCAGTGAGGGGCAGTAAAGCTGTTCTATGCAGCCATCCCTATATACAAATACAGAGTTAACCTTTGAACTCTCTATCCTGTACTTGTTTCGTCCCTGCAAGACCTGTAAGCTCTTTTCTGCAGGTACACATAAACCTAACTCTCATGGTGACACAACGAGATGGCAATCATAACATAAAAGTTCTTAAGTAAAACATAATTTATAATCTATACACATATTACTAAAATAGTTATTGTCTGTGACATCCAATGATGGAAAGTAAGGAGAATTCTCATTGTGGCACACAGAGATAACAACCATACAGCCAGTATCGTTGGCCTTGGGCGGTAAAAAGTACAAATCCGGCCCTGGGCATACGTCAATGAATGTGTCATTCAGCAAGAACAATAAAACAGTAAAAACGTAAAAAGTAGATTTAGGCTACTTTCACATTAGGACGTTGCGGTTTGATGCGACGTTAAAGTCACACCGCAAAGTAACAACGCAACGCGGCCAAAAAGTCGCAACGCAGCGTTACAACCGCATACAGCATGTACAATAGAAAATACAGGCAATGAAGAGTATGTCATCAAGTGTTACTGAGCATGTGCAAACAGTCTAATGCAGCTAATAACGTGTATAACGCACAACATGCAGCCTTCCTTTTTATATTGCTGTGAGTTATTCTGCGTCACATGTTGTTTTAATGTGCGACTTTAACGTCGCACTGTGAAAGAGCCCTTAAATATAAAATACAATTGTGGAATATCTTAAAAAGTCATTTTTAGGAGAAGGAGGATAGATACAATTGTTTATTTCATTAGTTTATGTTCACCTCGGGTGTCCTTTAAGATACTTAAGCGAGAAAGGAGACTTATTTTTAAAAATCTGAGAAATATGAGGATCTGCCCAAACAGATTATTTGCTGTTTTCACAATACAGTGATCGTATAGGGAAAAAGTAGGTAGTACACTTATCAAAACCAAATGAAGGAGGATGAATTTAGATGTCCATTACTGTATTTTAGTGTTGAATTTTGAATAATTTATGCAATTATGATCTTTATCATAATTAAGATTTCACATGTAATCTTTATTTCACTTAATTTTGCAAATTACGCAACATTATGTTCACAGAATTACACTTAAAGAGAATCTGTACTCTGAAATTCTTACAATAAAAAGCATACCATTCTATGCATTATGTTCTCCTGGGCCCCTCTGTGCTGTTTCTGCCACTCCCTGCTGCAATCCTGGCTTGTAATTGCCAGTTTTAGGCAGTGTTTACAAACAAAAGACATGGCTGCTAACTAGCTTGTGATAGGCTGAGAGGAGCTCAGTCTGTGACTCATACAGAGCCTGCAGGTGGCCGGGAGAGGGTGTGTATAGCTTCTATCCTATCACAGCAGAGCAGCAGATTCCTGCCTCAGCTGACAAAGCTGACAAAGGAAAGAAGATTAGATTAGATAACAGAAATACTACAGCGACTGTGCAACTAGGAAAGGCTGCAGTAAGACAGACCACATTAGAACAGGTATAGGAACTTATAGGCTAGAAGAAATAAGGCTGAAAATGTTGTTATAGAGTCTCTTTAAGTATTTTGGATATCTTTTTGCATAGATGAATATATAGGCAAAGTAGAGTAGATTGGACATGTCATAAATAATCGGTTCGACGCGTTGATCTGACGGGAAGTTGCCTTATGTTCACCAGGTATTAAGAATAACTACAGGGATGAGCAGAAACTACGCCAGTATGAATTTACGCATCATAGTTTGCATCTACGCATCGTAGTTCGTAGGCAAAGTTTCAAAACTACGCTTACGAATTTACACGTAGCGAAGTACTGCTACGTGTCGTTTACGACCGCTACGTGTAGTTTACATGTGTATTGCGAAGTGAACTACGAATGCATTTCTCGCGTCTATTTTTCCGCATACGATTGTATGCTTACAAAATTACGCATTGGAAAGGGGAATGTATGCATAGAAGAGTTATAGGTATAACCATTTAAAGAGGAATTAATGCGGAAATTTTTCAACATAAGGGTAGAAGCATCCGCATAAACTACACTTCGCACGCATATTTGCGTATTTTAACGCGTAGTCTACGAAATATGAAGAGAATATGAAGAGAATATTTGATTTCGAAGCCGTAGTTTGGCGAAGCGTAATTGCATTAAACTATGCGTAGTTCCAGCGTAGCAAAGTTGGCTGACTACGACCATCCCTGAATAACTAGCTTATTTCGGGCAGTTTTGTGGTAGCAGTCGGATTCATAACATTTTGCAGATGTAGGTTAGGGGCTCCAATGCATGTTCAGTGTTCACATCAAATAATAGAATTGGAAAAAATGTGATCTGAGCATTGAATAATTAATGGTGCCAGATGGGCTAACTTTATTATTTATTCTAAACTACTTATATTCCCAGATTCTCAATTGCAATGTTGTAAACAATGAAAAACATCTGGTTGAGTAGTCCAGAAAAGTTATGGCAACTCAGACAGGTAGGACTGAGATAATTTGGCTTTGGGTGCAAATACAACCAAGTGGTTATTGGCGGAAGATGATGGGGTAGGAGGAGTGTCAAAAAAAGTGTGTGATGCCACAAATTTCAAATGTAGCATAACAAATGTCCAGTGCCCCAGCTTTTTAGGTCATATCAGTGGGTTTCCTGCTTTTCAGCACCCTGTTGTATCTTAACTTCCCCCAGAATCTAAACATATTTCTACCTTGCCACACAGTATGTCCACCACTATGTAGTATTTGCTAAACACTGGCAGAGGCAAACATCACCTCTGACAGACACTGTGGCCACCTAACTGCTGGTAGATATTAAGGTCCACTGATCACTCCTGGCAGAATTTGGGAGTTACCTGTGATGCTTACAGAGACTGATAGGCCATTTGTGACTGCTTTAAGATTCATTGGTTTTGACAAGGACTATCCCTGCTGAAGACCCCAACACTGCCCCTCGCCTCCTGGGCTTCTCCAGCTACACACGGCAATATCACTGACACCACTGACAAACCCTGCTGAGACACCACCATAGTAGCTAGAATTGAACCCTGACTGTAATTTAAATTCACCAATTTTACATAGTGTGCACATTTGACATGGCAGTAGGGATGCTAATTCGGATTTCAAGTAACTGAAATTTCCGCATTTACAGGGGCGGACCAAACTTCCGAAAAAGTTTGCGGTTCTCCGTGATCGTGAACCATGGAAGTTCGCCGGCGAACCTGTTCGGGCTATCTCTAGTGGTGAGTACCTACTAGAATAGGATAAGCTAATTTACCAAAGTTTATAACTGTAGAGTATTTATACTAATCATGTAATTACGTTTTAGTATGCCCAGAGTAATGTTGCCTCTATATACGAGCACATAAGCCTTGGTGAGCAGCTCGGGCAATATTTGTCTATATAAATGCTCAGAGATATGTAAAAATATAATATATCGTAACACTCTAGAAGGTCTCACCCAGCTGCTAATCACCAGATCCAGTCTATGGTGTTGTTATTATAATGATGAGGAAATAGCTACATGGTGTAGATACATTTTATTCTCATTCTCATCCTTATTTTTATTTTTATCAGTTTTTTGATTTTATGTAATATGTCTATTTCTCCCTGTTTTATTGGTTCAATATTATCCATGTCAATAGGTTTTAAGTTTTTTTGCACATCCTTTATGCATAATTTGCACAACAATTTATAAAGTAACTTCTATTGGCTGCAGAAGGGTTAACCTTTGCAGCCAGCGGTTTGTAAGGAATAATTTTACAATTGTTTCCATTTGTCCCAGGATGGGGACTTTTATGAAGACACATTGCTGCTATTGATATTTCAAATTATTCATAATGTTGTTATTATTAATATTGTTTACTCTATGCATGGGAGTTGTCACTATCCCATAATATTAGTTCATGAGTGCGGGGAGTTCAGGCCCTGCTGGCCTGCTGATCTACCCTTACGCTGCTTACACGCCCTGGCCCGCCTCCCTGCCTCATCCATCGCTGTCATAACAAACGCTATATTTTCAAATTTTCCCCACACGGCCACCGTAGTGTACATATGGGGTGTGCTTGTGCCTGTAGCGTCATCTGAAACATGTAATGAAGCTACAGGCACGCCAGGACCGGGCTCTGCCCACCCCCTAGCGAGACGAGCACCAGTTCCATTGGAGCACGCACTTCTGGCCACAGAGGCGTATGAACGATCCGCATAAGGGGACACAGTGGAGGTACCTGCTCGCTTACATGCGCATATTCTTGTATACTTTGTAAGTACATTTTAAACTTTGCGATTAAAAGCGATTTTTTTTAAGGTAATACACTATGGAGCGCTCCTCTTCTTTTTATATATCCTCCTCCACTTACTGGATCCTCTGCTACGGCTCTCAGTAATCTGGCCAGTCGGGCGTAGAACTCAAGCGTTCTAGTACTGCACAGGCGCAGAACGCTCTCAGTCGAGGGAGCATGACAGGGAAGTGCAAGCAGCCAGATTGAGCCTGCACCTTTACCAACTGGCCCCGACAAGGAGCCATAGCGGGAGCCGTAGCAGAGGATCCAGGAGGCAGAAAAGGACAGCGAGGGACCGATCACCCTGAAGGGGGCTGGAGGAAGCCATCTTAGGTACACTTTAACCGTGCTTTGAGATTAATTGTATATCCATGGGTGGAGCACATAACACAAACTGATTAAAATAGGCAGCACCACGGAAGATGCTGGCACTATATACATTGTTATTATTAATAATAATAAGCAGATAGCGTTATTGTTCACAAGCTCTATGTAAGCTTTGTTGCCACTTCATCAATCATACATACTGTAAAAAAAGATTATGCATATTTAATAGATGTATTTCAGTGCCACATCTTTACAATGTATTAGAGCTAATATACAATACATATAACATTTCTTGTAATCAGCCATACTAATGGACATCATCCATCATTTTTACACTAATAATTGATAAATACAGCTAAATATCAATTCTTGCAAATACTGGCATTTTAAAATAGAAGGTATGCCATAAAATATTTAATGGAAACATGTATAAATATGCTTTTGCAGCATACATTTAAATACATTCTTTGCTGTGTTGTCTCATTTTCAGTAAACAGTGCTTTTTCATTGTTTTTAAAGTGAACGTAAACCGAAAGGCAAAAAAAAGAGTTTCACTTACATGGGACTTCTACCAGCCCCCTGCAGCCATCCTGCGCCCATGCCGATCCTCAATGATCCTCCGGTCACCCGCTGCAGCTTAGTTTCGTTTTCGGCCAACTGAGAGTCTGCAGGCCACTGTGCCAGTGTGTCATTGTTTGCGTTCCCATAGGCAAGAGCGTCATGTGCAGGCGCAGTATGAGGTTTTCTCTCACTGCACCTGCACATGATACTCTTGACGATGGAAACACGAACAAGGATGAATTTGTCCTATAATAAAATGCCCTATAAATGTATCTTTCCTATGTTGCTGTCACTTACAATTGGTACTAAAAATCTGACATATTTTGGTCTAGTCCATCTTCTCTTGGGTCTATTGTCAGTGCTGACATTGAGAGAGCAGCTGCCCACACACTTTAAACACAATGGCAGGTCCAAAGTGCAAAACAGAGTAGCTACTCAGTGTCATGTTAACATTGCGATCATATAATAATCACAGTAATCACATAACCATGAGTCACATAGAAAACAGGTCTGTTCTTGCCTCAGTACTTTCCTGTCAAAAATTGTAACCTCTTGCTTTAATAAATTGTAAATACATAATACAAATATTAATAAAATCATAATAATAATAACAATTATTATTATTATTATTGTTATCATTATATAAAAATACACTAATATTAAATATAATATATGTTTTCTCTCCAATAAATTGGTAAATGCGTTTCTGTATAATTGTTTTTATTGTATTTATTTCTAGTTTCATACATGGAGTTAAGTATTTGGAATAAAATAAAAGCCCTATCTGTCATTAAAAAGGATATTGGTATTAATTACTTTGGCGTTTCTCCACTAAAGCACAAAAGAGGTTTAGTTACTGAGAGATATTATCCACTGGCTGCGGCAGAGTGGTTAAGAAAACACCCAAAAATGGCAAGCTATGTATAAAAAATGTGACTTGCAAAGGCTCACTAACCTGTCCAAAGATGTGTTTTTCATCATATAGCTAAATTAACAATTCACTACGTGCAAGACTGAAACACGCACACACACGCACGCACGCGCACACACACACACACTCACACACATAATCAAAGGCATTCACAGATTCTGAATGTAAAAAGCTTATGTTTTTACAATGTTCTGCTTTTAACAAAGGCAGACTTCACAGAGCTTCGTTTACAGTGCATACTGTATTTCTTGAGCACGTATGCCATTTCACCACCAAAGGGTTGCTACTCATTACATCAAGCAATATATTTGTACAAGGCTTCTGTTGGAGAGATTGCTTCTCTATAGCATTTAGTTTGTTGCTATAGCAACCCTTGCTTGTTTTTCACCCATTTCCTACCAGAGGTCCTAAAATAATAACATAGGTTAGCTGTAGAGATTTGACCAACTGTGAGCAGCGGTTGACTATTACCCAATTATATTAAAGAATACTGCCCCTTTAACTGTTGGACTGTGAACTCACAGCAGTTCCCATGCCTATGGTTCATTTCACTGTCAAAATAGTATAGGAAAGATTGGCGTATGCAGGTATTTCCTGTAGGTTTTGAAATCAAATGTATTTAATTTAGCAGATTCCAGTAATCCACATTAAAATGATTATCTTCTTTTTTGATCCTAACATTCTTAACATGGATATATTCCTGTTGCATAAACACTTTAATAGGATCTTAAAGGTGACTGTAATGATGCTTAGTGAACAAAGGAGAAATTAGATAGGCTAAATCCTAAAATAACCACCCCTTGCTAATAAGTAGTTCTATTTTTGATTATCATAAATGCCTCTTTAGAAGATCAAAAGAATGGAGCCGGCTGCATGTTGCTTACTTGCAGAATTCATTACAGTAGTAGCCCATCCGGGTATATCCACGTTACTATGTAATGTCTTCCAGCGTCTTCGCTTTGATCTGCTGCTGCTCTGGCCTTTTGTCTGCTCATGTGGTTAATCGGCATTTTGCTCCTGTCAGAGATTTTTACTCTTTAAAGCCTGAGGTTGGAAGACAATCACTAGAGTATTATCCAGAATGTTTAAAATAGATATATGACAGTTACACAGAAGCTCAGGACAAAATTACAGGTGTTGGAATGTAACCTCCACATAACAGTTTAGAGAAGTGACTGTTAGCATGTCATTTACAACTCACATATTTATAGATCAACAGACCTTTAACATTTGTAAGACAGTATATACTCCTCATGGCGCTTAGCCTCGGGTATTGAGTTTGTTCGCTCAACACCTTATTATGTCCGTGAGTAGGAGAAACAGTTTCTCCTCATCGTGCTCATCACTATGACTCTAGTTAACAAGTGATAAAGTTCACGGATTCTGGAGAAAAAACGAGTCAGAGAGCCATACAGCCAAGGAAGCGGTACCTTTTACATGTAGCAAAGAAATCCCAGATACCATAAAACACATTGATGTTCATCAGTTTAAAGTGGAAATATTCTGTGCCAGAAGAAAACCACATGTCAACCCTAGCAATAAGCAACCATTTCAGGTAACCTTGATTCCACTGCAAAAACAGCAATCTAACTGTTGCCCAAATGTTTTCCAAAATGTTGTATATTTTCATTTTTTTCTGATTATGAAAATTGTTGTGCTCATTAGTCACAGAGGCAGAAAACCCGAATCGAGGTTTCTTTACAGGGTTAACCAACTCTTTGCATAAACAGTGTCTTCTCTCTGTGTTCTTAGCCAGGGCAGAATGACCCACAACAGTATAAACAATCCTATGCATTAAACTAGTATAACAGTGAAATCTACAGGCCAGATGTATAAACATCACTTAATGTCCTTTCAGAATCAGAATCAATGAGGTTGATTCATCAACAATGTAGTTGATTCATCAACAGTAACGCGCTGCAGCAGTGCAAGTTAAATGGTCTCACGTGCGCTAATTATACCAGCACAACTTAATTCTCCCACGGGCATGCTACACGCGCTACTGGCAGTGTAGCATGCGTTCTTTAGCAATGCCCAATACTTTGAAATGCTGTGCGATAGTGACTTCACTAGCGCCGCCGCTACTATGTTGATTAATATAGTGGTGCAACCACGCTAGTGCCCTATTGTGTGGCCTTTCAAAGTATTGGGCATCGCTAAGGAACACACGCTACGCTGCCATAACAACAGAAGGACCAGAGGGGTAGTCTCAGTGCTATGTGAGCAGAGCTGCCACGTTTCCCATATTGTTTTACAGCTCTTTGACTACCCCACCTTCATCCAGCCAACAGTTAGGGCAAGGATCAGGAAACTTTTTGGCTGAGCAAGCCATAAACGCCACATATTTTAAATTGTAATTCTACAGGAGGCATACAATATGTTTCAAACTGGTACAGTGCGCAAGCGCTGCAGAGGGCTGTCCATGTTGCCATGGTGATGTGTATAGAGTTGATCCTCCGGGCAGCAGAAGTGTCAGACACGTCTTCAGCTTCTCTTGGGTTTCAGCAACATCAACAATTTCCCCGAGAGCAAGACAGGAGAAATACCGACTAACAGCTTGTACAATTAGCTAGCTGACTTGTGGTTGATTCACTTTGTAGGATGAGATCCCCACACTTTGGCCCAATAGGCTGCCTGTCAAGTGACAGACAGCCTATTGGGCCAATCAAAGTGCGGTAATCTTGTCCTACTAAGTCACTGGACCTGACAGGATTAGTTTTGGGGGAGCGTGTGTAGGTTAGTAGTGGTATGCTACAGCAGTAGCATGCCTACTTTGAAAATGTAACTTGTGCTTTCATACCAAGCTGTGCTGCTTGTGCAGTGTAGCTTAGTGAATCAACCCCTGCTGATTTGTCTGTGAGCCAGTAGAGATGGCTCGAACCTCAGATTTTGGGTCTGCAAAAAAATCCAGCCTGTGAAAAAACAGTGTATAGTAAGGGCTGCATTATACAAACATTGTACAAAGTACAATATACATCAGAAAGTGCACTGTGCTTACTTGTGTGATGCAGGTCAGCTGCATGGGGGAGATGGATGAGGACGTCAAAATGTACTCTGTAAAGCTCTGCCTAACATGTCAGTGCTCCATAAATGCATAATGATAAAAAATCAGGGCAAATTGCCCACCCACAAAAACAAATAATGGAAGTTCACTCAGTCAAGATAATAACTAATATGCAAGGAGATTCCAGAGCAATGGTTGACAGGCTGCTCTTCTTTTCCTTGGTTGCTGGTTGGTGAACCAAGTCTATACAAGTCGATATGGGATGGCTTGCCAAGCTCCCCCCCCCCCCCCTTTTTTTTTACTGGACATTGTTGTTGCTCATTTCCAATTGCCACAAACTTAATGACTGGTCTTTGGAATGTTTTTAACTTGCCTGAATCTGAACAGCAACACTATCAATTTACAATAAAGCAACAACTCCTAGGTGACATATTTAACCCAAGGCACTAATATTCCTTAACACAATTTAATGAACAGTTTTGCGTAGCTTTCCTTTAAGATCGTGGAAAAATAACTTTTTTCTCAGGTGTATTTTTTGCTTTCCAAAAGCAATATATCTTTTAAGCAATTTGAGCAGTGAATTCACCAACCTTGTTTACACAGGAAGATATCAGCATTTGTGTAGAGCCTACAGCATGTTGAGCAGCAGTTTCAATATAGAATAAAGATTTTTCTTACTTGCTTCAGAAACCATTACACTTTAAGGAAAAAAAACCCTGCAAAGTTAAGGCACAAATATGTTAGAAAAGCACAAATATTCTGTGTAGAGTGCTGATGGTCATGGTTCTTATAATATGCAATTGAAAGCCAGAACCTCATAATTTGCAGTAATTATCTTGCCAAGTTCAATTAGTAGGGAGAAAAAAAAATTATACAGCTCTGAGATTCTGATTTTCCTTGTTTTCCTCCTACTTCTCTGTAAACAGCTGCTGGAACTGAACGCAGTAAAATCAGTGTTGCACAGAGGGAGAAATTATGTTATGTCTCAGTACCCAGTGACAGGGACAGATACCATAGTCAACTTAAGATCCTGTTGTAGTACAGGTGCTGCATTTGAAAACGGGAAACAACACTGTGGAGGTAGCAAAAGTCTTCGTTTTCACTGTTGTGCCCATCAATCAAGAGTGGCAAGGGTTCTCATAAACCATGCTGGCATTCACAGGATTCCTGTTAATGAACTGAAGGTCCTGAAGAATGTGATTAGTTTCCTAGCTGTGAAAATTTACTGTAGCTGAAATGAATATAAAAACTCAGGACAACGCAAGCACTTAAGAACTGACATGTTTTCTAGCTGCATATGCAGTGAATAATAATGACAGATTTTTTTTTAATCATAAATAAATTAAGAAGCAAAATACACATATTCAATGTAGTTGTACCTGATGTCTGACATGTTCTTAAAGCAAAGCTGAAGTGAAAAATTCACTTCAGATAACTACATACCTATGTAGAGGTAAGGCTCTGGATACTACATAGATTTTCTTGGTCTGTCCTGTAGTTCCTGCACCATCCTGGGTTAAAGTTACTTGTCCTTCTAGGCCTTGGAACTGGTCAGAACTACTCCCATCCTCCAAAAGTTTAGAAGATGAGCGTAGTACAGAAGATCTGTACTACGCATAGGTGAGCCCAGACTCCAATCGAAGCCACTCGTTCTTCTTGGACTTCGGCACTCCTTGGAACTACTCTCCTTGGAACTACTCTCGTCCCTGAGTAGGTCTGTAGACAAGCCCATCCATGCTGCATACGCGCATGTCCACAATGTGTACAGCATAGTGCCCAAAGTCGTCCAAGGGATCGTTTCCCGATCCCCGATGGGTTACAATTATCGCATCTATCGCAGCTTATGGTTTCTGAAATACTGATGATGTACTTAAATTAATTTACAATGTTTGTAATATAAACTGCCTAAGATATCCAAACATAATATCAATTTAAAGTGGAGCAAAAAACCCAAATCGCTTCTTAAGTATACATGGAGCAGTGATTAGTTAGAATGTCTCCCCCTTGTTTAATTGCTCAGCCCCCTCTCCTCACCACACACACACACACACACACACACACACACCATACACACACACACACACACACACACACACACAGAGCTTCCATAGAGAGAAAGGAGAAATTTCCCCGGGCCCCAGGGCTTGTAGCTCCTCCCCCCTGTGTCTTCCCCCATCCTCTTCAGCCATGGTGACCCTATTCATGCCTTGAGGGAATGAGGAAGAGATGAAGTCCAGAGCATAGAAAATGGTGCTGCCTCCTGTATCCTGTCTAAGGATATTGTGTGACTGGGGGGTGGGATGGGGCCTGGCAGCCAGCTCGGGGGCCCAAGGTGCTCATTAGAGATGTCAGGTGTAAGGCTTGGTGGTGTATTCTCCACAGTCAGCATGCAACGCATGAGCTGACGTGGAGGAGGTACACACACTAGCACAAAGAAACAGGCTATCCCTAGTATAGTGGAGGGGAGGACTGACTCCAATAGGAGATTGTGGCGCACAGAGCCGGTGCAGATCTGACAGCCACAAACAATGCTTTCGTTATAACGTCTCAGCGCAAAGTAGCGCTGAGCGCATAAACCAGAACTGAGGAGATCAGGACAGGTAGACAGAATGAACGCTTGCTAGCTAGCGGCTACTTAGCGACAGCAAGCGTCCAAAACCAGACAGACTGGAATGAGGCAGCCAATGCGTTGCGGCGATGGCGTGCCTCACAAAGACAGGACAGGATAGTCAGGAAATAGCAGGATCGAGATAGATGAACGTAACACAGATAAATATACAATAAGTATGTTTTCCTAGCGTATTACAATTACAGCTATCAATGAAACTATTTGTAACGTCTGACTAACATATGTATATATCGGCAATGAACCGATATATGACATAAGCAGGAACACTGACTAGGACTGGAGTAATACAGGGAACAGGACTCAGAAGGATTCGCTATCTCTTCGCAGAGATGAACGCAATCCACAAACAGTAACAGAACAGGATTCAGAAGGATTCGTTATCTCTTCGCAGAGATGAACGCAATCCACAAACAGGACCAGGAACAGGATAACTAGCTCAGCACGGGTGCTCACGGTACGCGCAAACTACCAAAACGTGCTGGAAAACTGACTAACTGAACACAGGAAATAAACAGTTCGTGTACGTATATATCAGCGACACTGATGTATCAACGTAACACGAATACAAGGAAAATAATAAACGTGCTGGTATGCATATATATTGGCAATGAACCAATATATGATGCAAAACCAGCAAAGTATCTTTAGAACAAGAAACACGATCGGGGGCTGAAGCGACAGCAAGACGGGCTTAAACTGAAGCTATGAAAACCCAAGGAAACCCTGCAGGAAGCAAATCTTTATACTGAGGTCATCCAATGGGAGCAGACATGCAGATTCCCACACAGGTGAATGATAATCAGTCACAAGCTGACAACAGGGAAAGACAGACAAAGCTATGCAGCTTGCATGGAAATAGATCAGAACTGCCTGAGCTGCAGCACTACTACTTCCAGCAACAGCTGCTGCAGCAGCGATCATCACATCAGGAACATAGACTTTTCCATTTGTGAACAACAAATGCAAACTTCTGTCAATGTTTGCAAACGTGCGAACCCAGCGAACCGCCATAGACTTCAATGAGCAGGCAAATTTTAAAACCTACAAAGTTGGAAAAGTTGTTTCAAGGGTTCTAACTCTAACTCTGGACTGTGGCATGCCAAAAGTCCCACCAAAAATTACGGAGCTGATGCAAAGTTGGGTTTTAATCCCCATTGGCAGAAATCACATTACATTCCTACAAATAATGCACTGGAGTGGTACTGTGCGTGCAACTTAATGTAGCAACTATAGCAGTAGTGTGCACAGATCTTGGTGTCAGTGGGCTGTGGAGTGTCACACACAGAGAAATGCAATAGTACTATCAGAACACAGTGAAAAAATAATGCACTGGAGTGGTTCTGTGCCTACAACTTAATGAGGCAACAACAATAGCAGTAGTGTACACACAGCTCTGGGTGTGGGCTGTGGATGTCACACAGAAAGAAATGCTATAGTACTATAAGATCAGAACACAGTGCAATAATAATGCAATGGAGTAGTTCTGTGCCTGCAACTTAATGAGGCATCAACAGTAGAAATGCAATAGTACTAGCAGAATACAGTGAAAAAAAATGTACTGGAGTAGTACTGTGCCCGCAACTTAATGTAGCAACAGCAGTAGTGTGCACACAGCTCTGGGTGTCAGTGGGTTGTGGAGTGTCACACACCCAAAAAAAAACAAAAAACACATGAGACTGATAAACTAGCCCTCAAAGGGCTGTTTGGGGTGCTTTCACAGCAAGTGAGAAACAAGAACACAGGCCTAGCTAATGCTTTCTCTACCTATCTGCAGCAAATCTAACCCTGCTCTTACTAACAGTCAGCAGCCAGCAGAGAATGGATCCAATATGGCCACCGCAACTGCTTTTTAATAGGGTGGTGGGGGGTCCAGGAAGGGGTGTTAGCTGACTGGCTGCCATGTGTCTGCTGACTGTGAGGTAAGGGGTCAAAGTTTGGCTCCATGATGATGTATAGGGGGCGGGTTGAACACGACATATGTTCGCGGTTCACTGAGAATGCGAACAGCGGAAATTCGCCGTGAACTGTCCGCCGGTGAACTATTCAGGCCATTTCTAGTGGTGAATTTTCTGTAGGGGGTGGGGCTGTGCTAAGAGGGCCCTAGTTACTTTTTCCCTGGGATCCCATTGTAGCTAGAACTGGCCCTGCACAAACACAAACACACACACACACATTCACACTAGTAAAGAACATTTTAATTCTTGCCAGTGCCTTCTTGCGTGACGGATAAAAACAGTGTTGAAATTGAGCGGGAATCATTTCTCTGTCACCCAGATGGCAGTAACGGTCAGACAGATATTCCAATTTTTCTTCAGTAAAATAGGTAAACTGTAGTTCCACTTTCATTTTAAATATTTTCTTTTAATTGATGGTTAGCATGAAACAACATTCAACTGCTACTGTAAGAAGGAAAAGCAAATGCAACCATTTTTGTGTATGGCAGTTTTGCTAAAATATATATTTATGCCAAAAAAGGCACAGACAGGACATACTGTGAAGGGCACTAATTCCCGCTCTTTTTGAATTATTTATATGCATTAAATCTTTCATTTACATCATACTGAAATGTATCAAGTCTGTGGTTTGCAATGCTGTGGGTTTTACGGTGGGGCAATACATACATACGTAGGATAATTAGAGTTTCACTGAACCAGGAAAAAGAAATGACATATCACACCACTGCATCAGACATCCACATTTCCTCCAGCATGGCTGGCAGCATGACAGGAGGTCATAGTGGAATGTGATTAGATGACAGGGCCATACCTTTGCAAAAGTCCTTCATTCGGATGCTGTAGCTTGTCATTTTATGACAATCTTGTTTAAAAATCTTTAATCCCTCAATAGCTCTGCACAAGTGGGAATATTATGTAGGTAAAATCCAATACTAGCGAGAAAAAAGAAACTTTTTTAATACAAGAACTTCACCAAAAACCACTTGCATTTAGAATGAATATAATATATTTTACAAAAAGTCAAATGGAATAGTTACAGAATGATGATATTATATAATATTACATTACTATACAAACATGTAAATGGGAAAGTGGCCTAGTCATAATTCTCTGCACATGTAAACACTATATGCTGTTTGTAAGCTTGAGATATAAATTCACTTTCATTAAAAATAGATAAAACATAGATTAGATTTGGCAGTGAACCATGTAATTGCCGACACTCTTGTGGTAACTGACAACTGGGCCAGCTCTAAACAAAATACATGGAAATTGACTAGGTAAAGTATTGGGTTTGCTTCCCAACCCTTTGTGGTTCAGTTCAAAGCTACAACCTTCTCACTACCCAGTAGGTGCTCAAATTCAAAATAAAGCATGTTAGAAAAAATCATGTAAATTTTGGCAAGGAAGATGTTGTGTATTTGGATCCAGAAACTGGTAAAGTAGCCGTTCCCCATACATTCCTGTTATAGGAATATTTAAAAAGAACCTGAGGTGCGAAACATATGGAGAACCTGAGGTGCGAAACATATGGAGGTTGACATATGGAGGTTGCCATATTTATTTCCATTTCAACAATACCATTTACCTGGCAATCTTGCTGATCCTTCTGGTCAGTAGTGTTTGAATCAAACACCTGAAACAAGCATATAAAGTAGCTAATCTTGTCATAGTTTTGTCAAAACATCTGATCTGCATGCTTGTTCATAGTCAATGGCATAAAGTTTTAGATGCTAAGGATCAGCAGGACAGCCAGGCAATAGGCATTGCTTAAAAGGATATGCCAGCCTTCATATATCACTCAACTCCGATTCCCTTTAAAAGTGACACCTAGGAAGGCACTCTGTACAGAAGCCAACATGATGACCTTTTGGTGGCTTCTGGTCCTTCATACGCAGTATATTTCCTCTCAAACTCTGCACAAGCTTCTTTTTTCTGCATGGTTCCTGTGGTGAAATCTGTATCCAAAGTAACGGACATTGCAGGGATTGAACAATTACTAGAATTGAAAACATTACTTTGAGAATGTGAACATTCACATAAAATTTCTCAATTACGATTAAACATAATTATGATTTTGAAAGTGCATTGATTTCACTTAATACATTTGTAAATTTTGCATGTTACACAAAATTAGGTACACAGCACTCATAAATGGAATTTACAATGAAGTCAATACTACTACTAACTGGTGTAAGCGGTTAATAACAAAGCCCACATGCTATCATCACAACATTTTCTAGGTTTGTTAGGGGGAATAATTGGAGCAAGTCACACATTATTTTTCAAAAAGACCTTGTATATTTTGAGAAAATTGATTTGAAAAAATTTGCTGAAAAAAAATGTTTCTTAAACTCTTTAAAATTACATTTTGCTGATGTACACTTTAATATATAGTGAGTTATGTATATACATTTTAAGTAAATGACAGTGGGGGGGTAGGGGGGGTGTCTCATCTCCCAAGCCGATTTTAACCCCTTGTCACCCATGCAGGCTGGTATAGCCCAAATTCAGAGGCCGGACTAACTATATAGCAATAGTTAGGTTGACAGTGCAGGTCTACAATCTTGTACTGGCCATTCTTTAACAACTCTTTTGTCTTGCATGGACATAGGTTATAGTGGAAGAAATTGATTCTGTGGACAGGTGTGATTTATACACATAATGAATTGAGATCAAAGGTATCTGTAATTGATTGATTGATTGATTGATTGATTGATTGATTGATTGATTGATTTTAAACTGTGTGCCACAAGGGCACATAATCAGTGGGAGCCAGTATTTTGGACTGGGTTGTGTGGGATCAAATACTTATTTCACTCAATGACAGGCACATTAATTTATATCTTTTATGTAATGAGTTTTTCTTTCTGGATTTTTGGTTGATATTTTGGCCCGTTTACAAAAATTAAACTACAACAAAAATGACAAGCTGTTCATTTCTCTGTAAGTAGGCACCTTTAAACCAGTTGAAAAAGAGCCTCAATCCATATTGGCTATTGCAACCCAGCTGACCTTACCTTTAAGGTCATGCTGGGGAATTATGGAACGAAAGCGAACACAGGTACAAGATCACAAATGTTTTTAGTTGCGAACATGTAAATTGTGGTGTGAACTTTTGAACCCAATCCTTAGTTTCAACGCATCTTGTATTTGTACAAACATATTTTACCTATTCTACTCTACTTGAATAAACACATGAAGGATTGACCACCTTCTTACCATTTATACTTGTCCACCTAGTTGTCCAATCTCTGTGATCCCAGACATCCAAAATCTATCTATTTAATGTTGTGTGTGTATTCTCTGTGTATCCTCCCTCTTACTAGCTCATTAACTTACTTTTGAAAAGCCAGTGGCAAATGGCATACCCCTTCTTGGTCTGACATTACAATAGCTGCTAAATATGATTACATGCTTTCCGACAGGATTTTCTTAAACAAAGATTCAAATAAATTGCGATTTCAATATCAGTTCTTAAAGGTATTGTCTCATCCAACTTTCCAGCATATAAATAACAGATTAGTTTCCTGCCCACAAAGGAAGAAAAAAAAACATATAACTTGTTATTTCCTGGAGATATTTTATGGAGTTCTTTTAGTCTTCTTTCATAACAGTCATCCTTCTATTATCAATATTTTTCATGAAGTTTTTTGCCTTTTTTATTTTGCTTCATTTCAGAAGTGTTGGATGCAGTTTTGGCTTATTGAGCCATTCCAGACCTAATGTCTATGCTAATAACTTAAAACTTTCAATTTAGTGACAATCCATCATCTCTAAATGATTATTTGAAGTAAAGAAACCTAATTCACTCAAATCAACTCCCACCGACTACAGCACCCTGAGGAGCACAGAAAAATCAATTATTCTCAAGTGTGTAACCCATAAAACAAAGAATTCATCAATATCTCTCTATTTACACTGCTCTGTGATGTATCACTGTAGGACAGAGCAGTCATAAAACACACTCTTTTACTAGATTCTTCTTACTGTTCTGAAAATGTTCCAATTTAATGTTTTATTACCACCAGAAATATATGGCCGGTGGTCCAAAGCAATTCTCAAAAATACCATCAAGGAAACGTCGAAGACTTTCATTTATGTAGAAAGGACACACTGAATAGAGGACACATGGCTCTAGCACATTACTTCATGATTGATAGTAGGACTAGTCTTGTGCAAGTTATTGTAAAGATTGCTCATTTGAAGACTCTCCAGAGTCTTGGGGAAGTGAAAACTCTGCTCAGGAAGGTTATGGTGTTTTCTGCAACATAAAGTTGTTTGGGTAAAGAAACCACTGTCTGAAATATTAAAACCGCTTATTTATCTCTAGCTATAACAAATAGCCATATGGTGCTAATTAAATGAACATTGATTTTCTACAGTTATAACTGCTGAAGAATCTAAGTCCATTTTTTCATCAGGGTGCTGCACCGAGTTTTTAATACAATTTGGCAGACTGTAGAAAAAAAAAAACCTTAAAGATTGTTTCTGAGCAGCTGTATTGATTTTGCTTTAAAGTGTACCTGAAGTGATATGTGACATGATGAGATAAACATAGGTACATAAAACTAGCCCTAGTAAGAAACTGTTTGAAGTCCCTTTCTGTTTTCCAATGCAGCAAGAGTTACAAAACTTTGACGTTTTCAAACAGCTTGTGGAATTCAGTCCAATTTACAGAGAAGTAAATAGAAGCTAAAGCACATGAGAAACAGTAAGATAAGGCTTCTAATGATGTTTTACTGCAGATAAATTAAAAGGGTCATTACTTCTCTTTCAGCTTTAGAGTCAGGGTGTGAATTCTAAACAATGACTTAAACAGTCTAATGAAGCCATTAAACTGAAAATTAAAGTATGACAGTCATTTCTATGTTACTAATGTATTATTTACAATAGGTACTACACATAGAATTCATGACTGCCTACATTCATTTTCACTCTATGTTCACTTTAAAACACAATTAGGCAGGCTGCATACATTAGAGTATGGGGATGCTTGATCTGGCAAAAAAAATACACTAGCTTATTTTAGAGGAAAAAATAACAATAACTGACTGCAAATATTCTATTTCTCTTTCTGATATTAGATGCAAAGAGTGCCTGTCTGAGTCTGTTGTTACCTATAACTATAGTACTGCCAATCAATCAACCCAGGGCTGTCTGGTTTCGGAGACAATGATTTCTAATCTATGGCCATATTTTGACTACAGCAGGCAATGATTTATGCATAGCTGACAAAGAAAACTCAGACCAAAATGTTTATTGAGTTATCTCTTGAGGATAATGCTGACAGAAGAGCACTGGCTTTACAAATACTTGTGCTGATTTGTAAAACGTACTGCAAGAAAGGTTAGTGATGTTATGCAGCAAACATTCCAATTTTTTTCATTTTTTTATAATAATAATGGCAGTATTTGTAGTATTTGTAGGAGAAACTATTCCAACATGAGCTATAAAATGAAAGACCAAATACTCTGTTGGAGGCGCCCTAAATATCTAAAAACAGTATGTATATCTAGGAATATATAGGTCTTACCTCCTTAAAGACAAACCACAAAAGATAAGTATATGTTTATTCATACACATACAACAACACGATTCACGGGTGCTGGCGTGCTTCCGCAGGTCAATACAAAAGTGCCTTAAGAGCAGTGTACTACGACAGTTGCTCACATCTGTGGCACACTGCTCTTAAGGCACTTTTGTATTGACCTGAGGAAGCGGGCCAGCACACGTGAAACGCAGTGTCGTATGTGCATAAATAAATGTATACTTACCTTTTGTGGTTTGTCTTTAACCTCCCTAGCGTTCTGGACGAGCTGAGCTCGTCCAGAGACACTAGAGGGCACCGCTCAGGCCCCGCTGGGCCGATTTTGATAATTTTTTTTCCAAACACGCAGCTAGCACTTTGCTAGCTGCGTGTTTGCCCCGCTAGGTGCCGCTCGCCGCCGATCTGCCACTACCGACGCGAAAGAGGGGCCCCCCGCAGACCTCGTGCGCAGCCTGGCCAATCACCGCCAGGCTGCGCTTTGGGGTGGATCGGGAGTCCCAGTGACGTCACAATGTCGATGACGTCGATGACGTCACTCCGGTTGTCGCCATGGCGACGAGGGAAGCCCTAAAGGAAATTCCGTTCAGAACGGGATTTCCTTATGGGCGTGATCGCCGGCGGAAATCAGAAGGGTGGGAGGGAGAGAGGAGGAAGGGGAGAATCATGTAGCCAGCGCTAGGCTAGCTACATGATAAGAAAAAAAAATCGGGCGAAAAAAACACTTGAAACGCCCAGCAGATTAAAGGACCACTATCGCGAAAAAAGTAGGCAGTCAAAATCAGACAGAACCGACAGGTTTTGGGCCAGTCCTTCTAGTCATGGGGGATTCTCAGGGTTTTCTTTGTTTTCAACAGCATTTCCTGAACAGCAGTTTAAAGTGAGCCCCCAGACTAAAAATCTACTCCTCAGCACTGAAATGGCTTGGTGGTTCTTTAACAGTTTCACAGAATCAAAACTTTTTTTTTCTTACCCAAGCCTCATTTTTAGCTGCACAGAAGCTAAGCTCTGCCCCATCAAATAAATCTGCCCGGGCTGTGCAAAGCATGATGGGATTTCTGATGTTGTTGTTCTCGTTCTACTGTTTTGGCAATTTTTTTTTTTTTTTAAATCTTGAATTTGAGATTTGAAGCCTAGTGCATGCAGCTGGGAGGGGTGATCAGAACACAGGCCCGTTGGAACGGTAGCAGTAAAAAAGGGTTCTGGCTGAGGGTAAATGAAAAGGCGCCACCATAGACTTTAATGCAATTGTCGTTAATACAGTGAAAAAAGCAGAAAAAAGGGTGCCGCAAAAAATATCGTTAAGAACATTAGAACATTAAAGTTTTTGAAGTTTGTTATCATTTTAGAAGCTTGCAACAATATAGTTTTTGTGATATTATTTCGTTTGTATGTGCAGATTTTACGTTATCAAAGATATTATTGTTTCTATTTGTAAAAGGGTGTTTCTTCAAAGGGAGTGGTTAGGTTTAGGCACCACCAGGGAGAGTGGATAGGGTTAGGCACCACCCGGGCTGCGGTTAGTTTTAGGCAATACCTGGGGGTGGGGTGGTGGTTAGGGTTAGACACCACTAGAGGGGTGGTTAGGGTTAGACATCACTGGGGGGGTGGTTATGGTTAGGCGCCACCGGGGGAGTGGTTAGGGTTAGGCGCCACCAAGGGAGTTGTTAGTTTTAGGCACCACCAGGGGAGGCGTCTGTGTGAGAGTAGGGTTGGGTTAAGCTGTATTGTTGAATTACGTAACCATTTTTAACATTAATATCTTTCCGTTATTATTTCCCGTCTATTTTTACAATGGTATTTATCGTTAACAAAGTATGACCACAATATTTATTGTTATCAGATTTTATATCCACCGGCGCCATTTCATTATCCAGCCGGGTCCTTTTTTCACTGTGCCCTTTCTTCATGCACGTGTTGGAGCAGTGTTTCATGCTCCCTGTCACCTCCTTTCAACCAAAAAGATGGCTGCCCCCATGCAATTACAAACATTTGCCAGTTCTTTTAAAATAGGCTGAGTAAGAAATTATATTACCTATCTATTTTAATTAATATAACTAATGTAACTTAAAGAGACACTGAAGCAAAACAAATTATGATATAATGAATTGGTTGTGTAGTACGGATAATTACAAGAACATTAGTAACAAAAATTTTTTTTCATATTTTTATTTTCAGTTATATAGATTTTTTTTAATAACATTGCATTATTCTTTAATATTTTCAGTTTACACACAACTCAGTATTCTAAATGATTTTACAGAACAGGCAAGTAAACTTTTGAACCCTTTTCTGCAGAGAAAAAGAAAATACAGTGCCAGACACTTGAGATAATAAGCTTCAGAAGACAGAGCTCTCTGCAACTTTGAAAGTTTAGGAGCTCAATGGCTCTTTTGCATAGATAACAACTGGAGTTTCTTAACTCTTCTTGTACTTGAAACAATATTAGACTTATGTCTCTGTTCCTAATGTTTTATTTCTTAGCTATACTACACATACAAATCATTATATCATAATTTTTTGCTTCAGTGTCTCTTTAAAGGGAACCTTAACGCTAAAAAACCCCATGAGTTTTACTTACCTGGGGCATGTACCAGCCCCCTGCAGCTATCCTGTGCCCTCGCAGTCATTCATGGCTCCTCTGGTCCCTTGCTGCCAGCTAGTTTCGTTTTTTGCTGACTGGGTGCAGGAAGCAATTGCGGACATCAACAAGTACATTTTTACGCATTACGGTTGTAAAAAGGTATGCATGGCGGCTGGCCGACACCCAGTCGGCAAAAATGAAACTAGCTGGAAGCGAGAGACCAGAGGAGCCATAAGTGACTGCGAGGGCACAGGATGGCTGCAGGGGCTGGTAAATGCCCCAGGTAAGTAAAACTCATGGTTTTTTTTAGAGTTCCCTTTAATGACAGTATATTTGTTTAGGCTGACTTTCCTCTTTAACTACTAAAATAGTAACTTACCAGCTAGTCTCCCTACTCACTTGCACACTATTTTGTCAGTAAGGGCCCATTTCCACTGCCGCGGTTTCCGCTCCGAATCTGCAGAGTTTCCCCGCAGGAAAATCATGTGAGAAAACTCTGCCATAGGGTACAATGGCGCTTGAGCTAGCGATTCAGACGACATTTTCATCTGTTTTGGTGCGGGAGGCTGCAAATCCTATAGCTGTGCATGGCACGGCTGATGAGATTTATCTGTGTATCCGCACACCAAGAAGTGATGCCGTGCATCTTGCAGATGTGTGCGGCACAAGTGGAAATGAGCCCCTTAGGGACCATTTCCACTTGTGCTGCACGCGGCGGCACTTCCTGGTCTGCAGGTGCGCAGATGAATCCCATCAGCCGTGCCATGCACGGCTATGGGATTTGCAGCCTCCTGCACCGACACTGAAAATGTTGGCACAATCGCTAGCGCAAGCGATTCTGCCGGCGGCATCATTGTATCCTATGGCAGAGTTTCCCCGTGTTTGCTGTTCAGGAAATGCTGTCGACAACAAAGAAAACCCAGAGAATCCCCATGAGGAGATGGACTGGCCCAAAACCTGTCAGTTCTTTCAGATTTTAACTGCCTACTTTTAGATAGTGGTCCTTTAAGGAGGTAAGCCCTATATACTCCTAGACACTAGATACTGTATTGAAATATTTAGGTCACCTCCAACAGAGTATTAAGTCTAGTCTAACCCTTCAGGGTTGTATATGGTAAACACTAGTGTTTCCAATAAATCCAAGGGGTGCTGTCATGAATGAGACGGATGTTGAGACGATTGGAAATTCTGTATCATTCTGCAAAGTAGCGCAAAATAACGTTTTTTCTTTTCAGTGAAGGCATGTGGGTTTGATTAACTTGTTCAAACAGCATTCCTTGCTGGCCAGTGACTTGTTAATTAGCCAAGGGGTGTGAAACCTAGCCAGAATCCAGGTGTAACATGTCAAAGGTTGTGCTAGCTGGTCACACTCAGATGCTAATTGAGCACCAAAAGTTCCTTTCATCACAGGAAAGGCTAAGGCAGCTTTCCCAGCGGGAGTCCAGCTGAAGCGGCACCGCTGGGGAACAGGTTTAAATACATATGGGTTTTGATTTTGGTCTGTTAAATAAAAACTGTGTATAGCACAGCTATGAAATTAATATAGTCTTGTTCGTTAAAATCTGCCCAATGTGCTGATATAAAAATCATAACCATAACCCATCCGGTTATTGGTGTACGACCCTTCTCGGGACAGGACAGCCTAACGCACTCATGCAAGATGTCATATTAATCGGTATTTTCTGACAATTATGAATCTGCTATCCACCTAAATATGACATGTATAGTTTATGAGTTACAGTGTTTTACTATTTAAGCTCAAAATCCTCCTAGGAGGAGGTGGACTGTCATTGGTGGGTAATTCAGAGGGGGCAGGCGTTGCCACACCCCCAAACCAGCTTCATCAAAAGCACATTGCCAGCAGGCGGATTTCAGTCCTCCAAATCCCATCTGCACAAGAGCCTGCTGCTGCTAACCAGAGGACCAAGTGGTTAGCGGCCATCTTGGAACTGTAACATCTGCTTGGATTACAAATATACCTAAAGGCCTATGATTCTGAAACCAAGGACTTTGCATTTCTTTTCCCAGAAGGAAATATCCCCACACAGACTGCATTTCGGCTAAGTAAACCTTTCACAATTATTCCCTTTTATTTTAAGCATTGTGTGTATATGTTAATTAGTGTATGTAAATGTGTGTAATGCATTTTTGTTATTAAAATGTTTAAAAATCGTTTTACGGTTATGACCTGTTCCTGAACATACACAATCATACCCTACTCCTCCGAAAATGTTTCCTTGTGTTCTAGAGTATGTTGTATTTATAACCCGTAGGCTTGAATCGGGCACAGATTAACAGATCTGGCGCCGAACCCTGCATACAGCTAAGGGTTAACTTACAGTATTTGCAGTGTGCTAATATATTTACAGTCATGTGCTGACTTACATGTGGTGGCAAGTATTTGAAATGTACGTGTGTGGTGAATCCTTTGGAGTCAGGACGCTTCTCTCGGCTAGTCGGCTCATAGAATCCACATATGGGCATCTATGCGCAAAGCGACAGCGAGACCGAGTTTCTGACTCTGAGCGATCGACCCGATCAAGGACCGGCCCGTGCGGTCTATGACAGGTGCGACTGACCAGAGCTTGCCCAGCGGACCTGGAATACCAAGCGGGAATGGTTATTTTCCCCTAAACTTTGAGGGTGGTTGCCAATTGATGCAACCTATACTTAAAGGAATTCTATGAAAGTTGTACTATTTTCTGGCACCAGCATGAATCAATATGGCAAAAACAGTATGAATGGTTGCAGCATATGTTTTTACTGTGCAGTGCTGTTTTTTTTTTAATCTACCTTCCTGACGCCGTCCCCTTAAGAAACTGATGGCGACGGATCATGGGCGAGTTCATTATTTGAGGTGATTCCTCTTTTTTAGTGAGGCAGTGAAATCACCAGAGCGCATTATACAGCGCGTGTCCCTCCGAACTAATCATTTGCTATGAGGAGCTCTCGCTCTTAATCCTTGTTGTGAAAGGAACTTCTGTGTGCCGCTGCTTCATTGGTTAAGCAACAGCGAACGAATGAGCTGGAGGTGGGCGCGTTATTGCTCCGAATGGAGCAGAATGAAGCAGCGGGCCAGCGGCACACAGCAGTTCCTTTCACAACAAGGATTAAGAGCGAGAGCTCCTCATAGCAACTTATTAGTTCGGAGGGACACGCGCTGTATAACGCGCTCTGGTGATTTCACTGCCTCACTAAGAAAGAGGAATCACCTCAAATAATGAACTCGCCCATGATCCGTCGCCGTCAGTTTCTTAAGGGGACGGTGTCAGGAAGGTAGATTAAAAAAAAAACTGCACTGCACAGTAAAAACATATGCTGCAACCATTCATACTGTTTTTGCCATATTGATTCATGCTGGTGCCAGAAAATAGTACAACTTTCATAGAATTCCTTTAAGAGTATAATTCTTACACTCAACACAACCTATTTGTACAAAGAATACTGCACCTTTGGGCTCCTGGTCTCTTTTATCTAGATTTTGAATAACAAGATCAATAGAGGCGCCAAACAAGTATAAAATCTATAGCTATAGAGGCGCTCTGGCTACAGATTGACCTACACATGTGTTCTCCTTGTTACATTGCCTGATGAAGCGGGATGTTTGCCCGTGAAACGCGTTGCATCACTATTGGAGAATTGTTGTAATAAATATAATTATAAAATTTTACGGCTATATTAGCCTGGTCATTTACATATTTGGGGGAGGTGAATCCACCCATTTCCCTCCTTTTAGACGGTTTTTAACATATTTTATACTTGTTTGGCGCCTCTATTAATCCCGTTATTCAATATCTTAGTCCACCCTTGGTGGAGGGGTGTATCCCCATTCTTCCTATCTATAGAGAGCGACTTTTTAGACCTGAGTGGGGTCAGGTTACAATTCTCCCCACCTGCTTTATCAGTGGTTGCCTATGTGGTAACCCTGACTTGTGAGTATAACTTTTATTACAATATATCCCCAACCTTTCAAAAATACTACACCAGATTTGGCTCTCGGTTTCTCATTCTTGTCTTTCTTTTATCTAGATACTTGGAGATGATTACCAAGCATCACACCAGTCTTGCCTATAAAATGAAAGAGTTAAGCTTAGGTTGATGATAACTGTTGGTATAGTTGGCAAAGTTATTATTATGCCAAAGTTAAAGGTTATGCATTCTTAGGCATACATTTCAAATCATTTCATGAAGCCAGAGGACAGCATGAGAGCAAGCCCTGGAGGCAGACCATAACTGAAAAACAGGCATTGAAGATGAAGAAAATATTTGTTTGTTTTTTTATTTATTTTACTTTTGTTTAGTATTTTCTTTTCATTTTCATAAATCTGTCTGATTACTGAACAAGTGTATCACATGATTACCTGCATTGGCCCGAGAACTTAATATCCAGGGTGCACTGATTGGTTGCCAGCAGCACTGCAGATACTTGGCCTGTTTGTCAAAGCTGAATCTTAACGTTATTAGGCATGGTGATAGCAAAAACATTTGACCTGAATTAGTAAATCAAAGGATCAAATGTAGCTAATTTCACCTTTTTGCCCCTGCATCTTATCCACTGCTTCTTAAAATGTTGACTTCAAAGTTCTGAAAGTATTTGAGTGATGTGGCTTTATATCATATATGAACTTATGTATTTTGAAAAAGAAGCATACTTCATGAAATTAGCCTATTGCTTTTCATACCTAAGGGCACTAACCAACACAAGTCGTTAATATAGTGTCAGTTTAGGTTTACCAGAGGCTTTCTGATAATTGGCTAAGTAAGTTACAGACATTATTCATTTATTGCTATTTTTTACAAAGGGAAATATTATAAAAATCAAAATTTCTGCTACAGATCACAGGTAGGCAGTGCATGGGACTCCTTGCCTTGCCATGTGGTGTGACATTTGCCATGTATATGAAGTGATGTAAAAACTTGGTAACTTGGTTACTATGAGAGATGATTGACTTTTGATATTTTGAAGGACTGCTTATAGCACAGATTTTTGGAAAATATCCACTATCTATTGGCTAATTTTAACAGTGGTTCAGGTAGGCACATCAGAAGATTATGGGCAAATTCGACAAAGAGACAAATTTATCTCTAATCAAATCTGATTAGAGATAAATTTGGCTCTTTGTCAAAGGTGCCCATATCCTGCTGGCCAATTCCTGTCCGATTTAGCATGAAATCTTCAGGGAATCGGCTGAGCCCGCTGCATCCACCCACCGCTGACTCCCTAATGTATAAATTGCCCCCTCTGCCCCACATGTGTATTTATACATTACTTGTCCTGTGTCGGCCTCCATGCGGTGTCCATAACCTCCGGGCGGCTCTCCATACATGCCACTGGCGCATAGCATCTGATGTAGAATGCTATGTGCTGCCGTCAGACACTATGCGTCAGTGGCGTGTACGGGGAGCCGTCTGGAGGTTACAGACACTGTGTGGAGGCTGACAGAGGACAGGTAATGTATAAATGCATGCACAGGGGGCACATTTATACATTAAGGGGGCAGTGGCAGGGGTTTCATTGTTTCCGAATTTGGCCACCGTGCCGCCGCACATCTGATCAACTAACTTCAGACCCACATTTTGCACCAGCCGCAATCGACTTACGCAAACCAATTTCACCCCAAATTAGACGCATTGATGGTCGGGCCTGCATTTGGCGGCACGGTTTTCAAACAATTCGATAAATATAATCAAATTGGTTGGTCGCTCGCCAAAGTTGCCTGATGTATGGGCACCTTTAGCCAATGAACTAGACACCAGACACCAGGGTTTTGGTAGGGCACATGGCACTTTTGCTGTACGATCCTTAGTACCAGGCTCACACTGGACTTTTCTATTGTGTTGTTACTATTAGATACCAGGGTGAGGCATTCAATTATTAACTGATTTATCTACAAATAGATATATGTTTATTACTTTTGCATGAAGGGAATATGTTTTAAGGTATGTTTTAATAGGTGGATGCAGGGACAGTTGATAATACCAAAGAGGAAGAGAAAGAAGCAATATTTTGACTGCTTTGAATGATGACGAGGGCACAGAAAGAATGCAGGGGGCTGGAGGAAGCCCCAGGTTTTATTCACTTTGGGTTAATTTTAAAACACTTTATAGTTACTATTAACAGCTATCCTGATGTTCTTTGCTACTTTTTAATATTTTTAAGATTTTATCTAAATTGCTTATGGACCTAAGTCAAGATTTACACTAATTTTTACATTTTTGCCTTGGCCATCCTATTTATATGGTGCAGCCTTTAGTGGATAGTATTTTTTCTTTCCCTCTTGTTTTGAGTGCCCTCTAAGCTTCTCTACTATAGATATGATAACTGGTGTCATATTAGGTCATAGTCAGGGTTGCTAATAGGTATGTGGACAATGTGCAAGTGGACAATGTTACACTTTATATGAAAAAGTTCTTATTGTGCTGGAAAAGTTTTAACATAGAGTTAGGGTTAGGAAATTTGCTCCAGGAGTTGGGCCTGTGCAATGAATTGGAGTATCGGTGTAAGTTATAAAAACATTACATAAATGCATAAATCATACAAAACACTTGCATTGATGAGAGATTAATGATCAGTTACATTTTTTAAGAATAATTGTAATTACTTTCTCAGAATGAATTCTCTCAGTCAACTGCTAAAATATATCCCCTCAACCTTAATGACAAAGTAAAAAACAAAAGATAAATAAAAACCACATGAGTCTTTAAGTCACAAATCAATCTATTAACCTTTTCAAGTATTCCTGCAGATATTAACCTTTGGAGAATGGAGTTAGATGGGAAAACCATTAAACATCACGATAATGATTGTAAAATTGAATTGTACCTGAAGCGTAGGCCGAGTGTAGCTTTCTGGACTGCTGTACAAATGTGCAATGCAATTAAACTTCAATTATGTTGACTGTGCAGGAAACACTTAATAAAATCCCATTTGCAAAATTTGAAATATGTACAAAGAAAGGTAATAAAAATAATGGAATACAAACCTTCTTTTCATCAGACTTCTGCACCTCAAATAACCTTTGTAAAGTGCAAATTACAAAAATCTGGCATGTTTTTCTGGGATCTTGTTGTAGTTTATCTTATTTTAGGTAGAAAAGCTTATAAACCTATAAAAAATAAGTGGTTAAGTTCAATAACTGTACTTAACTTTTTTGTTACATTTTTTATTTCCAGTTAAGTGATTGTTAAGAGACTCAACACATTCTTATTCAACACGGAGCTAAGACAGTACAACACATTTTACAGGATCACAACAACTTTCACCTTTGCAGTAAGCTACATTCATTTATGTATACATTAGTAAATACCAAACTTTTTGTACACTAAATATGAAATGACTTAATATTTTTTAAATAGCTGACAATTCAGCAATTCAGATGGATCAACATGCTTAAAAATTACATTAGCGCCAAGTCTAGACTAGACCAAGATAACTACTAAGGTTTATACAGTATATTTGTACTTTTCGCACTGGTTACAAGGTCAAAGGATCACCATAGCAACAATAACAGTTGCTATGGGGCCCGCAGCTGCCCATAACCAAGGGGGGGGGGCTGTCCTGTATGTTTTTTTTTTTAAATAAACCTCTGGTCATCTACCCAAAGGCTCCAACTATGTTGCACGGAGCACGCATCCCACCCACACACACACTGCTGCCGATTACCCCGTCAGTTTAGGGTGCCACTGAGCATCAGTGTTATCACTGCAACAGAACACAGAAGCCGGGCCATCACGCTGCATTGAAAGGCCAGCCAACTTCCATGTTCTGATGCTCAGTGGAGAGAGGAACTGCAAGGGAGAATAGCGGCGTGCGTACATGATGCTAGCTCTGGGTGGCATGGAGAGATTGTGGGTAGCCAGCAGTTGTGACAGCTGCAGTGTGTTTGTGTGTGTCTGTGTGTTTTAACTAATTGTGTGTGTTTTTTTTGGGGGGGGGGGGGAGAGGTGTGTGTGACTTTCAAGTTACTGTGCGTATGTGTGTGTGTGTGGGGGGGGGAGGAATGTGTGAAACAGGGGTGTGTAAGTGTGTGTGTATATATTTTAACTTAGTGTGTGGGTGTGTGGGTGGTGGGGGAAGGGATAGTGAAAGGTGTGTGTCATATAATATTTACCTTACTGTGTTACTGTGTGTGTGGGGTGGGAGGGGAAGGTGTGTGATTTTTTAACTTACTGTGTGTGTGGAAGGGGAAGAAATGTGGAGAGCAGGGGTGTTTGGGAGCCTTATTGCTCCTGAAGATGGCCAGCTCCGTACTGCACAAGTGCGCAGGAGAGCACGCTCACCAATGCGCAGTACGGAGCCGCCTGCCTTCAGGAATGGCGGTGCAACTGCTGCAACTAATGCTGGGCATAGACGGAGCGATCCGGCGGCTCGCTTAGCCGCCGGATCGACTCCCGCCACATCCCCGCTCGTCCCCGCAGCCGCCCGGATCGATTCCTGCTCGTCCCTGCGGGTGCTTCCTTATTTTACGCTCGATTCCCCGCTATTGTCTGCCCACGGGTATCGAGCGGGGAATCAATCTGGCGGGCAATCAGACCTGTCGGATATTATCAATCGAGCCATCAGTGGCTCGATTGATGATAAAAAAAACTTGTCGTGTATGCCCGGCATAAGGGACCATGATAGGAATGGGAAGGCTCTTTAGGTCCAGAGCTTTCCCTCTCCATAGGCAAGTATCTTTCTCTTTATTTGAAATTCACTTGAGGATCCTTGGCGGTATGGACGAGCTCAGCTCGTCCAGTACCGCCAGGCTGAATATCTTAGCCCCTGGTGGGTCTTTTTTGACCATTTTTTAAAAACACGCCACTATGCACCGCAAAAGAGGCCCCCCCCAACCTATTGCACAGCCTGGCCAATCACCGCCAGGCTGCGCTAAGGGGTGGATCGGGACTCCCCCTGACGTCGTGACTTTGATGACGTCATTCTGATCATTGCCATGGCGATGAGGGAAGACCTAACAGAAAATCCCGTTCAGAGATCGGAGGGGTGGAAGGGATAGCGAAGGGGGGGGGGGGGGGAAATCATGTAGCTAGCGCTAGGCTAGTTACATGATTTAAAAAAAAGTGAAAAAACCCACCCGTGGCCAAGCGCCGCAAAACAATTAAACGCTGGGGTGGTTAAGTGAACATTAATGTGACCAGTAACTTACCTGGGGCTTCTTTCAGCCCCTAAAGCCCTCCTGCTCCCTTGCCATCATTTCACACTTCTCAGTTCCTCCGATGCTCCCCTCCGAATGCACGATAAGGGAAGGCGCAGCATGGGGTTGCCCATGCAGCAGTCGGATGGGGACAGCAGGTGAACAGAGCAGTGCAGAATGACAGCGAGGGACCAGGAGGACTTCAGGGGGCAGGAAGCAGCCCCGGGTCAGTAACTGGCCACAATAATATTCACTTAATATTTCCTTGAAAGTACTCTCAGACTGCACGCGTTTCCAGTCGCATTTTGGAAACGCGTGCAGGAGGCAGACATGCACGACATCAGACAGTGCATAGAGTGCACTGTCTGATGTTCACACTGCATGCGTTCTGGACCTGTGTGGTCCCGGGAACGCATGCTGCACGCAGATTTTGTAAAAACGCGCGGCTGTCCCATTCACTTTTCAGTGATGGGATCAGCCACGCAACGCACACAAACGCGGATGGCGTGCGTTCATACGCGTTGCGTTCCGCACGCATTCCGCACGCATGGCCATCCGCATTTGTGATCTGAACGGGCCCTTAGTGTGTGTGTGTATGTGTGTGTTTGTGGGGGGCGTGTCATTTACTGTGTGTGGGGGGCCTTAAAAAATTGCTATAGAGTCAAAACATTTCTAGCTACACCCCTGAATGGCTAGATAACAGAGATAGATATTAATTATATAAATAAGGTAAAACTCCAGCCTCTAATCTAAAGGTAGTTACACAGACGAGTATTCTCACCCACGGGGGTTGAGACTCGATCCCTTGAGCTGAGCTCTGTATAAATGCATTTGTAGCCTCTGTTACTATGGAAGGGGATTGAGGGATAACACACATAGGCCACAATTCACTAAGCTTATCTTCTGTCTTTAATAAAGTTTCTAGAGTTATCACCATGGTGACGAGGCATGTAGTATTCAGGAAACATTTTACCTCAGGCAAACCTAAAGTTAACTCTTCTGTCTTTAAGTTAACTCTTCAATCCTTAAAATAACTCCAGAATTCTAACGTTTAAGACAGGCTGTTAATTAACTGTGTGTGAAAATATCTACAGAGGAGGTAAGTTGGAGGTTAAAGAGGTAAACAATGCACTTGGCCTGCCTTTGTTTGAGACGATCTGCCAGCCAGATCTTATGCCGACACATGAAGTGGGTGATTGTAAATACAATGATTGTGAGTACACAGTTGTGCTGAAATGTGTCGTCATTATCACCCAGCACACGGAGCATGCCTAAACTCCAGACCTACCACATACCCTTGAAGATGTCCCGTGCTGGCCACATTGACGTCCGAGGAGTGGAATATTGAGCATGTGAGATATGCTTGCAAATTTTTGCAATCTTGTACAAGCATTTATTTTGCAATCTGCAAACTGAATTAAAGGTATTGCATCATAGAAGTGCTCTCTTCTCCTTTTTCTGATAGTTTATGCCACTCTATGGTTACTTTGGTCCATTACCTTATCATATGTTCCAAAATGGCACCGGGATAATGAAATCTCCATTAAGGAAGGTTGGTAAGCATATTTAGAAATCCTGCACACTGTCATATATACTTTCTGAAAACTTGCTGAAATTAGATATATAAAGGTGTTAGTCCAGGCATTCTACCATTCCTCATTGATTATATAATGGTGAAAACAAACCATTTACATGTGTTGAAAGTAAATACTTGTCACTTCAGTAAAATGATAAGTCAAGTTTTGAGGAGGTCCTTTTATGTGAACAGGTCCCAAATCTGATTCAAGGAGGAAGGAAAGAAGCTAGTATTGTATTCAGCAGTTTATAGTTACAAATCAAATCAAATCAAATCAAATACACACATATTTATGCAGCATAGATAAAAGGGAGCCAACAAGTTAGTGAATTTCCTTTGAATGAGAAAACAACATCAACTGAGCAGCATTTGCATTTAATTTGATAAAAAACAGAATCTTCTGCACTATCACCATAGCTAAAATGCTGCTCCCCCACGGCAGAACGCTGTATTTAAACCCCCTCAAATGCCGGGACAAAAATCCACAACTTTCAAAGTCGTGGATTTTGCTGCCCGGGGAGGCAGAGCTTAGCGCTGTAGCTCTGCCTCCATTAGCGTCAATCCTTGCTGATCTCCGTCTCTCCCTCACACCTCAGTTAAAGAAGACTAAGAGGGGTGGGGAGAGGCGGCGATCAGTGGGGATTGACGCGAGTAGCATTAGAGCTACTGCCCTAAGCTCCAGGAAGTGATCCCAGCATTTTGCCCAGGGGATTTGGGGGTTTAATTACGGAGTTTTGCCATGGGGATACAGCATTTTAACTACGATGATAGTGCAGAAGATAAATGTTAAATAAAAAGAGCAATTTTATAAGGCTTCAGACTCTCTTTAAAATCAGAATCAGAATCATTTTATTTCACCAAGTACAGCGCAAGTTGCACCCGGAATTATTTTTTGGCACATACAGGGTGGTGGTACAGTAGAATACATGCAGAAAAATGTACATACAGTAGAGATAACCATACAGTGGCATGTGCACAGAATAGGGTTATGCACACCGCATAGAACATGGAACAGTGTATTCATGCATAGTGAGAGAAGGACCAGAGGGGGAACTCTGAGTGCTATGGTGAGCGGAGCAGCCACCATTTTGCACATATCCAGCCTATGTCACATATTGAGTAGATCTTTTTCTATATCTCAAGTAGAGAGAACGTTTTACAGCAGGGCTACATGCTGGAAGCTGGTGGACACAGAGTCCCGGGACTGATTCACAATAAGACCTGGCAGGTTATTATAACTTCACAGGCCAAGAGAATCTGTTCAATATGTGTTATAGGCTAAATATCTGCTTTAACCTCCTTAGCAATATGATTCTTTCCAGATTTTAGTTTCAAAAAGCAGTACAGTGTTTCCTCTGTAAAGAATCACACTGCAAAGTATAGGCAGCCAGAGAACCTCCCACAGTTTAGGCAGCCAGAGAGTGACCCCTGTGTTTAGGTAGCCAGAGTGTACCCCCCATAGTTTAGGTAACCAGAGAGTGACCCCAGTACAGATAACCAGAGTGTGCCCCATTATTGGTAGCCAAGAAGTGCCACTAGGTAGGCAGAGAGTGCCCCCCCCCCCTTTTATAGGTAGCCAGACAGTCCCCATTCCCCTCTGTGTAGGTAGCCAGAAAGTTTTCCCTCTTTTATAGGTAGCCACAGAGACCCAATCAGTTCAGAAAGTGCTCCTCCCCTCTTCAGAATATATAGCTAGAGGGCCCCTAATTGCCTAATGCAGAAAGGGGTATCGATTGATGACATGTTATCTGATTTATTTGTTCATATTGATATACTTCCCTATCAGGCTAGGAGCACACCAGGCATTGTGTTTTTTAATTTCTCTCTGCATTTTTGTATGCGTTTGTGCTTTGCTTTTGCAAAGATTTAGTTAATGTTCATTGTTCACAGTGGGATGTTGCATTGTGTTCGCTGTATACCAGGAATGCAACAGAAAGAAATGGCCAGATTGCTTCTCATACAGTGAAGCATACAGTCAATGAAAAGTATGCTTTACTGTACCTGTTAACACATGTGTTTTGTGGTAATGGACTGCATGTAATGCGTTACCCTAGCGCATGCCATTGTATTGCAACACACCCACTGCACTGTTAACATCACTATAGCCCAGGGGTCAGGAACCTTTTTGTCAGAGAGAGCCATAAACACCACATATTTTAAAATTTAATTCTGTGAGAGCTATAACATATGTTTTAAACTGGGACAGTAGGGCACACGTCCCTGTTGCCATGGTGATGTGTATACAGTTGATCAGACGGGCAGCAGAAGTGTCAGACACGTCTTCAGCTTCTTTTGGGTTTAAGCAAATAAGCAATTTTTCCAAGAGCCAGACAGGAGAAATACTGACTAACAGCTTATACAATTAGCTAGCTGACTTGGAGGTTGATTCACTTTGTAGGACGAGTTCCCCACACTTTGGCCCAATAGGCTGCCTGTCAAGAGAAAGGCAGCCTATTGGTCCAATCAAAGTGCAGGGATCTCGTTCTACAAAGTCACTGGACCTGACAGGCTCCAGAGTGGGAAAATTTGAGCAGCTGTTAGTTTTGGGGTAGTGCGAGTAAGTTAGTAGTGCATGCTACAGCAGTAGTGTTCCTTCTTTGGAAAATTGTATTTGTGCTGCCACACTAAGCTGCGCTGCTTGAGCAGTGTGGCTTAGTGAATCAATCCCTACTGATGTGTCTGTGAGCCAGATGTAGCCATCAAAAGAACCACATCTGGCTCCTGAGCGATAGGTTCCCTACCCCTGCTATATCGTATGGTGCATTGCCATGTAGCAAGCCGTATTACAAAGCAGCCATTATGCTGCACCCCAATGCACCGCTGTGAATGAGGCCTCAACCAAACTGTACACTATGAGAAATCAAGTTGGTCTTTTGTTATAGTTTCTTGTGTCTTCTACATATCTACTTTAACCTTCCTGGCGGTTCTTTAATTCTGCCAAATAGGCAGAAATACATTTAAAACAAAAAAATGTTTGTTTCATGTAAAGCTACCAGAGTGGTAGCTACATGAAACAACACTAGAGGGCGCATGTGTCCCTCTAGTGCGATCGTCGCCGGCATCAATAGCAAACAGGGGAATGCGTATATAACGCCTTCCCCTGTTTGGCTTTTCCTGTCACCATGGTGACGATCGGAAAGACGTCCTGATGTCAGACGCCTCCGATCCAGCCCATAGCGCTGCCTGAAAGTCATTGGTCCGGGCAGCGCAGGGCTCTGGCGGGGGGGGCGATCAAGCTGGACGCGTGGCTAGCAAAGTGCTAGCTGTGCGTACAGCACTTTGAATGAGGCAAATCACCCCACCAGGGGCTGAGATATCCTCTGCGGCGGCTTACCCCGAGCTCAGCTCAGGGTTACCGCTAAGAGAGTTAAAACTCGGACCAGGGTACAGAGAACTCTTCCTATTGCAAAGTACATCTTGACCTATATAAGGAGATTTTATAAGTTCTTATTTTCTCCCAGAATTTTAACTTCTGAACCCTTAGCTCAATATATGGCAGGTGAGGGATTTAAAGCACACCAGAAGGGAGAGGGATATGGAGGCTGCCATATGTATTTCATTTTAAACAATGCAAATTGCCTGACTGTCCTGCTGATCCTCTGTCACCAATATTTATGTCCACACACTCTGAATATACTGTGCATGTATATCAGCTGCTTCTGACTGAAGTCTGGCAAGATAAGGTTGTTTCTGGTGTTTAAAAAGTACTGATACTAGAAATGTATATACATTGGTAAATAATTTATACATATTTATTTACACTGGTAAATAAATATGGCAGCCCCCATATTCCTCTCACTTTAGGTGTCCTATAGTCTCTCAGTAATAATGAGATGAGGAGTTGAGTTGAGCAGGGTTTTCATCAGGAAAGATTGCAATGGAACACATCAGAGTGTAAAAATTCACATGGAGAAGAGAAAAAAAGTGGAGACAGTAGCATCAGCAACTTGCTAGCATCAATACATCAAATAATTAACAGAAAAACACACAACTAGAATTTGCAACTTGGAGAGAAAAATACAATTCTACTGTCTTCAGATTATTTTGACCTAAAATCTGATTTTTTTGGACAATAACAACAGAATAATTTCATTCCTATAAAAGAATTCAATCTAATGCACAACATTATTCGTCAGTGCCACAAGAAAAAGGAACACAATTAGTAAACAACTAATTTTTCTGACGCCGCATTGCTAGAAAATAGAAAATTTGTTAAGGCATCATTATGGCTTCACAAGAGTGCACAAAGTGTGATTATTATGTTAGCAGCGATCTAGAGCCTTTGTCAGCTTCTGACACGTGAAGCTAACAGCAGCTAAGCAGGATGTATTTTTAAATAATGCCTGACACAGACAGAAATGTCAAGCTACCTTGAGTGGAGTAAAATAGCGTATTAAAATCATAATTAGGTGCATTTGCAGAAACAATAAAGTGTTCCACATAGCAGTTTATTTCTAAAGACTTTGTCACTGTAATTATTTATCCTGGTATTTATAAAAGCACTTTAGCTAGAGGAAGTTGTGATTTAGGCTATCAGGGGTTGTAACACCTTAACCTTTCTTCTATATTAAAGTTAATGACCTTGAATGACATTAACACTGTACAGTTTGTTCAGGTCTTTTTTTTTTATCTGATTTATTATAGAGGAGCCCTGTCTGGAGATAATAATGAGGGTTAACTACAGTGATGGCTGCTCATATAACATTTACAGCTGGGTGTGAGAAAAAATGTATTCCAAGTGCAAGTAAAGACAGACACTTCATTCATGTGGATTTTCCTTTCATCTTCTCTTTTCTTTTTCTCACTTTTTAAGTTTTTTGAAGAGTTCCAAAACTAATGTAACCAGAATGAACCAGGACTGACGGGAAGAAATCAACCAGACACTGACACAGTAATTTAGCAAGAGAAAATTGGTTTTATTAAAGAGACACTGAAGCGAACTAATTTTCCTCATTTTACCTTATAATTCGCTTCAGTGCTCTCAAGCCAAGTAATCCACCGCGTCCCCGCCGCAAAATGAGCACTGCAGAGCCCCCAAATCCCCGGCGGCAATCTGCCCGGCATTTCCTGGAAGGGGCAGAGCTTTCAGCTGAAAGCTCTGCCCCTCCTGATGTCAATCGCGGCGCATCGCCGCCTCTCTCCACCCCTCTCACTCTTCCTTCACAGAGAGGGGTGGGGAGAGGCGGCGATCCGTGCGGTGATTGACGTCAGGAGGGGCAGAGCTACAGCTGGAAGCTCTGCCCCTCAGCGCAGCAAAATCCACAACCAAGTTGGTTGTGGATATTTGCGGATGGATTTGGGGGCTCTGCAGTGCTCGTTTAGCGGTGGGGACACGGCGGATTACTTGGCTTGAGAGCACTGAAGCGACTTATAAGGTAAAATGGGGAAAATAAGTTCGCTTCAGTGTCTCTTTAATACCAAACAAATATGAAGTTGGTATACAGTGGGTTGCAAAAGTATTCTGTCCCCTTGAAGTTTTCCACATTTTGTCATATTACTGCCACAAACATAAATCAATTTTATTGGAATTCCACTTGAAAGACCAACACAAAGTGGTGTACACATGAGAAGTGGAACGAAAATCATACATGATTCCAAACATTTTTTACAAATAAATAACTGCAAAGTGGTGTGTGCATAATTATTCGGCCCCCTTTGATCTGAGTGCAGTCAGTTGCCTATAGACATTGCCTGATGAGTGCTAATGACTAAATAGAGTGCACCTGTGTGTAATCTAATGTCAGTACAAATACAGCTGCTCTGTGAGGGACTCAGAGGTTGTCTAAGAGAATATTGGGACCAACAACACCGTGAAGTCCAAAGAACACACAAGACAGGTCCAGGACAGGTCAGGGATCAAGATATTGAGAGATTTAAAGCAGGCTTAGGCTACAAAAAGATTTCCAAAGCCTTGAACATCCCACGGAGCACTGTTGAAGTGATCATTCAGAAATGGAAGGAGTATGGCACAACTGTAAACCTACCAAGACAAGGCCATCCATCTAAACTCACAGGCCGAACCAGGAGAGCGCTGATCAGAAATGCAGTCAAGAGGCCCATGGTGACTCTGGACGAGCTGCAGAGATCTACAGCTCAGGTGGGAGACTCTGTCCATAGGACAACAATTAGTCATGCACTGTACAAAGTTGGCCTTTATGGAAGAGTGTCAAGAATAAAGCCATTGTTAACATAAAGCATAAAAAGTCCCGTTTGCAGTTTGCCACAAGGCATGTGGGGGACACAGCAACCATGTGGAAGAAGGTGCTCTGGTCAGATGAGACCAAAATGGAACTTTTTGGCCAAAATGCAAAACGCTATGTGTGGCAGAAAACTAACACTGCACATCACTCTGAACACACCATCCCCACTCTCAAATATGGTGGTGGCAGCATCATGCTCGGGGGGTGCATCTCTTCAGCAGGGACAGGGAAGCTGGTCAGAGTTGATGGGAAGATGGATGGAGAAAAATTCAGGGCAAACTTGGAAGAAAACCTCTTGGAGACTGCAAAAGACTTGAAACTGGGGCGGAGGTTCACCTTCCAGCAGGACAACGACCCTAAACATAAAGCCAGGGCAATAATGGAATGATTTAAAACAAAACATATCCATGTGTTAGAATGGCCCAGTCAAAGTCCAAATCTAAATCCAATCGAGAATTTGTGGCAAGATCTGAAAACTGCTGTTCACAAACGCTGTCCATCTAATCTGACTGAGCTGGAGCTGTTTTGCAAAGAAGAATGGGCAAGGATTTCAGTCTCTAGATGTGCAAAGCTGGTAGAGAGATACCCTAAAAGACTGGCAGCTGTAATTGCAGCAAAAGGTGGTTTAGGGTCGTTGTCCTGCTGGAAGGTGAACCTCCACCCCAGTCTCAAGTCTTTTGCAGACTCCAAGAGGTTTTCTTCCAAGATTGCCCTGTATTTGGCTCCATCCATCTTCCCATCAACTCTGACCAGCGTCTCTGTCCCTGCTGAAGAGAAGCACCCCCAGATCATGATGCTGCCACCACCTTATTTGAGAGTGTGGATGGTGTGTTCTGAGTGATGTGCAATGTTAGTTTTCCACCACACATAGCGTTTTGCATTTTGGCCAAAAATATCCATTTTGGTCTCATCTGACCAGAGCACATTCTTCCACATGTTTGCTGTGTCCCCCACATGGCTTGTGCAAACTGCAAACGGGACTTCTCATGCTTTTCTGTTAACAATGGCTTTCTTCTTGCCACTCTTCCATAAAGGCCAAGTTTGTGCAGTTCACGACTAATAGTTGTCCTATGGACAGATTCCCCCACCTGAGCTGTAGATCTCTGCAGCTCGTCCAGAGTCACCATGGGCCACTTGACTGCATTTTTGATCAGCGCTTTCCTTTTTCAGCCTGTGAGTTTAGGTGGACGGCCTTGTCTTGGTAGGTTTCAGTTGTGCCATACTCCTTCCATTTCTGAATGATCGCTTGAAAAGTGCTCCATGGGATGTTCAAGGCTTTGGAAATGTTTTTGTAGCCTAAGCCTGCTTACACACTAAGACGTTACAGGCGCACGTTAGTGCAGCCTGTAACGCTCCCCCAACACACAGCAATGTAACACAAGTGGGCTGTTCACACTGCCCACCAGTGGTGCTCAGCAGAGCTCGAATATTCGAGTAGCTCGAATATTCGAGCTCTTTTTCAGCTATTCGAGCTCGAATACCGAGCTCGAATAGCTGCAGCTATTCGAATGGGCTATTCGAGTGAACTCGAATAGCCCACTCACTATTCGAGCAAACAGCGCTATTCGAGCTCGAATACCGAGCTCGAATAGCGTCATAGCCCAGATTGATGTCCTTAGAGCCAATCAGAGGGCTCCCAGGCCCTCTGACGGCAGCCAACCACAGAGGGGGACCCTGGCCAGCCCCTACCCTATAAATAGCGGCCGCCATGTTAGGTTTTTCCGTCCTTGCCTGACTTTGTACAGAGAGAGAGATCTGCTCCTTTGTGCTTTGGCTTAGCAAGTGCTCTATAGTGGTCAACTACCTAGCGTTTTTGCTCACATACACCTGCTCTATACACCTATATTGTTGTTAGCTAGATAGAGATTGTATTTTAGTTAGTAGCTTGTGTGTTACATAGAGACAGGCAGCTGCTGCAGGCAAGCTTACACAGCTTTAGGCCTCAGGGCCTTGCCTGTGTGGGCAGCTTTCCTCCTGTCCTCTGTTAGTTTATTTCTGATCTATACCAGTGTTTCTGCTGTTTATTCTACCCTGTCTTGTCCTTTACTTACTGATTGATTATTGTATTTTGTGTACTGTACTAGGGACACTCACTGTTACTGTTCATAGCTCCTGCGTGTGTGTGTGCGTGCACTGTCTGTACAGTACACAGTATTCCCTTCTACTGAATCATCTGATTACTACTGAATCTGATTATTGTATTTTCTAGTTCTTACTGTACTAGGGAGGGACACTCAGTCACTGTTCATAGGCTAGCTCCTGCGTGTGTGTGTGCGTGCACTGTCTGTAGTGTACACACACTCTATTTCCTTCTACTGAATCTGATTACTACTGATTATTGTATTTTCCAGTTAGTGTACTAGGGGACACACTCACTGTTCACACTTACTGATTCCTAATTATTGTATTTTGTATTTGTACTGTACTAGTAATCACTTAGCGATCTTATCTATTCTGACCGGAATCCCTATCGTCACGCCATAGTCTCCTGGTATTGGTACATGGACGATGTGGTCCTGGTGTGGTCAGAAAGTGAAACACTGTTTGAGGAATTTGTGAAATGGTTGGACGGTAATAATCTGAACATGAAGTTTACAGGGGTATGGGGAGGTTCCTCGTTGGTCTTTTTAGATCTACTGCTCTATACTGAGGGGGACAAACTCCTAACGAAGGGTTATCGTAAGGATACAGCCACCAATTCTTTGTTGGCTTATTCTAGTTTTCATCCTCGTCATGTATTAGATGGAATTCCATACGGGCAATTCTTACGGCTTAAAAGGAATAATAGCCGGAGGGAGGACTTCCTGGAACAAAGCAGGGAGTTAGTGTTGAGGTTTCTGAGGAGGGGATATCCACGTCCCCTCCTTATGGAGGCTTTTGTTAAAGCTGATAACAGGAAAAGAGAGACCCTTTTGAAAAGGGTTAAAAAAAAGACTCCAGAGTATAAACCACTTGGGAAGGATAGAAAGTCCATTGTCCCATTTGTGTTTGATTACTCCCCGATGGCCCAGAAAATTAAGGGGGCGGTTACTAAAAATTGGAATACCTTGAAAACTTGTCCCAATTTAGGACCAAAATTAAAGGAACGACCCCTGGTTACGTTTCGTCGGGCACGTACAATTGGAGATTGGGTGACCAGTAGTGAATTTAGAACCCAAAGGGAACCTGATTGGTTGACTCGGGCAAGACCCACTGGGAATTTTAAATGTTTTAATTGCAATCATTGTCATCAATTCTTTCCGTGTAAATTTATCCAGTTAGGAGGATGGAAGATTAATATCAGAGACTGTATCCACTGTAGCTCAACTTTTACGGTTTATGCAATTTTCTGCCCATGTAGGAGATTCTATATTGGAGAAACTACTAGAGCAATTAATACTCGTTTCCAAGAACACTATAGATCGATAACTACAGGAAAGGGGGCAAGTAGATTGATTGCCCATGTAAGAGAGCACAGGGGCGTCTCTAGCCATTTTGTCACTCCAGGCGAGAAATCCTGTGGCACCCCCCCGTGATTGCCCCCAGTCCCATACCCCGCACCCCTCATGGTGAACACCACTCCTGTAGTGAACCCCACCCCCAAGACCCCCGAAAATCATAATGCAGCAGCGTTTCACCAGAAAATGTACTTATTGCGGCATGGGTTCACCAGAAAATAGTTGTTATGCAGCAGAGCGTTTCACCATAAAATATACTTATTGCGGCATGCACTCACACACACCACACACAGTACACACTATACACACACACACACACACACAGTACACACACTGCACACAACATACACACTATACACAGTACACACACACACACACACACACTAGACATGCACAGCACAGTACACACACTATACACACACACACGCACACACACACAGTACACACACTGCACACAACATACACACACACACACAGTACACACACTGCACACAACATACACACTATACACAGTACACACACACACACACACACTTTAGACATGCACAGCACAGTACACACACACACACACACACACACAGTACACACACTGCACACAACATACACACACACACACACACACAGTACACACACTGCACACACACACACACACGCACGCACGCAGACACACACACACAGAGAGCACACTATACACAGCACACAGTAGACATACACTATACACATACAGAGATAGGAGGAGTGGAGTGAGACTGAGAATAGCCTGAGATGGAGCAGTTTATCTGTATTGCAGTCCCACATTACACAGAGACTAGTTGCTGGTAATAGGACTGCTGTCCCTGCCAATCTCTTACACAAGTCAGCAAGCAGCCCTCCTGGAGTCTAGGGACTGTCAAAACTTTTCAACCTGTTTAAGACCTTATCTGCATATGCAGTCATTATAACAATGGAGAGAGACCAGACAGATTTTTTCCCACTGACCCTCCAGACGAGTTCTACATCATGCTGTGTATATTTACCAGCAAGCCTGCCCTCTAATTGCACTTTTATCAGCTAGCCTAGTATTTTACATTGCCTTACATCAACAAACCTGAATACAGCAGACACAGGACCAACCCTAAATCATTGAATGAAAGGCGGCCTGGGGGGAAGTCAATGCCTGGCTGCTACACAGTCTCTACATCCACGCAGTTAGCAGTAGCAGAGAGAGAGGGACTGAATTCTCAGGAGTTGGACTCAGGAGCTGATGATGCTGTACTCCTCGGATCCCTGACTAGGATGAGTGCCTTCTCTCACTGACTCATTTATTACTGTGGTTCTTTGAATCATTGAGCTGAAGTCCAGTCAGCCCCGCTGCTGCTGTGTAAACTGACACCTGAGTCAGCTGAGAGGCATTTCTTCTCTCACTACTCAGTGCAGAAGCGCCCTTGCCTCTTCCTGTCGCCTTAAGCGAAAATTTATAGCTGCCTAATGGCTCGGACGCCTCTGAGAGAGCAGCATGGGGGTGATGCAGATTGCCTCAGATTTTGTGGGTTAAAATCGGTCCCAAACCCTCATAGGGGAGGTGACCGGGAGAAGCTCTTGAGACAGGAGGAGGCAAGATTAATCTCCCTCACGGAGGCCTGTGGAGGTCTAGGCCTCAATGAACGTAATGAGTTCTGGTGTTTCTTGGATAAACACTAATGTCTGTTATTCTCTGCCAGAAACATGTAATGACGATGTTTACTTCTGTTTACCTCCCCCACTCCTTTTATTCCCTGGCCCTAGATAGAATTAGGGGTGTAGGGTTTATTACCACCCTGATAAAAATTCTTTAATGGGGTTTCCTCAGGCCGTTTGCCGGCGTTTGGATGGAGTGGGGTGAGGTCTATGTATCCTGTATACTCTTGTATTGCTCACGCTGCCTGTTGATTTTAATATGTGTGGCTTTGGCCGTTCTATTGATTTTAATGCTGTCCGTGTTTTGTTTGCTTTTACAGGCTGCCGCCGGCGTATATGGGTTGTCCTGGCAACAGGACGCCTATGCTTCCTCCCCATGGATACCACAGACGGAAGTCTACGGCGGTGGTAAGCAGTCACATGTTGTGCTGCTGGCCTATCGGGTGCTCCCGGATGGACGTCCCTGAGAGGGGGCGTGGCCACAAACCCCGTCCGTTCGAGTGGCTCGGGGCGGCGCTCTGAACAGCGCGCGCTCGGCAATGGGGAGGACACTATGGCGGTAAGCTCTTGTACATTGTGTATTTAAGTCAGGTTGTGGTGTAATTCTGTGTGTGTATAAGCCTCTGAAGAAGCGGGTCCTTTAGCCCGCGAAACGGCTGTCAGGCAATTTCTCACTTGTGGTATGGGGATGCTGGGGATGCAATAAAAGGTGACTGCTGAATTGGAAAGCTGGTGCCCGGATCTTTTTTCCTCAAGTTGGTTTACTTATTGTTGTTTATCTGGAGGCACAGCAATTCTGCACCTATAGACCCCCTGGGCCAGCTGTCATCTAGTGCCGATCGATCTTTCTTGTTGATATTACTATTGATTGGCTGATCCTCCGATCTGGTGCACAGATGCAAGATCCTGCAAGTAATGGTGAACCAATACAGGAAACGTCCGCGACTGGGACGCCATCTATCACCACAGCAGTACAAGCAGGACGTACAGACTGGCAGACATTCCTCACAGACACAGCCAAGGGCTCGGAATCAAGCAAAGCCCTTGGAGTGAAAGTTACAGAACAAAGGTTGAATCGATTGTCCGAGAGGGAAGTCCAACTCTTCTGGACGGTAACAACTCTGAAAAAATACGATGACAAGCGGATTTCGGCAAGAGGTTTTCGCAAATACAGCGAGGCACTAGAGTATAAGGATGATCCTGAATTCATGAAAATCTGGCAGACTCAGCAAGTGGAGAATTCTCTGAAACTACAGAAGATCGTTCTTGACCGTAGCGAGGTGGAGTACAATAAGGTCTCCGGAGAGTTGAATGATTGCAAGAAGGAGCTGAGCCAGCTTACCTCTGCCACCCAATACACGGATATTATCACTAAGATCGACAAACGCCTGGGTCCACTTCAGGACAGTATTAAGGAACGTAAACTAAGGAAGTTCAAGCGGGATGACGAGGACTTTCGTAGAGGGCATATCTTTGAGTGGGGACAGCTAGGTAATCAATCGGGAGCCTTACCTAAATCAAGGCGACGAAGAAGGAAGTCCGGAGGTTATTGGACGACCGATTCAGGCTCAGACTCAAGCCCAGAGAAGCCGGTTACTCCTAAGCCAGCACCTGTGAAGCCAAGAAACCCGAAAATATGTGCAGGAGTCCCTTTAGACGAAGGACAAGGAGGGGACGAAGGAAGCCCATCCAGACCCCCTGCCAAGAGGGTAAAGTGGCAACAGGGGACATCTGGTCGGAAGTACTGGAGGAAGAAGTAACTATGTGTAACGGTGAGGATGAGTTACAGATTATTAACATTTCAGGGGTCACTTTACCTGAGGGGTGCATTTCACTTTTAAAGAAAGGTTTGAACTTTTCTGTCAGCTGTAAGTTTGATAAAGTCCAATTTGAGATTGATTGGTACAAAGCTGTAAGGAAGTTGAATGTATCCACGTTGTTTGGAAATAGACCCTCTCTTCCCCCTATTACAGAAGACTTGAACCAGACTGTGAGTACTTTGGGGTTCATGGCACCTGGAATGGAAGTAGACTTGGAAGTGTTTAATAATTTGTTGTCCCTGCTCAGAGAAAACGATCAATTAATAGGGGAAACCCCACCTTGTGATGACTCAAGAGCACCCTTTATACCATGTAGATCTGTTCACGATTTCCCACCCACACCGGGGTCAGCTATTGACTCCTTTAGTAAAAGGACACAAGATGATCTGAAGGCTTTGATTTACCCCACAGGTGAACATAATTTATCAGCACAAGAATTTGTGGCCCTGAAATGGTTGAGTAAGAATCAGGATATTGTTATCAAAAAGGCAGACAAGGGGGGCAACCTGGTGGTTATGTCTAGGGAGGGATACCAACAGGAAGCCCTCAGACAGCTAGAGGGCCAGGATGGTTTCTATCAGAAACTGCGAGGCGACCCAACTCAAAGCTATAAAAAGAGCCTGACCACCCTCTTACGAAGGGGTGTGGAGTTGGGTTGGTTAACTCGCAAACTTGGCGAGGGTTTGCTCCCCGAGTATCCGAAAAAACCTGTTTGGTATTTCCTCCCTAAGGTTCATAAATCCTTGGAACGCCCCCCAGGTCGACCGATTGTGTCTGCTAAAGGTGCAGTAACGGAATCTCTGTCCAGATATCTGGATTATGTGTTGAGACCGTTTTTAGAAAAAATACCTTCATACCTGGCAGATACATTGGCAGCTTTACAATCCTTCTCTGTAATGGAATGGAGAGATTCATTCAAACTAGCATCAATTGATGTTGAAAGCTTGTACACCAGAATTCCCCAGGACAAAGGGGTAGAAGTGGTGGAAGACTTTCTCCTGACTCAGGGGAAGGATGCAGAGTGGGTTAAATTCATTGGCGAGTGCCTGGGTTTTGTGTTAAAGCATAATGCATTTATTTTTGATAACCAGTGGTACCGGCAGGCTTCTGGCGTGGCGATGGGGACATCGGTAGCTCCCACCTTCGCCAATCTGTTCCTGGCCTATTGGGAACAGTGGTTTATCTATTCTGACCGGAATCCCTATCGTCACGCCATAGTCTCCTGGTATCGGTACATGGACGATGTGGTCCTGGTGTGGTCAGAAAGTGAAACACTGTTTGAGGAATTTGTGAAATGGTTGGACGGTAATAATCTGAACATGAAGTTTACAGGGGTATGGGGAGGTTCCTCGTTGGTCTTTTTAGATCTACTGCTCTATACTGAGGGGGACAAACTCCTAACGAAGGGTTATCGTAAGGATACAGCCACCAATTCTTTGTTGGCTTATTCTAGTTTTCATCCTCGTCATGTATTAGATGGAATTCCATACGGGCAATTCTTACGGCTTAAAAGGAATAATAGCCGAAGGGAGGACTTCCTGGAACAAAGCAGGGAGTTAGTGTTGAGGTTTCTGAGGAGGGGATATCCACGTCCCCTCCTTATGGAGGCTTTTGTTAAAGCTGATAACAGGAAAAGAGAGACCCTTTTGAAAAGGGTTAAAAAAAAGACTCCAGAGTATAAACCACTTGGGAAGGATAGAAAGTCCATTGTCCCATTTGTGTTTGATTACTCCCCGATGGCCCAGAAAATTAAGGGGGCGGTTACTAAAAATTGGAATACCTTGAAAACTTGTCCCAATTTAGGACCAAAATTAAAGGAACGACCCCTGGTTACGTTTCGTCGGGCACGTACAATTGGAGATTGGGTGACCAGTAGTGAATTTAGAACCCAAAGGGAACCTGATTGGTTGACTCGGGCAAGACCCACTGGGAATTTTAAATGTTTTAATTGCAATCATTGTCATCAATTCTTTCCGTGTAAATTTATCCAGTTAGGAGGATGGAAGATTAATATCAGAGACTGTATCCACTGTAGCTCAACTTTTACGGTTTATGCAATTTTCTGCCCATGTAGGAGATTCTATATTGGAGAAACTACTAGAGCAATTAATACTCGTTTCCAAGAACACTATAGATCGATAACTACAGGAAAGGGGGCAAGTAGATTGATTGCCCATGTAAGAGAGCAGCATGGGGGTGATGCAGATTGCCTCAGATTTTGTGGGTTAAAATCGGTCCCAAACCCTCATAGGGGAGGTGACCGGGAGAAGCTCTTGAGACAGGAGGAGGCAAGATTAATCTCCCTCACGGAGGCCTGTGGAGGTCTAGGCCTCAATGAACGTAATGAGTTCTGGTGTTTCTTGGATAAACACTAATGTCTGTTATTCTCTGCCAGAAACATGTAATGAAGATGTTTATTTCTGTTTACCTCCCCCACTCCTTTTATTCCCTGGCCCTAGATAGAATTAGGGGTGTAGGGTTTATTACCACCCTGATAAAAATTCTTTAATGGGGTTTCCTCAGGCCGTTTGCTGGCGTTTGGATGGAGTGGGGTGAGGTCTATGTATCCTGTATACTCTTGAATTGCTCACGCTGCCTGTTGATTTTAATATGTGTGGCTTTGGCCGTTCTATTGATTTTAATGCTGTCCGTGTTTTGTTTGCTTTTACAGGCTGCCGCCGGCGTATATGGGTTGTCCTGGCAACAGGACGCCTATGCTTCCTCCCCATGGATACCACAGACGGAAGTCTACGGCGGTGGTAAGCAGTCACATGTTGTGCTGCTGGCCTATCGGGTGCTCCCGGATGGACGTCCCTGAGAGGGGGCGTGGCCACAAACCCCGTCCGTTCGAGTGGCTCGGGGCGGCGCTCTGAACAGCGCGCGCTCGGCAATGGGGAGGACACTATGGCGGTAAGCTCTTGTACATTATGTATTTAAGTCAGGTTGTGGTGTAATTCTGTGTGTGTATAAGCCTCTGAAGAAGCGGGTCCTTTAGCCCGCGAAACGGCTGTCAGGCAATTTCTCACTTGTGGTATGGGGATGCTGGGGATGCAATAAAAGGTGACTGCTGAATTGGCAAGCTGGTGCCCGGATCTTTTTTCCTCAAGTTGGTTTACTTATTGTTGTTTATCTGGAGGCACAGCAATTCTGCACCTATAGACCCCCTGGGCCAGCTGTCATCTAGTGCCGATCGATCTTTCTTGTTGATATTACTTAGTGATTAGTGTCACCTCACCCACCAACCCACTCCATTAAAGTACCCCACTTTTTCACCCGCCCTTTTAAAAAACTTTTTTGTTTACGCCCAAAACATCTAAGATGTCTGGAAGTGGCAGCCAGTGCGGTTTGGGCAAGGGGAAGGGCAGCAAGGGAATCAGGAGGAGAGGGAGCAGCATTGTGGCAAGCCGCGGCCGCGCCACCATGCACAGTTCCGCAGCAGCAGCAGCTGCGTCAGTGGCTAACATTCCGCCTATAGCCACTGGCCGTGGACGCCTTGGGCGCTGCCCAGCAGGAGAAACTCACGCTGCAGAGACACAGCAGCAGCAGCAGCGTGTAGTACCCGCTCCTATTTTCCTCCAGCCGGGTCGGAAACGTCCCATTGAGGAAAAGGATGCAGCCACTGTGGTGCAACTGATGAAGGAGGATGAGCAGCCCGCCATCAGCTCTGCATCCGAGGCCTCCACCCTCACCACCACCACCACCCCTGTTCGCAGCAGCCGCCCAGCAGGGCCTGGGGAGGAGGCCAGTTCACCGTCAGTTGGCGATCTGTCATTCAGCAGTCTTTTGACCCCAGGCATCATGAGTCAATTGTCTGCTGTTGTTGGCGATTTGGAGGAGGAGATGCTGATGGGCACTTTGGGGGATGAGGGATTGGACAGCAAGACTGTGGCGACAGTCAAGCAGCCCATCCATGCATCAGGAGAGGAGTTTGGGGGGTCATCATCCCAGCAGGACATGTTTCAGGAGGGGGAGGATGATGATGATGATGATGATGACGTGGTGACAGACAAAGACTGGGTGCCGCCACCACCAGCACCTGGGGATGTCATCATCAGCAGCTCTGAGGAGGAGGAGGAGGATGCGCTTGTGGGCCTTGCAAGGAGGCGCATCATTGCAAGCATTGGCAGCAGTAGGCAGGTCCCACAGCCTGCTGGTGTCTCAGGCTCAGCAGCAGCAGCAGCAGCATCTGCCAGTACCACCACCAGCCGCACCCAAGCCCCCCCCCCCCAACCACCACAGGGAGACAGGCAGCAGCGGCTCCAGGCTGAAGGGGGCTTTTCTTGTCCCCAATCTGGCAATTTTTCACCATGCCCACAGTTGACAGCAAGTACGCCACTTGCAACCACTGTCAGTGGAAGTTGAGCAGAGGTGCAGACCCCTTAAAGTTCAGCACCAGCTCTCTCATCAACCATCTTGCTGCTAAACATTACCACCAGCATGAGGAGTTCCAGAGGCTGAAGGCATCTGGTGCTGGCAGTGGCACCACACCCATCACTGCACAGCCTTCAGCAGCAGCAGCAGCAGCAACAGCAGCAGCAGCCACCCGCCCTCCTGCTCCTCCAGCAGCACCAGCAGGAGTGAGGAAACGCACTGCTCCTCCCCCCTCTGCAACTCCTGCCGCCGACACTGAGGCCTGTTCTGGCAGCCAGTCCTCAGTGGCCTCCTCTGGTGTCTCCGCTGGTTCCCGTGCTAGCAAAAGGCAACGCCAGAGCCTTTTGAGCGAGTCCTTTCAGGGGGTGGTTAGGGCTCTGCCTCCCAGCAGCCGTCGCGTGCGTCAGCTGAACGGCTTGCTGGCACGAGCCATGTGCTCCCAACTCCTGCCGTACACGCTCGTGCAGGAGGGGAGCGACATGCGTGCGCTGCTTGCTTGTGCAGCCCCAGACTGGCAGCTCCCCAGCAGACACTTCTTCGCCCACCAGGTCATGCCTGCACTGCACCGCTTTGTCATGGCCAATGTGGAGCGAGGCCTGGAGCACGCGGTTGGTGAAATGGTCCACGTCACCATGGACTCCTGGAGCAGCCGCTTCGGGACAGGCTGCTACCTGTCCTTCACTGTCCACTGGGTCAGCTTGGTGGAAGGGGGTGAGGATGGGAGAGCAGCAGCGGGCACAGCAGCAGCAGCAACACAGTGGGTGGTGCCACCCCGCAGGGTCAGGGGAACTGCAGCAGGTTCCTCCGATCCTCTGCCATCCTCCGGCACACCTGGCCAAACCCTCCGCCTCAGCAGCCGCGTGAAGCCACGCCACTGCCAAGCGCTGCTGCAGTTGGTCAGCCTTGGGAAGACCAAACTGACGGCAACCCATGTGTTGGCCAAACTCCAGGAGCAGGAGAGGATTTGGCTAACCCCCAGAGGCCTCAGAGTCGGAGAGGTGGTGGCCGACAATGGGGCCAATCTGGTTGCCGCGATCGACAGGGGAAACCTGACCCACATCCCCTGTCTTGCCCACGTACTGAACCTGGTGGTGCAGAAGTTCTTGCGCACCTACCAGGGGATGGGCGAACTGCTGGAAACGGCAAGGAATGTTGTGCGTCACTTCCGGCGCTCGCCTGCAGCCTCTGCGAGCCTGGAAGACGTGCAAAAGGAGCTGGAGCTGCCACGCCATCGGCTGATCCTTGACGTTCCAACTCGCTGGAACTCCACCCTGGTGATGTTGGAGCGTCTGGTTGAACAGAAGCATGCTGTCAACCAGTACCTTGCCCTGGCCACTGTGTCCGCCGCTCAGAAAAGGGACAAGACCAGCAACATCCCGTCCATCGTCCCCGATGACGACTGGGGGCACATGCAGCAGGTGTGCTTAGTGCTGGCTCCCTTTCTGCAGGCCACCAACATGGTGAGCAGGGACCATGCTATGGTGTGCGAGTGGGTGCCCCTGGTTTGTCTGCTGAACAGGGCCCTCGATGCTTTGCTGGAACAGGGAGCGGCAGCCTTGGCCCAGCAGGAGCGGCATGCAGCTGCACAGTCCACCTCTGAGGGGGAGGAGGAGGAGGACTTGGTGGAGGTCCCTGACCTTGCTGCTGATGAGGGGGATCAGCACAGTGCAGCTGAGTTGGTGCGGGGGTGGAGAGAGGATGAGGCGGCAGAGGAGGAGGATGAGGACAGCACTGCCGTCGATGTGCCAGCAGACGTGGCCCGCCTCTTCCTAATGGCAGCGCACATGCTGACGTGCCTGCGCAAGGACCCCAGGGTGATCCAGATGAAGCAGAGGGAGGACATCTGGATCAGCATGATGTTGGACCCGCGCCTCAAGGGGAAGTTGAGCCAGTTCCTGCCTCCTGCAGGAGGAGACCCAGCGCAACAAATAAGGAGCTTGCAGCAGGCCCTTGTTGAGCGCTTGGAGGAAGCCTTCCCCCAGCCTTCCACCCCCACTGTCCAGCCAGCACAGAGGCAGCAGCAGGTGCCTGCATCCAGCAGTAAGCGCCCCACAGACCTGCTGTCTCTCAGCAACGAGCTCTACAGGACTGTAGAGGCTCCAGCAGTGACTAGAGAGGAGGTGCATGCAGCAGCATCCTCCTCCGGTCACAGCCAGCGCCTGACCCGCATGGTGGCTGACTACATGGGGTCCTACAGCGGGCTTAACAGCGATGCCCCTGTTGATCCCATGGAGTATTGGGTCAAGCGCCTGGAGATCTGGAGCGAGCTGGCGCAGTACGCCCTGGAAGTGCTGTCCTGTCCCCCTTCCAGCGTGCTGTCCGAGCGCTGCTTCAGTGCAGCTGGTGGCGTGATCACCGAGAAACGCTCACGTCTGTCTCACAAGTCTGTGAACAGACTGACGTTTCTCAAAATGAACCAGGCGTGGTTGGAAGGCAAGTTCCTGGCCCCTGTTGTCAGCGAGAGGGGGACATGAACTGGCTGCCGGAACCATTGTTAATATGCCTTACCACCCTTTACCACCTCCTGGCTCCTGCTCACTACTAAGCCAGCCTGGTTCAGTTTGACTATTACGTCGCCTGTAGCCACACATTTTACACCTACAGTGGGCTGCTGTGTACTGCCCTTCTGCTGTCTGTCTGTGTTTCCCACTGCCAGGGTACACAGATTTTACCTTCTGCTGCCACTCTGCCACCAGCTATTACGTCCAACAATAGCTATATGTTAAATTTGCTGTCAAAAAAAAAAAAAAAGTAAACCATTAAAAAAAAATAAAGGTTTAATTTTTCTGAGGTGCCCGGGTTGAAAACTGTGTTGTCCCAGTTGTGTATTGGACACGATGTGGGCTGCACGACCGCTGTCTGGGACCTCCTGTTGTGTTTATTTACAGCCCTGGTATCACTGCTAGGTACCAGGGCTATTATGTCACGCTGCCTATCTACCTGCTGCCACACTCACACTACTCCTCCATTCCTCCTGCTGCTGCTGCTGTCTGTCTGTCTGCTGTGTTTCCCACTGCCAGGGTACACAGATTTTACCTTCTGCTGCCACTCTGCCACCAGCTATTACGTCCAACAATAGCTATATGTTAAATTTGCTGTCAAAAAAAAAAAAAAAGTAAACCATTAAAAAAAAAATAAAAGTTGTAATTTTTCTGAGGTGCCCGGGTTGAAAACTGTGTTGTCCCAGTTGTGTATTGGACACGATGTGGGCTGCACGACCGCTGTCTGGGACCTCCTGTTGTGTTTATTTACAGCCCTGGTATCACCGCTAGGTACCAGGGCTATTATGTCACGCTGCCTACCTACCTGCTGCCACACTCACACTACTCCTCCATTCCTCCTGCTGCTGCTGCTGTCTGTCTGTCTGCTGTGTTTCCCACTGCCAGGGTACACAGATTTACCTTCTGCTGCCACTCTGCCACCAGCTATTACGTCCAACAATAGCTATATGTTAAATTTGCTGTCAAAAAAAAAAAAAAGTAAACCATTAAAAAAAATAAAGGTTTAATTTTTCTGAGGTGCCCGGGTTGAAAACTGTGTTGTCCCAGTTGTGTATTGGACACGATGTGGGCTGCACGACCGCTGTCTGGGACCTCCTGTTGTGTTTATTTACAGCCCTGGTATCACCGCTAGGTACCAGGGCTATTATGTCACGCTGCCTATCTACCTGCTGCCACACTCACACTACTCCTCCATTCCTCCTGCTGCTGCTGCTGTCTGTCTGTCTGCTGTGTTTCCCACTGCCAGGGTACACAGATTTTACCTTCTGCTGCCACTCTGCCACCAGCTATTATGTCCAACAATAGCTATATGTTAAATTTGCTGTCAAAAAAAAAAAAGTAAACCATTAAAAAAAAAAAAAAAAAGTTGTAATTTTTCTGAGGTGCCCGGGTTGAAAACTGCGTTGTCCCAGTTGTGTATTGGACACGATGTGGGCTGCATGACCGCTGTCTGGGACCTCCTGTTGTGTTTATTTACAGCCCTGGTATCACCGCTAGGTACCAGGGCTATTATGTCACGCTGCCTACCTACCTGCTGCCACACTCACACTACTCCTCCATTCCTCCTGCTGCTGCTGCTGTCTGTCTGTCTGTGTTTCCCACTGCCAGGGTACACAGATTTTACCTTCTGCTGCCACTCTGCCACCAGCTATTACGTCTAACAATAGCTATTTGTTAAATTTGCTGTAAAAAAAAAAAAAAAAGTAAACCATTAAAAAAAAAAAAGTTGTAATTTTTCTGAGGTGCCCGGGTTGAAAACTGTGCTGTCCCAGTTGTGTATTGGACACGATGTGGGCTGCACGACCGCTGTCTGGGACCTCCTGTTGTGTTTATTTACAGCCCTGGTATCACCGCTAGGTACCAGGGCTATTATGTCACGCTGCCTACCTACCTGCTGCCACACTCACACTACTCCTCCATTCCTCCTGCTGCTGCTGCTGTCTGTCTGTCTGCTGTGTTTCCCACTGCCAGGGTACACAGATTTACCTTCTGCTGCCACTCTGCCACCAGCTATTACGTCCAACAATAGCTATATGTGTAATTTGCTGTAAAAAAAAAAAATAAACCATTAAAAAATAAAAAAGTTTAAATTTTTCTGAGGTGTCCAGGTTGAAAACTGTGTTGTCCCAGTTGTGTATTGGACACGATGTGGGCTTCACGACCGCTGTCTGGAACCTCATGCTGTGTATTTACGGCCTGGTACCACCGCTAGGTACCACAGCCTATTATGTCTCGCTGCCTGCCTCATTGACTGCCTGCTGCCACACAATCATCCTCCTCCTGCTGCTGCTCTTGCTGAATTTACCTCCTGCTGTCTGTGTGTTTCCACTGCCAGGGAGCACATACAATGGCGCTTCCACCATGCGCCACCAGCTATTACGCTCAAAAATAGCTGCATTTCTTTAAAAAAAAAAGATATACTTTTTAATACTTTGTGATATTATTTTTAGAGGTTTCCGAGTTGAAAACTGTGATGTCCCAGTTGTGTATTGGACATGATGTGGGCTTCACGACCGCTGTCTGAAACCTCATGCTGTGTATTTACGGCCTGGTACCACCGCTAGGTACCACAGCCTATTATGTCTCGCTGCCTGCCTCATTGACTGCCTGCTGCCACACAATCATCCTCCTCCTGCTGCTGCTCTTGCTGAATTTACCTCCTGCTGTCTGTGTGTTTCCACTGCCAGGGAGCACATACAATGGCGCTTCCACCATGCGCCACCAGCTATTACGCTCAAAAATAGCTGCATTTCTTTAAAAAAAAAATATAGAAGAGAAATAAGTGAAGAAGAAGAAGACGATATAGAAGAAGAAGAAGATATAGAAAAAGAAGAAGAAGATGAAGGAGAAGAAATAGAAAAATAATAATAAGAAGAAGATATAGAAAAAGAAGAAGAAGAAATAGAAAAATAATAATAATAAGAAGATATAGAAAAAGAAGATATAGAAAAAGAAGAAGAAGAAGAAGAAGGGGGAGGAGGAGGAGGAGGAGGAGGAGGAGGAGATACACTACTGAACAGAATTTTGGACACAACTTCTCTTTCCACCTTTTTTTTTTTAAAGGAACATCCCCACATAATCACTTGCTGTTGTTACTTGGAAAAAAAGATGTTTCTTGCATCATTCACCCCCAAAACAAGTGTTGGAAGCTATTTAACCACTTGAGGACTACAGTCTTTCTAACCCTTAAGGACCAGGCACTTTTTTTCCACTCAGACCACTGCAGCTTTCACGGTTTATTGCTCGCTCATACAACCTACCACCTAAATGAATTTTGGCTCCTTTTCTTGTCACTAATAAAGCTTTCTTTTGGTGCTATTTGATTGCTCCTGCGATTTTTACTTTTTATTATATTCATCAAAAAAGACATGAATTTTGGCAAAAAAATGATTTTTTTAACTTTCTGTGCTGACAATTTTCAAATAAAGTAAAATTTCTGTATACATGCAGCGCGAAAAATGTGGACAAACATGTTTTTGATAAAAAAAAACCCATTCAGTGTATATTTATTGGTTTGGGTAAAAGTTATAGCGTTTACAAACTATGGTGCAAAAAGTGAATTTTCCCATTTTCAAGCATCTCTGACTTTTCTGACCCCCTGTCATGTTTCATGAGGGGCTAGAATTCCAGGATAGTATAAATACCCCCCAAATGACCCCATTTTGGAAAGAAGACATCCCAAAGTATTCACTGAGAGGCATAGTGAGTTCATAGAAGATATTATTTTTTGTCACAAGTAAGCGGAAAATGACACTTTGTGACAAAAAAAAAGAAAAAAAAAAAGAATCCATTTCTTCTAACTTGCGACAAAAAAAAATGAAATCTGCCACGGACTCACCATGCCCCTCTCTGAATACCTTGAAGTGTCTACTTTCCAAAATGGGGTCATTTGTGGGATGTGTTTACTGTCCTCGCATTTTGGGGGGTGCTAATTTGTAAGCACCCCTGTAAAGCCTAAAAGTGCTCATTGGACTTTGGGCCCCTTAGCGCAGTTAGGCTGCAAAAAAGTGCCACACATGTGGTATTGCCGTACTCAAGAGAAGTAGTAGAATGTGTTTTGGGGTGTATTTTTACACATACCCATGCTGGGTGGGAGAAATATCTCTGTAAATGACAATTTTTTCATTTTTTTTACACACAATTGTCCATTTACAGAGTTATTTCTCCCACCCAGCATGGGTATGTGTAAAAATACACCCCAAAACACATTGTACTACTTCTCCCGAGTACGGCGATACCACATGTGTGGCACTTTTTTGCACCCTAACTGCGCTAAAGGGCCCAAAGTCCAATGAGTACCTTTAGGATTTCACAAGTCATTTTGCGGAATTTGATTTCCAGACTACTCCTCACGGTTTAGGGCCCCTAAAATGCCAGGGCAGTATAGGAACCCCACAAATGACCCCATTTTAGAAAGAAGACACCCCAAGGTATTCCGTTAGGAGTATGGTGAGTTCATAGAAGATTTTATTTTTTGTCAAAAGTTAGCGGAAAATTGATTTTTATTGTTTTTTTCACAAAGTGTCATTTTCCACTAACTTGTGACAAAAAATAAAATCTTCTATGAACTCACCATACTCCTAACGGAATACCTTGAGGTGTCTTCTTTCTAAAATGGGGTCATTTGTGGGGTTCCTATACTGCCCTGGCATTTTAGGGGCCCTAAACCGTGAGGAGTAGTCTGGAAATCAAATTCCGCAAAATGACCTGTGAAATCCTAAAGGTACTCATTGGACTTTGGGCCCTTTAGCGCAGTTAGGGTGCAAAAAAGTGCCACACATGTGGTATCGCCGTACTCGGGAGAAGTAGTACAATGTGTTTTGGGGTGTATTTTTACACATACCCATGCTGGGTGGGAGAAATAACTCTGTAAATGGACAATTGTGTGTAAAAAAATCAAAAGATTGTCATTTACAGAGGTATTTCTCCCACCCAGCATGGGTATGTGTAAAAATACACCCCAAAACACATTGTACTACTTCTCCCGAGTATGGCAATACCACATGTGTGGCACTTTTTTGCACCCTAACTGCGCTAAAGGGCCCAAAGTCCAATGAGTACCTTTAGGATTTCACAGGTCATTTTGCGAAATTTGATTTCCAGACTACTCCTCACGGTTTAGGGCCCCTAAAATGCCAGTTCAGTATAGGAACCCCACAAATGACCCCATTTTAGAAAGAAGACACCCCAAGGTATTCCGTTAGGAGTATGGTGAGTTCATAGAAGATTTTATTTTTTGTCACAAGTTAGTGGAAAATGACACTTTGTGAAAAAAACAATAAAAATCAATTTTCCGCTAACTTTTGACAAAAAATAAAATCTTCTATGAACTCACCATACTCCTAACGGAATACCTTTGGGTGTCTTCTTTCTAGAATGGGGTCATTTGTGGGGTTACTATACTGCCCTGGCATTTTAGGGGCCCTAAACCGTGAGGAGTAGTCTTGAAACCAAATGTCGCAAAATGACCTGTGAAATCCTAAAGGTACTCATTGGACTTTGGGCCCCTTAGCGTACTTAGGGTGCAAAAAAGTGCCACACATGTGGTACCGCCGTACTCAGGAGAAGTAGTATAATGTGTTTTGGGGTGTATTTTTACACATACCCATGCTAAGTGGGAGAAATATCTCTGTAAATGACAATTGTTTGATTTGTTTTACACACAATTGACCATTTACATAGAAATTTCTCCCACCCAGCATGGGTATGTGTAAAAATACACCCCAAAACGCATTATACTACTTTTCCTGAGTACGGCGGTACCACATGTGTGACACTTTTTTGCAGCCTAGGTGCGCTAAGGGGCCCAACGTCCTATTCACGGGTCATTTTGAGGCATTTGTTTTCTAGACTACTCCTCGCGGTTTAGGGCCCCTAAAATGCCAGGGCAGTATAGGAACCCCACAAGTGACCCCATTTTAGAAAGAAGACACCCCAAGGTATTCCGTTAGGTGTATGGCGAGTTCATAGAAGATTTTATTTTTTGTCACAAGTTAGTGAAAAATGACACTTTGTGAAAAAAAACCAATAAAAATCAATTTCCGCTAACTTTTGACAAAAAATAAAATCTTCTATGAACTCGTCATACACCTAACAGAATACCTTGGGGTGTCTTTTTTTCTAAAATGGGGTCACTTGTGGGGTTCCTATACCGCCCTGGCATTTTACGGGCCCAAAACCGTGAGTAGTCTGGAAACCAAATGTCTCAAAATGACTGTTCAGGGGTATAAGCATCTGCAAATTTTGATGACAGGTGGTCTATGAGGGGGCGAATTTTGTGGAACCGGTCATAAGCAGGGTGGCCTTTTAGATGACAGGTTGTATTGGGCCTGATCTGATGGATAGGAGTGCTAGGGGGGTGACAGGAGGTGATTGATGGGTGTCTCAGGGGGTGGTTAGAGGGGAAAATAGATGCAATCAATGCACTGGGGAGGTGATCGGAAGGGGGTCTGAGGGGGATCTGAGGGTTTGGCCGAGTGATCAGGAGCCCACACGGGGCAAATTAGGGCCTGATCTGATGGGTAGGTGTGCTAGGGGGTGACAGGAGGTGATTGATGGGTGTCTCAAGGTGTGATTAGAGGGGGGAATAGATGCAAGCAATGCACTGGCGAGGTGATCAGGGCTGGGGTCTGAGGGCATTCTGAGGGTGTGGGCGGGTGATTGAGTGCCCTAGGGGCAGATAGGGGTCTAATCTGATAGGTAGCAGTGACAGGGGGTGATTGATGGGTAATTAGTGGGTGTTTAGGGTAGAGAACAGATGTGAACACTGCACTTGGGAGGTGATCGGACGTCGGATCTGCGGGCGATCTATTGGTGTGGGTGGGTGATCAGTTTGCCCGCAAGGGGCAGGTTAGGGGCTGATTGATGGGTGGCAGTGACAGGGGGTGATTGATGGGTGATAGGTGATTGGCAGGTGATTGACAGGTGATCAGTGGGTTATTACATGGAAGGACAGATGTAATTAATGCACTGGTGAATTGATAAGGGGGGGGGGGTCTGAGGGCAATCTGAGCGTGTGGGCGGGTGATTGGGTGCCCGCAAGGGGCAGCTTAGGGTCTGATCTGATAGGTAACAGTGACAGGTGGTGATAGGGGGTGATTGATGGGTGATTGATGGGTAATTAGTGGGTGTTTAGAGAAGATAACAGATGTAAACAATACATTTGGGAGGTAATCTGACGGCGGGTTTGTGGGCGATCTAATGGTGTGGGTGGGAGATCAGATTGCCCGCAAGGGGCAGGTTAGGGGCTGATTGATGGGTGGCAGTGACAGGGGGTGATTGATGGGTGATAGGTGATTGGCAGGTGATTGACAGGTGATCAGTGGGTTATTACAGGGAAGAACAGATGTAATTAATGCACTGGCGAATTGATAAGGGGGGGTCAGAGGGCAATCTGAGCGTGTTGGCGGGTGATTGGGTGCCCGCAAGGGGCAGATTAGGGTCTGATCTGATGGGTAACAGTGACAGGTGGTGATAGGGGGTGATTGATGGGTGATTGATGGGTAATTAGTGAGTGTTTAGAGGAGAGAATAGATGGAAACACTGCGCTTGGGTGGTGATCTGATGTCGGATCTGCGGGCGATCTATTGGTGTGAGTGGGTGATCAGTTTGCCCGCAAGGGGCAGGTTAGGGGCTGATTGTTGGGTGGCAGTGACAGGGGGTGATTGATGGGTGATAGGTGATTGGCAGGTGATTGACAGGTGATCAGTGGGTTATTACATGGAAGGACAGATGTAATTAATGCACTGGTGAATTGATAAGGGGGGGGGGGTCTGAGGGCAATCTGAGCGTGTGGGCGGGTGATTGGGTGCCCGCAAGGGGCAGCTTAGGGTCTGATCTGATAGGTAACAGTGACAGGTGGTGATAGGGGGTGATTGATGGGTAATTAGTGGGTGTTTAGAGAAGATAACAGATGTAAACAATACATTTGGGAGGTAATCTGACGGCGGGTTTGCGGGCAATCTAATGGTGTGGGTGGGAGATCAGATTGCCCGCAAGGGGCAGGTTAGGGGCTGATTGATGGGTGGCAGTGACAGGGGGTGATTGATGGGTGATAGGTGATTGGCAGGTGATTGACAGGTGATCAGTGGGTTATTACAGGGAAGAACAGATGTAATTAATGCACTGGCGAATTGATAAGGGGGGGTCAGAGGGCAATCTGAGCGTGTTGGCGGGTGATTGGGTGCCCGCAAGGGGCAGATTAGGGTCTGATCTGATAGGTAAAAGTGACAGGTGGTGATAGGGGGTGATTGATGGGTGATTGATGGGTAATTAGTGGGTGTTTAGAGGAGAGAATAGATGTAAACAATGGATTTGGGAGGTGATCTGATGTCGGATCTGCGGGCGATCTATTGGTGTGGGTGGGTGATCAGATTGCCTGCAAGGGGCAGGTTAGGGGCTGATTGTTGGGTGGCAGTGACAGGGGGTGATTGATGGGTGATTGATGGGTGATTGATGGGTGATTGACGGGTGATTGACAGGTTATCAGGGAAGATAGATGCATACAGTACACAGGGGGGGGGTCTGGGGGGGGGGTCTGGGGAGAATCTGAGGGGTGGGGGGTGATCAGGAGGGGGCAGGGGGCAGGGGGGGATATAAAAAAAAAATAGCGTTGACAGATAGTGACAGGGAGTGATTGATGGGTTATTAGGGGGGTGATTGGGTGCAAACAGGGGTCTGGGGGGTGGGCAGGGGGGGGTCTGAGGGGTGCTGTGGGCGATCAGTGGGCGGGGGGGGCAGATCAGTGTGTTTGGGTGCAGACTAGGGTGGCTGCAGCCTGCCCTGGTGGTCCCTCGGACACTGGGACCACCAGGGCAGGAGGCAGCCTGTATAATACACTTTGTATACATTACAAAGTGTATTATACACTTTGTATGCGGCGATCGCGGGGTTAACATCCCGCCGGCGCTTCCGTATGGCCGGCGGGATGTTACGGCGGGTGGGCGGAGCCAGTTGCCGGGGGAAGCGCGCGTCATCAATGACGCGATCGCTCCCCCGGCATGCCTAAAGGACGCGCCACCTGAAGGCGTATTGCGGTCCTTTAGGCGTCCACTTTGCCGCCGCCCATGGGCTGTGGGCGGTCGGCAAGTGGTTAAGGCCAATTCAAATAGTCAGCTCGAATAATGAGCTCGAATACCGACTTGAATAGTGAGCTCGAATTTCGAGGTCGAATCGAATAGTAAAAAATATTCGACTCGAATATTCGACCGACCTCGAATAATTTACTATTCGAATTCGACCTAACTCTAATAATAAAAAGGGGTACCCGAGCATCCCTACTGCCCACGTTGCGTTACATGTAACGATGCATGTTCTTCCGAAAGTGCAGCATACTGTAGCGTTTAGCGTTACAGCGGCTTAAGCCGCGTTAGACTGTTTGCACATGCTCAGTCATGTTGGGGAAGAGCGGAGAGCGGCCAAGCACATGGCTAATTAATATTCACTGCATGTTGTGACGTGCAGTGTTTACTTCCTGGTGCGGCCGCTCTGTGCGGCGATTGGCCGGCGGGACCGTGTGATGCCACATGCGTCCAAGAGTACGCATCACGGCATCACGGATGCCAGAGTGAGCTGCACAACGCGGCTCACTCTGACGTCCACATCGAAGAGCACCCTGCCTTGCGTTAGGTGCACGTTATGCGACCTTAACGTAGCACCTAACGCAACGTCTTGGTGTGCAAGTAGCCTAAGCCTGCTTTAAATTTCTCAATAACTTTATCCCTGACCTGTCTGGTGTGTTTTTTGGACTTCATGGTGTTGTTGCTTTCAAGATTCTCTTAGACAACCTCTGAGGCCATCACAGGGCAGCTGTATTTGTACTGACATTAGATTACACACAGGTGCACTCTATTTAGTCATTAGTTGCAGTTACTGATTTGTAAAAAATGTTTGGAATCATGTATGATTTTCGTTCCACTTCTCACGTGTACACCACTTTGTATTGGTCTTTCACGTGGAATTCCAATAAAATTGATTCATGTTTGTGGCAGTAATGTGAAAAAATGTAGAAAACTTCAAGGGAGCCGAATACTTTTGCAAACCACTGTACACACACATATATATATATATATATATATATATATATATATATATATTTAACTTAGATTACACTCTAATCCAATACTCTTTCTTACTGTGGCTATCTAATTTAAGACTAACTAAAGAAAGTTAACTCCCTAGAAAACAGTTATCGAAATCCCGTCTGCCAATCTAATTTTGGAACCTTAACCTTTTTCTTTGCTGATCAGCAAAACTCTACAATGGTCCACTTCCCTAATGACTAAAATATATTTCCATATTAACCTGACGGGGTGTGTCCCCTTTAATTCATACCTAGCCACTGCAAAGGTCCAAATGTAAATAGATTCCTAAAATAAATAACTGGTTAGGTGTTTTCATAGATTAGCCAATTAATAGGTTAATGAATTAGTAATTAAAAAAAATAAATTATTAATAAATACTTAAAATAAAATTAATAAGTTAGTGTATTAAACTCCTTGCCGGTCTAAAAAATCCGGCAAGGAGGCAGCGCCGCACTTTTTTTTAACTTTTTTTTTTAAAATCATGTAGCGAGCCCAGGGCTCGCTACATGATAGCCGTTGAGCGGCGGCATCCCCCCACCCTCTCCGATCAGAGTATGCAGGAAATCCTGCTGAGAACGGGTGACATCACAGGGAATCCCGAACCGCCCCTCAGCGCTGCCTGGCACTGATTGGCCAGGCTGCGCAGGGGTCTGGGGCGGGGGGGGGGGGCGGCTCGGCGGGTAGCGGCGAATCGGCGGCAAGCGGCGACGATCGCATACTACATGCAGCTAGCAAAGTGCTAGCTGCGTGTAGGAAAAAAAAATATGCAAATCGGCCCAGCGGGGCCTGAGAAATCCTCCTACGCAGGTTACCCCGAGCTGAGCTCGGGATAATCGGCAAGGAGGTTAATAAATTAAATAAATAAATAGTGTAATTAATAAATTAGGAAGTTGCTAAAGTAAGAAATGGAAAGAATTAAAGTTATAAATAGATACATTAGTTCATAGATGGAACAGGGAAAGGTTAATAAATAAATAAATTATCTCTTTCTTCCTCCTAAGATAATTAACAGTTATGTTTCTATTTTTTTCAGGTGAAGTCCTCCAACCAAGGTATTTAAGAATAAGGAAGAAAGAAAAGAAAAATAAAAAAAAATAATAATAATAAAATGAGTACGTCTGGTGAGCAAAATAAAAACAAAAATAGCTATTCTTTTTAAACAACAAAAAAAAAAACTTCACTCATGAATTTTCCTTTTCCATAGGATAATCCAGATGCGTACGTACAAAAAGGGCGCCCGGACAAAAAGGGCGCGGGGTGTAAACGCTAATTAACAATTAATCATTAATAGCGTTGATAAAAATAGTGTGCTATATTTCGTTTACAAATAAAGTTTAACAAATTTATAAATCATTAAATAATGTTTATGAAATCGGCAATTGTGAAAACTTTAATCTTCCCTGTTTCAAAAGTGAAACTTAAAATTACGTTTATTAAAAAAACGATAATATATGTTTAATTGTTATAATTGTATATTATTGTGAATAACCTTCATTTATGGTTTGTTCTTATAATAAAATCTGAAAATATTCTTTATAACGATGATATAAATATAACTACGTTCGTAATAAGTGTTGTAAAACATTAGTAAATATTACTAAAATTGTAGTAAAACTATACCTAAGCCTACTCTCACACAGAACCCTCCCTGTACCTATCCCTAACCCCTAAACCCCCCTGTTGGTGCCTAAACCTAAGACTCCCCTGGTGGTGCCTAAACCTAAGTCCCCCCTGGTGGTGCCTAAACCTAAGACCCCCCTGTTGGTGCCTAAACCTAAGACCCCCCTGGTGGTGCCAAAACCTAAGACTCCCCTGGTGGTGCCTAAACCTAAGACCCCCCTGGTGGTGCTTAAACCTAAGACTCCCCTGGTGGTGCCTAAACCTAAGACCCCCCTGGTGGTGCCTAAACCTAAGACTCCCCTGGTGGTGCCTAAACCTAAGACCCCCCTGTTGGTGCCTAAACCTAAGACCCCCCTGGTGGTGCCTAAACCTAAGATCCCCCTGGTGGTGCCTAAACCTAAGACCCCCCTGCTGGTGCCTAAACCTAAGACTCCCCTGGTGGTGCCTAAATCTAAGACCCCCCTGGTGGTGCCTAAACCTAAGACTCCCCTGGTGGTGCCTAAACCTAAGACCCCCCTGTTGGTGCCTAAACCTAAGACCCCCCTGGTGGTGCCTAAACCTAAGACCCCCCTGGTGGTGCCTAAACCTAAGACCCCCCTGGTGGTGCCTAAACATAAGACCCCCCTGGTGGTGCCTAAACCTAAGACCCCCCTGGTGGTGCCTAAACCTAAGAAACCCCTGGTGGTGCCTAAACCTAAGACCCCCCTGGTGATGCCTAACCCTAACCACCCCCCTTAGTCATCGCTTTATTATGTGGATAATAATGTTTTAAAAATTGTGACTCCAAAAATATATTGCAATTTACATTACGTACTGATCGCTTTATTTTGTGAATAATGTTTTCAAAACAGTAAGGGATAAAACTTTAAATAAAAAAATATATTGAAATTTACATTACGTACTGATCGTTTTATTTTGTGAATAATGTTTTAAAAACAGTAAGGTATAAAACTTTAAATAATATTTTAATTAGTTAAATAAGATAAATATGTTTAGTATTTTTATAAATGTTATTCGGCACTGGTGCATTTTATAAACGTAAATCACCACAAGCTCAGTTATAAATCATTAAACATCTCCGGGCGCCGTTTGTAAACTTTATTTAGCTCCGGCGCCCTTTTTTCCTGCTCGGCGCCCATTAAACGTTATTTATTATGGGAGTGAATGGCGGCGCCTTTTTTGTCCACTAGCTGCCTGCGCCCTTTTTTCCCAGCTCTAATCCGGATACCACCGGCACAGTCTTTCCAAAGGTAATTAACCAATAACTTTCATTTAGGCTGCTTTAACAGTTAGACGTTACAGGCACACGTTAGTGCAGCCTGTAACGCAGCCCACCGCACAGCAATGAAAAATGAATGGGCTGTTCACAGTGCCCACGTTGCGTTACACAGTAACGCTACACGTTCTTTTGAAGTGCAGCATACTGTGCGTTCTAGGGGCTTAAGCTGCATTAGACTGTATGCACATGCTCAGTATGGGTGAATTTTTGTTATTTTATGGGCGGAGAGGAGGCAGGGAGAGTCTGCTACATAGCCAGGCACATGGCTACTTATTATTCACTGCACTTGCAGTGTTTACTTCCTGGAGCGGCCGCTGATTGGCTTGTGGGACCACGTGATGCAGAGAGCTCCGCTCACGTGGTCTCCGCAGCTTATCCGACAGAACAGGCGCACCAAGAGCTGCTTTTAATGCGGCTCTTGGTAGCGTCCTCCTCCATCACCACCAGGCGTTGCGTTAGGGGCACGTTATGAGACCTTAACGTGGCATCTAACACAACGTCTTAGTGGGAAAGAAGCCTAAAACTGGTAATTTTATTGTATTAATCTTCTTCTTTTCTTTCAGGCTTCTGGAGTGTCTGCGGCACCAACCAGACTCTAGGTAAGTATCTTTTCCTCTCAAAGCAACTTCTGGCCTCTTATAAGTAAGCAGTTCATGTCTTTATCGTATCTTAACATCTGTATAAATCAGGCGGCGGAGGCCTTTACAGCCTATATGGATATCAGGACACAGCATTAAGGGTATTATCTCTCAAGTGACCATCTGGGATGGCTTTAGCAGGTGGTAATTACAGTCCATATGCTTAGGTGCTATGGGTTAAACAAAACACATAAGCTGACGCTGGGCACCGGAAATCATTAAGGAAGGAGGCCTCCACTATTTAGGCATTTAATTACATCTACTCACTTCCCAACTAGTGATGGAATATGGCCAGAGAGCATAGAATAAAAATAAATAACCAAAAATGCAGTTCCCAAAGGGTAAATGAATAAAAACAAGCTATTGACAGTCAGGCAGTAGTGAATCTCAGCTGTCAGCTCTTTTCTTTCACCCTTCTTCACTGTCAGCTCAATTTTACTATAAGATTCAGTTCATTGATACTGTCATACTATTTTCTACTGTCTAGATTAGCTTGGTACAAATAGAGGTTATACTCATCACTCCAGAGGCCGCAATGTGGACTCACCATCTGCTGCCCTTGTTGTTAGCCTCTTTATTGGAAGTGTCTCTCTCTCTCTCTCTCTCTCTAGGCCTCACAGACCCCCCCCCCCCCCTGAGTAGCGTCTGATTGCTGCAGGGAGAATCTCTTTGTGCCCGCTGGCTCTCCCACTCGTCTCTGCGGTCGTCTCTGCCGGACAGTCCCCGCAGCCACAGCCGTGTCCTCTCGCCTGCCTCTCCGCCACCGCAACTGCGCCACCACCGCAGAGGGTACTGGATTAAACCAGTCTCCCTAACGGCTTTTCCTCGCGCCGTCCATTCCCTCTGCTCGCGCTCTCAGCGTGAGCAACCCCTCTCTCCACAGAAACGTCCCCGCTGCGCATTTCCGGTTGCCTAGCAACCTGAAGAGAGTGCACACTACACCTTCGCGTGCACTCTCTTCCACTTCCCTGCAGCCACTGACGCTCTGCCTGTCTGCCCTTCCTATGAGCTAGCAGCACACCACATCTGCTGCTGCTCAGAGAGACGGAAAAAAAATATATATATATATATATATATATTTCAGGCGCTCCTCTGGCCAGGACACACACTAGCACTAAGAAGAGATGCTGAATTCTCTTCGCCAGATTTAGATGCAGTGCATATATAACTGCACCTCACATCAAACAAGTTCCTCTAAACTCCAGATTGCACATCCACCAGCAACTTCACTGTACTGAACTGTGCAAAGTTAGGCACTTCAGTTTTGACAGGTTTGACATGTTGTGAGGTCAGGTATGGTTCTCTGCATGCCTTGGATGTAACAAGTGGCCTACTTGAGCAACAGTTTCCTTTTGATATTCTCAAACCAGCCTGATTGTTCTCATCTAACCTCTGACATCGACAAAGCCTTTTCGCGCACACAATTACTGCTCACTTGATATTTTAATTTTCTTTTATGGACAACTCTCTGTAAACCCTAGTATATCAGCAGTGTTTGAAATACTGGCACCAACAACCATGCTGCATTCAAAATCACTTAAATCTCCATTTCCCCCCTATTCTGATGGAACTTGTCTTCACCACCTCTAGATGGCTAGATGCACGGAGTTTCTGCCATGTGATTAGCTGATTAGCTTTTTATGTTAACAAGAAATTGAGCAGATGTACTTAATAAAGTGACTAGTGAGTGCATATTTTAGTTGTAAAACATTTTATAAAAATTATTAAGAAAGTATTGGAAAAAGGAAAATTAAATTAAGTGCTGTTGCAACTTACATATCTCAACATTTGGCATCATACTACCCCACAACTGAATAACCACAATCCTACCTACTGGTATTTAAAAAGAAAAAAATGAATTCAGTCTTGCTAACAAATTCCCCAAATCATAATACATTTACTTATTTTCCACATGGGAAATTAAATCTGCATGATTCCTCTGACCCAATTTGACACTTTGTTTCCAAGTTCATGGAAACAATTATTGTGCAAAGACAATGCATGGGTGGGGACTGCGGTAATTATATTGAGGACATGTTCACCAGTTTCAGTCTTTATTGCTAATTGTTTGCCACAACAAGTCCATGTAATACAAAAAGGAAAGGCTAGGTTCACAGTGGTCAGTTGGATAACTCATGTGTTATATTGACTGTAAACTGCAATGTAGACTGGCTAAATACAGTACTTTAATACAAAGCCTGCATGCAGCGAGATAGAAAAATGCGATCTGTTACTGTGAACAGGCCCATAGAGTTGCATGGGCAGTCAGTTGATATGCAGAATTTTTCTGCAACGCAACTGACCACTGTGAACAGAGCCTTATTCTTTTGGTAACGGATGAGGACAGATCCTCAACACTCTTCCACTCAGGCTAGGTTCACAGTGCCAATGCGCGTTGCGCTGATACACAACGTGGCTAAAACGCAACGCTAAATAGCAAGTAAAGTGGTAGCGTCAGCATGCGATTTAACGCAGGCACAACAATCAAAATAGCATCATAATATGCGACGTTTGTGTCACACATTTACAGCTATAAATGACCATTTGTATGTTTGAGAAATTAGAGGTATAGGTGAAGTTGGTTATTCGGTATGTGTGCTAGCATAGATGAGCAAATGTTTGGTGGTGGTTGTTTATTATTTTTTATGCGCCTTTTACAAAGGCAGAGGAGGAGGAGGAGGTATTGGGTACATCCTCTCCTTGAAGAAAGGGTTGAGAAGGGCTATTTTGGAGTGTTGTACCCTGATCTGATAGCTGATCCTGAGAAGTTTTTTAATTTTACCCGCATGTCAATAGCAAGGTGAGTAGTTATTTTTCTAAAAATTGCCAATGTTTCCTGTAATTTAGTGTGTGAGCCACAATTAAATGTGTTCTTCATTTTCACATTAGCTTTCAACATCTCTTGGAGCTTATTCATGTTGATATTACAAAAGAAAATGTCAATTTCAGACCTTCTATCTCAGCAGAGGAGAAACTATTGGTGACATTGAGGTATGATGTTAATAAATCTCTATATAATGTACTTGGCATAGTTATGTGAATGTTAAAAATGTGTTATTTCGTGTAAACGTTCTTAGCAACTATATTGTCAAAGTGTTGTTTTTCTCAAAAATGCATGTGACATGTGTAAGCAAGGGCTCCTAAGTAGTATTATTATCTATCGAACACATATGTTAATATTTTAATAGTGTTGTCAATATGTTTTTATTTGTCTGCAAATATTACTATTGTAGTCTTGCAAGGCTTCATCAAACAAGACTCATGAAGATGTATAATATCCTTTCAATGAATACCTATAAGTTAATGGCTGTTGAATGTAAATACAATATGTATTCACTCAAAAAGATGGAGGCCAGCACCATGCAAGACAATTTGTCTATAATATTTATAGTAATACAGCAATTAGAACGTACTAAGGGAAAAAAAATGCTTAATTATATCAGAAAAAGAAAAAAGATATCCCAAAAACAGCACCAGACTAATAATATTCAAAAATATATAAATATTTATTGTTTTCCAAAAGCCATCAGTTATAAAAACACCTAAAAAGGTCACCACATGAGACCACCGGGGTCTCTCGATCCCAAAGAATAATTAATGTGATAATACAATAACACCTGGCATCTGAGCAATTAGGGAATAAAACATGCGTAATCACCTCTTAAAATAACATTATTGTGAAAGTATAGATTATACAGGTACACAACCACAAAACAATTAATATTGCATATAAATATATATGTGTCTCCCAATAGAGTATGTTCACAATCACTCAAAAATTAATAAAGTGCATCATAAACATCCATCATAAATAACAATTCAATGAGGGTAATGGGAGTTACCCATAATAGGAGTTACCCATAATAGGAAGTAAAGTGACAAGTGCCATGTTTAAGAAAGGGAGAAAGAAAAAGAAAAATGTGGGACTTATGCGAAGGGTAAAGGGAATGGAAAGTCCAATTGCCAGGAGGGGAGGAGAGGCGCCCGAAAAACAGCCTTAGTGCACCACGCGGGCTCAACCCGCTTCAGAGGAGGCTGGAGTCCCAAAGCAATATGCCGCACTATATACCCCGAAGACGCCGAAAAACCGGAAGTGCGCCGCCAGAAAAGACCGGATATGACGCGGCCGCGTCATCAGTCAGACCAGCGTAGGGTAACTATAGCAATCCGGCGCTGCTGGCTGTCCGTAATGATGGGAGCCGAATGGTAAGAGCTGCGTCCGAAAGGGGAGGCGGAACAATGATGGACATTTAAAAGAGACAATATATAATATAGATATATCACATAAAGAATAAGAATCAAGAAAATAAGTAAGTAATTGAATTTTTGGAAAAAGGATGGAAGTAATAATCATTCCATATAAATATATAAACCAATTACGTCATAGTAATGGAATAAATTCAACACCATTGCCATCTAGTGGAACAAGTACAATATGCACAGGCACAGCTAGTGCACATCCAAATACATCAATTAAAACCCATATACAAGCAGGTTGACATATGAATGAGAGGCAGGGTCCATCCTCTTCTTTGCTACAATTATCAGAATCCTTCCAGACAAGCATCCATTCCATAATATACCGACCACTAAAAAACAAACACATGAAGAAAAAACATATGTATTATTTATTTGATTGGTTAATTATTTCTAATACAAAAACGACTCCAAAGAAGGATTATTATGCCAAATGTGTATTATACCACATTTATAGAGCAATGATCCTCCAAAAGTTAGGTGAGTGTATACCTTTAGTATAGCCCCAGAAAAAGGAATCTCAGGTGTGGAGAGAGAAATACTCACATATCTCCTCCATAAAGGAAAAGGGAAACCAACACCATATAAAGAGGTTTGTGCGTAGTCATACAGGCAGAAAAACCGGAAAATATATGTATGTGTGTATATGTATAATCACCAAACCTAAAGCATATATCCTCCATATGCCCGGTACCTTCTTTCGGATCAATCTGTCAGGAACAATTTTTTGATAAGAGAAGTTGTTAATATACAGAAGTACATATTTCCATTATTCCCTGATGAGAGGGAAAGAGCTGTAATCATGCATAGGTTATAAACCGTGAAACTGCAAAAGCCACCACCAACCAGAAAAGTAAGCCAAAAGTAAAACAGTCACAGAAAGGAAGGAAATATGCCAAAGAATTATTGATGTTACCAAGTAACCCTCAGGAATAAAATCATAATGCTGAGAAAACTCAGTGTAGAAAACTGATGAAAGAAAAATCCTCATTAAGACATATATAAGAGAGAGACCGAGAGCCCAATATAGTGTAGTATGTATTGACCAAGGGAGGAAATATAAATAGTAAGTAATATACTCACAAACATGGGTTACCGCTCAGGCAACCACTGTAAAGGCAGGTGGGGAGGTTAAACCTGTCCCCACTCAGGATTAAGATGTCGCTCTCTGAAGAAAGAAAAAGGGTTTGTCACCCTTCCACCAAGGGTGGTAATCTCAATTGTAAGGTGTACAGAGGCGCCAAAAGGATAAAAAGTATTTTAAAAGTTTTAAAAAATTCGGGTGGCGGCGGTGGACCAGCCACTCAAAAATGGACTTTGAATCGTCAGTTTAGGAACAAATAATTTATTTACATACTCCAATCGACAATATCGCAACGCGTTTCACGGGCACAATCCCGCTTCATCAGGCATTCAACAGTAGGAGTAATATACTTAAACCGGTCCAGTGTACGCTTGGCACCTGTATACTTCTGTATATTAACAACTCCTCTTATCATGTGCTTTTCCTTTCATCCCCCCCCCCCCCCCCTTTTCTTTCTTTTTTTCTTACAGTTTAAGTCCTCCATTCATTTGTAGAGGAGTAAAAAATTGTTCCTGACAGATTGATCTGAAAGAAGGTACTGGGCATATGGAGGATATACCGTATTTTCCGCCGTATAAGACGAAAAAGTCCCTGCGTCTTATACGGCAAAGACAGGGAATCCCCGACTTCCGAACACCCGCCGATACGAACCGCCGCCATGTCGGGGATTCCCTGCCTGTGTGCCTCCTCCTGTCTCCTCCTTCTGTCTCTTTTGTAACCCCCCACCATTTCACCTGCCGTGTCTTAAGTCCCGCTATGGTCCTTCTGCCTCCTGCATGTGTCCGCGGCCACCCCGCATGTGTCCGCGGCCCCCCGCGTGTATCCACTACCTGCCCCTGTGTTGTCTGGCCCCCCCCACATGTTTCCGCCCCCTCCCCTTGTGTGGTCTGGCCCCCCCGTGTGTTTAGCAGCAGCTGCTTACCTCTTCGATCATGCCCGCGTGGACTGCAGACCTCCGGCTTCTGTGTGCGGCTTCGTCTAGCGCCGGCTTCTAATGACACGTCACAATGACGCATCATTAGAAGCCGGCACTAGAGGAAGCCGCACACAGAAGCCGGAGGTCTGCAGTCCACGCGGGCATGATGGAAGAGGTAAGCAGCTGCCGCTAAACACCCGGGGGGGGCCAGACCACACAAGGGGAGGGGGCGGAAACACCCGGGGGGACAGACAACACAGGGGCAGATAGCGGAAACACGCGGGCGGGAGGGGGGGGCGCGGACACATGCGGGATGCAGCGGACACATGCGGGAGGCAGAAGGACCATAGCAGGGACTTAAGACACGGCAGGTGACATGGTGGGGGGTTACAAAAGGACCGTGGGGGAGACAGAAGGGACAGGAGGCGACATGATGGGGGTGACAGGAGGACCATGGGGGAGATGGAAGAGACAGGAGGAGACATGGTGGGGTGACAGGAATATGCATGGGGGTGACAGGAGGACCTTGGGGGGCACATAAGAGACAGGAGGAGACATAGTGGGGGTGGTAAGGAGGACACATGGGGGAGACATGGGGACACAGGACACATGGGACAGACATGGAGGATACATGGGGGACACAGAAGGCTACCATCTGAAGGATAACATGTACAAGGCGCTCTGGGAATATGGACGCACCAGGTTTAGTATTATTTTTTTTTTCCCAGGTTTTTGCCCTCTAAACCTAGGTGCGTCTTATATTCCGGAGCGTCTTATACGGCGCGAAATACGGGTATGCTTTAGGTTTGGTGATTATACATATACACACATACATATATTTTCCGGTTTTCCTGCCTGTATGACTACGCACAAACCTCTTTATATGGTGTTGGTTTCCCTTTTCCTTTATGGAGGAGATATGTGAGTATTTCTCTCTCCACACCTGAGATTCCTTTTTCTGGGGCTATACTAAAGGTATACACTCACCTAACTTTTGTAGGATCATTGCTCTTCAATTGGGCGTATTCCAACTGCCTATATCACTCTATATTATAAATGTGGTATAATACACATTTGGCATAATAATCCTTCTTTGGAGTCGTTTTTGTATAGGAAATAATTAACCAATCAAATAAATAATACATATGTTTTTTCTTCATGTATTTGTTTTTTAGTGGTCGGTATATTATGGAATGGATGCTTGTCTGGAAGGATTCTGATAATTGTAGCAAAAAAGAGGACGGACCCTGCCTCTCATTCATATGTCAACCTGCTTGTATATGGGCTTTAATTGATGTATTTGGATGTGCACTAGCTGTGCCTGTGCATATTGTACTTGTTCCACTAGATGGCAATGGTGTTGAGTTTTTCCATTACTATGACATAATTGGTTTATATATTTATATGGAATGATTATTACTTCCATCCTTTTTCCAAAAATTCAATTACTTACTTATTTTCTTGATTCTTATTCTTTATGTGATATATCTATATTATATATTGTCTCTTTTAAATGTCCATCATTGTTCCGCCTCCCCTTTCGGACGCAGCTCTTACCATTCGGCTCCCATCATTACGGACAGCCAGCAGCGCCGGATTGCTATAGTTACCCTACGCTGGTCTGACTGATGACGCGGCCGCGTCATATCCGGTCTTTTCTGGCGGCGCACTTCCGGTTTTTCGGCGTCTTCGGGGTATATAGTGCGGCATATTGCTTTGGGACTTCAGCCTCCTCTGAAGCGGGTTGAGCCCGCGTGGTGCTGTTTTTCGGGCGCCTCTCCTCCCCTCCTGGCAATTGGACTTTCCATTCCCTTTACCATTCGCATAAGTCCCACATTTTTATTTTTCTTTCTCCCTTTCTTAAACATGGCACTTGTCACTTTACTTCCTATTATGGGTAACTCTCATTACCCTCATTGAATTGTTATTTATGATGGATGTTTATGATGCACTTTATTAATTTTTGAGTGATTGTGAACATACTCTATTGGGAGACACATATATATTTATATGCAATCTTAATTGTTTTGTGGTTGTGTACCTGTATAATCTATACTTTCACAATAATGTTATTTTAAGAGGTGATTACGCATGTTTTATTCCCTAATTGCTCAGATGCCAGGTGTTATTGTATTATCACATTAATTATTCTTTGGGATCGAAAAAACCCCGGTGGTCACATGTGGTGACCTTTTTAGGTGTTTTTATAACTGATGGCTTTTGGAAAACAATAAAGATTTATATATTTTTGAATATTATTAGTTTGGTGCTGTTTTTGGGATATCTTTTTTCTTTTTCTGATATATGTAAATACAATATGTTCAGTGTTGTTGATACTTCCAGACCAGTGTGTAATGTAACTAAATTTTTGTGTGGTAATCCATGTTCAAAGATATTTTTGTGGTTGTACAATGTAAAAACTATTATGACTCTCTTTATAATGCTTTCACAAGGTTGTTGTATAGTGTTCTAAATTTTGATACTTTGATGTATAATGGTGTGTGTTTTGTTATTTTGTATTACAGATATCTGGCTACGGGCCAGTCTTTTGCTTCCCTACATTATTCTTTCCGTCTGGGCAAATCCACAATAGCTTACATCATTCGAGACACCTGTAAGGCAATTTGGAAGAGAGTGGCTCCAATTTACATGGCCCCACCTGATCAAAGCACATGGCAATGGATAGCAGATGGTTTTTGGGACTTAGCTGATTTTACAAATTGTCTGGGAGCCATTGATGGCAAACATGTGCGCATCATTATGCCTCCCCAGTCTGGGAGCCGATATTATAATTATAAACGTTATTTTTCTTTAGTTATTTTGGCTATTGCTGATGTAAACAGTAATTTCATTTATATTGATGTTGGTTCTTATGGCAGCTCCTGTGATTCCTTTATTTTCCATCATTCAAATTTTTATCAAAGAATGGAAGCAGGTCTTTTGGGTTTCCCACCTCCCAAACCATGGCCAAGACGAGCAGGACCACCTTACCAATATACTTTGATGAGAGATGAGGCCTTTGGCCTTGGTCCTCATATGATGAGACCTTATCCATCACGAGGTCTTAATGATGTTACCACCGTTTTTAACAAACGCCTAACCCGGGCAAGGGCGTACATTTAAAAAAGTCGCGGTCAAATTTAGGCGCGATTTATCGGGAAAAGAAAAATATCGTAATTTAGAAATATCGATAATTTAACCGTATTTGTAATGTAAAATCGATAATTCTGATTATAATTATTACAGGTATAAAACTGATGTGAGATGAAAATGAAAATATAATAACGTTAAATATCATAATGTAATTCAACAACACAACTTAACCCAACCCTACTCTCACACAGAACCCTCCCTTGGTGGTGCCTAACCCTAACCACTCCCCTGGTGGTGCCTAATCCTAACCCAAAATGTACCTAACCCTACTCTGACACATAACCCTCCCTGTACCTATCCCTAACCCCTAGACCCCCTAGTGGTGCCTAATCCTAACCACCCCCCTTGTGGTGCCTAACCTTAAAACGCCCCTGGTGATGCCTAACCCCAACCACCCCCCTGGTGGTGCCTAACCCTAACCACCCCCCTGATGGTGCCTAACTCTAACCACCCCCCCTGGTGGTGCCTTACCCCAAAACTCCCCTGGTGGTGCCTAACCCTAACCACCCCCTGGTGATGTCTAACCCTAAATTATCGTAAATACTTAATATATTGCCGTATAAATAGAAATGTCAAATATCGTTATTACATTTGTACAGTGAATGTTATATTTTCGTAATTACAAAATTATATGTATTTGGACAGAATTTGCTTACATTCCATCATTAAACATGTTCATTTATCGTTATTACACGAAAAGACTTTTTAAGTTATCATTATGACTGACATCGTTTTTCTTTATTTAGCGTTATGATATTCGTTCTGATATATTATCATAAACTTTAAATTACCGATATTACCAATTCCACAACAAAATTACGAATATTACCGAGTTTACTTTATCGATTTACGTAAAATATCGATTTTAGGCACTTGCGCCCAAACATATGCAAAATTGAATGTAAATTTACAAAAACGATAATTAACATTAGAAATATAGCCGCGCCCAAATCTATTAGCGCTATTTTTAGCTGATCCGCGGGCAAGGTGTGTTCTTGAATGTGCCTTTGGCATTTTGGTAAGCAAATGGCGGATTCTACACACACCTATTCAGCTTCATTTGCCAAATGCTGTTGCTGTCATAAAAGCAGCTTGTTGTCTACACAACTTTGTTAGGGAAAGAGAAGGTGGTAGACCAGATGACCCACAGGTTTGTGCTATGCAAGATGTGACAGCAAACCCCCCACGTGGAACCTCTGATGCTCTAAATATGCGCAATTCTATGGCACAATATTTTGTAAGCCCTGAGGGATATGTTGCATGGCAAGATGAGTAGTTGTTCAAATAGTTTAAAACCACAATAGTACATTTTATTTGAATTTATGTAAACACACTGATTGAAAGTTCATTGATGTGTAAGTAGTCCTTATAGTTTGTAATTGTATGGTAAAGTATGACATATTCAAAATAAAATATCTTGACACAATGAACGTTTGAAATGGGTTTATTTTCATGTTAATTTTTTTAAATATGTGCAGCATAATAGGCCTTATTTGAGGTCTTAACAATGCTACATTAGGGTACCCAAATAAACCAAAGTAACATAATTACATTAAATATGACACAGTCAAATCAAATCACATTATAATTACCATGAAAATTATTTAATAAAATTGAGATTCCTGAGATGATGTTTCTTCAATACAGCTTGTTTGTGATGGCATTTGAGAGTTAAATGACTGAGGGTGTGGTTGTGTCTGATTGTGTTCATTGTTAGGAATATAGTGTTGTGTAATATGTTCAGGATGATTTTGTTTGTAATATGGCAATTGTCTTTGTTGTTGTTATGATCATGTCTGCAGCGTTTACTGCTGGCTGCAGTGGTATTGTAACCCAAGCAGTTCTGATGTCATTACATGCATTTTCTTGCATAGTTTGGTTTGCACTTAAACTAGTTGCTGATTCCATCTGCAGTCACTCTGAAATTAATGACAGTTTAACATGCTCTTGTGTAAACAAACATTGTCTGCTGCAGTGGAGGGGCAGTCCCTTTCCTGCAGGCTGCATATCATTGTCTGCCTTTTCCTGCTATCAGCCTGTGATTAATTACCATTCACTTGTGTGGGAATCTGCAGGTCTGCTCCCATTGGATGACCTCAGTATAAAGAACTGCTTCCTGCAATGTCTCATGGGCTACCATAGTCTCAGATTCTATCTGTTACTCTGCTCGTGCCCCACCTCGTTCCTGGTCCGTGTGGACTGTGCTGACTCCTGCGAAGGGGTCAGCGAGTCCTCCTAGTTCTGCTCTTGTTCTAGAAGTTGCTACTTGCTTGTCTTGTGTCATATATTGGTTCATCGCCAATATATACGCATACTTGCGCATTTTGTTTTTTTCCTTGTATTCGTGTTACGTTGATATATCAGTGTCGCTGATATATACGTACACGAACTGTTTATTTCCTGTGTTCAGTTAGTCAGTTTTCCAGCACGTTTTGGTAGTTTGCGCGTACCGTGAACACCCGTGCTGAGCTAGTTATCCTGTTCCTGGTCCTGTTTGTGGATTGCGTTCATCTCTGCGAAGAGATAACGAATCCTTCTGAATCCTGTTCTGTTACTGTTTGTGGATTGCGTTCATCTCTGCGAAGAGATAGCGAATCCTTCTGAGTCCTGTTCCCTGTATTACTCCAGTCCTAGTCAGTGTTCCTGCTTATGTCATATATCGGTTCATTGCCGATATATACATATGTTAGTCAGACCTTACAAATAGTTTCATTGATAGCTGTAATTGTAATACGCTAGGAAAACATACTTATTGTATATTTATCTGTGTTACGTTCATCTATCTCGATCCTGCTATTTTCTGACTATCCTGTCCTGTCTTTGTGAGGCACGCCATCGCCGCAACGCATTGGCTGCCTCATTCCAGTCTGTCTGGTTTTGGACGCTTGCTGTCGCTAAGTAGCCGCTAGCTAGCAAGCGTTCATTCTGTCTACTTGTTCTGATCTCCTCAGTCCTGGTTTATGCGCTCAGCACTACTTGCGCTGGGACGTTATTACGAAAGTGTTGTTTGTGGCTGTTCGGATCTGCACCGGCTCTGTGCACCACAATCTCCTATTGGAGTCAGTCCTCTCCTCCACTAAACTGGGGATATCCTGATCCCTTGTGCTGGTGTGTGTACCTCCTTCACGTCAGCTTATGTGTTGTATGCTGACTGTGGAGATTACACCTCCAAGCTTAACATTATGGTAGCCCCATTACCAATTCCCATTGTGGGGGGGGGGGGGTTCCCAGCAAAAATTACACTGTTTGTTATGGTTCCTGTTCCTTTAAGAAATTTGAAAAACTCAATTCTGAAACAGAAAATGAGTTTTTTTCTGAATGTACCAGGTTCCTGGCCAATCCCGAGCTCCAGGCTACTCCTGTTTCAACGTGGGCCCCCCAGCTAGTTTATGTTTTATTTAAGGGAAGATTGTTTCAGTGGGCCTACGATGTCTTGGATCATACCAATTTAAAAGAAAGACCACTGGAATTTCTAGCGTTTGTGATCCATAACTGGCTGCGCAAAACCGATTTGCCTAGCCCTTTTGATAAGCTCCTGGCAGCTTGTCAATCAGCTGCTCCTTCTACTGCCTACAAAAATAATCAGCAAGCAGATAATTGTTCTGATAACTTTTCTTCTGCTAAGGCAGCAGGGTTTAAAGCCAAACGTAAACGCTCCAAAAGAAAAGCGTTACAATCAGCGGAGTCGTTGCCCTTGGTGACTGCGCATCAGATCTGTAATGAGACTCCGCCAGTAGCAGATAATGAAATTCAGTCACCATTCAGGGGAGTCAAATGGACCTATGAAACTACTAATGAACTTTCATTGCTAGCCAGGGAAAATAAAAGTTCTTGTTTAAATGAATTATCTGAATATGATTATGAAGATATATTACAGAGTATTGAACAGATCAATTTATTCGTGCAGCAAGGGAAATTTGCATACACTACAGTTGAACACTTGCTACAGGTATTGGAGATCCTTAGGAATAAGAAATCGGCCAATCACCTGCTAAATAACCCAATGTATGTTTCTGCCACTAACACATTTGCAAACTATGATCAGCCGGAATGCTCAGCTGTTAATTATGCATGGGATCCTCCATTTGAGAAAGGAGAGATGGAAGCCCTGGTCTATGAATGGAAGAAAGATGCAAGTTCATTTTGTCAGTTTTACAGTGCAAAAAGTGAATTAGTATTGAATGCATGCATTAAGTCTGCCTATAACCTAATAAAAACTGGTGTGTGTGGGTATGACTTTGTGGCTCCATTGATCGATGTGTGGAGAATGATTCTGGATGATTTTTATGCGATTCAATCAGTTGATACCAGGGAAGACACACTGTCAAGTGGAGATTGTTCCACTTCCTCAGTTCCTGAGGACTCGCCTGCTTCAGCACCTTTGGCTGATTCAGCGAGTGATTCAGAGCTCCTTTTGTGTGAAATTGAAGTTCCTGTAATTCCACCCTGTACCATGGATAACTCAGTGTTACTTCCCAGTAAGACAGAAATTACTAATACTTCCTTAATCTTGCCCTGCACAAATTTCTCAGCAGAGGACCCAGAGGTCCTGCTGACTTCTGAGTCCAGCCTAGCCAGTACTCATGAGTCTTTGTTCAGTGAAACAGACACCAGAAAAATCTTGCCTGTCTCTGCAAACACTTCTGCAGAAATTACCTGTGTTAATAAAGTTCAACTCCTGTCTGATCCAGCAGATGCCAATAGATGCACTACATCAGTTTCTGAGTCCCAGCAATCCTGTCCAGAAATCTCAGAACCCCAGCATCTGAATTTTCCAATTTCACAATTGAATGGTGATTTAGATGCGCAAACATTGTGTTTTGATCTTCCTGTTTCTACACCTCACTCTAGTTTCATGAATAACTCAGAGCGTCTGCTATGTGAGTCCGAAATCGCAGAATTATTACCGTGTTCAGAAAATGTTCCAGTGAACTTGCCCTGTACCATGAATTGTGCAGTAGATCTCTCCAATGAAACTCAGGTCACAGAATCATTATGCTGTCCAGCAGGTGCTTCCATGGTTTTGCCCTGCAGTGTGGACTGTTCGGTGATCCTGTCCAGTGAAGCTGTGGTCACAGAGTCTTATGCTTCACCCAGTACTTTGGATACTTCAAACCCTCTAGCAGAACAGTCTGAGGCACTGCTTACCTCAGTTGGTGCTGCAGTAATATTCACTTGTCTAGCAGCTGTTTTAGAATTACAGTCTGCTCTAATAAAACTTGATGAATTTCTGCCCAGCGAAGCAGAAGCCATTGAAATATTGTCCTCGTCAGCAAGTGTGTTAGATACCTTGCCCTGTACACAGTCTGATTTAACCAATGTTGTTGAGTCCCTCTCCAGTGTTGTAACAGCCGAGGAACTCCAGCCCTGTCCTCTGAATGTTTCAAAAGTCTTGTCCTGTAACATGGATAATTCTGACTCGCTGGAAAAAATAATAGAAATCTCAGAATTTCAGTCCGGGTTAATGAGTGTTTCTGAAACCCAGCCCTGTATCCTGGAAAATTCTGGTTCTCTGGCCGGTGTGGCAGAAGTTCCTGAGTCCCCTTCCTGTCCAGTGAGTTACTCAGTTTTGCCTAGTTCAGTGGGGATTGCTGCACTACTGACTTGTTTTGCAGCCCTTCATGAGCTCCAATCCAGTGTATTTGATGAGTCTCTGTCTAGTCCAGAAGAAGTTATGGAAACCCTGTCTAGTTCGGTGCATACATCAGAAGATTTGTCCTGTCTTGTAAATGCCCCTGAACATGATTTGTTAATAACTTTGCTGGAATCAGAGACATCTAAGTCTGATCCTGCATTTTTTAGTGAGAATCCAGTAACTGTGAAGTCTAGTCATGATGATTTTTTTTTGCCCAGTCCTGGTTTCGGTCCTACCTTGACTGACTTTGAGGTTTGCAGTTCCTTGACATGCCCAGAAGTCTCTCTTGTGCCGGTGTGCCCAGATGTGCTTCGTATGCCAGAGTGCCCAAGTGTGTCTGTGTTGGCGTGCTCACACGCTTCCCTAGTGGAGACATGTTCTGATGTTGCCGGTTGGCCTGCATGCCCGGAGATGGTTCTGGTCCCTAAAAACCCTGATCTTGATGTTTGTCCTTGTGACCCTGACTCTAGAGTTGCCCTGGGTTCCATAGGGGTTCTTGATGGTTCTCCATGTGAGCCTAAGGGGCGTTCTGACCTGTGGGGATCTCTTTGGAGCTTCCAAGTGTTCTGGGAGATCTCTGAGGAAACTTGTCCTGGTACCTTGGACTGGTTCAACGGTGGGTTTTGTGTTGGTGGGGACAGTTCCGGTGGGCATTGCAAAGGCTTTGGCGTTTTTGGACAGTCCCGGGAAGGCGGTGGGTATCGCTCAGAGAGTTTCTGGGGGCTTTTCTCTGGAAGTCGTGGTTCTGATGGGTATCACACTGAGGCTTGTGGTGCTGACGGGCATGGTTCTGTAGGTTCTGGTTCTGATGGGTCCAGTCTTGTGGGGACTGATTCTGGAATTTGGTCTTGCCGGGCTGTCCCGGTCATCATGAATTATCAGTCAGATTGTTTTGTTGGGAATTTCAGTTTCGAAAAGCGTCTGGTATCCGCCTTTAAGGGGGGGGGGGGGTAATGTTATGATCATGTCTGCAGCGTTTACTGCTGGCTGCAGTGGTATTGTAACCCAAGCAGTTCTGATGTCATTACATGCATTTTCTTGCATAGTTTGGTTTGCACTTAAACTAGTTGCTGATTCCATCTGCAGTCACTCTGAAATTAATGACAGTTTAACATGCTCTTGTGTAAACAAACATTGTCTGCTGCAGTGGAGGGGCAGTCCCTTTCCTGCAGGCTGCATATCATTGTCTGCCTTTTCCTGCTATCAGCCTGTGATTAATTACCATTCACTTGTGTGGGAATCTGCAGGTCTGCTCCCATTGGATGACCTCAGTATAAAGAACTGCTTCCTGCAATGTCTCATGGGCTACCATAGTCTCAGATTCTATCTGTTACTCTGCTCGTGCCCCACCTCGTTCCTGGTCCGTGTGGACTGTACTGACTCCTGCGAAGGGGTCAGCGAGTCCTCCTAGTTCTGCTCTTGTTCTAGAAGTTGCTACTTGCTTGTCTTGTGTCATATATTGGTTCATCGCCAATATATACGCATACTTGCGCATTTTGTTATTTTCCTTGTATTCGTGTTACGTTGATATATCAGTGTCGCTGATATATACGTACACGAACTGTTTATTTCCTGTGTTCAGTTAGTCAGTTTTCCAGCACGTTTTGGTAGTTTGCGCGTACCGTGAACACCCGTGCTGAGCTAGTTATCCTGTTCCTGGTCCTGTTTGTGGATTGCGTTCATCTCTGCGAAGAGATAACGAATCCTTCTGAATCCTGTTCTGTTACTGTTTGTGGATTGCGTTCATCTCTGCGAAGAGATAGCGAATCCTTCTGAGTCCTGTTCCCTGTATTACTCCAGTCCTAGTCAGCGTTCCTGCTTATGTCATATATCGGTTCATTGCCGATATATACATATGTTAGTCAGACCTTACAAATAGTTTCATTGATAGCTGTAATTGTAATACGCTAGGAAAACATACTTATTGTATATTTATCTGTGTTACGTTCATCTATCTCGATCCTGCTATTTTCTGACTATCCTGTCCTGTCTTTGTGAGGCACGCCATCGCCGCAACGCATTGGCTGCCTCATTCCAGTCTGTCTGGTTTTGGACGCTTGCTGTCGCTAAGTAGCCGCTAGCTAGCAAGCGTTCATTCTGTCTACTTGTTCTGATCTCCTCAGTCCTGGTTTATGCGCTCAGCGCTACTTGCGCTGGGACGTTATTACGAAAGTGTTGTTTGTGGCTGTTCGGATCTGCACCGGCTCTGTGCACCACAATCTCCTATTGGAGTCAGTCCTCTCCTCCACTAAACTGGGGATATCCTGATCCCTTGTGCTGGTGTGTGTATCTCCTTCACGTCAGCTTATGTGTTGTATGCTGACTGTGGAGATTACACCTCCAAGCTTAACATTTGTACATGTATTTGTTGTGAAGAACCGTATGGATGAATGGCGGGATAACTTTTCGCCAAAGGTTGTGAATGTGCTGATGGAGCTTGTGAATGTATTGATGGATGTTGTGAATGTATTGATGGAGGTTGGGAATGTATTGATGGAGGTTGTGAATGTATTGATGGAGTTTGGGAATGTATTGATGGAGGTTGGGAATGTATTGATGGAGGTTAGGAATGTATTGATGAAGATTGGGAATGTTCACATACTGTATTAATGTGTTGGTCTTGGCTGTGACTGTTTATACTTGTATTGTGTTGGTATTTAATAATAACATCAAGAATTTCTTTATGCATGAATAGTAGTGATTCTTCAGGGACTTTCTCCATATATGTAACCAGACTATTGGCCAATTTTTGTATAGGTGACATCTGCTCTTGGCTCTGCTTCCATCTTTCCATCAATTTTTGAAAAGCATAAAACATATTGGTATCCACATTTCTTCCTGGTCCAACTAACTCACGAGATCTCCTTCGTCCAGTAGGGGCGTTTTGGCTTGTGGATGGTGCAGCTTCTAGTGTGTCCATTTGTGACATTCCATCTTGAGTGTGGCTGCTCTCTGTTTCCAAAGCATCAATTTGGAAGCTATCCTCAGTCCTACACAAAGAAAAAATACAATGTTTTATTATTACATATATATGTAAGAAATGTAATCATAAGTACTGCCATGTGTATGCTGCTTTTATTAGAGGCCATATATTCAAATGTGCCAGACAAACATTGTAAATAAAGATACATCTAAATCACACTATAAAATTGTGACATTAACATCTGACCTATGTAATCAGAGGAGATTGAAATTTAACACATGATGACCACTATTACAAACATGTACACTGATGTTGGATTGTAGCATACAGTCAATATGTAGAACTTTTGGCATTGGCTGTGGGCCCCTAGTGGCACAAAATTGCCCCAGAAGCTGGAAAACACATTAGCAACTACACTTCGTGAAAAAATATATATAAGCACAATTAAAAGCTGTGTCTTATCACACTTACTGTCTTCCATCAAAGGTAGGACATAGAAATTCCAGCTGCTGAAAGTGGCAATATTTGCTCACATAGGCTGGTCCACTTCCACTTTTTGCACGCTTCTCCTTTTCTAACTCTCTTTTGTAGTTATCTTTCACAGCTTTCCAACGATCTCGCATTTCAAGGACTGAAATATACATATCAGAATAAATCATTATATGCATAGCAAACATCTAAAACATTTATATAACTTTTTAAAAACAAATATAACTATGAACACTATACCTTTAACTCACTAAGCTTTATCAAACACTATATCCAAAGCTAGATAAAGTATCTGATGGGTAAAATCGATTTCTGAAGTCACTAAGGTGGTATACATTTATGGAAGGTGTTATTGATAAAAGTGGAAAAACATCCATAACACCTTTGTCAATTTACAAATCGATTTTAACTATGAGGTACATTATCACACAATTCGTAAAATGTTGGATAAAGCTTCGTGAAGTGCGTTGTTTAGGTGTCATTTACTGTTAGAAATATGGAACATGTAACCATTTTTTGTAAAACATTTCAGCAAATGGCCAAATAATTCTGTCAATTTGCAAATCAACAGATAAATTAAGAATATAGCACAGACAATACACTATGGGCTTGATTCACAAAAGAGTGCTAACTGTTAGCACTCTTTTGTGAATCAAGCCCTATATGTATGTATTCTACAGTTACATACATATTTGTAATAAGTGATATGCGAAACTTACACACATAAATACATTTATCTCTGATAGGCACAATACATACACCATGTTATTGCAATGCTTTATAAGCATTGCTTATATTCGACTCAAAAGCAGTAGTAATTTTTTCTATGCTATCATATTCATTATGCGACTTAACAAACGCATACAAATAGAAAGAGTGCGGCTACTTTAAGACGTCTCTGAGTGGCGCTAAAGCGTGCCATCATGTGATCCAATGAGGTTAAACAGTGCGTCTAGACGCTCATCCTGTTATGTGTAGACGCACACAGACCGCGCCTTGAGCAAGATGCCACCAGCAGTCTTCAGCGAGGAGGAGAAAGAAATTTTAGCCAAAGTAAGTGCACTTTCTACTTCATACCACATCCCACACCCATCCCATACCTTATAATATTTGTTTGGCATTCACGTTCACTTTGTCATGTAACAGTATTATTTACAATAATGGCTGAATGTCACAATACATTTTATGACCTCACCTTACTATTACAAATATGATTATTAACATGTGCCTTCTTTACATACCAATACATATAATTAGGCTGCAATAGGATGTTAGCGACTTTAGAGGGGCAGTGCTTCTATTGTTGGTGAAATGTATTGTGTAATTATAACATGATATCTTAGAGATGGCTGAAATTTTCCTTTTTTTTGTGTTTTTATTTTCAGACCATGTTTCGCAACAAATATGACCTCATGAGGAGCAGGTATCAGAAGCACCGTGTTCTGCTTAGCCTGCAGGCACTATTTTTGCGTAATTATTTCAAACTCCACTCCATCAGCTCTATTGGGAAACGTTGGTGTGACCTAAAAAGAAGGGACGTAGAGTGGTTGGAACAAATGAAGCAGGAATATAGACAGGGTAAATATACCACTATGAGTTATTCATTTAGGCAAAATGATAAACAAATGGAAATCTTCATTCCCATTGCTGTGTACTTTAACATTCATGTTCTATTGTCATACAGAGGAACGAAGACGCCTTAGGACACGTCGTCTGCAAAGACAGCAAGACATTCATCCAATGACCAGAACAACAGCTGCCAGAACTACTACACCACCTGACACACCACCAGATACTCAAACTCCACCACCACCTGACACACCACCAGATACTCAAAATCCACCACCACCTGACACACCACCAGATATTCAAACTCCACCACCACCTGACACACCACCAGATACTCAAAATCCACCACCACCTGACACACCACCAGATACTCAAACTCCACCACCACCTGACACACCACCAGATACTCAAACTCCACCACCACCTGACACACCACCACCACATATCCCAACCTCTTCCTCCAGTGACAACTCTACAATGGCATTTTCACCAAGCCCTGCACCTTCCATAAGTTCTTCAGCTGATACATTGCCACTGGATTTGGATGATGTAGTTGAACAGGCAACAGATGTCCCACCACAGCCTCAGACATCACGTCGTGAAAATTAACAATCAGGGAGCAACACCATAACCGATGGAAGTGAGTTAATGACAATAATATTATTTTTAAGCCACACCAAGGACAGCTCACTTGGTGATTTCACACTATTGATGCTGGGAAGCATGCCCCTTTTAAAGGCCAGACCACAAACCAAGCCAGTAAACCACCATTATGTATTGCCTGTGCCGTGGTTTGTACATTAAAGTATTTCCTCTTGTGCCTCCATTTTGTTCACTGTATGCCTCTTTGTGTGTCCTTGTGTCCCCTTTTGCCATCTCTGACCCCCTGTGCAACCACAGATAGATTATTGTGAAATGTTGCCAAACACAACTATGCATGTTTGACACACACTTCATAACAAGCTATTGGATACAGAATTTTTTTGGATGTGCACATAAACTCTGGCCATGAAAACACTTAATGGAATAGGCACATGTCTATGTTGACTTGTGGATGATCTGGCTATGTGTTGAAACCTCTGTTCCTAACTATGTCTCACTGTGCCTCCTTAGGTACCCTTTTGAGCCTTCCTCTATCCCCTTGTGCACCTATGTCAACATGACACACTCCTGTGCTTTCACAGGGCAGTGTGTAAAGGCCGAGTATAGGGCACTAGAAGCTGGCCTAAAACCTCCCCTCTATAATACAGTGCCTGTGCAATAATCCCGTTTTCGGCTCCCTTGAAAGGTGACTCTCCTCATGTAGTGTGTCATCACAATACATGTGTTTTGAGATTGGGGACACTATGGTGAGTGTATAGGACACATGTTCAGGCAAACCAATGGAGTGTAGGGGAGAGGTGACATCACAGCTTATTCTGCAGTACACTATGCACTTACAGACTAAGCTGCTGAACTGTTGGAATTAAAGAATGATTATTAACTTTCATGACAAAGCACTACAAAGGCACATGTTTGAAACCTTTTCATAATCACACTGAGATTTATTTTTCTATGTTTTTTTTACAGATGAGAACAATTATTACATCAACAGAAGCGAATACTTGTTCCTGTTGCGCACAATGCATTCTATCGTGGTGTGGGTGCAAATAATGTATGCAGAGCTGCATCCTGATGAGCACAGAAATGAGTAGTTATAGTTCCAAAATGTTACAATGTTTTTATGTTCAAACAAAGTTACGCTAGTTAGCAAGTTGTGTGTTTATTTGATTATGAATAAAAGTTTCAAAGAGGATAAAAAAAGGTGCCATTGCCTTGAAAAGCACCACATGTTACAAAAAGATTTAAAAAATAAAATAAAAATTATCTATAAAAAAAAAATATGCGACCTTACTTACGCATTCAACATGATAGTTTGTATGCGATCCAAATGTGGGTGCGATCTAAAAATTCCATACGATAAATAACAAAACACAATACCACGTGCAATATACACGTGGTAGGTGACCCGGATACATGCTCACGTTCACAAAATTTACACATCTGTTTTTGACAATTATAACATTACATACTCATTCACACAGGGATTACGCCATCAATCCACGCTGAGTCTATACAAACTTGTAGCAATCAACAGAAAAAAATAAAAAAAATATATACCACAAACTTACAGTACTAGTTATATACTGACCTTTTTGATCCTTATTTTCCTGGCTATCCCAATCAGAATAGAAGGCAGCTCCCAAATTTTCTTCTTGTTAACATTGTCCTTAAAACGAGAATGGGTCTGATCATATAGTTCGGGGTGCGTCTGCACCCTACTTATTAGGTCATCTATATCTATTGCAAGTTTTTTCTTGCGGCCTGCCATCTCCAAATAGCACAAAACTATTCCATTCATGAGGCTAACTCCGCCTCATTATACCTACAACAGGTAACATAAAATTGACAACACATGATTTGTATAAAAATGCGCATGTGCAATAACTACAACGTCATAACATTCAGCCAACCACTTTGAACAGGCAAGCGTTACCATAGATTAACATTGACAGCATCAACTCAAAATTTGCATAAACGCAGAGCAGGATCGCCGTTATTTTTACGTACCTCGTTGACGCGCATCGCACCGCGTGCACTCTGAACGTCGCATTGACTTATCATTGATGTGCGATTTCCGACGTTAAAAAACCTCCGTCATGATGCACCGCAATGGAGCACTGTGAGGCCTCTTGCACACTGCACGCGATTCCGATTCAGATTCCGTTTTTTAATCTGTTTTTACATCTGATTCAGATTCCGATTTGCAGTGTGCAGGGAGCAAACTGCAAATCTGAATCTGAAGTAAAAACTGATTAAAAAGCGGAATCTGAATCTGAATCGTTTGCAGTGTGCAAGAGGCCTGAATGTAGCCTAAAGAAATACTTGAATGTATCTACTTTGGATTGGTTGGTCATTCTTGTAGATTTTATACATTTCTCACATTTTTGGATACCGCTGTTAATAACCACGCCTAACTACTTGCTAATGTCCTTAAGACATTTATCTGTTGTGGTTTCCACTAAAGTCCCCAAATTCCTAGCTTTTGTGTATCTTGGGAAGAAGGATGGCAAAGTGACTACAAGAATTTTTTTTTTAATTATTATTTTTTAGAATTGGATATAAAGTTGAACAAACTTAATTTGTCTTGGATGGTATATTGTTCATGTTGTGCTGTAATTATTTTATGTATGAATCAGCATTTTATAAGCAGAGGGTTGGGATGGTTGTAGAAACAAAGTTCTCTCCAGGATTCGCCTGTTTTTTATGGGGGTGATTGGGTGAAAGCTTTGCTAATAACTGCTTGAGTTGTCAGCTCGGCACAATTGAATTTAATGCAAAGCAACATTTTAACACAAGAATTGGTTGTCATTTTCGTAAAAATGTTTGGTAAGCAAAATATGGTCCAACTTGCTATGAGGTCAAACTTCAAGGCTAGGTTCACAGTGGTCGGTTGCATAACGCACCCGTTATAAATAATGACTGTGAACTGCAATGGAGACTGAACCTAGACTGGACATACAGAACATGCATGCAGCGAATTAGAATGCAGTACTGTAAACAGGCTCATAGCATTGAATGGGCAGTGAGTTGACATGCAGAATTATTCTGCAATGCAACTGAACACTGTGAACTAGCCCTTAATTCTTGCTTATTCCTATATAATAAGTGGTTACAGTCTACCCTGAGTATTAGTCATGAAAATAAAGAATACAAATAAAAAAAAAGAGGAGGAGACATAAAAGGAAATATATAATACAGCATACTGATATATCTATTTCAGTCTACTCAATGCATTTCCCAAATTAATTAGGGCTGCACAATTTAAACATGAGACCCTTGCCCCATAGCTACAATCGCTAGCATTACAATGCACACAGCACATGGAAATGCGCACAGCAGTACATTCATATTACCAGTGTGTTACAACAGGAATGGTGTGATCACCTCCATTCAAAGATACAGGTAGTGCATTGCTATGTATTTATTATATATGTAAAAACCTGACACTGGTGTAAATGGACCAAACAAGAAAAAAATATACATTATACATACTCAAAGAATTTCAAACATTTCAAAAGCAGCTATATTTTCAAAAGAATGGTCACTTAGTGTTGGTTCTTTGGAACATATATTCACAAATTTTACGTAGCTCCAATTAATAAAATTTATTAATCGGAGCTAAATTTATTAATCTTCCAACATTTATCAAATGTTGGAAGATAGAAATTGACATTTTAAAAAAAACCTGATGGCTGGATGATATATCCACTCATACAGTTCCTGACTGTGCTAGAATCAGCATGGAGCGTGATATAGTCCCAGAATAAAGATGCAATTCAAGAAAGCTATTTGAATTTCAAAGAAAGATGCTAGGATTCATTCAGTGTTTTACATTGACTATACTTTATGCATACATGTGTCTATGATTTCACTATTTATACACATGTTCAGACATAGAAAAAGTTAGGCTGTTACTTTGCATTTTTATTAACTTCTTAATTAGACACTTTTCATCCTGTAAGCTTCCATGCCGACAGGTTGTCACTTCATCAGTACTTGGAAACTGATTGCATCATTTACACCTGGGTTTAGTCTGATTGAGCAGCAGCTGTTTCTCCGGGAACATTATCTTTGTACTGTGAAGCTTAAAACCAAAAACATGTCTTTTATATCTGATTATAATATATAATGTTGAGATCCTGTAATTGCATTTATCCAGAATTAAATCCTTTTCATTTTGACTGTGATGCTATTGTAAGTTTTTTGTCTGACAGGATTTTCTGATGAAATAAATATCTGAAGGAGAACCCCAAAGGACAGACAAACCTTAGAGGAATATTATGACTTCAGAAAGAAAGCCTAAAAGGGTTAAAAAAAAAAAATCAAACCTACTAGTTTATTGGAAGATACAGCTACATCCCGTTAACAATATTTAAGGGCTGGTGCACACCAAGAGCACTTCTGAGCGCTTTTAACTTGTTGCCGAGCGCGTCACACCGATGGGCGTGGCTGCCGCGGCAGACCCAGGCCCGCCTAACGCCGGTCTGCGTAAAGACCTTGGGGCTCGTTTTGCAGGAGCTCCACTCCGCTTTCATCCTCCCAGTGGCAATCACCACTAGGAGACTGTTAGACGGCGAAACAGCCGTCTAGTTAGCTTGTACAGCGCTGCAATCCACGGCAGCGCTGTACTGGGAACAGACATGTGACACGACTGTCCCCTCCAGGAGCTCAGAGGTGATCGGCTGTCATAGGCTTCAGCTTATGACAGCCGATCACACTGATTGGCTGGTGGGGGGGGGGAGGGAGGGCGGGGATTGTAAAAAAATAAATAAATAGCAGTTTTTATTACTAAAATAATACAATAAATTTTTACAAAAAAACCTAAACATTGTGGGGGGCAATCAGACCCCACCAACAAAGAGATCTGTTGGTGGGAAGAAAAAGGGGGGGGGGTGAATCACTTGTGTGCTGTGTTGTGCGGCCCTGCAGCTTGGCCTTAAAGCTGCAGTGGCCCTTATTGTGAAAATGGCCTGGTCTTTAGGGGGTTTAACACTGCGGTCCTCAAGTGGTTAAAAACGCTAGCGCTTTGGCTAATGTATTTGAATGGGATGGATCACAGCAGAGCGATGTGATCTTCTCCCAAACGCAAATGCAGGTCCTGCAGCATTCTTACGCTTTTCTGAGATGATTCAGCCTCAATGTTAAGTATAGGAAAGTGGAAAATAACTCTGAAAAGCGCTGGAACAGAGCGATTTTCCAAGCGTTTTTGTTACAGAACCTGTTCAGTTCCAGTTCTACTGTAACAAAAATGAAAAAAAAACTCTACACCAAAGTAATCCAAAAATCACTAGGCATGATTAGAAAATCACTAGGCACATGCCTAGAATCGCTCTGAAAAATCACTTCAAAAAGCACTGAGTGTTTTTAATTACGCTAGCGGTTTTTGGTGTGCACTACCCCTTAGATCTATTCTTGAGAGAGAGCACTTTTTCACCTAGCTTTATTTCCTATGAGATAATGTTTCATCTTCTGATTGAAATAACTTTTCAGCACTCTGCAATTGAAAAAGGGTACTTTTCCGTTAGCCGGGCGCAACCTCTAGGTGGCGATAATTACTATTCCCCCTCCAGGCCGCCATGGAAAGTAGGGAAAGATCTAACTCTGCTGGAGTTTTATCGCCACCTAGAGGTTGCGCCCGGCTAACGGAAAAGAACCTGAAAAAGTACCAAAATGTGGGTACAACAGTAATGTTAAATGTGTTCAGAGTATTTTCTTGCTGGCTGGTGACTTAAAGAGGAACTCCAGTGAAAATAATGTAGTAAAAAAAGTGCTTCATTTTTTTACCATAATTATGTATAAATGATTTAGTCAGTGTTTGCTCATTGTAAAATCTTTCCTCTCTCCAATTTACATTCTGACATTTATTACATGGTGACATTTTTACTGTGGGCAGGTTATGTAGCTGCTCCTAACTGTTTTGGCTGTTAGAGACAGCTGTAAACAGCCATTTCCTGTCTGTGAACATTGTTACATTGTGGCAGTTTGCCCAGAGTACCGCGGTACTCAGAGCTTCTTCTGGGAGGGGTTTCAGCACAAAATCAGTCATACAGCGCCCCCTGATGGTCTGTTTGTGAAAATCATTATATTTCTCATGTAAATGTGGGTATCAGCTACTGATTGGGATAAAGTTCAATTCTAGGTTGGAGTTTCTCTTTAACCACTTCCCGACCGCCTAACGCACAGAGGCGGCCGGGAAGTGGAGCCCTGAAGGACCGGCTCACCCACAGAGGCGGCGGTCCTTCTAAGGGCATGGGCGGAGCGATCGCGTCATCCGTGACGCGATCCTCCGCCGGCGCCTGTCACCGCTCACTCGCCGCAACATCCCGCCGGCTATACGGAAGCGCCGGCGGGATGTTAACCCCGCGATCGCCGCATACAAAGTGTATAATACACTTTGTAATGTTTACAAAGTGTATTATACAGGCTGCCTCCTGCCCTGGTGGTCCCAGTGTCTGAGGGACCAGGGCAGGCTGCAGCCACCCTAGTCTGCACCCAAGCACCCAAGCACACTGATTTCTCCCCCCCTGCCCCAGATCGCCCACAGCACCCATCAGACCCCCCCCCCTGCCCACCCCCCAGACCCCTGTTTGCACCCAATCACCCCCCTAATCACCCATCAATCACCCCCTGCTCCCTGCCCCCTCCTGATCACCCCCCACCCCTCAGATTCTCCCCAGACCCCCCCCCCAGACCACCCCCCCTGTTTACTGTATGCATCTATCCCCCTGATCACCTGTCAATCACCTGTCAATCACCTGTCAATCACCCGTCAATCGCCCGTCAATCACCCCCTGTCACTGCCACCCATCAATCAGCCCCTAACCTGCCCCTTGCGGGCAATCTGATCACCCCCCCACACCAATAAATCGCCCACAGATCCGACATCAGATCACCTCCCAAATCCATTGTTTACATCTATTCTCTCCTCTAAACACCCACTAATTACCCATCAATCACCCATCAATCACCCCCTATCACCACCTGTCACTTTTACCTATCAGATCAGACCCTAATCTGCCCCTTGCGGGCACCCAATCACCCGCCCACACGCTCAGATTGCCCTCAGACCCCCCCTTATCAATTCACCAGTGCATTAATTACATCTGTTCTTCCCTGTAATAACCCACTGATCACCTGTCAATCACCTGCCAATCACCTATCACCCATCAATCACCCCCTGTCACTGCCACCCATCAATCAGCCCCTAACCTGCCCCTTGCGGGCAATCTGATCACCCACCCACACCATTAGATCGCCCGCAAACCCGCCGTCAGATTACCTCCCAAATGTATCGTTTACATCTGTTATCTTCTCTAAACACCCACTAATTACCCATCAATCACCCATCAATCACCCCCTATCACCACCTGTCACTGTTACCTATCAGATCAGACCCTAATCTGCCCCTTGCGGGCACCCAATCACCCGCCCACACGCTCAGATTGCCCTCAGACCCCCCCCCCCTTATCAATTCGCCAGTGCATTAATTACATCTGTCCTTCCCTGTAATAACCCACTGATCACCTGTCAATCACCTGCCAATCACCTATCACCCATCAATCACCCCCTGTCACTGCCACCCAACAATCAGCCCCTAACCTGCCCCTTGCGGGCAATCTGATCACCCACCCACACCAATATATCGCCCGCAGATCCGACATCAGATCACCACCCAAGCACAGCGTTTACATCTATTCTCTCCTCTAAACACCCACTAATTACCCATCAATCACCCATCAATCACTCCCTATCACCACCTGTCACTGTTACCTACCAGATCAGACCCTAATCTGCCCCTTGCGGGCACCCAATCACCCGCCTACACGCTCAGATTGCCCTCAGACCCCCCTTTATCAATTCGCCAGTGCAATATTTACATCTGTCCTTCCCTGTAATAACCCACTGATCACCTGTCAATCACCTGCCAATCACCTATCACCCATCAATCACCCCCTGTCACTGCCACCCAACAATCAGCCCCTAACCTGCCCCTTGCGGGCAAACTGATCACCCACCCACACCAATATATCGCCCGCAGATCCGACATCAGATCACCACCCAAGCACAGCGTTTACATCTATTCTCTCCTCTAAACACCCACTAATTACCCATCAATCACCCATCAATCACCCCCTATCACCACCTGTCACTGTTACCCATCAGATCAGACCCTAATCTGCCCCTTGCGGGCACCCAATCGCCCGCCTACACGCTCAGATTGCCCTCAGACCCCCCCTTATCAATTCGCCAGTGCAATATTTACATCTGTTCTCCCCTGTAATAACCCACTGATTACCTGTCAATCACCTATCAATCACCCATCAATCACCCCCTGTCACTGCCACCCATCAATCACCCCCTGTCACTGCCACCCATCAATCACCCGCTGTCACTGCCACCCATCAATCAGCCCCTAACCTGCCCCTTGCGGGCAAACTGATCACCCACCCACACCAATAGATCGCCCGCAGATCCGACATCAGATCACCACCCAAGCGCAGTGTTTCCATCTATTCTCTACCCTAAACACCCACTAATTACCCATCAATCACCCCCTGTCACTGCTACCTATCAGATTAGACCCCTATCTGCCCCTAGGGCACTCAATCACCCGCCCACACCCTCAGAATGCCCTCAGACCCCAGCCCTGATCACCTCGCCAGTGCATTGCTTGCATCTATTCCCCCCTCTAATCACACCTTGAGACACCCATCAATCACCTCCTGTCACCCCCTAGCACACCTACCCATCAGATCAGGCCCCAATTTGCCCCGTGTGGGCTCCTGATCACTCGGCCAAACCCTCAGACCTCCTTCCGATCACCTCCCCAGTGCATTGATTGCATCTATTTTCCCCTCTAACCACCCCCTGAGACACCCATCAATCACCTCCTGTCACCCCCCTAGCACTCCTATCCATCAGATCAGGCCCAATACAACCTGTCATCTAAAAGGCCACCCTGCTTATGACCGGTTCCACAAAATTCGCCCCCTCATAGACCACCTGTCATCAAAATTTGCAGATGCTTATACCCCTGAACAGTCATTTTGAGACATTTGGTTTCCAGACTACTCACGGTTTTGGGCCTGTAAAATGCCAGGGCGGTATAGGAACCCCACAAGTGACCCCATTTTAGAAAAAAAGACACCCCAAGGTATTCTGTTAGGTGTATGACGAGTTCATAGAAGATTTTTTTTTTTGTCAAAAGTTAGCGGAAATTAATTTTTATTGTTTTTTTTTCACAAAGTGTCATTTTTCACTAACTTGTGACAAAAAATAAAATCTTCTATGAACTCGCCATACACCTAACGGACTACCTTGGGGTGTCTTCTTTCTAAAATGGGGTCACTTGTGGGGTTCCTATACTGCCCTGGCATTTTAGGGGCCCTAAACCGCGAGGAGTAGTCTAGAAAACAAATGCTTCAAAATGATCTGTGAATAGGACGTTGGGCCCCTTAACGCACCTAGGCTGCAAAAAAGTGTCACACATGTGGTACCGCCGTACTCAGGAAAAGTAGTATAATGTGTTTTGGGGTGTATTTTTACACATACCCATGCTGGGTGGGAGAAATTTCTATGTAAATGGACAATTGTGTGTAAAAAAATCAAACAATTGTCATTTACAGAGATATTTCTCCCACTTAGCATGGGTATGTGTAAAAATACACCCCAAAACGCATTATACTACTTCTCCTGAGTACAGAGGTACCACATGTGTGGCACTTTTTTACACCCTAAGTTTGCTAAGGGGCCCAAAGTCCAATGAGTACCTTTAGGATTTCACAGGTCATTTTGCGACATTTGGTTTCAAGACTACTCCTCATGGTTTAGGGCACCCAAAATGCCAGGGCAGTATAGGAACCCCACAAATGACCCCATTCTAGAAAGAAGACACCCAAAGGTATTCCGTACGGAGTATGATGAGTTCATAGAAGATTTTATTTTTTGTCACAAGTTAGCGGAAAATGACACTTTGTGAAAAAAAAACTATTAAAATCAATTTCCGCTAACTTGTGACAAAAAAATAAAAACTTCTATGAACTCACCATACTCCTAACGGAATACCTTGGGGTGTCTTTTTTCTAAAATGGGGTCATTAGTGGGGTTCCTATACTGCCCTGGCATTTTAGGGGCCCTAAACCGTGAGGAGTAGTCTTGAAACAAAAATGACCTGTGAAATCCTAAAGGTACTTATTGGACTTTGGGCCCCTTAGTGCAGTTAGGGTGCAAAAAAGTGCCACACATGTGGTATCGCCGTACTCGGGAGAAGTAGTACAATGTGTTTTGGGGTGTATTTTTACACATACCCATGCTGGGTGGGAGAAATACCTCTGTAAATGACAATCTTTTGATTTTTTTACACACAATTGTCCATTTACAGAGGTATTTCTCCCACCCAGCATGGGTATGTGTAAAAATACACCCCAAAACACATTGTACTACTTCTCCCGAGTATGGCGATACCACATGTGTGGCACTTTTTTGCACCCTAACTGCGCTAAAGGGCCCAAAGTCCAATGAGTACCTTTAGGATTTCACAGATCATTTTGAGAAATTTCGTTTCAAGACTACTCCTCACGGTTTAGGGCCCCTAAAATGCCAGGGCAGTATAGGAACCCCACAAATGACCCCATTTTAGAAAGAAGACACCCCAAGGTATTCCGTTAGGAGTATGGTGAGTTCATAGAAGATTTTATTTTTTGTCAAAAATTAGCGGAAATTGATTTTAATTGTGTTTTTTCACAAAGTGTCATTTTCCGCTAACTTTTGACAAAAAATAAAATCTTCTATGAACTCACCATACTCCTAACGGAATACCTTGGGGTGTCTTCTTTCTAAAATGGGGTCATTTGTGTGGTTCCTATACTGCCCTGGCATTTTAGGGGCCCTAAACCGTGAGGAGTAGTCTTGAAACAAAATTTCTCAAAATGACCTGTGAAATCCTAAAGGTACTCATTGGACTTTGGGCCCTTTAGCGCAGTTAGGGTGCAAAAAAGTGCCACACATGTGGTATCGCCGTACTCAGGAGAAGTAGTATAATGTGTTTTGTGGTGTATTTTTACACATACCCATGCTGAGTGGGAGAAATATCTCTGTAAATGGACAATTGTGTGTAAAAAAAATTAACAAATTGTCATTTACAGAGATATTTCTCCCACCCAGCATGGGTATGTGTAAAAATACACCCCAAAACACATTATACTACTTCTCCTGAGTACGGCAATACCACATGTGTGGCACTTTTTTGCAGCCTAACTGCGCTAAGGGGTCCAAAGTCCAATGAGCACCTTTAGGCTTTACAGGGGTGCTTACAATTTAGCACCCCCCAAAATGTCAGGATAGTAAACACACCCCACAAATGACCCCATTTTGGAAAGTAGACCCTTCAAGGTATTCAGAGAGGGGCATGGTGAGTCCGTGGCAGATTTCATTTTTTTTTGTCGCAAGTTAGAAGAAATGGAAACTTTTTTTTTTTTCTCACAAAGTGTCATTTTCCGCTTACTTGTGACAAAAAATAATATCTTCTATGAACTCACTATGCCTCTCAGTGAATACTTTGGGATGTCTTCTTTCCAAAATGGGGTCATTTGGGGGGTATTTATACTATTCTGGAATTCTAGCCCCTCATGAAACATGACAGGGGGTCAGAAAAGTCAGAGATGCCTGAAAATGGGAAAATTCACTTTTTGCACCATAGTTTGTAAACGCTATAACTTTTACCCAAACCAATAAATATACACTGAATGGGTTTTTTTTTATCAAAAACATGTTTGTCCACATTTTTTCGCGCTGCATGTATATAGAAATTTTACTTTATTTGAAAAATGTCAGCACAGAAAGTTAAAAAAATCATTTTTTTGCCAAAATTCATGTCTTTTTTGATGAATATAATAAAAAGTAAAAATCGCAGGAGCAATCAAATAGCACCAAAAGAAAGCTTTATTAGTGACAAGAAAAGGAGCCAAAATTCACTTAGGTGGTAGGTTGTATGAGCGAGCAATAAACCGTGAAAGCTGCAGTGGTCTGAATGGAAAAAAAGTGGCCGGTCCTTAAGGGGTAGAAAGCTCTAGGTCCTCAAGTGGTTAAAAGGCATTTTATTGATAAGGTGGGAAAATATCAACTAGGAGAAAACTTAGTAGAAGAAGTGAATTGAATTAAGGACTGATCTCTCTTCTGCAAACACTGAACTTAATAATAAGTTCTGGTTGAGCATGGCTATGAAACACTTCAGACAAAATGATAATTTCACTGTAGGGGAGAAGAAGGTGGAGAGAGAGACAGAAATAAATTGTGCAGGAATGTTGCACAGCTTTTGTGCACAACACTGATACTATGAGAAAGATGGCAGGTCATATTCTACCAACATACACAAATTAATAATTATGTACACCCAATACAATTTCAATAAAGAGAAAGTAGTAATGCTGTGCTTTAAAAACCAGATCAAGTAAACATAAATGGAAAAAGCATGCACAACTGAATTATGTTTGCTTTATTTATATTTCAGTGAAAAACAAAACAAAAAAAACCCCAAACAAATGTTTATAGTTCTTTATAGTTTACGACTAATATGCATTGGGCAACATTTACAAAAGATTGCTGTGCACAAGTAGTTTATGGCAATTTTACCATTACTTATGCTGACTGTGTAGCTCACATTGTGCAGTTAGCACAAACCACTCTAACGACTTGTTCACACTAGTGTTGGGCGAACACCTGGATGTTCGGGTTCGGGCCGAACAGGCCAAACATGGGCCAGATGTTCGGCATGTTCGGCCCGAACCCCGAACTCAATGGAAGTCAATGGGACCCCCGAACATGTTGGTTTTGGGGGCCCTATGGGGTCGCAGGCATAAGGGGGGAGCATGCCCAGATCGCGGGGGGGGGGGGGGTCGGAAATTCCCCCCACCCCCTCCGCTAGCGCTCCCCCCTCTGCCCGCTTCCCCATAAAAAAAGTTTAATGAAAGTTAAATAGTACCGGTGGCTGGCAGTGGAGTGAGGAGGAGGAGTCCGACTAGGAGAGTGACGCGTTGAGGCCGGGCAGCGGGCGGTTCAGCGGTAGCACCCTTGTGGTACTTCCGCCCTTTCTCTGACCTCACGTCCTCTGCATACGAGGGTACGCGTCACGCGTACCCTCATATGCGTCATCACGTAGAGGACGTGAGGTCAGAGAAAGGGCGGAAGTACCACAAGGGTACTACCGCTGAACCGCCCGCTGCCCGGCCTCAACGCTTCACTCTCCTAGTCGGACTCCTCCTCCTCACTCCACTGCCAGCCACCGGTACTATTTAACTTTCATTAAACTTTTTTTATGGGGAAGCGGGCAGAGGGGGGAGCGCTAGCGGAGGGGGTGGGGGGAATTTCCGACCCCCCCCCCCCCGCGATCGGGGCATGCTCCCCCCTTATGCCTGCGACCCCATAGGGGGGCCGTATTCGGCCGAACAGGGCCCTGTTCGGCCGAACAGGGGCCCTGTTCGGCCGGCCATTGAGCAGTTCCAGCGAACCCGAACAGTTTGGCCGAACACCATTAGGTGTTCGGCCGAACTCGAACATCACCCCCCGAACAGGGTGATGTTCTGCAGAACCCGAACAGTGGCGAACACTGTTCGCCCAACACTAGTTCACACTATGAGCATTTCCGTTTTTTTTTAAGTACTGGCGATTTTTAAGATCGCTGTAAAAGCGCTTGTGCAATGCTTTTCTATGTGATTGTTCTCACATGAGTGATGGGCTTTCCTTTCAATCGCAAATGCGGCTCCTGCACCATTTTCTGAGCACTTGGAATTCAGTGTAAAGTATAGGAAAAGCGCAAGTCGCTGTAAAGAGAGCTTTCACAAGCGATTTTGTGCACGCTTTTTTTCACAAGCAAATTTAAATGTGACTCATTTCTGGGTCAGACTGCATTTCCTGTTTGTCATACTAGGAGAGGGAAGGAGAAGGAGAGCCATGAACTATACCTCCATATGTGTTAATTCATAGTTTGGGAGCCTTCAGTGTGAATCTACAATGTTCATAGTCATGAAAATAAAGAAAACTCTTTGAATGAGAAGGTGTGTCCAAACTTTTGGTCTGTAATGTACACAGATATACACACTATATACAGTATTTATTGTGGCTCTGCTCCCTCTGGTGTTAATAAATAGTGAGCCAGTTTTTCAATCAGAGAGAGAGTAGTGCAAGTTCCCCTCAACATGGAACCTCCAAAGTTTTTAAATGTTGTTGGGATGACATCCTCATCAACTAGTGGCTTTTAATTTTTTGCACATAGTTGTGCAATGTGCTCCACGGTCACAGCAATTTTAGGCAACATGTGGCTGGCATTATGATAAATGCGCCATGTGTTTGCTAAAATGTCAAATGCACATTCATCTACTCTTCTTGCCTTGCTGAGTAATTAAAATGACACAATTACCGTATTTTTCGCCGTATAAGACGCACTTTTTCTTCCCCAAAATGTTGGGGGAAAAGTGGGTGCGTCTTATGCGGCGAAGGTATGGATTTCGGGATGCAGAGGTGCGCAGGGAAGCACTATATACATTACCTGCTCCTGCCGCCGCGCTCCTGGCTCCAATCCTGGCTCCCCGATCCTCTTCTTCCATCTACCGCTGCCCTCTGCTGCCCCCGCCGAACATCGCTGGCCGGTCTTAATTAGCCGCAGGGATACGCTATCAGCACACCACGTGCCGGGGTCACGCATGCCGCCGAACGCTGGCCGGTCCTAATTAGCCGCGCAGGGATACACTATCAGCACACCACGTGCGCTGGGGTCACGCATACGCATGTGTGAGCCGGCGCACGATGATAGCGTATCCCTGCGCGGATAATTAGGACCGGCCAGCGTTGTAAGACGGCATGCGTGACCCCGGCACGTGGTGTGCTGATAGCGTATCCATGCGGCTAAGACCGGCCAGCGATGTTCGGCGGAGGCAGCAGCGGGCAGCGGTAGATGGAAGAAGAGGATCGGGGAGCCAGGAGCGCGGCGGCAGGAGCAGGTAATGTATGTGTACCTGCACAGGGGGACACCGGCACTGGAGGACACACGGATAATGGGGCCACAGGCACAGGGGACGCTACCACAGGGGGCACTGCTACAACAGGGGGACACTGCCACAACAGGGGGACACTGCCACAACAGGGGGACACTGCCACAGGGGACACTGGCACAATAGGGGACACTGCCACAGGGGACACTGCCACAACAGGGGGACACTGCCACAACAGGGGGACAATGCCACAACAGGGGGACGGGGGACACTGGCACAGGGGGCTGCAGGCAGAACAGGGGGACACGGCAGGCAGAACAGGGGGACACAGCAGGCACAGGGGGACAAAGCAGGCAGAACAGGGGGACACAGCAGGCACAGGGGGACACAGCAGGCACAGGGGGACACAGCAGGCACAGGGAGACACAGCACAGGGGGACACAGCAGGCACAGGGGGACACAGCACATAACACTGTCCCCATATGTGGTGTAATAGTATGTAATGTAACTGGAAAGGGGAAGGTAAAAAGTCCTTAAGACACCCCTGCATCATAGACACACCTAGGTTTAGTTTTTTCTTTTTTTCCTGATTTTTGCCCTCTAAATCTGGGTGCGTCTTTTATGCCGGAGCGTCTTATACGGCGAAAAATACGGTAGTTGTGTTACATTTTCAGACAGTGCAAAGGACTCATCGCCAATGAACATGCATGGGTATGCTGGGGATTGTGTGTTTGGCGATGGATGTGGTCCAGGAAGATTAATTTGTCCCAGTTGTAGCCTCATTCCAAATCGACTGTGTTTAAAGATTGAAGAGTCACAAGAACTACAACTGCCATAGGCTCCAACATCCACATAAACAAATGTATAATCAGCCGCCATTAATACTATAGAAAAAAAACATGTTAAAGTATTGGCTGCCAGAGGATGCAGGCATAACCCTTCTCACATGCTTGCCATCCACAGCACCGAGGTGCCTCTCCCAAATTTGAGCAATGTTCTCTTCCCACTTTGCCTGATCTGGGAATGGCATAAACTCTGGCTGATAATGCAGGTGTCCAAAACAATATTGTGAATAGTTGATTTCCCCAGTCTTAATTCAAAATGCATTGCAGCATATGTAAATCCAGCTGCTAGAAACCTGAAAGAAAAAAAAAACATTTCTTAACACACTATATGTACCGGTAGTTGTTTTTTTTTTGTTTTTTTTTGTAGTTGAACATTTGAGAACTCGTTGGAAGTCTGTTCGGGACAATTATTGTAGAGAACTTGACAAACAGAGAAGCAAAGAAAAGAGTGGTGCTGGATGATCAAACCGGCAGAAATATAAATTTGCTCAATTTCTGGATTTCTTAAAGCCATACCACAATTTAGGACTGTAAGTATGGCACACATATGATTCCATTACAGTACTTACTACTTATGTATACACATAGCTATTTTATTATTTTGGGCTCGATTCACAAAAGCGTGATAACTGCTTTCACTGCTGATCACGTGATACTCTATGTTACCATGTTTCATATTGGGTATTAAAGATCTTGGTCCTGCTTTAAAATAACAATGAAGCTACATTTAAAATTATTATATAATGTTTGGTATGTGTAGTATGGATCATTAATAGAACATTATAAGCAAAGAAAAGAGTCTCATAGTGATATTTGTCTAATATTTTTCATAAAATAATGTATGACATGCCATAATTATGTAAAAGTTTCACTCTGCCTTTTAAACTATGACACACAGCAGAGATAATGACCCTTACAACTTTTCAGCAGTAAACCCTTTTCTGAAGTTATATTAAAATAAGATAACAGAGGCGCCAAGCAGAATAAAATTAGTTAAAATTGTTAAAAAGGGGGAAGTAGGTGGACTCACCTCCCTTCTGAAAAAAAGGCCGGACAATGGACAGGTTACTTACAGTCTAAAGTAACATTTATTAGTAACTCCAAAAGTGCAACGCGTTTCATGGGTAACAGTCCCACTTCTTCAGGCAAACGATTTTTGGAGGGTGCAAAATCAGGTCATGAACCAGGTAGAGCACCTCTGTCTCACTCCATCAGAAAAGAAAGTTCTCTACACCCTCAAAAATAACCCAGACATAATCATTAAACCCGCTGATAAGGGCGGCGGTATAATTTTACTCAATAAAAATGACTATCTACTGGAGGCCCATAGACTACTCGACAATCCACTACACTATAGACAATTGGACTCCGACCCCACCCCCAACTATAACGCTAATTTAAAACTCTTCATTAACCAAGCATTTTTAAATGGTATCATTACCAAGATTGAAAGGAACTTCATCATCAATCACCATCCCAAAACACCGTTATTTTATTATCTCTCCAAAATTCATAAATCACTTACCAATCCACCTGGTAGACCCATCATTGCAGGTATAGAATCCATCACCAGCAACTTATCTAAATTTGTAGACCATCATTTACAACCCCTTGTACAAAATCTACCATCATATCTAAAAGATTCGGAACATCTTATTCAGATATTAAACACTATTCCTTGGAATACAGAATACAGCTGGCTGACATGAGATGTGTCTTCCTTATACACCAATATTCCACACCTTTAGCCTCAGATCATTAACATATTTCCTTTCCACCCATCCCGACCTGCCAGCCACCCAACAATCATTCATTACTCAATGTGCAGAATTTATTTAACGTGTTGTTAAATAAATTCCCCACATTGAGTAATGAATGAATGTGTTTCCATTTACTGACAATCATTACCATCAAATTTCCGGTACCGCTATGGGCAGCTCATTTGCACCCTCATATGCCAATCTTTCCATGGGCCTCCTGGAACATCTCAAATTCTCCTAGACACATACATTTAGCAAAAACATTGTTCTATATAAAAGATACATCAATGACTTGATCTTCATTTGGAAGGGCGACCATTCCCTCATTCCCACTTTCCTTACCTTCCTGAACGATAACCCGGCCGGTCTGTCCTTCACCCACCAACATCATCCCACTACTATCGATTTTCTCGATCTAGTTTTATTTACTAACACCCATCACATCAAAACCAAGACACATTTCAAAAAAGTTGACTCTTAACAATTACATTAATTTCAATAGCCATCATCACTGACCCTGGACAACCAATACTCCCTATAGTCAATACCGCAGAATCTTCTGCAATTGCCTTGATTTCTCTGATTGCCAATCCCAATCAGATATCCTTACCAAAAAGTTTGCAGAACGTGGCTACCCAAAAAACTGATCAAAGAAAGGAAGGAAACCATCACCAATACCAATAATACTGTTTCGTCCTCGACCCCCACTCTTTTCCACAGATTCATCACTGGATTCAGTAAACACCACAAACAGATCAGATCCATATTACAAAACAGATGGGAGATTCTGACACAGGATCTTCACCTCAAACCTACCATACCGGAAACTCCCTTATTCACATTCAGAAGGGCCCCCAACCTCAAAACTCCTGGCCCTTAGTAAACTATGCCTACCTATCCCTAATCCCACTGAAACCACCCCCATCTCAAACCCTGGGTCATTTCCCTGTGGGAAATCCAGATGTACTGCCTGTCGCTTCATAAACACCACTGATTCCTTTTCATCTAATACCACCCAAATTTAGTATATTATCAAACAATACGTTACTTGTTCAACTAGAAATGTCATTTATTTGATCTCTTGTTCATGCAATCTGCAATATGTGGGACAAACCACTCAACTTGTCCGAAACAGAATAGGACAACATAAACGCAATATATTAAAAAACTATTTACTTCACAGCATTTCCCATCATTTCGGCTCCACCCACAACTGCAATCCACAAACATTTAAATTCACGCTTATTGAATCCATCCCACCACACAATGCTTTTGAGGTCCTTAGGAATAAAGAAATGTTCTGGATACAAATTCTTCAAACACTAACGCCCGAAGGTCTAAACGAACAATTAGAAAACGTTTATTGAATCATCTTTTTTGAATATATTTTAAATGGTCCTCTCTTATTCAAACCCACTATATTTGTCTTATACATGTTTTGTATTGATCATTTACTGATTTTATCATTTTTAATGTATTTTTGTCAAGTTTCATGCCTCATACACATTTTTGCAACTATGCATAGTTTTGTATCCATACTCCTACTATTACAGCAGTTTTCTGTTTTTCACCCTGTACCATTAACCCTAGCTGGAATGAACTTCTCCAGTATATTTTGGATCCAACATTCGGCATAGTGTGGCATGAACACATTTTTGTATGCATTTTCTTAACATGTATTTTTTATGCATTCCAACTGCAATTTTTATTTAATCTTTCTACGTTTCCTTTATCCAGCCTCCATCCCTATAACAAACACCACACCTATTGTTTCTACTTAAGATTTAGGCCACCTCCAATCCTATGTGCTTTCCACCATCCACTACCAACCCATACAAGGTATACTATGGGAGTAAGCACGTGGTTACTTATGCATATGCCAGTCCCTTTGCCTATAACCCTCTCTCCCCCCCCCCTTCCCTTCCCACCCAGCATCATACACATAGGTTTGCATCCTATTTCCACATTGATCACAGTACTGCACCGCCCAACTACCATATGTCATCAGCATGCAACCTCTGTCGTACCTACTTCCCATCCCCCGTTCTGGGCGATTCCATTCATTTATAAATTTGAGACAGAGCACCCCACACCTCACAGAGGTGCTCTACCTGGTTCATCATGACCTGATTTTGGTAAGTTGAGCATTTGCTCACCTTTAAACACTGCTGTTTCTTAGTATGCCCTTTTGCTTTATCATAATATACTGCTGCACTCACTCCTTTAAAAACAAAACCTTTCTCTGTTTCTCATAACTTTGGTAAGTTGAGCATTTGCTCATCTTTAAACACTGCTATTTTTTAGTATGCCTTTTTTGCCTTATCATAATATACTGCTGCACTCACTCCTTTAAAAACGAAACCTTTTTATGTTTCTCCCTGTTTTAAATTCACTTTTTTACTGTTGTATCATTTTACTAAGAGTGACTCATACTCTGCCTCTATATTATGGATATGTGCACTGTCACTTTATACATGCTATTTGCACACGTTCTCAGTCTATTTTGTATGCATATCTTGCTGTTAAATGCATAATTGCACATTTTATTGCTGTAGACTTGTGGTGCACCTTCGGGTGCCTGGTATTTGCGTTCCTCTGGCAATCCCCTATTTGCGTTCCTCTGGCAATCCCCTTTTTTTTCCTTTTTGTTTCCCTTCCCCAGCACCTTCCAAAAATCGTTTGCCTGAAGAAGCGGGACTGTTACCCGTGAAACGCGTTGCACTTTTGGAATTACTAATAAATGTTACTTTAGACTGTAAGTAACCTGTCCATTGTCCGGCCTTTTTTTCAGTAGGGAGGTTAATCCACCTACTTCCCCCTTTTTAACAATGTTGACTAATTTTATTCTGCTTGGCGCCTCTGTTATCGTATTTCAATATCTTTTTTGAAGTTCACTTTCATACCTTTTTGGATGTATAAATTGCTTCATAAACTAGCTTTTCTCTCTGACTAAATTAGTCGTACAGCTTGGAGCAGATCTTTAGCATGGAGAACAAATGTAGTGTATTTGCTCTTCCTGTACTTGAAACTATATGAGACTTATATCTTTCCTACTAATGTTCTATTTTTTTTTTAGCTGTAATACACATAGAAATCATTATATCATGTTTTGGATATAGAAGAAAAATTTGCTTTAATACACATCAACAGGATTGCAAGGCAAAATGTGTGGTGTAGTTGTATGACCATAGGTCACCATGCATTTATTTTATTCATTAAATTCTAGAACTGAGGACAATTTACCCACTGATGGGCATGTTGAGGACTTGGAAAATTCATAAATTGACACTGAGATTGATTTGAGCTATCCATCATCTGTGGAAATAAGTGCTACTTCTCTATAAGATTCAGAAGAAAACGTACCAATGCACTCACCACATAGCCCCAGAACTAATTTTAGACCAACATGTAGCAGAAATGTATAATATAGATATAGGTCCACACTAGCATGTAGAAGAGCTGGTCGTGGATTATCACATGCTGAATATGACCAATAACTCATTACATCAATAGAAAAGGCAGTTTCCCACATGGAAAAAAAGAGATCAGCAATTAGATGAACTTAAAGAACCATGTACTCAATTCTTAATGAGCCTATTACCATACCTCCAAAAAGTACCTCCTGACAGTCAACTGGCAACAAAACATGCCTTATTAGACACTCTAGAAAAAGGTGTCCCACCAGAACACCCTGCTGCACAACATGATCATTACTTCCATGGTCATGGACACATGCCTCAGCCTCCAGCTCACTATAGACCTCACTAAGTTTCAACATATTATGGTCAAAATATGTATGCAGCATCCTACTCAAACCCATACCATTCATATATGGTATGCTGGATAGTGGTGGCTGGATAGAGTACTGGTTAAGGGCACTGCCTTTGACATGGGAGACCAGGGTTCGAATCCTGGCTAGGTCAAGTACCTATTCAGTAAGGAGTTCAAGGCAAGACTCCCTAACACTGCAGGGTGGCCTCTTGAGCGCGTCTCAGTGGCTGCAGCTCTTGAGCGCTTTGAGTCCGACAGGAGAAAAGCGCTATACAAATGTTCGGATTATTATTATATATGGCACTACCTATTAACCCAAGGCCTTCTACTACACATGACAACTCAAATGAAAGTCAAGTATTCTCTGACTTGGGCTACAAACAAGCCAAAATATGGCACAACATACTTCTCCTGTTAGTGAAGCTACAAGCATGTCCCAGTTACTTTTTATACATAACATGTAGTATCATTTTTGATTGGAAAACATTAGGCATATTGGCTATTGAAAAGTTGTATGTTGCCTCTGAAGTCTAGGCTGTAATCTTGCTAGGGGGTGCATATTAATTCGGCGCCGCTCAGTTCGGCGCGGTGAGAGCGGAATGACGGCTCTCACCGCTGCCACTAAACTCCGAGGTGGCGTTAAATACTATTCCCCCTCCGAGTTGTCGCGACTCGGAAGGAGATGTAATTCGGGGTCTGGCAGCTGCCAGAGCCCTGAATTACCGTTACGCGCCCCTCGCAACATAGCATTGCTGCTATGGGGCAGACTGTTTCGGTGCTCGGCTCTCAGAGCCGCGCGCCACAATCAGCTGATTCGTTGCTAGGAGCTGAACTGTGAAATTCTAAAATAAGAAACATTATATTTTGACTATTGTACAAACACATACTTGCATCATTATCTAATAGAAGTGTTTACCAAAGATTTATTTTTAAAACAAAAAAATATGGTTGCAAATGAGACATTACATTGGTAAAAAAAATGAAGGCAGTTGCCATAAAAATAAATAAATAAATAAATAAACCTTTGACTTTGTTATTAATATTGTCAATAGTGATTAAATCCAGGTGAAATCCGAATGGGTTTCATTCAGATCTCATCCTCCTAATTAGTGCACCTGAGCGGCTTGGTGGGTTTAAACTTACCAAGCAGCATCTTCTTTAATCCGTCCCACAGCATCCCAAGCTGCGTTCCAAGCTGCGTCAAGTGACTACTATGCTTCCTCCTTCAACCCAGAAGGAGGAAGTGTTTGTAGTCACGTGACTGCAGCTTTAACCCTTCCTCGCCCACCTGATCAGCTGCAGTAATTGGGAAAATGAAATCCGAATTAAACCCATTCGGATTTCATCCGGAGATCATCACTAATTGTCAAGATATTTGAGTCTACATATGTGCTTACATTATCAATGCTATACTAAATATCCAAATACAGATGCCTATAGTATGCTATTTTCAAACGTGGTGCAAATATTATGCCTATATCAGTGACATCATGTTAGATCACACACTTTACAAATAACAGATGTGGTTGATCTAATCTGATTCAAAATGGTGTGCTAAAAGCTAACATTTATGTTTAAACAATGCACACACACAAATTAATAAGCATGCATTGAGTGACTATGTCTGACAGTCTATGGCAGAGGATCAGCAGGGATGCCATACACAGAGCGGGGACAAGGTCCTCCAGCACCCAAGGCTGAGACACTAAAGTGCGCCCCTCCATCCCTCCCATCCCAGCCATCACACACTGATTGCTATTAGACTAAGAAGCGCCCCAAGACCCCCAACCCCCTCCAACACCTTAATCACTAGTTATCTGGCTTGCAATCACTGCCATTTGTCCCATTTCCTTATTTCTCTCTGCTTCAAACACAATAGGGGAATGATAGCTGAGTGAGCTGTGCAACCCCTCCTACACTGCACCCTGAGACTGGAGCCTCTCTCGCCTCTGCCTCAGCCTCAGCCTGGCCCTGGCCTTACAACTGCTATTGTTTTAGCCTCAGGAAATATGGCAGCCTACATAGAACTCTCCATAAAGATGGACATTAACTTGTACACGATTTAAAACATACATGTTTTGTCCACATATTTACAAAATGTAATGATACCCTTACCTGGATATGGACATCCTGATGTAAGCAAAACATTTATCAGGATGTGCTCGCAAATCTCAATAATTAATCGCCCTGAATTGACCCTTCCAATCCCGGGACTGAAGCAGGGAATGCACACAGCATCTTTGAGGCTTGAACCTACTCCTCATGAAAGCACACACACCAAACAAGAACACCAACTCTGGAATCATGGTTTCACTCCTCATAAACAACCCACAAAGCATTGCATGTTGGCAATAAAATTAAACATGGCAACTATTTTGGGTATTTTGGGAAATATATGTCACATAATACCTGCGGTATACACAGTAGCATCTGCAAGTACTCACAGGAACACAGTGGTCCATATGCAATTACCTTCTTCTCCTAAGTTTTTGCCTACGAGACAATTTTTCATCTTCTTTTTTTCAGTGCTTTGCAACTGAGAATGTACCAAAAGTATATGAAAAACAGTGAACTAAAATGTTGATATTCTTTTAGCTTTAATTTTCATGAAAATAATGTAGAACTCAACCTTCAAGTGAAAACGCCATTGAAAATCATTTTGTAATAAGTTTATGATTTTTTTGTGTGAAAAATTATTTTCACATTTTTTTCACTGTTGCGGTAAAATAAGAAATGTTTTGTGAATTTTTGCATCTAAAAGAAAACATTTTTTTCTTTGACCATATTGCAAACATACAATATATTTTTTTACAATGTTTTACAATGTAAAATAGCATTTTTCAATTAAAAAAATGAGTGTGGCAAAAATTCGCAAGCAACACTGGTGAAAAAGTACTGTTGAAATTATTTTGAATATTTTCTTCTTGTTGGTTTAAAAGGCATTTAATTGACAAGGTGTAAAATATCACCAATGAGAAAGTACAGGAGAAAAAGTTAATTGCATATGGGCCAATATGTTATACATATATACTGTATTTTTTTGGAGTTAGAGACTTCATAGGTCCATCATTTTGCTTTGCTATGCCCCTTTCAATCTCCCAGCCTTATTAGTGATTGGAAGATTCTGCTAACGGAATTGACAGCTATTAGTCACTCTTATCATGTTTGCATAATTTAGTTTGCTGAGGCAATTAGGAAGAGAAAGAAGGAGGGGAAACAGAAGCAGAGAAGCATGAAGGAGGAGAGGAAAGAGAAGCAGAGGAGCATGAAGGGACATCCAGTAACAAAAAAAAAAAATAATTGTACTGCTTGGTAGGAACCTCAAAAAATCAACTGAAGGTGCCAATACATTTACTCGATTTCCTGTCGATAGCAGATTCGATCACTGTGATTGAATCTGTTGTAAAAATCGATATGCAAATGCTGACCGATCTACCGATTTCTGCACAAAATCAATCGATCCCGTCGTTCTCTCCGCACTGAAAATTTTGCTTGATCGCCGGGGAGTCGGGAGTGTGTCAATAGTGGCATTCGAATGTCTGATGACGGACGCTAGCTGCAATTCATTACCTGTTCCGCCGGCGCGTGTCCCCGCTGTCTTTACGGTCCCTTCTCCGCGCTGGGCTCCGGCTGGCTTCACTTACTTCCTGTCGGGGAAAGTTTAAACAGTAGCGCCCTCTACTGTTTGAACTTTCCCCGACAGGAAGTAAAGTGAAGCCGGAGCCCAGAGCGGAGAAGAGACCGCGGGGACAGCGGGGATATGCACCGGCGGAACAGGTAATGTATGCTGGGGACGGCGGCAGCTCCACAGATTGTGAATCGGTTTCATAGTGAAATCGATTCAAAATCTGTTTTCAGTGTAGGCAGCCAATAGATCCCTCTGTGATCAGATTATATCACAGAGGGATCTATCTGCTGGTCCATCTGGTGGCAATCGACCAGCGTATGTGTTACGCTTGGTGGTATATTCTCCACAGTCAGCACGACATGCATAACCTGACATGAAGGAGGTACACACGCTAGCACAAGGAACCAGGATATCCCCAGTTTAGTGGAGGAGAGGACTGACTCCAACAGGAGATGTGGTGCACAGAGCAGGCGTAGATCCAAACAGCCGCAAACAATCCTTTCACTATAGTGGCTCAGTGCAAGGTAGCGCTGACTGAGCGCATAAACCAGAACTCAGAAGATCAGGACAGGTAACAGAATGAACGCTTGCTTAACTAGTCACTGCTTAAGTGACAGCAAGCATCCATAACAAGACAGACTGGAATGAGGCAGCCAATGCGATTGCAGCGGTGGCGTGCCTCACAAGGACAGGACAGAATAGTCAGGAAATAGAGTCAGAGAAGGCAGACGTAAAACACACAAATATACAATAGATTTCCTAGCGTATTACAATTACAGCTATCAATGAAACTACAAACGACTGACTGACATATGTATATATCGGCGATAAACCGATATATGACATAAGCAAGGAACACTAACTAAAAACTGGAGCAGGACAAGGAACAGGACTAGGAAGGATTCGCTACTTCTGCACAGAAGTGAGCGCAATCCACGCAAGGTAACAGGACTGAACTAGCTAAGCACGGGTGATCACGATACGCGCAACCTACCAAAATGTGCTGGAAACTGACTGACTGAACACAGGATATAAACAGTTCGAGTACGTACCGTATATACTCGCAACCAAGCCGAATTTTTCACCCCCCAAAAGTGGCCCAAAAGTTGGGGGGTTGGCTTGCTTGCGAGTCAAAGGTAGGTGGGTGGGTAGGTGGTGCCCCTCTCCGCTCCCCCCGCGGCCGCAGCTGCTATTACCTTAGGCGGCGCCGCTTCCTCTATCCCCGTCCTGCTCTGATAACTAACTAATTCACAGCAGCGCGCCCCTCGCTGCTTTGATGACGGAGGAAACCATAGAGAGCGGTTCCCATAGTAACGGCATCGCCGCTACAGGAAGCCACTCTCTATGGTTTCCTCCGTCATCACAGCAGTGAGGGGCGCGCTGCTGTGAATTAGTTACCGGAGCAGGACGGGGGTAGAGGAAGCGGCGCCGCCTAAGGTAATAGCAGCGGCGGCCGTGGGGGGAGCGGGGAGGGGCACTAACTACCTACCCACCCAACTACCCATACTGGCACTATGCTAGCTATACTGGGGCACTATGCTAGCTATACTGGGGCACTATACTAGCTATAATGAGCACTATACTAGCTATACTGAGCACTATACTAGCTAAACTGGGGCACTTTACTAGCTATACTGAGCACTATACTAGCTATACTGAGCACTATACTAGCTATACTGAGCACTATACTAGCTATACTGAGCACTATACTAGCTAAACTGGGGCACTTTACTAGCTATACTGAGCACTATACTAGCTATATTGAGCAAAATACTAGCTATACTGAGCACTATACTAGCTATACTGAGCACTATACTAGCTATACTGAGACACACTAGGGGAATAAGGCGGCCAGCATTTCCTACCCCCGGCTTATATGGGGGTCAATCATTTTTCCCTGTTTTTTCAGATGAAGGTTGGGGGGTCGGCTTACATGCGGGTCAGCTTGCTTGCGAGTATATACGGTATATATCAGCGACACTGATGTATTAACGTAACACGAATACAAGGAAAATAACAAACACGCTAGTATGCATATATATTGGCGATGAACAGATATATGATGCAAGACTAGCAAAGTAACAATTACTGATAAACAGAACAGGACTAGAAGGAATCACTGACCCCTGCGCAGGAGTAAGTGCAGTCCACACGGACTAGGAACGGGGGAGAGTAACAGACTGATCTGAAACTATGATAGCCCGAGGAGCCCTGCAGGAAGCAGATCTTTATACTGAGGTCATCCAATGGGAGCAGACATGCAGATTCCCACACAGGTGAATGGTAATTCAATCCTGAGCTGGCCAGAACTGCAGAGCCACTGCAGATGGAATCAGCAACTAGTTTGAGTACAACCCAAACTATGCAAGCAAATGCATGTAATGACATCAAAAACTGCTTGTCTTCAGTAAAACTGCAGCCAGCAGTAAATGCTGCAGACGTGACCATAACAGTATGGCTGCCTTTAGTCACAATACTTGTGTCAATTCTATTCTCATCATCTAAGTAAGGACTCTAGTGTGGCCAAAGCATTTTTTCCTTTCAAAATAAAACTCACATAGGAGGTTTGATGTTTATCAACACTCATCAGATTGCCACTATTTCACATCCTTCCACTAGAAATGGTCCGAACAGTTCGCCGGCGAACAGTTCCTGGTGAACATCAGCTGTTCGCATTTGTGGCGTGTAGTGAACAGATAGAGTGATTTGATCTGCCCCCATATACTTTATTGGGCTAAACTTTGACCCCCTACATCACAGTCAGCAGACACATGGCAGCCAATCAGGCTGCACTCACCCATGGACCCCCGCCCCTCCTATAAAAACGCAGCAGCGCCAGCCATGTTCTCTGGTCTGGTGTTGCTGCTGTAGTGAGTGGAAGGGAGAGACATTGCTGCAGAGACAGGGAGAGTTAGCTAGCCGCTCCTGTTTATTGCTGATTGCTGAAAGCACCCCAAATCAAAAGCCCTTTTGAGGGCTCATATTGTTCTATTTGTTTGTTTGGTTTTGTGTGTTTGTGAGACATTGGTCACACTGCATACAGGCCGGCCACAGTCATTGCTGGGCTGTGTAGTTCTACTATACGCTTCTATCTATATTGCAAGCAAGCCTTTAGGTGAGTGTATATCTGTTTGTGTGGGTTATACACACTGCATACAGTCCACAGTCAGTTGCTGGGCTTTGTAGTTCTACTATACTCTTCTAACTATTGAAAGCAAGCCAGCACACTGTCTATCATAAGCAGGGCCGGTTTAAGCAACAATGGGGCCCCAGGGCAAAATAAACCTGCCCCCCCCCCCCCCCCCAACATATACCCCAGAACAAAAATCGGCATTAGGGGACCTTTTTTGCAGCTGGTATAGTCAGGGTGTGAAGTCCCAATCGGTCGGAGCTCCACATTCTGGCTATCCCAGCCTGCATGGGGGACAAGGGGTTAAAAAGTTTCAGGAGGGGGGACCCCACATCATTTTTTTTTAATTCCCACACTCTAAACATAAAAAAATTTGGGAAAATAGGAAAAAATGCCAGGGATCTTCATACAGCCATATTGCGGCTGTATAGCGATCCCTGTCCAAAGCGCTGCGGCTGCGTATAGACCCCCTGGAAACCCCGTCAGAAAATTTATTGCGCTTTCGTTTGATGCATGTAAAATTACACTACCGTTAGGTTTGCTACTAAAAGTGACATTTACCGCATTTAAAAGTATACTTTTTTCCTTCGAAACTTTAAAATCGATTTTCGCAAAAACTATAAGGTCTTTTTGAAAAATTGTTTTTTCCTCTTATTTCTAATGATCTCCTTAACATATCCTGCAAATTTAGGGTTTCTAGCATTTAAGGTGGATTCGCTATTAACCATTAAAGTCGGCAGGTTTTTAAATGTGTATTTCTTTTTCCTTTGAAACTGTAAAATCGATTTTCTCAAAAACTATAAGGCCGATGTGAAATTTTTTTTCCTCTTGTAGCCACTGGGGGCCCCTACAAGCTCTGGGGCCCTGGGGCAGCTGCCTCCTTTGCCTCTATGGTAGCGCCGGCCCTGATCATATGCTGTGCTTAGCTTGCTACTGTATCTGTTATTGATATCTGTTTTTGTGGGTTAAACACACTGCATACAGTCCACAGTCAGTTGCTAGGCTTTGTAGTTCTACTATACTCTTCTAACTATTGCAAGCAAACCAGCACATTGTCTATCATAAGCTGTGCTTAGTTTGCTACTGCATCTGTTATTGATATCTGTTTGTGTGGACTCCACTTACACTGTATACAGGCCACAGTCAATTGCTGGGCTTTGTAGTTCTACTATACTCTTCTGTCTATATTGCAAGCAAGCCAGCACACTGCCTATCATAAGCTGTGCTTAGCTTCCAACTGCATCTGTTATTGATATATGCCTGTCTGTATTACACACTGCATACAGGCCAGGCCACAGTCACTGCTGGGCCTTGCAGTTCTACCATCATCCTTTATCGATTACAAGCCAGCACACTGTGTATCATAAGCAGTGCTTAGCTTGCAACTGTATTTGTGATTGTGATAGTGAAGTACTATAGGATATCTCTGTGTGTGTGTTAAAGTACACAGCCCTGTGACACACACACACACACACACACACACACACACACACACACACACACACCTGCTGTGTATTTGACACTGATTGTGTGCCTCTTTGTGATTACACACACTGTTTACCACTATTGAATATTGTAAGTAGTACTGCATACCCCCAATATGGAAAAAATAACAGGCAGAGGCAGACCACCTCGCAGGTCTGTTCAAGGTCATGCTGGTATGATTTTGTGTGGCCCTCGACCAATGCAGAGTGTTCAGAGGGCAGGTACCCTCAACCCCCAAGATTCTGAGGACCTAGTTGACTATTTAACACAGAACACCACACCTTTCTCAGCTTCCGCATGGAACTGTGACATATTTTCCTCCTCCTGCTCTGATTCAGGCACCCCACAACTACTTACCACTCAGCCGGCAACCACCACCACTACTACTAGCACCACAGCCGCTCCACATCAGATGTCGCAGGAGTTTTTCTCACATGTTTGTTGTGACTTTACTGATACAAAACCATTATTGTTACAAGATGAAGGTGCTAAGGATGTTACATCAACACCACCACATATGTCTGAGTTTGGTGTCACTACACACATGGGCGACGTAAGGTGTGAGGATGATGATGAACTACCTGTGGTTGGTGCAGTTTTGGAAGTATCTGATACAAGACACGTAGGGACAATTGTCTTACGAAGGCAGTTAACATCCCATTACAAACACCAATGGGAGGAGCACATGAGGAAAATCAACACACAAAGGCAAAGCCAACCTCCGCCTCCTCTTCCTCCTCCAGGTGCAGCATCTTCAGCCGCTTTATCCTCTGCTGCCCTTGCACTTTCACAGCCACCCTCCTCCACTCTGCCTCTCATATTGAGCAGTTCCTGCTCCTCTGCCCACAGCAGCCAGGTGTCCATTAAGGAAATATTTGAATGGAAGAAGCCAATGTCTTCCAGTCACCCCCTTGCATGGCGTCTGACAGCTGGCTTGTTAGAACTGTTACCCCGTTGTTACTATATAAGCTGGTGGACTCTGTGGCCTACAATTTGTGGCAATTGGAACACCACAGTAAAAGATACCAGGCTGCAATTATTTTTCCAAAAGGGCGATACCCAAACTGTACCGTGAAGTTGAAAGACAAGAGGTATCATCTCTGGCACACAGTGTTGGGTCAAGGGTCCATCTGACCACGGATGCCTGGCCTGCAAAGCACGGTCAGGGCAGGTACATTACTTATACGGCACATTAGGTAAACTTGGTGACCGCTGGCAAGCATGGAGTACTTGGCTGTGCAGTTGACTTGGTGATGTTGGACATGCAGACTTTCTTTAGTCTTTTCAGTTTGTACCTTCAGCACCTCATTAAATCAACAGAACTCCAAGCTTTGGCTATGCTAATTCACAAAAGCAGTAGTGACCATGACTTCCTCTGTCACCTCTTTCACCTGTTCTCACTCTTTCTCTGCTATCAGCTTAACCACCTCCAATCTCTGTTCTAAAAATGTCTCTTTCCACTTTTCAATAAATCTCAGGGAGAGTGCTGAGGTTATTTTTTCCTTTAGCCAGAATGACTCCAACTCTTGGTATATGATTACAGTAGCGAAGAATCACTTTTGTTTTACGTTTGATTAATAACCCTTAATCAGTTTTAAATAGTTACTTTAATTCCATTTTGCTCTGATCTTCACTTTTTGGTGTGGCCTTTTGGTATTTCCTCATCTACCTCATCAGATGTTAAAGATGTTATAGCAGGAAACTATCAGGTGAAATATACAACAACAAAAACATTTCCATTTAAAGAGCATTTTTTTCAGAGCACTACACTGTTAAGAGTTTAGTCCTTGTAGGGTTAAATGTTGAAATGTCACAGTCATTCTCATTTAATGCAAACAGAATAAAACCTGCCTTTGTGTCACAAATAAATGTGAAAGTAATCCTGGTTCTCCATTACACTTGTATCCCAATTTTCAGCAAATCATTTCACCCGGTCAGTCTGGATGGAAATGATTTTGCTTCCAGTAAATAGGATCATATACATGCAATTACATTTTTATCAATTTTCATTATGCCATCCATTTGCAGATTTGAACTTTGTGTTTCCATCCAATCTATGAGGGAACATGACACAAATTATAAGTGGACAAGAAGTACAGCTGAGGGAAGGGAAGATTGACTTAAAATAACCAACTAAAACGACAAGACCATTTTTCTAGGATTTAATTCCCTATGTTTCTTGACAATGATAGTAATATATAAAAGCAGATAAAGTAAACTGCTATAATGTGTGGCTAATAATTTATTACATTATAGCTCTTCCTATGACAGCAATGTAGAATTCATGTTTAATTTATGACAGATATTTAAATAGCTGTTCTATAAATATTCAATAATGAAATAGCTATTTCAGCAAGCGCCATCTTACTTGAATGCTTTCCATTTAAAGGCAGGCAAGAATAGATTCATAACTATACAACTGTATACACAGGAGACCTACTAGTGTGTTAACTTAAAGTGTTACTCTAAACAAAGCTTTTTATTTTAGGCTTGGATAACATGGGTAAATGTTACAACCTGTGTATAGTTTTTATTGTGGTTTGTGTCCCTATCAGTATTTTGGAATAAATGTCATAGAGGATTGTTCTAGTGGCATTTAAGAAAGGTGGGAATTCTTAAAGTGACACTGAAGTGAAAAAAAAAAACTTTTGATGCAATGATTTGTATGTGTAGTACTGATAATTAATAAAACATTAGTGGCAAAGAAAATAGTCTCATATTTTAATTTTTAGATATATAGCGCTTTTTTACAACAATTCTCAAATGTTTGCAATTATAAGCCACACTCTGTATTTTAAACTATAACACAAGCAGGGCTAGTGAGTGACTCTTTCAACTTCCCAGGAGTAAAAATGTTATCTAAATCTGTCTCTGACTATTTCTTTGATGCGTTAGTGCTGTAGAAAGCTCAGAGAAGCTCTTTTGCATAGATCAAAATCACATAAAATGTCTGTGCAGGTGTCAAATCCAACAACCTGCCAGAAACTAAAAAGCCAGACTTTCTTCAGTATATGCACCAAAGCTTCAGCGCTATATGGAATTATAGTCAATTTTCAAACTATCACCAAACACCCTTCAAAATGCCGGCTTACCACAAAGTAGATGAGACCCAGATTATGAGGTCTTATGGCATGTTATTGATTATGTAGGTACAAGTCATCAGGCACATCCTCCCGGAAATTCACATCCGCTTGTTATCACCAACCATATAGTTACATAGTTAGTTTGGTTGAAAAAAGCCATTCGTCCATCAAGTCTAACCAGAAAATAAATAAATAAATAAAATAAAAATAAAACACCATCCTGAACCTGCACATATCCCATTTTATCCAGGGGAAGGCAAAAAACCTTACAAGACAGGAGAAAACAGAAACCAGTATATGCTGCTCAAAAACTGCACTTTATTGAAAAAAGGACCATAAAAGCACACATACTTGTAATAATGAGATATCAGGAAGTAACCTGACTTCAAAGAGAATACTGTAAATACAATACAAAGTTCTGCAGATGTTGGGACAGTAGGAAGAGTCCCTTTAAGAATAGTACATTTCCCTATTGTGGAGGTCTGCCAGTATGAACTGGTTGCTGATGACCTTGTATACACCCAAACCCATATCTATGGAAATGCAATCAAGATATTAAAGTCAAAAATTATACACAGGATAGAACAAATGGGCGTGACCATTAGATCAAGTCAAATACAAAGCCACCTAACCACACATAGGACTGGTATAACCATCATAGGCCCTTGGTGACGCCCAAACTGTATCCCTGTGAGGAGACCAATATTTAATGATTCTAAGGTCATAACCACTCACAGAGGGCAGGAGGAAGCGTGACCAATATGGTTAATCATGGCACTTTCAGCAACCAGAATATAGGGCAACAAAAAGGATGTAGCACGTCCTGATGAAGCTCCGGTGGGCGTGGTGAAACGCGTAGACGTCATGCTACGCACTACACTATCTCTGAGCCGGGTTTGACTCATGTGAGCCGCCGCCATTACCACATGTGGGAGCCTTTGCTTGCCGCCATCTGAAAGCCGTTATTGGCCGCTCTTTGCGGAATCCGCATGCAGCTTATGGATCACAGCATAGCTACTGGATCAGATAAGTGACTTCAGCGTACCTTTTGTTATCTCCAGGATGCATGGACAGTATGCATGGACATTGATCCTATAAACAGTGGCTGCGTGTTTAGCTGCTTGTTGCTGCAGTATCACATCGTGTCACAGTCTATGCAGTTTGATATTATCAGGACTTTTCAGTCACCTAATGCCTTGTGACCTGCTTACAGCAGTATATCAACTGCGCATTAACCATCAGAGACAGCATCTCTACAAAAAGGGTGATTTCTGCGGACACAGCGGCTTGTCTGCTGTCCTTGGTGGAGTTTGATGCAATTTAGCACAGATTTTTCTGCACATTTAAATGGGGAACTTTAGCCTAAACAAACATACTGTCATCAAGTTACATTAGTTATATTAATTAGAATAGATAGGTAATATAATCTCTTACCCACCCTGTTTTAAAAGAACAGGCAAATGTTTGTGATTCATGGGGGCTGCCATCTTTGTCATGGGGCAGCCATCTTTTTTGGTTGAAAGGAGGTGACAAGGAGCAGGAGACACAGTTCCAACTATCCTGTGTCCTTATCGCCCCTCCCAGCTGCACACGCTAGGCTTCAAATGTCAAATTCAAAATGTAAAAAAAAAAAAAAATGCACCAAAACAGCAGAACGAGAACAACAAAATCAGAAATCCCATCACGCTTTGCACAGCATCAGGGAGAAAAAGCCCGGGCAGTTTTCTTCTGTGCAGCTAAAAATGAGGCTTGTATAAGAGAAACAAAGTTCTGATGCTGTGAAACTGTTAAAGAAACACAAAGCCTTTTCAGTGATGCTGAGTCGATTTTTAGTCCGGAGGTTCACTTTAAGGATCCTCAACTGGACCTTTTCAGCAGCATATGCATTATTGTGGTGAATCCTGCTATATATGGGCTTATGAGATCGATTATTGGTTAAAGGAGAACTCTCTGGACTGAGAACTTTAAACCACCTGATATACTGCCCTGTGTAAGCATTGCCACATTACAAATTATGTTGTGATAAGTGTCAAGTCCTTCTGGACCTTTTTGCAGATTCAGTGTTCTTTGCAGCTGCAATTTAAGAGACTCCCATTTTTGTGAAATTGGTGATCACCTTTTTGTTACTCTCATGTGGTTTTGGCCATATTTTCTATCAAGCGGCTCCTATACAATATATATTGTCTACCGTCTCACTTACATTCTATGAATAGTAATTTTAGATTATATCACACCTTTTATCCTCTGTGAGTGGTTATAACCATATATTCTGTAATTCCTTGGTTTCCTCACAAGCACTGGATAGGGAGTCCTCAATATCCCTAAATGGAGTGGATGGTTTATGTTTAGCTATCTGAGGGGTTCCTTTTTGTTGCCCTATATTCTGGTTGCTGAAAGTGCCATGATTAACCATATTGGTCACGCTTCTTCCTGCCCTCTGTGAGTGGTTATGACCTTAGAATCATTAAATATTGGTCTCCTCACAGGGATACAGTTTGGGCGTCACCAAGGGCCTATGATGTTTATACCAGTCCTATGTGTGGTTAGGTGGCTTTGTATTTGACTTGATCTAATGGTCACGCACATTTGTTCTATCCTGTGTATAATTTTTGACTTTAATATCTTGATTGCATTTCCATAGATATAGGTTTGGGCGTATACAAGGGCATCAGCAACCAGTTCATACTGGCAGACCTCCACAATAGGGAAATATACTATTCTTAAAGGGACTCTTCCTACTGTCCCAACATCTGCAGCACTTTGTATTGTATTTACAGTATTCTCTTTGAAGTCAGGTTACTTCCTGACATCTCATTATTACAAGTATGTGTGCTTTTATGGTCCTTTTTTCAATAAAGTGCAGTTTTTGAGCAGCATATACTGGTTTCTGTTCTCTCCCGTTTTGTTTAGATTTAATTTTACCAGTGCTGGTACCTGCATATAGACCACGCACTTACTATTGTAGCTCTACATATATATTTTCTAAAAAAAAACCTTACAAGGCCTGGGCCAATAAGCCTTAAAAGGGAAAAATTCCTTCCCGACTCCAGATGGCAGTCAGATAAATCCCTGGATCCTCTTCCGGGAATTACCAAAAAATGATTGCCGTGGATGCCCTTCAATGCAAGGAAAGCATCCAAGCACTCCATATCCATAAGGCTTTATCAAATTGAATATAGAACTGTAATTTTAAAAATAGTTATGCTTCCTGAGTTATCAGCTAAAATTAAGTTAATATTACTATAGCCAGTTGTCTGACTGATAACATTTTAATGTGATGCATGGAAGAAATTGTTTATAATTGCTAAAACAGCACGAGATGTTGGAAAAGGTTTACAAAACAGCATTTAAAGAGAAAACTCTATGATGTTTTATTAGATTGGACATTAAAGAAGAATATAATTTGTAATTTATACCATTTTACAGTTCTTGTCCTTTCAACAATATCAGCTGCATATGTTTCTACTATTTTCTAAGTTGTCTGGTTATCTGTCTACTTTAGGCTGTCTTTCATTAGTAATCATAGCAAACAGGTGATAGATAGATCAGGTTAATGTTCAAATCAGGCCCGGATTTACACCACAAGCGCCTGTAGGCACAGGTGTCCTGGCTTTGCCTCCATGAACCTACAAACTACCATTGAACCTCACCACAAGCGTGCTGGCTCTCCCAGCTTTCACTTCTCCCTTACTTCCCTTGCCTGTCATAGGTAGCTACAGGTATACATCCAGGGAAACCAACTGACCGCGATGTATGAGTACAATTATATGCGTACGGAGCCTTTCCCAAATGTGTCATTGCTGACAGCTCCATGCGTTCTCCTAATCAGAGAGGAGCCACGTCACCCAGAAAGGGTGGGGCTTATCCCCGACATATGCAAGGTGTTATGGCCTTTCCACTTAGGTGGAACGCAGCATGACCAAGCATCAGTAGACACAAAATGGCGTTGCTTATACCCCATTAGTGCCCTCCACTCGCCTCCACTCCCACAGTGGCCACATTTGCTCTCACCTATGACTGTATAGTATTGATAGAGTAGAGTCCACACACTTCCAGGTTAAAGGAGTCCACAGGAGTTTTATTTATCAACACACAGGTACAGCAAAATGGCTGACATGTTTCGGACAACAGTCCTTACTCGTAGCCTAACAAAGACTGACATCTTTACAAGACGTATATACACATGCATCCTCCAGGCACCACCCCAAATGGGTGTGTCTGGGAAAACATCTGATGATTTAAAGACACAGTAATCCTCAAGGTTACATAAGATCAGACCAATTATACAAAGAACACATGATCTTTATTACACAAAATAAATATTTAATTATAATGATAATCTAAAAGGATTTCAGTAAATAAAATTTAAGTCCCATCTCGCATTTAAACGTCTAGGGGTTCTGGTACCCAATTGAAGGATCCAAAAAGCCTCCCTAGTCTGTAGTCTTTTATATAGATCACCCCATCTAATCGGAATGGTGACTCCCTGCATGTTGCTGTCATGTACCTCCCTATAATGCCTTGCAGCGTTGCTAATATTGTCGGTACTCCATGTGGCACCATTATAATGCTCTTAAATCCTCTGTCTGAGGGGACAGGTAGTACAACCGACATATTGAAGGCTGCAGATCGTACAGGTGATAACATAGATGACCGACTTAATATTACAATTAATAAACTGCCGCAAGGAAAATGTTTTCTTATTAGCCGTTGAACATACAGTACGAGAGGAGCAATGAGAAAAACAATACCTGCAGGTAGAAGTACCACACTTATAGGAACCTGTGGTGGACAACCAGGTCCTTTGCGGACCTCTGGTTGTGGTCTGAAAAAGACTGGGGGAGAGGGTCACCACCAATGAGGGAGCCTTTCTGTAGGCAAATTTACAACTCGAAACCAACACCTTCTGTAACTTCTCATCTGTCAGTAAGACCGGAATATGTTTTATGGCTGCATAGTGTTGGAAGTTTTCCTGGTTGTACTTATGCCAACTTGCTAATAAACCACCAGTGAGTTTTTGGACGGATAGTGTATGCCTCTTTCATCTTTTTATGGACACAATACACTTCTTCCTTCCTCTACAACATATAGCAGAGCAGTGGGCAAGAGACAGGACGCCAGCAGCTGTGGTGAGATTATTGTTTGTTTACCTTCTCTCTATAAATGACAATTTAGTGCCGCACTATATATTCTTTCTATATACACAGTATATATAACTAACCTGAGTGTTGTATTTTAGTAGGAGGGCTTTTCAGTCTCTTTTAGTTCCCTATACTCTCCTAGTAGTTTTGGGTCACCCTGAGCTGTATACGTTGTAACTGCACAACTTGTATCAATGACTTAAAGTGAAACTGAAATGAGAATAAACATATGATATAATGAAAACATTAGTAGCAAAGAAAATTGTTTTCAGTAATTACTTTATTTTCTATGCATTTTAAAGGGAAAAACAAGGAAAAAATGAGAAAATACACTATTTCTCCAATTTCATCCCCAATAGTTTTAATATAAACACTGCTACTGTACATAAAACCCACACATTGTATCTGCCTATTTGTCCTGGTTATTACAAGATTTGAATTATGACCCTAGTACAAAGTATGCTGACAATATATTATTTGGAAATATTAATATTGTTTTCCAGTACAGAAAGAGTTAAGAAACTTTAGTTGTTATCTATGTAAAGAGCTTCTCTGAACGTGGGTTGAAGACAGTCCTGTTTCCTGAAGTACTAGTACATCAAATAAACAGTGAGAAACTGCTTTAACCACTTCGGGACCGACCGTCTAACCCCCCTTAGGGACCAGGGCATTTTGCGGTGGAGGGGGGATGCGCGCGTTTGGGGGGGTCGGGTGGCCGGATCCCGTCTGTGGCTGGCTGGGCTGTCTCCCCCGTGTGGCTAAGTGTCCCCCCTGTGCGCAGCAGCCATCACTTACCTTCTTCTCCGGCCGGCATCTCCGCTCCAAATGATGCTCAGGTCGGGTCGCGGCTTGATGACGTCATCAAGCCGGGACCCGGCCCTGACGTCAGACAGAGCAGATATGCCGGCCAGAGCAGAGGGGGGCGCCGATCGCCGCTGGAACGGCAGGGAGGTGAGTGGATCCTCTTTTTTCCCCCCCTGCCGCCGCCGCTGTCAAAGTGATCACTACGATCCGACGGCGATCGTAGTGATCACGTGATCAGCAGCCATACGCAATGGCTGCTGATCACTGAGGGGAGATGCCAGCTGTCATATGACAGCTTAATCTCCCCCTCCGGGTGCGCACGATCGCGTCGGGAGCGGTTCTTTAGCGCGGACGTTGAATCAACCTGCGGCGGTCCCCAATAGGTTAAATAAGATTTTTTTTTTTGCAGGAAAGTTCATAGTGTCATTAGCTCTGCTTTGTTTTATAGTTTAACTAGAGTGTGGTTTGTAAACTGCAAATACTGTATGACAGAACGATGCAATGCTCCTTCCATTCATTCGTCCATAACTTTATCATTACTTATCACAATGAAATGAACTATATCTTGTTTTTTTCACCACCAATTAGGCTTTTTTTAGGTGGGACATTATCCCAAGAATTATTTTATTCTAAATGTGTTTTAATGGGAAAATAGGAAAAAATGTGGGAAAAATGTATTATTTTTTAGTTTTCGGCCTTTATAGTTTTTAAATAATGCATGCTACTGTAATTAAAACCCATGAAATTTGTTTGCCCATTTGTCCCGGTTATTACACCGTTTAAATTATGTCCCTATCACAATGTTTCGCGCCAATATTTTATTTTGAAATAAAGGTGCATTTTTTTTTAGTTTTGCGTCCATCCCTAATTACAAGCCCATAGTTTATAAAGTAACAGTGTTATACCCTCTTGACATAAATATTTAAAAAGTTCAGTCCCTGTGGTAACTATTTATGTATTTTTTTTAATTGTATGTTTTTTTTGTGTTTTTAATTACAAAAATAAATAAATTGGGGAGTGTGGGAGGTAATGGGTTAATTTTTAATGTTTAACTAAGGTATTTGTATATGAAAAATGCTTTAGGGTGTAGTTTTACTATTTGGCCACAAGATAGCCACAGTGAGCTTTTGTTTATGCGACCCTGCAAGCTAACAGGAAGTACGCTTGCAGGAAGTTCAGGGAGGCTGGGCAACTTTTTATTCACAATGATCGCGCTGCTTCTCGTAGAAGCAGCTGATCATTGCGGGGGGCAGAGATCAACGAACGGGAAAGGTTTTTCCCGTTCATTGATCTCCCGGCGTGCGGGCGGCGGCGTGCATGAGCGCGGGAACATGCAGGTGGGTGCGCGGACAGCGGCGGGAGCGGCGGGTTGCGGCGTCAGGTACGGATTTCTCCGTCCCTTGGTGGTGACAGGGTGGAAAAAGGGACGGAGAAATCCGTACCGCGGAGGGTAAAGTGGTTAATTATTCGTACTACACATACAATTCATTATTCATTCATTATTTCATACTTTGGGGGGGGGGGGGGGGTTCATTTCAGTGTCACTTTAAAGCAAACTTGAAGCAAAATTAAACTCATGATATAAAGAATTATATGTGTAATACAACTAAGGAATAGAACATAATTAGCAAAGAAAGGAGTCTCATATTGTTTTCCAGTACAAGAAGAGTTAAAAAACAGTTGTTATGTTTGCAAAAGAGCTTCTCTGAGCTCTTCCATCCACTGGGCCAAATATAGTCCTGTTTTCTGAAGCACCTAAACATTAAAGAAACAGTGAGAGACAGCTTGAGAGTCTTACTTTAGGAAAGTTCAAAGGGCAATTATTTCTGCTTTGTTGTATAGTTTAAACAACAGAGTGTGGTTTTGAAACTGCAACTGTCACGGAAAGATGCAATGTTATTAAAACAAAGCTATATAACTGAATATAAAAAATATTATGAAATATTTATATATATAAAATATTGCTACTAGGCCAAGGCCTATAGTGTCACATCACTTCCTCCACTACTATTTGTACCCAGCGGTAGCTGGACAAAACCAAGTCCAATGATGAGCCGCTTTTTGCGCTCCAAGCGGCAGAAGTGATATAGCACGTCATTAAGGAAGTTACGTGACTTCATAGAAATAAGCCTTTTGGTGAGCCACGTCTGCATTCCAAGCGGCGGAAGTGGTAACATGATGCTACAGGCCTTGGCTGAGCTTAACCGCCCATAGGTTATATATATTTATATTAAGTTATATATTTATTTGATCCGTGCCATTCCGCTCAGACACCCCCTAACTATAGCGCTGAAGCTTTGGTGCATCTTTTGCATAGATAACAACTGAAGTTTCTTAACTCTTCCTGTACTGGAAACAATATCTGTGCTGCTAATGTTCTATTCCTTATCTGTACTACACATACAATTCATTCTATCATACGTAAACAAATACAAATTTAAGGTAATGTTGACGATTTGAAAATACAAATATTTTATAAAATCAAATTATAGATTATTATGTTAATTTAATTGTTATTTAAAAATACACAAAAAGCAGCAAAACCCTATATCATAGAAACCTAGAAACCTACTTTACTATTAGCTTTGCGGAAAGGTACAGGGTTGCTCGGATACTCCTGATCACGAATACAAGTGATCATGAGCATGACTCCGCCCACTTCCGAATTGACTCGTGATCATGAGTAGAAGGGGATAACCGACTTGAGTGCAGTTTTGAGTCGAATAACCGCATGTAATCACGGATCACAAGTCGGTATTTGTGATTAAAAACCCGCCGACTTTATCGGTTGGTAGCAAAGCTCTCTTACTTGCTAGAAATGCCAAATTTGCAGGTTATGTTAAGAAGAACAGTGGGAACAAGGGGAAAAAAGTTTCAAAAAGACCTTATAGTTTTTTAAAAAATCGATTTTAAAGTTTCAATAGAAAGAAAGTATACATTTAAATGCGATAAATGACAGTTCACGTAGCATTTTAATTATTTCCTCTTGTTCCCACTGTTCTTCTTAAGATATCCTGCAAATTTGGTGTTTCTAGCATGTAAGGGGGCTTTGCTATTAACCGCTAAATTTGGCGAGTTTTTATTCAGGAATACCAACTTACCTGACATCACTGAGGAAGAGCAAGATGAGATAGCTAGTACGGCGGCATCCGACTTTGTGCAGATGGTGTCTTTCATGCTGTCCAGCCCGTTGAAGGACCCCCGTATGAAAAAACTCAAGGGGAATGACCTGTACTGAGTGGCAACACTACTAGACCCTCGGTATAAGCAAAAAGTGGCAGAGATGTTACCAAATACCCACAAGGCTGAAAGGATGCAGCACTTGAAACACCATTTGGCAAGTATACTTTACAGTCCGTTTAACCTTCCTGGCGGTAAGCCCGAGCTGAGCTCGGGCTATGCCGCCGGAAGGCACCGCTCAGGCCCCGCTGGGCCGATTTGCATAATTTTTTTTTTCCTGCACGCAGCTAGCACTTTGCTAGCTGCGTGCAGTGCCCGATCGCCGCCGCTACCCGCCGATCCACCGCTATCCGTCACGCCGCAGCCGCCCCCCCCCCAGACCCCGTGCGCTGCCTGGCCAATCAGTGCCAGGCAGCTCTATGGGGTGGATCGGAATCCCCTATGACATCACAACGGCGATCGGAGGGGCTGGGGGGATGCCGCTGAGCAGCGGCTATCATGTAGCGTGACTTTGTCTCGCTACATGAAAAAAAAAAAAAAAAAAAAAAGATTTGCTGCCCCCTGGCGATTTTTTAGCAAACCGCCAGGAGGGTTAAGGGTGATGTCACAGCACAACGGAATAAAAGTGCCACTGCCAGTAATTTTCCTCCTCCTCCCATGTCCACGCTGGCAAGGACAGGAGGCTCTAGCAATCTCATGGTGATGTCGGACACGTGGACATTCTTTATTCCAACGCCTCGTCTTAGCCATTCTGGATCCACCCTCCACCAACGCCTCGACCGGCAGGTAGCCGGCGACTACTTGGCCTAAAGTCTGGATGTAGACACTCTGAGCAGCGATGAACCCCTGGACTACTGGGTACGCAGGCTTGACCTGTGGCCAGAACTGTCACAATTTGCCATCCAGCTTCTGTCTTGCCCTGCCTCAAATGTCCTGTCAGAAAGGACCTCCAGCGCAGCTGGAGGCATTGTCAGTGAGAAGAGCAGTCGCCTAGGTCACAAAAGTGTTCAGTACCTTACCTTTATCAAAATGAATGAAGCATGGATTCCGGAGGGCTACTGCCTGCCCAAAGACTAAGTCAGTTCCCACACACAACATCTCTGCCTGCACGCCGTGTGACTGCCTTCTCCACCACCACCAACAGGGTCCAGGACTCCAGGTGGATTCCTGAATTTTTAAGGCCGCTGCTAGCAGTGGGCACTATAATAATGTTTTTTGGTGCATGTACATGCCTGCCTAATTTTTCTGGCTGCACTGCAGCTGCAACAACAAAACAAAAGGCATGTACATATGTCAATTCCCGTACATGATCGTTAGTTTGCCGCGGTAAAGGGGCTTGCGTATTACAATGAAGCAATGACCTGCTAAATGAGTGTGTTGGGGTTGGGGGGAACACCTGACCCAAGAAGATAATAAGGTCGTTGCTTAATTGTGGACAGACCAAATTCGATCAGCTGGACACTCAGTCACTGTTGTTCTGTCATTCAGCTACCTCAGCCCGACCATATGGGCTTGAAAACCGCCATCGTCTGCACTCTCGCCATGGTGCGCACCTGTCCAGCACGGCCATCACTACACAAACAGCTGTTTGTGATGCATTACACAGTGAGTTTAGTCTGTCAGTGTAAAGCAGTTGACTAATTACACTACCTGATGTATACGCATGCAAGATGTTTTAAAGCACTTTAGGCCTCCAATTTAGCGATAAAATGTTATTTCTGCCCTTAAACCCTGCTGTGCGTCAAAACCAGATTTTTCCCCGGGACAAATCTAGATTTATCCCACTCCGCCATGCCCCCCTACAGGTGTTAGACCCCTTGAAACATCTTTTCCATTACTTTAGTGGCCACAATTAATGTTTGTAGTTTTGAAAGTTCACCTGCCCATTGAAGTCTATGGCAGTTTGGAAAAGTTTGCATGTTCGAGTTCGAGGCTTGCGAACCAAAATCAGAGATTCGCGACAACTCTAGTCACGGAACAGCCGTAAGAAGCGCAGGCGAATCGGGAAGATCGGCGCACTCGGTTTTCTGATCGCCTCCTGGTTAGACTGCACAGTCATTGCAGCGATCAGAATGACATTTTTCTTTTCATGAAGTATGTTTGTTGACCAGTGAAGTTAATGTTTGTGTAATTAACTTGTTCAAAAGAAGTTCCTTCAGGGACCAATGACACCTAGGTGTGAAAGCTTCCCAGCAGTAAAGTTTAAACCCACATGGCAAAGTGTTGCTGGCTTCCTGTAAGGACAGGATAGACCCAGCAGGAGATCAGACTTCTTGACTCCACTGAGGCATAGGGAAAATAAATGCTATGCATGATTTTTGAGTGTCTTAAGGAATATCGTGCCCAGGACTGCAGTCATCTAAGGAATACCGTGCCCAGGACTGCAGTCATTGCAGCGATCAGAATGACATTTTTCTTTTCATGAAGTATGTTTGTTGACCAGTGAAGTTAATGTTTGTGAAATTAACTTGTTCAAAAGAAGTTCCTTCAGGGACCAATGATGACACCTTGGTGTGAAAGCTCTCCAGCAGTAAACCCACATGGCAAAGTGTTCCTGGCTTCCTGTAAGGACAGGATAAACCCAGCAGGAGATCCGACTTCTTGACTCCGCTGGGGCATAGGGAAAATAAATGCAATGTATGATTTTTGTATGTCTAAAGAATACCGTGCCCAGGACAGTTATGGGAGTTATATCATTTGATTTGTGGTGTCTTGATGGACATTTTGATACTAGTCTTGGGGGGCCAGGGATAAGCCAAAACAATGTAATAAACCTCTCAGGAACTAAATATAATATGGTAGTCAAGTCTGATGTCATAGGAATTGTCATATTCTGAAGAATATGAATCTGTTATCCGCATAAATATGGCATTTCCCATTTTTGAATTACAGCGTTTTACAGGTAAATCTAAAATCTCCCTCCAAGGAAATTAACTGTGATTGGTTTGTAAATTGGAGGGGGGCAGCTTTGTCCCACCCAAAAACTAGCTTCCATAAAACCAGGATGCATACAGGGAGGGGCAGTCCTCCCTTGTGTAACATCACCTGATCAGGCCAACCAGGGGACCATGTGGCTGGCAGCCATTTTCCTGAACTGAAACAAAAGACTTTCCCATGTGCTCAGACTTACCAAAGGAACATTTTCACCTGACTTAAGTATACTTTTATTTTCTTCCCTTTTTATTTTTTACACTGGGTTATCAATTGCTACTTTTAATGATTTTCTGTATATTTTAATTATTTATATTGCATTCATGAATAAACAACTCTATAATCATTAATTTGCTCAGTTACACCTACTTACTATTCAGCCACACAGAACGAATACTAGCTTTCCGAAGAGTCGCTACTACTGTTCATAGCCAGATAAAATAGCGTGTGTCGTAACTGTTTTATCCACAGGTCTTAGAGTCAGTCACAGTGGGCTTCTCTGTCCCATTTAAACAGAGATGGTGGCAGCCTAGTATTTTGTGTTTTATAGTTCGCACGTCTCCTTCTGGTCTGTCTGCAGCCGAATTCCTGTGGTTTCTGCACACCGATTGCAACCACGAGATTGGATGGTCTGTGTGCTGAAACCGATTGGAAGGCATTGTGCGGTCCGGCCACTAGGGGGCATGTGACACAGAAGTCTTCTTCTTTGTCCAGATGAGCATTTGCAAAGACCATGTGAGCTTTTGTGTGCTTTATCTGGAGAAGTGGCGTCCTCCTTGGTCTGCATCCATGGAACCCAGCAGTGTGCAGTGTCCGTTGGATTGTCTGCCTTGAGACATTGCCATCAGCAGAGCCCAGATTCACCAAGATGGCTTTTGTGGTAATCCTTGGATCCTTTTTCACCTCTCACTATTCGCCTGGCCAGCATAGGTGTCACTTTTGGCTTCCAACCACGTCCTCTGAGATTTTCTACCGTGCGGGAACATTTTGTATTTTTTAATAATACTTTGTTTGCACTGTAGCCACTGGAACTTGAAAACATTTAGGAATGGCCTTGTGGCCCTTTCCTAACTTGTGAGCAGCCACAATACACAGCTGCAGGTCCTCCTCACTGAGCTCCTTTGTCTTAGCCATGACTGTCCACAAACCAACTACAGAGAGCTGGCTGCTGTTTTTCACCTGTTGAGTTGATTAAAACAGCTGTTCCCAATTAATCAAGGTAATTAGGATGCTTTAGAACAGTTTGGACTATTTGGAATGGTATAGAACTTTGGATTTTCCCACAGACTGTGACAGTTTGTGAAGGGTATGAATAATTTTGGACTGGACACTTTTTTGCTCAAATGTAAAATAAAAGATGAGAAATGTTTTTTCCCCCACAATAATGCCTCTTGTACATTGTCTCATTATCTTTTGGGAGACACCTATGTGATTTCCAATCAAATAATTACTTTCTGGTTGAATAAAAAAACAATTTGCAAGGGGTATGAATAATTATGGGCAGCACTGTATATATATATATATATATATATATATATATATATATATATATATATATATATATATATACACGTATATATATATATATATATATATATATATATATATATATATATATATATATATATATATATATATATATATATATATAGGCTTCTAGGCAACGCAGCAGTGTTGGAGAGAGATTATCAGGGAGCACTTGGGGCATGAAAAGGGTAGTTTATTGGACAAAATCTCCCAAGTGCTCCCCGATAATCTCTCTCCAACCCCGCTGCATTGCCTAGCAGCCGTTACATGCTTTTCTCCCCGCACCTAGGGAAAAATGGGTTTGAGTCATGTGAAATGCCACTCTCTTGCTATACTGCTTCCCTGCTTTGTCTCTGCTGTGGCTCTTGCTGTCTCCCCCATACTAGCTAGATTTGGATGCACACTGCCTGCTACATACAGACATGTGCCACTGAGGACCCTCCGGTAAGCCTGGTCCCCACCTACCTAATAGGGGATGAATGCTGGTTGAGGCTGGACTTTGTGACAGCCCACATCTTCTAGGTGAGACCTGTCTTGGATAGGACAGCATTTGTTTTTACAGTTAACATTCCTCAGAGCACTCTTTCATATGTTTTTTTTTTTGGCTATCTTATGTGGATCATAGAGCTGCTATTTGTTGATGGAACTGCCTTATCACACCACAGGGAATCATTCCAATTCCCAAATCGATCCATAATCATGATCATGACAATCAAACAAACAGAAAGTATGATGAACAGCAAAAAGGGTACAATTCCACACAGCGTCAGCAAATTGTTCAGATCATCAAGAGCAAAGTGATAAAAAAAATCATTGTTCTTATCAGGATGGCACTCAATAGGATGGTAAAGACATTGCCCGTAAACACCAGGCTTCATGTACAGACCCTTATCCCGGAAAAGCCGAGAACTGCCTGCTTTTACATGCTTCCCAAAGTCCACAAAGAGGGAAACCCAGGCAGGCCCATAATCTCAGGAAATGGAACTTTCACAGAGAATATCTCAGGGTGGTTGGAAAACATTTTGAAGCCTCTAGTCTGTAAAAGACCCAGCTACATACCGGATACTACACACCTCCTGAACCAACTGGCAGCCATTGGCCCAGTGCCTGGAGGCACCATTCTTGCCACTATGGATGTAGAGTCTCTGTACACCAATATTCCCCATAATGATGGTATTACGGCCTGTCACAAATATCTTCAAGGTTTGGGCACACCTATAAAGCCAATTGCTGGACTGATGAGATTCGTTCTCACCTACAATTATTTCACTTTTCGGGAGGACCTCTATTTACAGCAAATGGGAGTGGCAATGGGCTCACGGTTTGCACAGCAGTACGCAAATCTCTTCATGGCAAAGATTGAAGAAAAATACCTGGATACTCGGCATATAAAACACATGGCTTACTTCCGTTTTATCGACGACATCTTGATCATCTGGTCTGCAAGTGAGGAGGATCTTATCCAATTTCACAGGAACTTCAATGCCTTCCATCCCACAATCAAACTGAAACTGAGCTACTCTCACAGGGAGATTAACTTTCTTGACACCACCATATACATCAGAGAGAACAGCTTACAAACGTCCATGTACCGCAAACCGATGGATCGTCCCACATACCTCAGGTATGACAGTTTCCACCCCAAACATATAAAGAATTCCATATATTACAGCCAGGCAATAAGATGCAATCGGATCTGTTCTGACAGGGATGACAAAGACAAACACCTGGGTTCAGAGGCGGTGCCAGGGGGGTGCTTGGGGGTGCTCAAGCACCCCCTAAATTTGTCCAAGCACCCCCAAAGCACCTATACCCACACAAGAAAATCGGGTGGCCAACGATTGATTGTAGCACCACTCAAACTGAGGAGAGATCAAGGTAAAACATCAGACTCTAGTAACCACAAATAAGAAACCTTAATCTCTTCATGTGCTTGTACAAAATACTTTATTCGCTGCATACAAAAATACTCAGCAGGGGTGGTTCTGAACCCTCCTATTAAAAACCTATAAAACCACCTCTGGTCTATAAAATGACAATTGCGGTACTCATATTATTTATACCCCCACTGTCGCCGTGACGGTAACTGCCCAATATCGATCGCCCACCACAGCTGCGGGGTTCGGAGACGTCGGGCAATTGGATGTACCCTGAGCGATGCTCCCCCGCGAAGACGAGCAGAGAATCTTGGCGGCAGTAGCGTAAGTGAGAGCACGAATTCCCCTTACAATCACACACTCCACAGGCTGCATACCTGGTTGCCGCTTTGCCGGTGGCGGTGGACCTGAACTTCCAAACTGCGCAAGTTAAAGTTGAAATATCCAGCATGAAGTAACACTGGTGAAGAGCTACTGGAATTACACACATTGTGGAAAGCTGGGACATTATTGGGATAGCACGGGCCCACGGTAGTGTTGGGCGAACACCTAGATGTTCGGGTTCGCGAACGTTCGCCGAACATCGCCGCGATGTTCGGGTGTTCGCGCCGAACTCCGAACATAATGGAAGTCAATGGGGACCCGAACTTTCGTGCTTTGTAAAGCTTCCTTACATGCTACATACCCCAAATTAGCAGGGTATGTGCACCTTGGGAGTGGGTACAAGAGGAAAAAAAAATATTTGAAAAAGAGCTTATAGTTTTTGAGAACATTGATTGTAAAGTTTCAAAGGAAAAACTGTCTTTTAAATGTGGAAAATGTCATGTTTCTTTGCACAGGTAACATGCTTTTTCTTCCTGGAAGACACAAGACACATGATCAATATCTTGAGAGGGTTAAATTGGGAAGATGGATGGATACTGGGAACTTTGGATATCACCTCATTATACACAATAATTGACCATAAGAAGGGACTACGGTCAGTGCAGCACTTCTTGGAACTAAATGAATCCCTACAGGAAGAACAAAGAAAGTTTATATTGGACTCAATATGGTTCATCTTAACCCACAATAACTTTACATACGATGGGGACCACTACAGAAGAGCGGGACAGCCATGGGGACCAGGTTCGCTCCAGGATATGCAAATTTATTTATGGCCCACTGGGAATCCATTCACATCTTTGGAACAGAGGGACCTGGAGACGACCTGGTCCTCTGGCAAAGGTTCATAGATGACATCCTATTTGTCTGGAAGGGCGAAATGAACACACTTGAGGAATTCTTGAACAATATTAACATCAACGATTGGGGATTAGTCTTCACAGGAGAGAAGAGTACCAAGAACGTACATTTCTTGGATCTGGATATATATATTGAAAATAATAATGTGAAAACAAAAACCTACACCAAACCAACAGATGTCAACGGATACATACTGATGACAAGTTGCCATTCCCCCCCCTGGTTGGTGAATATCCCCAAGGGCCAAATGGCTAGAATAAGGAGGAACTGCACGGATGATGATCAGTTCAAACAAGAGGCTGTTGCACTCACTGACAAATTCTTAGAGAAAGGTTACCAGGAGAATAACGTGAGGAAAGCCATGCGATCAATGGAGACTATGGATAGGGAACAGTTACTTAAAAAGAAGCCTAGAGAACAGACGGAAGAACACCAAATGCGTATTAGCTTAGGGTTCCATTCACACAACAAAAGATTACAGAATATTATAAGAAGACACTGGAATATCCTCAAGAGAGACAAAATATTAAATACCATTATCCCAGAAGTACCAACCTTTCTATTTAGGAAAACAAGTACAATAGGCCTGAAGATAGCCACAGCAACAAATGGAGGTGACACAAATATCGCTAAGCTAGGAGAAGGCTTTGTGAGATGTGGGAGATGCAACAACTGCAGAAACACCAGAGGCTACAATAAGATCACTGAAATTGCCATGAGCAATGGCACTATGAAAATCAAAGAACTTATTACTTGTAGCACCAAGGGGGTGATTTACTGCATTATGTGCCCATGCAAAAAATATTATATAGGTCGAACTAAAAGACCACTGAAGGAGAGAATAGGGGAACATATTAACAACATGAAGAAAGGGTGGGAGGGACACCCCCTATCCAAACATTACAGAGATAAACATGACTGCAGTGTATGGGAAACTAAATTTATAGGCTTGGAAATTGTGAGTAAAGACCGTAGGGGAGGTGACTATATTGCCAAGATGTCCAATAGAGAAAGCTTTTGGATTTTCACCTTGGATACCTTGGCTAGTGTTGGGCGAACATCTAGATGTTCGGGTTCAGGCCGAACAGGCCGAACATGGCCGCGATGTTCGGGTGTTCGACCCGAACTCCGAACATAATGGAAGTCAATAGGGACCCGAACTTTTGTGCTTTGTAAAGCCTCCTTACATGCTACATACCCCAAATTTACAGGGTATGTGCACCTTGGGAGTGGGTACAAGAGGAAAAAAAATTTAGCAAAAAGAGCTTATAGTTTTTGAGAAAATCGATTTTAAAGTTTCAAAGGGAAAACTGTCTTTTAAATGCGGGACATGTCTGTTTTCTTTGCACAGGTAACATGCTTTTTGTCGGCATGCAGTCATAAATGTAATACATATAAGAGGTTCCAGGAAAAGGGACCGGTAACGCTAACCCAGCAACAGCACACGTGATGGAACAGGAGGAGGGTGGCGCAGGAGGAGAAGGCCACGCTTTGAGACACAACAACCCAGGCCTTGCATGAGGACAAGAAGCGTGCGGATAGCAATTTGCATTTTGTCGCCATGCAGTCATAAATGTAATACAGATGAGAGGTTCAATAAACAGGGACCGGAAACGCTAACCCATCACAGATGTTCATTGTTCATGTTACTTGGTTGGGGTCCGGGAGTGTTGCGTAGTCGTTTCCAATCCAGGATTAATTCATTTTAATTTGAGTCAGACGGCCTGCATTTTCTGTGGAGAGGCGGATACGCCGCCGATCTGTGACGATGCCTCCGGCAGCACTGAAACAGCGTTCCGACATAACGCTGGCTGCCGGGCAAGCCAGCACCTCTATTGCGTACATTGCCAGTTTGTGCCAGGTGTCTAGCTTCGATACCCAATAGTTGAAGGGTGCAGATGGATTGTTCAACACAGCTACGCCATCTGACATGTAGTCCTTGACCATCTTCTCCAGGCGATCGGTGTTGGAGGTGGATCTGCACGCTTGCTGTTCTGTGTGCTGCTGCATGGGTGTCAGAAAATTTTCCCACTCCAAGGACACTGCCGATACCATTCCCTTTTGGGCACTAGCTGCGGCTTGTGTTGTTTGCTGCCCTCCTGGTCGTCCTGGGTTTGCGGAAGTCAGTCTGTCGGCGTACAACTGGCTAGAGGAGGGGGAGGATGTCAATCTCCTCTCTAAAGTCTCCACAAGGGCCTGCTGGTATTCTTCCATTTTGACCTGTCTGGCTCTTTCTTCAAGCAGTTTTGGAACATTGTGTTTGTACCGTGGATCCAGAAGGGTATAAACCCAGTAATTGGTGTTGTCCAGAATGCGCACAATGCGTGGGTCGCGTTCAATGCAGTCCTAGGCCGAAGAGGTCATAGCCTAGGGTCACAAAACCTGTTTATTTGGGCAATTTCAATGGTGGCGAGTCTGACGTACATAAATCGCAGCAATGGCCGTTAGCAACGTCTGAATCTCACGAAATGTCTCATGCAGGTAGAAGACATATTGTTAGACTTGGGCTCCAAAGATGGGTTCCCTACATCTCTGCAAACCAGAGTTACAGGGCTCCAAATTTGGTAAAATCCCCCATAGGCTTTCATTGGGCCTCCTATTTACAGTTCCAAAATCTCACATCTTTTCAAAGGGCAATTACTCAGCAGTACCAAATTTTCTAGCATTGTAGGGACCCTTAGGGGGAACATGACTGGTGAGTTTCGGGCCCCTAGGCCGAAGAGGTCATAGCCTAGGGTCACAAAAACCTGTTTATTTGGGCTATTTCAATGGTAGTGATGGTGGCGTACATAAATCTCAGCAATGGCCGTTGGCAAAGTCTGAATCTCACGAAATGTCTCATGCAGGTAGAAGACATATTGTTAGACTTGGATTCCAAAGATGGGGTCCCTACATCTCTGCAAACCAGAGTTACAGGGGTCCAAAATTGGTAAAATCCCCCATAGGATTGCATTGCCTCCCTATTTCACTTTCCAAAATCTCACATCTTTTCAAAGGGCAATGGCTCAGCAGTACCAAATTTTCTAGCATTGTAGGGACCCTTAGGGGGAACATGACTGGTGAGTTTCGGGCCCCTAGGCCGAAGAGGTCATAGCCTAGGGTCACAAAAACCTGTTTATTTGGGCTATTTCAATGGTAGTGATGGTGGCGTACATAAATCTCAGCAATGGCTGTTAGCAAAGTCTGAATCTCACGAAATGTCTCATGCAGGTAGAAGACATATTGTTAGACTTGGATTCCAAAGATGGGGTCCCTACATCTCTGCAAACCAGAGTTACAGGGGTCCAAAATTGGTAAAATCCCCCATAGGATTTCATTGCCTCCCTATTTCACTTTCCAAAATCTCACATCTTTTCAAAGGGCAATGGCTCAGCAGTACCAAATTTTCTAGCATTGTAGGGACCCTTAGGGGGATCATGACTGGTGAGTTTTGCCACTGCTGACTGAGCCATTGCCCTTTGAAATGGTGTGAGATTTTGGAACGGTAAATAGGAGGCCCAATGAAATCCTATGGGGGATTTTACCAATTTTGGACCCCTGTAACTCTGGTTTGCAGAGATGTAGGGACCCCATCTTTGGAATTCAAGTCTAACAATATGTCTTCTACCTGCATGAGACATTTCGTGAGATTCAGACGTTGCTAACGGCCGTGGCTGCGATTTATGTACGCCACCATCACTACCATTGAAATAGCCCAAATAAACAGGTTTTTGTGACCCTAGGCTATGACCTCTTCGGCCTAGGGGCCCGAAACTCACCAGTCATGTTCCCCCTAAGGGTCCCTACAATGCTAGAAAATTTGGTACTGCTGAGCCATTGCCCTTTGAAAAGATGTGAGATTTTGGAAAGTGAAATAGGGAGGCAATGCAATCCTATGGGGGATTTTACCAATTTTGGACCCCTGTAACTCTGGTTTGCAGAGATGTAGGGACCCCATCTTTGGAATCCAAGTCTAACAATATGTCTTCTACCTGCATGAGACATTTCGTGAGATTCAGACTTTGCTAACGGCCATTGCTGCGATTTATGTACGCCACCATCACTACCATTGAAATAGCCCAAATAAACAGGTTTTTGTGACCCTAGGCTATGACCTCTTCGGCCTAGGGGCCCGAAACTCACCAGTCATGTTCCCCCTAAGGGTCCCTACAATGCTAGAAAATTTGGTACTGCTGAGCCATTGCCCTTTGAAAAGATGTAAGATTTTGGAAAGTGAAATAGGGAGGCAATGCAATCCTATGGGGGATTTTACCAATTTTAGACCCCTGTAACTCTGGTTTGCAGAGATGTAGGGACCCCATCTTTGGAATCCAAGTCTAACAATATGTCTTCTACCTGCATGAGACATTTCGTGAGATTCAGACTTTGCTAACGGCCATGGCTGCGATTTATGTACGCCACCATCACTACCATTGAAATAGCCCAAATAAACAGGTTTTTGTGACCCTAGGCTATGACCTCTTCGGCCTAGGGGCCCGAAACTCACCAGTCATGTTCCCCCTAAGGTTCCCTACAATGCTAGAAAATTTGGTACTGCTGAGCCATTGCCCTTTGAAAAGATGTGAGATTTTGGAAAGTGAAATAGGGAGGCAATGCAATCCTATGGGGGATTTTACCAATTTTGGACCCCTGTAACTCTGGTTTGCAGAGATGTAGGGACCCCATCTTTGGAATCCAAGTCTAACAATATGTCTTCTACCTGCATGAGACATTTCGTGAGATTCAGACTTTGCTAACGGCCATTGCTGCGATTTATGTACGTCACCATCACTACCATTGAAATAGCCCAAATAAACAGGTTTTTGTGACCCTAGGCTATGACCTCTTCGGCCTAGGGGCCCGAAACTCACCAGTCATGTTCCCCCTAAGGGTCCCTACAATGCTAGAAAATTTGGTACTGCTGAGCCATTGCCCTTTGAAAAGATGTGAGATTTTGGAAAGTGAAATAGGGAGGCAATGCAATCCTATGGGGGATTTTACCAATTTTGGACCCCTGTAACTCTGGTTTGCAGAGATGTAGGGACCCCATCTTTGGAATCCAAGTCTAACAATATGTCTTCTACCTGCATGAGACATTTCGTGAGATTCAGACTTTGCTAACGGCCATTGCTGCGATTTATGTACGCCACCATCACTACCATTGAAATAGCCCAAATAAACAGGTTTTTGTGACCCTAGGCTATGACCTCTTCGGCCTAGGGGCCCGAAACTCACCAGTAATGTTCCCCCTAAGGGTCCCTACAATGCTAGAAAATTTGCCACTGCTGAGTAATTGCCCTTTGAAAAGATGTGAGATTTTGGAACTGTAAATAGGAGGCCCAATGAAAGCCTATGGGGGATTTTACCAAATTTAGAGCCCTGTAACTCTGGTTTGCAGAGATGTAGGGACCCCATCTTTGGAGCCCAAGTCTAACAATATGTCTTCTACCTGCATGAGACATTTCGTGAGATTCAGACGTTGCTAACGGCCATTGCTGCGATTTATGTACGTCAGACTCGCCACCATTGAAATTGCCCAAATAAACAGGTTTTGTGACCCTAGGCTATGACCTCTTCGGCCTAGGACTGCATTGAACGCGACCCACGCATTGTGCGCATTCTGGACAACACCAATTACTGGGTTTATACCCTTCTGGATCCACGGTACAAACACAATGTTCCAAAACTGCTTGAAGAAAGAGCCAGACAGGTCAAAATGGAAGAATACCAGCAGGCCCTTGTGGAGACTTTAGAGAGGAGATTGACATCCTCCCCCTCCTCTAGCCAGTTGTACGCCGACAGACTGACTTCCGCAAACCCAGGACGACCAGGAGGGCAGCAAACAACACAAGCCGCAGCTAGTGCCCAAAAGGGAATGGTATCGGCAGTGTCCTTGGAGTGGGAAAATTTTCTGACACCCATGCAGCAGCACACAGAACAGCAAGCGTGCAGATCCACCTCCAACACCGATCGCCTGGAGAAGATGGTCAAGGACTACATGTCAGATGGCGTAGCTGTGTTGAACAATCCATCTGCACCCTTCAACTATTGGGTATCGAAGCTAGACACCTGGCACAAACTGGCAATGTACGCAATAGAGGTGCTGGCTTGCCCGGCAGCCAGCTGTCAAAAACCTGAGCGGTTTTTGCCTTTTTCATGATTGCTAACTCAGTAAAGGACCAGCCCTTAAAGCGTTGCTATCATATAAATCCGGCATAGTGGGGTCTAAACCCTCTATAACAGTAATTATAGATTGACGGTATACCTTGAAATGAATCAGAGCACTCAGTATATGATTTTATATAAAAAATTGTATTTGCTTATCATACAGCATATATACAAAATATGAACAGTTCCAAGTAGTGTTTTCTTATAACAGTATTCCATCTTATCAAGGCTTTAGAGCCAAGCAATTATCAATCTTCTAAGTACATTCAAAAAGTAATATAACGGTTGTGTTATGTAGAATAAGATCAAAAGTAGTCTCATCTGTATCAATAGCTATGTATCTAGTAGCTGTGTAAAACTTGTAGTAATCTTCTTAAAGAAATAGCATAAAAAATAGCTTCTAAAAAAACTTCTTGCTAACATCTTAACAAAACTTAATGCTGAAAAATTAATAAAGTAAATCACCAGAATATTAAGCATATTACCCCTTCTCTGTCATCTCTTCAGCATCTAGAACCACGTGTGGGAAGGTAGTTTCTGCCTCATGTGTCTTCTCAGGAGATTGTTGGGCTTCTGCAAACTATGAGCTTTCAGCTTCTACTTTTATAGGGGTTGGAGGCAATATGGCTGCCTAATCTGGACTTTCCCTGGATCCCAGGTTCTGATTGGCTAAAGCTTTCGTACGTCAATGCTTTATCATGTTTTGATTACCTAAGTCATAATATTATTGTTTATAAATTCTTAATGACCTTATCTTGTGGGAATTTACGTCATTTGGAGTGCTTGACATTTTGTTTAGGTCATTTCTGACGCACGTAATTAAAAATGGACGTCAACAGCCATCTTGTCTGTTGGCTGACCCAGACATGGAGACTAAACAATGTCATTCATGACGCATTTCTGATAAAGTGTTCCCTGTTAATTATGTTGGAATGTCTTGGTACTTTCCCAGGTCAGATTGACACTAACACAGACCTGCAAGAGCCTTCAGCAATTTAAGGCTTATTAAAACATACAGGGCTTCTAATATACTTATTTAAATATAAAGCTTGTTATATAATTCTTCTTAAAACAATGAATCATATAAGGAATAATTACATATTAAATCTTAATAATATAAAATCCTTTTCCATATATTTGTCTTTCTTATAAAATAAATATAATGTCCACCGGCAGAGGTCAGCATTTCATAACAAATAACAATCTATTAATAATGTTGATTTCATAAGAACATGAGACCACTAGGTGGCATCATTGTCATTTTTAACTAATTGGGAAAACACCTTCTTTGTTTAATATTTATATAACTTGTTCCCAAAACATGTGTTATCAGTTTCTGAGACTAGAGCACGTCAACAATTCTTCCAGAACCATAACAATCTCACGAGAATGTCTTACTGTCTCATCTTTCACGGGTAGAATACAGCTTACATGTTTCAAAGTAATAGATTCTATTATATAGGGTTTAACAATAACTATTCCTTTCTTTAGAAGGACTGTATTGATCATTAATATTTAGATTAATAATATCTGTGTGTAATAATTATGTGCATTTATAATTACTGCAGTAATGTAAGTTTAACTTGCTTTTCTGTCTTCACACAGAAGCCTCTTTAACTATCAAGGCCACGCACTAGCATAAACAATAATGCTCTGGCTTTTTGTAACCATTACGTCTATTATCTGCCACTGAGCTTGCAAATTAAAATCTCATAAGCTTTACAGCCTAAAATATGCTCAGATGTCACATAGCAATATTTTAAAGAAGTAACCCACCTTTACAGTTTACAAGGAAATTTTGCATAGAACATTAAAACGTAACACATATACATATGACATCTTTTCCTGCATAAATAAAACCGCTAGAATTCTGACACAGCGTTATGTCAGAACGCTGTTTCAGTGCTGCCGGAGGCATCGTCACAGATCGGCGGCGTATCCGCCTCTCCACAGAAAATGCAGACCGTCTGACTCAAATTAAAATGAATCAATCCTGGATTGGAAACGACTACGCAACACTCCCGGACCCCAACCAAGTAACATGAACAATGAACATCTGTGATGGGTTAGCGTTTCCGGTCCCTGTTTATTGAACCTCTCATCTGTATTACATTTATGACTGCATGGCGACAAAATGCAAATTGCTATCCGCACGCTTCTTGTCCTCATGCAAGGCCTGGGTTGTTGTGTCTCAAAGCGTGGCCTTCTCCTCCTGCGCTACCCTCCTCCTGTTCCATCACGTGTGCTGCTGCTGGGTTAGCGTTACCGGTCCCTTTTCCTGGAACCTCTTATATGTATTACATTTATGACTGCATGCCGACAAAAAGCATGTTACCTGTGCAAAGAAAACAGACATTTCCCGCATTTAAAAGACAGTTTTCCCTTTGAAACTTTAAAATCGATTTTCTCAAAAACTATAAGCTCTTTTTGCTAATTTTTTTTTCCTCTTGTACCCACTCCCAAGGTGCACATACCCTGTAAATTTGGGGTATGTAGCATATAAGGAGGCTTTACAAAGCACGAAAGTTCGGGTCCCCATTGACTTCCATTATGTTCGGAGTTCGGCCATGTTCGGCCCGAACCCGAACATCTAGATGTTCGCCCAACACTACACGTGACCCGTTCGGCCAATCACAGCGCTAGCCGAACGTTCGGCCGAACCCGAACATCACCCGAACAGGGTGATGTTCTGCAGAACCCGAACAGTGGCGAACACTGTTCGCCCAACACTAACCTTGGCGCCTAAAGGATTAAATGTTGAATTTGAGATATTTGGCTTCTTATGAGTGTGTTCATTGTAACAGACCAATCCAATGTGACAGATCTTCCATGTGTATATACGGGCATAACTACTTTTTGTGTCCGTATGCTTTTTACACATTTTTACACATCTTTACACATTTTTACATATCTCTATCCATCTCTATTGGTGACCCTTATCCCTAAACCCCCCCCCCCCCTATCTTTCCACGGTCCTTCCATCACTATCGCACTTTTAAAGCCTTTTGTTTTGTACACATGTGTGTATACATATGTGTACATTTGTGTACAGTGAGAGCTGTTCTCTATAATATAGGTTTCCCTCACTTGGTACTAACCACTAGTATCTATTTATACATAGCCATACATGCGTGCGCACCTGTGTGCGTGTGCGTATAGGAACACATACATCTGTAGGTCCGCTATATATATTTTTTGACCTTAAGGTTGATCCCTATGCAGTCATATTTCCCTCTTATGTAAGCAGATTATTGATCCCTCATTGGTCCTTCATGGTACACATAAATGTATAAATACATATATATCTTCCACGATCAGGGAATTTAATCGCACTGACCGCTATGGAAGTAAACGAATACGGTAAAATCTCACATAGTTAAACCTATCAGGTGTAATCCCATCCTATTTTTTCAAATAAATGGAGTCTAAAATCCAGCCATTACTCTTTATTTTTCAGATATGCACGAATAAACTTTTCATATGAGATCTATGTTGATGGACAATTCACCTTCTAAGACCCAGGAGAAACTTCTATCAATATGGGAGGGAACATCTAGACTATAACATCCCCCAGGCGGCAGTTCACTTTTTACTGGCTTTGATAAAGGCGGCTGTGGACCGCTGAAACACGTTAGCACTTCAGTAAATCCACCTGGGGATCCGAATTGCATTAAGGAATACAGCACACTACTTAAAAACGCACGGAAAACGACTCTTATCAAGTCCGTGCACTGCAGCTGTATAGTGTTAACCACGCAACCTTGCAATAGGAGACGCAGGCAACAGGTGACGTCACCGGAACTGAACTAGCCGCCTCCCGAAACTGCCACTACGCCTCACCGCTACAGAGGCAGAGGATTACACGGGAGACGCGAACTGTCACAAGTTGTAGAGCAGCCGGCCGTAGCTCCAACGCGTGAACTGGACTTATATCTAGAGGCATCCCAAAGGGGAGCGTGAGTATATATAAAACTACATCTAAATGGATTACCGCTCCTGAAATACCTATTGGACAGCGCTAGTACGGGGAAAAAACAGTATGCCACGGTGCTGACTAGTGAATCAGCACCTCTACTACCCAATAGGACTAATTACAAGGGGAACGGTAAAATCATCGAAGAGGAACATTGTGCAACGGATACTGATACTCCCCAATCTACTGAATTTCCATCATATAGTCAGTGGTCACCATCCATATCTAGTGCACAATATATTAGTTAGTGTTAGGCCCCTCCCATGGAGGATTGACTTCTTCGCAGTGGGAGGGACGAGTACTTAATAGGTTGCATGCAAGCTGTTAATGGAAACCAACATCCTCCTCTAGTGGTAGACAGGTCGTGTGTATGCTCGGTGTGTATTCGACCCCACAAGTGGGGCTTGCACTCTTTTGCAGGTAGGCACTAGTCTGTTTTTAAGTAGCGCTGCTCATTTCCTTGCTATGTACTAATGTAATTCGTTTTTGGTCAGCTGCTCCCACTTAACAGCCATGCTTTTGGTGTATATGCAGAGCTTCTGTTTGGGTTCAAGGTGCGTTTGTAGTTCCTGGGGGGGCTCAGCGCATCTCTGATGGAGGCCATTCGGAGGCGGCCTGGTGTTGCGCTGATCCACCTTTTGCGCAATCTTCAATTTTCGATTTTATTTGATTAGCCGCACCCAGGCTATGCATATACATAGGTTAGGATTTAGTTAGTGTTAGGCCCCTCCCATGGAGGATTGACTTCTTCGCAGTGGGAGGGACGAGTACTTAATAGGTTGCATGCAAGCTGTTAATGGAAACCAACATCCTCCTCTAGTGGTAGACAGGTCATGTGTATGCTCGGTGTGTATTCGACCCCACAAGTGGGGCTTGCACTCTTTTGCAGGTAGGCACTAGTCTGTTTTTAAGTAGCGCTGCTCATTTCCTTGCTATGTACTAATGTAATTCGTTTTTGGTCAGCTGCTCCCACTTAACAGCCATGCTTTTGGTGTTTATGCAGAGCTTCTGTTTGGGTTCAAGGTGCGTTTGTAGTTCCTGGGGGGGCTCAGCGCATCTCTGATGGAGGCCATTCGGAGGCGGCCTGGTGTTGCGCTGATCCACCTTTTGCGCAATCTTCAATTTTCGATTTTATTTGATTAGCCGCACCCAGGCTATGCATATACATAGGTTAGGATTTAGTTAGTGTTAGGCCCCTCCCATGGAGGATTGACTTCTTCGCAGTGGGAGGGACGAGTACTTAATAGGTTGCATGCAAGCTGTTAATGGAAACCAACATCCTCCTCTAGTGGTAGACAGGTCATGTGTATGCTCGGTGTGTATTCGACCCCACAAGTGGGGCTTGCACTCTTTTGCAGGTAGGCACTAGTCTGTTTTTAAGTAGCGCTGCTCATTTCCTTGCTATGTACTAATGTAATTCGTTTTTGGTCAGCTGCTCCCACTTAACAGCCATGCTTTTGGTGTATATGCAGAGCTTCTGTTTGGGTTCAAGGTGCGTTTGTAGTTCCTGGGGGGGCTCAGCGCATCTCTGATGGAGGCCATTCGGAGGCGGCCTGGTGTTGCGCTGATCCACCTTTTGCGCAATCTTCAATTTTCGATTTTATTTGATTAGCCGCACCCAGGCTATGCATATACATAGGTTAGGATTTAGTTAGTGTTAGGCCCCTCCCATGGAGGATTGACTTCTTCGCAGTGGGAGGGACGAGTACTTAATAGGTTGCATGCAAGCTGTTAATGGAAACCAACATCCTCCTCTAGTGGTAGACAGGTCATGTGTATGCTCGGTGTGTATTCGACCCCACAAGTGGGGCTTGCACTCTTTTGCAGGTAGGCACTAGTCTGTTTTAAGTAGCGCTGCTCATTTCCTTGCTATGTACTAATGTAATTCGTTTTTGGTCAGCTGCTCCCACTTAACAGCCATGCTTTTGGTGTATATGCAGAGCTTCTGTTTGGGTTCAAGGTGCGTTTGTAGTTCCTGGGGGGGCTCAGCGCATCTCTGATGGAGGCCATTCGGAGGCGGCCTGGTGTTGCGCTGATCCACCTTTTGCGCAATCTTCAATTTTCGATTTTATTTGATTAGCCGCACCCAGGCTATGCATATACATAGGTTAGGATTTAGTTAGTGTTAGGCCCCTCCCATGGAGGATTGACTTCTTCGCAGTGGGAGGGACGAGTACTTAATAGGTTGCATGCAAGCTGTTAATGGAAACCAACATCCTCCTCTAGTGGTAGACAGGTCATGTGTATGCTCGGTGTGTATTCGACCCCACAAGTGGGGCTTGCACTCTTTTGCAGGTAGGCACTAGTCTGTTTTTAAGTAGCGCTGCTCATTTCCTTGCTATGTACTAATGTAATTCGTTTTTGGTCAGCTGCTCCCACTTAACAGCCATGCTTTTGGTGTATATGCAGAGCTTCTGTTTGGGTTCAAGGTGCGTTTGTAGTTCCTGGGGGGGCTCAGCGCATCTCTGATGGAGGCCATTCGGAGGCGGCCTGGTGTTGCGCTGATCCACCTTTTGCGCAATCTTCAATTTTCGATTTTATTTGATTAGCCGCACCCAGGCTATGCATATACATAGGTTAGGATTTAGTTAGTGTTAGGCCCCTCCCATGGAGGATTGACTTCTTCGCAGTGGGAGGGACGAGTACTTAATAGGTTGCATGCAAGCTGTTAATGGAAACCAACATCCTCCTCTAGTGGTAGACAGGTCATGTGTATGCTCGGTGTGTATTAGACCCCACAAGTGGGGCTTGCACTCTTTTGCAGGTAGGCACTAGTCTGTTTTTAAGTAGCGCTGCTCATTTCCTTGCTATGTACTAATGTAATTCGTTTTTGGTCAGCTGCTCCCACTTAACAGCCATGCTTTTGGTGTATATGCAGAGCTTCTGTTTGGGTTCAAGGTGCGTTTGTAGTTCCTGGGGGGGCTCAGCGCATCTCTGATGGAGGCCATTCGGAGGCGGCCTGGTGTTGCGCTGATCCACCTTTTGCGCAATCTTCAATTTTCGATTTTATTTGATTAGCCGCACCCAGGCTATGCATATACATAGGTTAGGATTTAGTTAGTGTTAGGCCCCTCCCATGGAGGATTGACTTCTTCGCAGTGGGAGGGACGAATACTTAATAGGTTGCATGCAAGCTGTTAATGGAAACCAACATCCTCCTCTAGTGGTAGACAGGTCATGTGTATGCTCGGTGTGTATTCGACCCCACAAGTGGGGCTTGCACTCTTTTGCAGGTAGGCACTAGTCTGTTTTTAAGTAGCGCTGCTCATTTCCTTGCTATGTACTAATGTAATTCGTTTTTGGTCAGCTGCTCCCACTTAACAGCCATGCTTTTGGTGTATATGCAGAGCTTCTGTTTGGGTTCAAGGTGCGTTTGTAGTTCCTGGGGGGGCTCAGCGCATCTCTGATGGAGGCCATTCGGAGGCGGCCTGGTGTTGCGCTGATCCACCTTTTGCGCAATCTTCAATTTTCGATTTTATTTGATTAGCCGCACCCAGGCTATGCATATACATAGGTTAGGATTTAGTTAGTGTTAGGCACCTCCCATGGAGGATTGACTTCTTCGCAGTGGGAGGGACGAGTACTTAATAGGTTGCATGCAAGCTGTTAATGGAAACCAACATCCTCCTCTAGTGGTAGACAGGTCATGTGTATGCTCGGTGTGTATTCGACCCCACAAGTGGGGCTTGCACTCTTTTGCAGGTAGGCACTAGTCTGTTTTTAAGTAGCGCTGCTCATTTCCTTGCTATGTACTAATGTAATTCGTTTTTGGTCAGCTGCTCCCACTTAACAGCCATGCTTTTGGTGTATATGCAGAGCTTCTGTTTGGGTTCAAGGTGCGTTTGTAGTTCCTGGGGGGGCTCAGCGCATCTCTGATGGAGGCCATTCGGAGGCGGCCTGGTGTTGCGCTGATCCACCTTTTGCGCAATCTTCAATTTTCGATTTTATTTGATTAGCCGCACCCAGGCTATGCATATACATAGGTTAGGATTTAGTTAGTGTTAGGCACCTCCCATGGAGGATTGACTTCTTCGCAGTGGGAGGGACGAGTACTTAATAGGTTGCATGCAAGCTGTTAATGGAAACCAACATCCTCCTCTAGTGGTAGACAGGTCATGTGTATGCTCGGTGTGTATTCGACCCCACAAGTGGGGCTTGCACTCTTTTGCAGGTAGGCACTAGTCTGTTTTTAAGTAGCGCTGCTCATTTCCTTGCTATGTACTAATGTAATTCGTTTTTGGTCAGCTGCTCCCACTTAACAGCCATGCTTTTGGTGTATATGCAGAGCTTCTGTTTGGGTTCAAGGTGCGTTTGTAGTTCCTGGGGGGGCTCAGCGCATCTCTGATGGAGGCCATTCGGAGGCGGCCTGGTGTTGCGCTGATCCACCTTTTGCGCAATCTTCAATTTTCGATTTTATTTGATTAGCCGCACCCAGGCTATGCATATACATAGGTTAGGATTTAGTTAGTGTTAGGCCCCTCCCATGGAGGATTGACTTCTTCGCAGTGGGAGGGACGAGTACTTAATAGGTTGCATGCAAGCTGTTAATGGAAACCAACATCCTCCTCTAGTGGTAGACAGGTCATGTGTATGCTCGGTGTGTATTCGACCCCACAAGTGGGGCTTGCACTCTTTTGCAGGTAGGCACTAGTCTGTTTTTAAGTAGCGCTGCTCATTTCCTTGCTATGTACTAATGTAATTCGTTTTTGGTCAGCTGCTCCCACTTAACAGCCATGCTTTTGGTGTATATGCAGAGCTTCTGTTTGGGTTCAAGGTGCGTTTGTAGTTCCTGGGGGGGCTCAGCGCATCTCTGATGGAGGCCATTCGGAGGCGGCCTGGTGTTGCGCTGATCCACCTTTTGCGCAACATCTAGACTATAACATCCCCCAGGCGGCAGTTCACTTTTTACTGGCTTTGATAAAGGCGGCTGTGGACCGCTGAAACACGTCAGCACTTCAGTAAATCCACCTGGGGATCCGAATTGCATTAAGGAATACAGCACACTACTTAAAAACGCACGGAAAACGACTCTTATCAAGTCCGTGCACTGCAGCTGTATAGTGTTAACCACGCAACCTTGCAATAGGAGACGCAGGCAACAGGTGACGTCACCGGAACTGAACTAGCCGCCTCCCGAAACTGCCACTACGCCTCACCGCTACAGAGGCAGAGGATTACACGGGAGACGCGAACTGTCACAAGTTGTAGAGCAGCCGGCCGTAGCTCCAACGCGTGAACTGGACTTATATCTAGAGGCATCCCAAAGGGGAGCGTGAGTATATATAAAACTACATCTAAATGGATTACCGCTCCTGAAATACCTATTGGACAGCGCTAGTACGGGGAAAAAACAGTATGCCACGGTGCTGACTAGTGAATCAGCACCTCTACTACCCAATAGGACTAATTACAAGGGGAACGGTAAAATCATTGAAGAGGAACATTGTGCAACGGATACTGATACTCCCCAATCTACTGAATTTCCATCATATAGTCAGTGGTCACCATCCATATCTAGTGCACAATATATTAGTACTCAAGAAGTTGTATGCGCCAAAACCTCTCCCCCTCTTGGCGTACTTATCACAAATAACCCCATACCTATCTATTTCACACATCCTCTTCTTTTTTTACACATTGGAAGGTCTGAGTGTGTTTGAATGGATGAATGTTTTATGTTAAAGCAATCTTATTGATTAGATGGGTACCGATATTGTCTGATGTAATACAATTTTATGTGTATATTTTATGAATACAATTGTTTGATACATGTTTTATAAAAATAAAACCATATACTTTTAAGTACCAAGTCTATGAATAGGCATCTAAAATTATTGAGGATCCAAAATACTGATTAGTTATACCCAGCGCAACTAGTCTATTGTTTTATTTTAACATGCTTTTTGTCGCCATGCAGTCATAAATGTAATACAGAGAAGAGGTTCCAGGAAAAGGGACCGGTAACGGTAACCCAGCAGCAGCAGCACACGTGATGGAACAGGAGCAGGCGCAGGAGGAGAAGGCCATGCTTTTTGAGACACAACAACCCAGGCCTTGCATGAGGACAAGAAGCGTGCGGATAGCATGCTTTTTACCGCCATGCAGTCATAAATGTAATAAAGATAAGAGGTTCAATAAACAGGGACCGGGCGTCAACGCTAACCCAGCAGCAGCAGACGTGATGGAACAGGAGGAGGCGCAGGAGGAGAAGGCCACGCTTTCAGGTGCAACTCAGGACTTGCATGAGGACAAAAAAATGTGTGCGCAAAGCAATGCAATGAGTAGTTTTCAGGACACAATGGGCTATTCGGAGGAGCTATTCCCACCCCCACAATCTTCTACCTGTGAAAGGTCAATGGAACAGCCACAAATGTTGTGCCCGGATTCACAACCTTTTTCTGTGGAAAATGCACCTCGCACTGAAATGCAAGGCGAGGCCGAGGATGAACATGACGTCAACAACTCAACATGACGCAAAATGGGGGCGGAACAGAAAGCTGCTTTCAATGTTTTGAAGGCCTTAATTGCCTCCGGTGGCCAGTTAGATGCATCATTCATCACACCCAAATCCCAGAGCAATGTGTGCAGGAATTTGAATCTCAGGAGGTGTACCGAGATCATCTGGACAAGTGACCAAGTGACAAGTGACAAAGTGACCAGTGACAAAGTGACAAAGTGACAAAATGACAAAGTGACAAAGTGACAAGTGACAAAGTGACAAGTGACAAAGTGACAAGTGACAAAGTGACAAGTGACAAAATGACAAAGTGACAAGTGACAAAGTGACCAGTGACAAAGTGACAACTGACAAAGTGACAAAATGACAAAGTGACAAAGTGACCAGTGACAAAGTGACAACTGAGAGGTTGTTCTGGGGAGCTCCACTGCACTCAGTCGCATATGAGGAGAGGTCTCGTCGGGACTGCTGATCCTCCTCAGCTTGCTCAAAGCCTTGAGGGTTCCTGAAGATCCTCTGCTTGGAGTTCGCCGGGGTTCAGCTTGGTGTCGGGGTCGGCGGCGTCCTCCTCACTCCAACGTGGCAGATCTTCTGTTGAAGGAAAAAAAAACAAACATTGTTAAAAGTCCAGTACCACTTCTGAAGGACTCACCAAGAGATGCAGGAGCGCTTCAATCTAGCGCACCATCGCTCGCTGGGTGATGTCCCTGCCTACGCGCTGGAATTCTACGCTGCACATGCTAGCACGCTTTTGCGCAGTGCCGAGGCGCATTCCAGCAGCTAGTAGCTACCAAGCTTCTGTGGATCTGATTGGGCCACCATGTTGGATCTCTGCCAAGTCCTCCAAAATTTTGAGCAATCCACGTTGCGTGACTGAGCAGTGACAACTCTACAGTCAGCATTACAATACCACTGCTGTGTTTACTGAAGAAATCAATGTTGAAGATGGAAACCGCTGGCATGATGCAAGTGGGGGATTCTGAAGATGAAAACGATCAGCGTGATGATACCAACATCAGGCAACCTGCCTCAGGAAACGCTGGTCCCAGCTATGACAAAGAACAGGACGAGGAACAGCTGGAGTTGGAGCAGGAATTGGATGCCCCCACTGCCGAGGGACAGAGCGGTGCACGTTGGACTTCCACAATTTAGCGGGAAAGGACAGCAGAAGAGGAAGAAAGTGATGCTGGTGACGAATATGGTGCATCACAACAATCACAACGCTTACAAGAACATGAAGATAGAGGAGTCTGGCAGGACTCTCTGGCACACATGGCTCAATTCATGCTAGACTGCATTGAACGCGGCCCGCGCATTATTCACTATTCATTATTATTCATTATTCTGGAATCTGGACAACACCAATTACTGGGTTTATACCCAGTTTATACAAACACAATGTTAAAAAACTGATTGAAGAAAGTGTCAGACAGGTCAAAAATGGAACAATTCCAGCTGGCCCTTGAGGATGGAGACTTTAGAGAGGAGATTGACATCCTCCTCCTTCTCTAGCCAGTTGCACGCCGACAGACTGACTTCAGCAAACCCAGGAGGACCAGGAGGGCAGCAAAGAACACAAGCTGCTGCTAGTGCCCAAAAGGGAATGGTATTGGCAGTGTCCTTGGAGTGGGAACATTTTCTGACACCCATGCAGCAGCCCACAGAACAGCAATCGGGCAGTTCCACGTCCTCCAACACCAATCGCCTAGAGAAGATGGTCAAGGTCCAGGACTACATGTCAGATGGCGTAGCTGTGTTGAACAATACATCTGCAGACAGACGGTGAGTGTGACAGGCAGCACAGAAGAACCATGGCAACTCACTCATAGTACCACAGTTTGATAGTGCTGCCCAAAAAATTATATGGATCCGTGGACCCGGGCACTGCGGGCAGTACTGGGAAGTGGGAACGCAGATTTTAGTACCTAAACACACGATACAACATGTTTTCCGGGGTCGGACTCTGAGGCACATACAGATGGTCCCGATCATCATCCTCATCATACAACTCTTCTCCTGAGTCTGACCCACCCACCACCTCTGCCACCCCAACATCCCCAGACACAGACCCCTCATCGTCCTCAACATTAACTTGGGATGCTGGCCTGAGCCCGACCTCCTCCTCCACATCAGGCCCCATCATCTCCTCAATGGCAGCCCTCATTGATCATTCTGGCGACGGACCGATGGACACAACATTCTCCTCCGGAGAGGGCTGCTGCTGACCACTGGCTGCTGGGGTGGATGTTATAGCTTGCGTGGGGCGTTGGCTGTTGCTGTTGTTGGGAGTGCTGCTCACAGCGGAGGTCTCTGAGGAACTCATGGTGAGCTCATATAGTGGTTGGCGGTGAGTGGAGTATTACTGATCCCAGCAATATACACACTGACTGGCAGAGTACGCAATGCTATATAGTCTGGCTGAGCGGTGTACACAGAGTGGCAGTACACACAATGCTATATAGTCTGGCTGAGCCGTGTACACAGAGTGGCAGTACACACAATGCTATATAGTCTGGCTGAGCGGTGTACACAGAGTGGCAGTACACACAATGCTATATAGTCTGGCTGAGCCGTGTACACAGAGTGGCAGTACACACAATGCTATATAGTCTGGCTGAGCGGTGTACACAGAGTGGAAGTACACACAATGCTATATAGTCTGGCTGAGCCGTGTACACAGAGTGTCAGTAAACAATGCTATATATAGCGTGGCTGAGCGAGGTACACAGTGGCAGTACACACAATGCTATATAGTCTGGCTGAGCGGTGTACACAGAGTGGAAGTACACACAATGCTATATAGTCTGGCTGAGCCGTGTACACAGAGTGTCAGTAAACAATGCTATATATAGCGTGGCTGAGCGAGGTACACAGTGGCAGTACACACAATGCTATATAGTCTGGCTGAGCGGTGTACACAGAGTGGAAGTACACACAATGCTATATAGTCTGGCTGAGCCGTGTACACAGAGTGTCAGTAAACAATGCTATATATAGCGTGGCTGAGCGAGGTACACAGTGGCAGTACACACAATGCTATATAGTCAGGCTGAGCCGTGTACACAGAGTGTCAGTAAACAATGGTATATAGTCTGGCTGAGCGGTGTACACAGAGTGTCAGTAAACAATGGTATATAGTCTGGCTGAGCGGTGTACACAGAGTGGCAATAAACACAATGCTATATATAGCGTGGCTGAGTGAGGTGCACAGTGGCAGTACACACAATGCTATATAGTCAGGCTAAGCCGTGTACACAGAGTGTCAGAAACCACAATGCTATATATAGCGTGGCTGAGCGAGGTGCACAGTGGCAGTACACACAATGCTATATAGTCTGGCTGAGCCGTGTACACAGAGTGGCAGTAAACACAATGCTATATATAGCGTGGCTGAGCGAGGTACACAGTGGCAGTACACACAATGCTATATAGTCAGGCTAAGCCGTGTACACAGAGTGTCAGAAAACACAATGCTATATATAGCATGGCTGAGCGAGGTGCACAGTGGCAGTACACACAATGCTATATAGCCAGGCTAAGCCGTGTACACAGAGTGTCAAAAAACACAATGCTATATATAGCGTGGCTGAGCGAGGTACACAGTGGCAGTAAACAATGCTATATGTAGTGTGGCTGAGCGAGCGGTGTACTACTGTTCCCAGCAGCGACACACAATGACTGGGGGGGGGACCCTGGCTAGCGTGGCTGGAGAGTGAACTACCCTGCCTGCCTACCCAAAGCTAAACCCACAGACAAATGGAGGAGATATGACGTGGTTCGGGTATTTATTTACCCGAACCACGTGACCGTTCGGCCAATCAGAGCGCGTTCGGGCCCGAACCACGTGACCCGTTCGGCCAATCACAGCGCTAGCCGAACGTTCGGGGAACGTTCGGCCATGCGCTCTTAGTTCGGCCATGTGGCCGAACGGTTTGGCCGAGCACCGTCAGGTGTTCGGCCGAACTCGAACATCACCCGAACAGGGTGATGTTCTGCAGAACCCGAACAGTGGCGAATACTGTTCGCCCAACACTAGCCCACGGACACATGGGAGCTGGGGAACTGCAGATACCAGCGGGGCGGCAGGATGCAGGGTAGATGGCCATTCAGGAGAGTGTGAGAGGAGGCCTCATGGTGTGCGTCGGTGGTGGGCCCACAATTGTCAGACTGTGATCGGTGGACCATATTGATCTGCATAGGCTGTGCTGGGCGATCGATATTGGGCAGTTACCGTCACGGCGACAGTGGGGGTATAAATAATATGAGTACCGCAATTGTCATTTTATAGACCAGAGGTGGTTTTATAGGTTTTTAATAGGAGGGTTCAGAACCACCCCTGCTGAGTATTTTTGTATGCAGCGAATAAAGTATTTTGTACAAGCACATGAAGAGATTAAGGTTTCTTATTTGTGGTTACTACCCCCAAAGCACCCCCTGGCATGAACTGATTTCAGGCGTCTAAGAGACGCCGAGTCAGTTCACAGCGGCAGCCCGGAGCAGCAGGCAGGGCTACGGTAAGATGGCCGCCCGAAGCCCTGCTCTGCAGACTTGGAGTCTGCAGTGCAGGGCTTCGGGCTGCCATTTTCCCGTAGCCCTGCTCGCCGGGTAATGCAGGCTGCTGCAGGAAGGAAGAGGATCGTGGGAGCTGAGCTACCCACCACAAGGAGGTCGGAAGAGGAGGAGGTCGGAACAGGAGGTCTTCTGACTAGGTGAGTAAATGGGTTTTTATTTTCTTTTTCAGGTGGTGCTGCTGATTGTGGTCAGAACTGCTGAGCATTGTGCATACTGGGGTCAGATCTGATAAGGAGTGTGCATATTGGGGTCATATCTGATAACGGTTGTGCATATTGGGGTCATATCTGATAACGGTTGTGCATATTGGGGTCATATCTGATAACGATTGTGCATATTGGGGTCATATCTGATAACGGTTGTGCATATTGGGGTCATATCTGATAACGATTTTGCATATTGGGGTCATATCTGATAACGATTGTGTATATTGGGGTCATATCTGATAACGGTTGTGCATATTGGGGTCATATCTGATAACAGTTGTGCATATTGGGGTCATATCTGATAACGATTGTGCATATTGGGGTCATATCTGATAACGATTGTGCATATTGGGGTCATATCTGATACCGGTTGTGCATATTGGGGTCATATCTGATAAGGATTGTGCATATTGGGGTCATATCTGATAACTGTTGTGCATATTGGGGTCATATCTGATAACGGTTGTGCATATTGGGGTCATATCTGATAATGGTTGTGTATATTGGGGTCATATCTGATAACAGTTGTGCATATTGGGGTCATACCTGATAACGGTTGTGCATATTGGGGTCATATCTGATAACGGTTGTGCATATTGGGGTCATATCTGATAATGATTGTGCATATTGGGGTCATATCTGATAACGATTGTGTATATTGGGGTCATATCTGATAACGATTGTGCATATTGGGGTCATATCTGATAACGATTGTGCATATTGGGGTCATATCTGATAACGATTGTGCATATTGGGGTCATATCTGATAACGATTTTGCATATTGGGGTCATGTCTGATAACAATTGTGCATATTGGGGTCATATCTGATAAGGATTGTGCATATTGGGGTCATATCTGATAACAGTTGTGCATATTGGGGTCATATCTGATAACAGTTGTGCATATTGGGGCCATATCTGATAACAGTTGTGCATATTGGGGTCATATCTGATAACAGTTGTGCATATTGGGGTCATACCTGATAACGGTTGTGCATATTGGGGTCATATATGATAACGGTTGTGCATATTGGGGTCATATCTGATAACGGTTGTGCATATTGGGGTCATATCTGATAACGATTGTGCATATTGGGGTCATATCTGATAACGATTGTGCATATTGGGGTCATATCTGATAACGATTGTGCATATTGGGGTCATATCTGATAACGATTGTGCATATTGGGGTCATATCTGATAACGATTTTGCATATTGGGGTCATGTCTGATAACGATTGTGCATATTGGGGTCATATCTGATAAGGATTGTGCATATTGGGGTCATATCTGATAACAGTTGTGCATATTGGGGTCATATCTGATAACAGTTGTGCATATTGGGGCCATATCTGATAACAGTTGTGCATATTGGGGTCATACCTGATAACAGTTGTGCATATTGGGGTCATACCTGATAACAGTTGTGCATATTGGGGTCATACCTGATAACGGTTGTGCATATTGGGGTCATATCTGATAACGGTTGTGCATATTGGGGTCATATCTGATAACGGTTGTGCATATTGGGGTCATATCTGATAACGGTTGTGCATATTGGGGTCATATCTGATAACGATTGTGCATATTGGGGTCATATCTGATAACGATTGTGCATATTGGGGTCATATCTGATAACGATTGTGCATATTGGGGTCATATCTGTTAACGATTGTGCATATTGGGGTCATATCTGATAACGATTGTGCATATTGGGGTCATTGAACGTTTTTTTTGTTCAAATCTGCTCACATTACGTGTATTTTCTTGAGAAAACCTGCACAACTATGTGAATTTTCTGGGGAAAATTTAATATCAGTAATACCAGCTGCCTGGCTGCCGTGTTGGTCCTCTGCCTTTAATTCTTTCAACCATAGACCCTGAACAAGCATGCAGCAGGTCAGGGGTTTCTGACAATATTGTCAGAACTGACAAGATTAGCTGCATGCTTGTTTCTGGTGTAATTCAGTTCACTACTGTAGCCAATAGATCAGCAGGGCTGCCAGGCAACTAGAATTGTTTAAAAGGAAATAAATATGGCAGCCACCATATCACTCTCACCCTGGGTTCACTTTAAATTACAGTTAGCCCCGCCCACATCCGGTCATGACCACACCCATTTTCGGTTGTAGCCACACCCATTCTTGCTGCGTAGGTCGTCAGCTCCCCCGGAAATTGGTCCAGCACCTGCATAGCACCCCCTAAAAAAAATTCCTGGAGCTGCCACTGCCTGGGTTACCTGAAGAAGAATTTCATTAAACAGGGATACAATCCTCTAATGGTTGAGGCCCAAATCAAGAAAGCTAACAACATCCCTAGGACTCAGCTCCTGGAGTACAAGCAGAACCAGGAAGAGAGCCGTGTCCCACTGGTAGTCACCTAAAATCCACACCTGGAAATCTTAAGAAAGATTGCAAAAGCATTTCATCCTGTTCTACACAAGGATCAGAGACTGAAAAAGATATTCCCGGAACCTCCCCTCCTAGCGTTCCGACAGCCACCCAATCTTAAGCAGATGATAGTGAGGAGTGCCTTAAATAGGCAAGAACAGAATGAAACATTCCCCTGCCAAGGGAAAAAGTGTGGGACCTGTAAACACATCCATTCCACTGACAGGATACTAATACCATGTACACAACAGGAATACAAAGTACAAGGCACCTTTTCCTGCGACTCATCTAATGTGGTATACCTGATCATGTGTGCAAAATGCCCCAAAGGAATTTATGTGGGAGAAACAAGTCACCCACTGCATGATCGCATGACACACCACAGATCCACTATTAACAGCAGGAAAAAGGATATTACAAAATATACTGATCTCCCAATACCAACACACTTTTGTTTACCTGGACACAGTTTAAGTGATTTTCGCATCACTGTATTAATGGGTGGCTTCAAATCGGGAAACATGAGACTAACACAAAAAAAAAAGTTTATACATTGGTTCAAAACTGTAGAAGATGGTTTAAACAAGGACTCTAACTTCTTGTGCTGGTACGGTGGGTTTTAAATGCCACAATTCTTTTAATTTTAATTTTTCTATCTTTTCATTCATTTTTGTGCTATATGCTGTGTAAGATGGTATTCACTGTCACTATTCATTTTATTTGCTTTCATGTGCTGGCTTTAAATGCCACAATTCTCTTAAGGCTCATACACACGGGGTACGGCCGTCGCCGCAACCACGTGGCACGCGCATGTTGTGGCGACAGTTCGCCCGTGTGTATGACGCGCGCTCCCCGAACCATCGCCCGTCGGGGCTGTCGCCAGGCGATTGACATGTTCAATCGCCGGCTACAGCTGTCGCCGCAACCTCGCTGGAACTGTCGCTAGTCCCACATGTGTATGCGGGCTAGCGACAGCAACCCACACACAGCACACGGAGCTTCCGACGGGGGGAGGGACCTCGGCGACAGCTTCCGCCGCATCGCTAATCCCTCTGCTGCCGTGTGGATGCAGAGGGACTTGGCGACGAGCTGTCGCCGAGCTGTCGCGCACACGCTCCCGTGTGCTAGCGACAGCTGCAATTGTCCCCCAGTGTGTACTTAGCTTTAAGCTTAGAATTAATGGTGCATGTAACCAGCCCAGTTACAATTTGAACTCGGAATTTACGATGTCTCCCCATCACCAGAGTCTGCTTCATGTCATGTTGAGGATTCTATTGATCTTATCAATTTAGACAGGATGCCTGGGAAAGCCTCCTCAGTAACTGTTGAGGCATCTAATTACATTTATGTTTGCTAAAGAATATTTCGCCTCTATATGTCAGTGTATATAAGCTGTGTTTTTCAGTTTTGGTCAGGAACCAGTCCGACGAAAGCTCACTGTTTATCCATCTCTAAGTTAGCCAATAAATGGCATCATCCTGATTCAAAACTTTTTGCTTTTACTCATGGCTAACACGGTACAACACTCTACTGCTTTTTCTTATCTCACTGAAAGACAAAAGGAGAAATTAAAACTATGGTAGCTAGTAGCTACCAATGTAAGTATAGGGTAAGATGCACCAAGAAGTGTGTAAAATGATGAACCAGTAAAAATAAAATAAGGTAAGAGTTTTCTTACCTAGTGGTGGATGTCTACACTTGTATATAGAAGAAAAATAGCTTTATTGCACAACAAAAGACAATGCATTTCATGGGAAACAACACCCTTCCTCAGGTCAAAAAATATAGACAGATAAATATTTACATCCGGTCAAAAATTTCTGTTCATATGAAATGGTGACATTAGAGACCATGGCTCCTGCGCTAAAAAGAGTAAACCTTTGCTGTATAAATAGTTATTTTCTAAAATGAATGAAATATAATAAAACAATAAAAAACAGGTAAGGCAAGCTTTTTGTAAAAACATAAAAAAGAAAAAGACAGACAAAATCAGCTTTTTCAAGCTAAATGGTTGTTTTTCATGTTTTATATGCAACAAAAGTACTAATTTGATTAAAGGATTGTCTTTTAGAGACTTGACGATGATGGCCAGTGCTATGGTTTGTGGTTGTTTGATTGCCATGTTTACAATTATAAAACTTTGTGAGTGGGTGTGTGTACAATATCTGCTTAATAATGTATGACTATTTTGATGTGAACAATTGTATAAAAGGAAGTGGCAGCACATCAATATTGATTTAGCTCTGTAAAGTTTGGCATTCCAACTTTTAGAGACAAATGTAATCATTTGCAATTTGCTCTTTAAAGCGGAATTCCAGCTAGGAATTGGCCAAGTAAAAATTCCACAATCATTTCTATTCATGACTCTTTAACACCCAGGGCACTGGCTACTGTTGATCTACAATGGTAGATCAAAAAAGTCTGTTAGGGCTATGGATGCATCAGTGCATAGGCAGTTACAGCATTCCACTATATTGAAATGGCAAATAAATGGTTCCTCACATTCTTATGTTAACTATAAAGTAACTTTCTAGCACAGTGGAAGCTTAAAGGACACCCAAAGTGAAAATAAACTAATAAAATAAATGATTGTGTCTATCTTCCTTCTCCTAAAAATGACTTTTTAAAGGCCCATACTCATGAGTGACATTTGTCGCCGCAACACGCGGCGCGCGCGTGTTGCGGCGACAGGTCGCCCGTGAGTATGGGCCGCCGCACGCGCGCGCACCCCGAACTGTCGCCCGTCGCTCATGTCGCCAGGCGATTGAAACTTTCAATCGCATGGCGACAGTCGCCGCTGCCCCCCCGCCGCAACTGTCGCTAGTCCGCGTGAGTACGCGGACTAGCGACAGCAACCTCCATGTAGGTACATGGAGCTTCCGGCGGGGGGAGGAGGAACGTCAGCGACAGCTTCCGCCTTGCCGCTGGTCCCTCTTCCGCGTGTGTACGCGGAGGGACCTGGCGAGAAGCTGTCGCCGGCCTGTCGCCCACACGCTCACGTGTGCTGGCGACAGGCCACATTTCTCGCCCGTGAGTATGGGCCTTAAGTCTTTTAAGACTTTTTTTTTCTCCACAGTTTATTTTATGTTTAGATCTACTTTTTAAGTTTTAACTGTTTTATTGTTTTTTGCTCAATGACACATTCATTAAAGTATGCCAGAGCTAAAATCTATGAACATTTAACCCTTGTTATCTCTATCCTGCTCTCAGAAGCCATTTTCTGTTAGGGAAGTGTTTTATAGTTGCAATTTCTTTCTGTCTGAGTCAGGACTGAGTCAGTAACTTACATACCTGATATTTAACTCTTTCAGGCAGAGAAAGAAAAAAAAAGGAACACAACATAGATATTTGTGTGCTAGGCACTGTACGTTCCCATGTCCATCTTATGGCCTGTACTAGATTGGAGTTCCAGTTTTTTTCATTGTCCCAAAACTCGGTATCCTCTTCTGTACAAGGGTTACCAGCTATTCATCCCATTCAGTGATTCATCATGATACCAAGATATTTGCAAAATATGTTTTAGAAACATCAAACTTTCAAAAACCAAACATATGGGATACATTTAAGGAAAAATGTAAATCCTGTTTTGAAAGCATTTTTTCCTAAAGACCAAAACTGCAGACATGTACTTTATATGAAATTATAGACTATTTTATTTGCATCTGTGGAACCAGAATATTCATCAATGTTGTTTGCAAAATATGCATATGCATGTGCATTACCATGCAAATGCTCTCATTTCACTTTGCTAGTATGATGACATCGGATAGGCAAGAAAATGAGCTTCAATCTGCATCTTAATGCACAAAATATGCTTTCCTATTTCTAGAGGCATAATCCGTAAGTTTAGAAATTGCTGAGTTTTTCTGTTCACACATGCATACAGATGTAAAGAGGACCATTTAGTATAGAATTTGCGATGAAAGTTCAGTAAGAATATCAGAGCGGGTTGTAGCCTAGACTTGGAGCTGTGAAGGAATTCTTACTGCGAGGTGCATCATGAGGGCAATACATTCAGGGGCATTTCCCAAAATCTGTCCATGGTGCCCTGGTTGTCAGGGCACAGAGTGCCGGCGCTCCAAATGTTTCTGGAATGGAGGCAGGGCACCAGAACCAGCGCCGGAGGATGGAGTAGGGGGCACAGAGGGAATGGTCAGGCCAAATTGTTGCAGAAGGCTGGTGGGCACAGAGAGGGGGGCCTGACTACTATCCTCCCTCTACTCAGGACTCCCCTCCTTTCACTGTGCTCCCCCGAAAAGACAAAGTTACAAGCACGGTGAAAGATACAGCTATGCATTCTCCCCACGCTCTATTTTCCAGCAGATGCTAAAGTTGCAGGTCCATGCTGCAATACCTCTCACACTACTTCCTGATTCAGTGTGAGCAGCATTGCAAAGGGAGACAGCTTGGACCTGGAGCTCTAGCATCTGCTGGAGCCCAGAGCCTGGTGAGGTGAGTGTGCAGCTGTATCTTCTACCATGCCTGTAACTCTGTCTTGTGGGGGGAGCACAGTGACAAAAGGGGGCCCCGAGGTGAGGGAGGGAGGTTAAGGTACCAGCCACTAGTGTTTTCCCACCCACCTACCCCACCAGCCAGCATTGTTGCCCATCCAGCCATCCCACCAGCCAGCAGAGTTGGCCACCCACTCCACCCAAACAGCCAGCAGTGTTGCCCACCTAGCCATCCACCCCACCAGCCAGCAATGCTGCACACCCACCTATTCTACCAGGCAGCAGTGTTTTCAGCCCACCCCACCAGCCAGCAGTGTTGCCCCCCCTTCCAACCCATCAGCCAGCAGTGTTACCTAACCACCCACCTCACAAGCCAGCAGTGTTGCCCACCCTTGCAGCCCACCAGCATTGCCCACCCTCCCACCCCACCAGCCATCAGTGTTGCCTACCCACCCCACCATCCAGCAGTGTTTCCCACCCCACCAGCACTCAGCGTTTATCCCTTCCTCCCTCCCACCTCACTCCCACAAGCACCCAGCGATGAGAATGTGCATCTATGTCTGAGGTAATATTTTTGCTGTATTTCATATACATGGAGTAATGTGTGCATTTCACAAATGTCAGAGGTAACATTTTCTGCATGTCACATCTGGGGTAACGGTGTCTGCATTTCATATCTGTAGTAGTGGTTTCTGCATTTCATATATGTGGCAAAACATTTTCTGCATTTCACATCCATGGTAACAGTCTCTGCATTTCACTTATGTGATAACGTTTTCTGCTTTTCCAGTATGTGGCTGTAATGATTGCGGAACTATTTCCGTGGTCAGCGCACAGGACGCACAGAGACAGAGAGAAAGAGCACAGAGACAGAATGAATGTGTGTCCACCAATCTAGTCGCCACCCAGCAACGGTGAACACACATCCGCAGAAATGATTGCCAACAGACACAAGACCAAGCAAGGACAGTACACAAGAGTAGCAAAAGGCACAGCAAGCAAGCAAGAACAATCAGAACATCAAGGAAAATAACAAACGCTAGCTAAACGCGAACACCGCACTCATTCGCAACAGCGAACGCGTTTACGACACGATCACCACGCATTAGGCGCCCAGTGACAAGCGTGCCACCCTAACCAACCAATGAAACACGAACATGAAATAGAGAACGCGAACGCTTGCTAAACGGCTACCCCACCAAGCCCACAGCAAGCGTTTGTACCAGACAAGACAGACAGATGGGGCCACCAGTAGCAACCGCTGCTCTGGCTAGCACCTCTAAGGCAGAATACAGAAGGAACCACCGCTGCTACCGTTAGAGCGGATGCGATCCAAACAGACAAACAGATGGGGCTACCAGTAGCAACCGCTGCTCTGGTTAGCACCCCTAAGACAGAATACAGAAGGACGCACTGCCACTACCACTAGGGCGAATGCAATCCAGACAGATGGAGCAGCCAGTAGCAACCGCAGCTCTGGCCTACACTCCCAGACAGACAGAACGATTTCCTGTCGACCGCCGCTGGCGACAAGACAATCGAGACAGAGAGACAGAAAAAGGCAATGCAGATAATACGACCTGACTGCACTAGAAGGGATGCCTAGTGCAGTCCCCAGGAATTACTCTAAGATAATCTTAGCAAACGACAGCAAGGCTAACACTCCAGGAGAGTTTGCAGGAACAAAGCATCATGACCAGCCAGGGATTCTGGGAAAAAATGGTATCTACACTGCAAGCCATCAAAGGAGGCAGCCAGGCAATCTGCACGACAAGTGCATGCAAATTCCCCAGCAGAGCAACTCTGAAACTTGCAAAGCGAAGACAGGTCTCCTCTCCAGAGACCTGCAGCACCCAGACCCAAAGAATGGACAAACAGCTGTCCGCCTGTGTAGACAGCCGAGCAGATCGCTACAGTGGCATACCAGTTTTTACATTTCACATGTTTGGTAATGGTTTCTGCATGGGGTAAACATCCCTGAATTTCACGTGCGGCAATGCATTTGCGTGTATCAAAAAAGGGCGCCTGGAAAAAAGGGCGCAGGATATAGCCGAAATTATAGGTTGTATTGTAAAACAATAACTTTCGTTTATATCTTGTAAATGAAAAATGTAGTGCTAAATCGGGTAACTAAACGGAAATTAAACGGCAAAATACCATCTATAACAACAAACGAATTCTGTAATGAAACGTCAAATAGCGTCTATAACAAAAACCGATATTTACACTTGTATTAATACAAGTGTATTAATACAATGGTAGATTTTACAGCTATTTTACTGCAAGTATACCTAACTTTAGGCTCACACAGATCTCTCCCTATCCCTATCCCTAACCCCTAGACCCCCTCTTTGTTTAAATATACATAATGTAATAAATTGTATATATTACATATATTGTGCTGTAACTACACCTAACCTTACTCTCACACAGAACCCTCCCTGTACCTATACCTAACCCCTAGACCCCCCTGGTGGTGCCTAACAATAACCACCCCCCTGGTGGTGCCTAACCCTAACCATCCCCTGGTGGTACCTAACCCTAAGACCCCCCTGGTGGTGCCTAACCCTAAGACCCCCCTGGTGGTGCCTAACCCTAAGACCCCCCTGGTGGTGCCTAACCCTGAAACTCCCCTGGTGGTGTATATTGTACTGTAACTATACCTAACCCTACTCTCACACAGAAGCCTCCCTGTACCTATCCCTAACCCCTAGACCCCCCTGGTGCCGCCTAACCCTAAGACCCCCCCTGGTGTTGCCTAACCCTAAAACTCCCCTGGTGGTGCCTAACCCTAACCACCCCCCTGGTGGTGCCTAACCCTAAGACCTTCCTGGTGGTGCCTAACCCTAACCCCCACCTCCCCCGGTGGTGTCTAACCCTAACCATCCCCACTGCACAAACACCCTTACACACATATAAACAATAATATATATAATCCTTAAAATACTTCACTATAAATAACATGAATAGAATAATTTATATATTTGTAATAGAATAAATAGCCTTAAAATCATGTACACATTAATAATATTAAAAATAGAAAAAGGTGTGTATATATATATATATATATATATATATATATATATATATATATATATATATATATATATTCATACACAGTATATATAATAGAATAAATAGCCTTACAACCACGTACGCATTCGAATTCTTAAAATAATGGTAATATTAATAGCGATATACTAGTGTTAATACAAATATAATCAACGCATTATAAGTGTGAAAAACAAAGTAAATACCAAAAGCGATGTATTTCTAATAGAATAAGGTTGAAAACGATATTTAAGCATTATACGTATAAAAACGAATTTTAAATGACTAAATAAGTGTAAACGAAAATTTACTTGTTACAGTACTGCAAGCGAAATTTAAAACCGGGAAAATAAGTTAAAGCTCCTATAAGCGAAATTTAAAAAACAAAAAATAAGTATATCACAAAGTCAAAACGAACTTGTAAATGATCTTTGTTATAAACCTTATGCTGTAAACTAAAATGTTTGTTAACACGATCCCTGTAACCTCTATTTCTCGGGCGCCCTGAAAACGAATTATAAATGACAAAATAAGTGTAAACAAAAATGTATTTGTTACAGTCCTGTAAGCTAAATTTAAAACCGGGAAAATAAGTTAAAGCTCCTATAAGCGAAATTTAAAAACAAAAAATAAGTATAAAACAAAGTCAAAACGAACTTGTAAACGATCTTTGTTATAAACCTTATGCTGTAAACTAAAACTTTTGTTAACACAATCCCTGCAACCGCTATTTCTCGGGCGCCCTTTTTTCCTGTCGGGCGCCGAATAGCCGATATTTTGCATTGCAGCCTATGGCGGCGTCCTTTTTGTCCACTAGCCATATGCGCCCTTTTTTACTAGCCCGATGCAGCTGACATTTGGGGTAATGGTTTCTGCATTTCATATGTGGCATAATGTTTTTTGACCCCTTTATGCTTTCATAAATAGAGATGGCCCGAACTGGACAGCTCCTGGCGAAGAAGGTATGTTCGTGTCGGCAGGCAAACACACAACGCGTTTGATCCGCCCCCTATACATCATCATGGAGCCAAACTTTTTATGCAATATAATACATTAGGATCTATGATATAAGAAACAGTTACAGTATGTTCTCTGGCTTCCCACCGCTGGAAAATTGCACCGCACCAAGAGTACAATTAGCCTAAAGGTTATTGAAGTACAAAAAGAGCATGAAGTAAAATTGCTTAAAAAGAAAAGGGAATATTTTGCTCAGCAGGTCAGAGCAATAGAAGAGGACATAAAGGAAATAAAGAGAATAAGAGGCATTCCAAACAAGATTTCTCTCAAGAGTTACCGGTAATAATTTGATTTAACCATGTATGAGGATATCATATAGAAGTATTTTATAGAGAAAAATAGAAAAGCTGCACTCTTATTACACTCATCACAGTGTGAAATGTGTCAGCAGAAGATGCTGCTGATGTGCAAAGACATATTTGTGATTTGCTAAACTGGTTCCTTTCACACTTTCCCACATTAAATATGGATATGTTTGTGATATGATATGCATTCATGCATAAATAACTTACATTTATGATTTTATGTGTGTCAATCTGTGTTTGTGTTCACATTTTTTTCCTGCATTTGATAACATTTGATGTATGCATTATTGAAAATATGCATGGAGACATTGTTTTTTGGGAACGTGAAAGCAAAATGCATATGATGTCCCAAGAACACATCTCAAGCAAAAAATGAGTTAATGTCCCTTTGTCTAAAAGGAGTCCATCTTTTATCCCTACTTAAATAGTGCCTTAATAACATTTAAATGCTAAGTGGGTCCCCAACTACAATTAGTCCTCTAATTACCTATAACAAAAAAGTGCTGGTGGTGGTATCTTCCTGCCAATTTACTATCATTATGTTGCAGGACCATGACTAAAAGTAATCCTGTTGTTACGTTCAGGAGTAAATACATTTTGCTACTGCTGGTATCTTCCTGTCAAATTACTACTAAGTTGGGCAATGATTAAAAGGGGTCCTGCTAATAAATTAAAATAATTTATTAATGCATGAATTTTCCATCCAAATTTTCAGTAGAGAATTTAAAATGTCTAACAAATGTTTACATTTGAAGGAGATATAGTATATGTAATAATTATTTTACATTATAATATAATGTAGAGACCAACAACAGGTAGTGCTGTAACGAACATCAAATTTTTGGTTCACAAACGTATAATTTCCACAAAAGTTTGCGAACCGGCGAACCGCCATAGACTTCAATGGGCGGGCGAATTTATAAATCTATCAACACTGTTTCTGGCCACAAAAGTGATGGAAAAGTTGTTTAAAAGGGCCTAATACCTGGACAGTGGCATGCTGGAGGGAGATCCATTGCAAAAGTCCAACCAAAAATTACAAAGTTTATGCAGAGCCGTGTTTTAATGTCTAATGGGCAGAAATCACAGTGAATTCTTTAATTTGTGGAATTAAATGCTTTCAAACATCATGCGTATACGGCGATAAGGTAGTGTAAGTGTTAGGCACAGTTCACACTGCCAAATGAAATGCAGTACTTGTGCGCAGGTTAGCGAGAGTGCAGGAGATCATGGTTTTTCAGCCCCTATGGTTGGGTTGAGGTTGTTCAATGACAGTTAAGTAACCATGTAGTGTCTTATACAGGGGGCAGTAGTGGATACTAGACGCCAGTAGTGGTTCTGGACACTCAAGTGGTTTTTTTTTTAAACTGAATGACACTTCATGCAGGTTAGATGACAGGTAGGTTTATGCTATGTGCAACTCAAAATATAGGCCCTGCCAGTGAGGCCCTGCCAGTGAGGGTAGTAGGTCTAGAAACTAGATGCCAGTAGTGGTGGTGAAGGATTATTGGGTTATGGTCAGTGCATTACTAGGACCAGCAGACCTGTCTCCAATAGAGCTGTCCTGAATGGTTTGGCCACGAATTTATTCGCGTGAACATCGGTGGTTCGCGTTCATGTTGAAACGCAAACTTTATTGTGAATTCGACCCGCCCCTATACTACATCATTGGGCTAAATTTTGACCCTCCACATCACAGTCAGCAGACACATGGCAGCCAATCAGGCTGCACTCCCTCCTGGAGCCCCCCCTATATTAGGCAGCAGCGTCGGCCCTCATCTCACTCGGTGTTGCTGCAGTAGTGAGAGAAGGGAGAGGAACCTGCTGCAGAGATAGGGAAAGCTTAGATAGGCTCTTGTTGTTTGCTCCTAGCTGAAAAGCACCACAAAAAGAGCTCTTTTCAGAGCTAATGTTGTTGTAAAGTTTTTTTTTTTTGTGTGTGTGTGTGCCACTGACACTGCATTATATAGCCCTGTGTCGCAGCTGGCCCTTGCTAATTGCTATACTGTGCCAGGTCCAGCACATTCAGTTCCTACCTTTTCACTTTGTAATACCAGTCTGACCATGCATACCTGTTCATGTTCACTGCACCTGCGTGACAGCACACAGTGTTATATACCAGTCACTGCATAACTGTTCACTGGACCTGTGTGTGTGACAGCTGCACATTGTATTGATACCAGTCACTGCATACCTGTTCACTGCACCTGCGTGACAGCACACAGTGTTATATACCAGTCACTGCATACCTGTTCACTGCACCTGTGTAACCGCACATTGTTGTACCACCAGTCACCTTTTCACTGCACCTGTGTAAATGCACATTGTATTAGTCAAGTCAGTGCATACCTTTCACTTTATCCCCCCCAATATGAACAAAACAAGAGGCAGAGGCAGGCCACTCGGCAGGTCTGTTCGAGGTTGAGGTAGCGTGATTTTGTGTGGCCCTGGACCAAAGTACAGTGTTCAGAAGGAATGTGCCATCAACTCCCAAGATTGCCAGGATGTACTTGACTATTTAACACAGAACACCTCATCTTCCTCAGCTTCCGCACGGAACCGTGACATATCTTCCTCCGCAACCACCACTGCTACTACTAGCACCACATCCGGCCCATTTGACAATTCGCAGGAGTTATTTGCTGGGGAATTAACTGATTCACTGCCATTCTTGTTACAAGATGGCGGCGCTAAGCATGTTACACCACCACTTCATATGTCTGAGTTAGGCACCAGTATGGACCTGAAGTGTGAAGATGATGAAGTACCTGTTGTTGGTGCAGTACATGTGAAGCTGTGGAGGATACAAGTGAAGCTGTGGAGGATGATTATGATGATGATGAAGATGATACTGCCATGGATGTCACGTGGGATCCTAATAGACATGATGACCAGGGGGACAGTTCAGAGGGGGGGTCAGAGAGGAGTTGGAGGAGACGAGTTGCTGAAAGAAGCAGGGGGAGCTCATCATCATCAGAAACAGCTCGTAGCAGTGTCCGGCGGCATGTATTGCCACCTATGGACAGCCGGCCAACATGCTCTTCAAGGTCAGCTGCTGACGCCACCACCAAAGTGCCATAACTCCAGGGCTCAGCGTTGTGGAGGTTTTTTTGTGTGTCTGCCTCAGATGAGAGCAATGCCAACTGTACTATCTGTGGTCAAAGATTGAGTTATGGAAAGACCAAGACCCGTGTAGGAACAACTGCCTTACGAAGGCACATGGTGAAGAAGCACAAACGGCAATGGGAAGACCACCTGAGGAAAAGCAGCAAACAAAGGCAAAGTCACCCTCCGCCTAGAGATGAGCGTAATGACCTAATTACGATTTCGCGAAATTTCGCGTAATTAGTGTAATTACGATTATGGCCGTAAGTACATAATCGTAATGAAGAAGGATTTCACGAAATTTCGCGTAAGCGTAATTTTCGCGTTATTTTCGCATTACAATGGTTATTTGTTCATGCCGTAATTTCGCATTAAACGCTACCGTAATTTCGCGTTAAACCGTAACGCTCTGTATAATTTAAAAAAGCCGCCGACTTTAACCTCCTTGCCGGTCTAAAAAATCCGGCAAGGAGGCAGCGCCGCACATTTTTTTAATTTTTTTTTTTTAAATCATGTAGCGAGCCCAGGGCTCGCTACATGATAGCCGCTAAGCGGCGGCATCCCCCCACCCACTCCGATCGCCTTCGGCGATCAGAGTATGCAGGGAATCCCGTTGAGAACGGGATTTCCTGCAGGGCTTCCCCGGTCGCCATGGCGACGGGGCGGGATGACGTCACCGACGTCATGGACGTCGGAACGTCATAGGGAATCCCGATCCGCCCCTCAACGCTGCCTGGCACTGATTGGCCAGGCAGCGCAGGGCTCTGGGGCGGGGGGGAGCGACTCGGCGCGGCGGATTGCGGCGGAGCGGCGGCGATCGGAAGTTACAAGCAGCTAGCAAAATGCTAGCTGCTTGTAACAAAAAAAAATTATGCAAATCGGCCCAGCGGGGCCTGAGATATCCTCCGGCGCAGGTTACCCCGAGCTGAGCTCGGGATAACCGGCAAGGAGGTTAAGGGTTAATAGCAAAGCCCCCTTAAATGCTAAGAGCCTCAAATTTGGAGAATATATTAAGGAGATCAGGAGGAATAAGAGGAAAAAATTTTTTTTCAAAAAGACCTTATAGTTTTTGAGAAAATCGATGTTAAAGTTTCAAAGTAAAAATGTATACATTTAAAAACCCGCCGACTTTAACGGTTAATAGCAAAGCCTGCTTAAAGTTTAGGAACACCACATTCCTAGGGTATATTAAGGGGATCAGTGGGAATAAGAGGAAAATTTTTTTTTTCAAAAAGACCTTATAGTTTTTGAGAAAATCGATTTTTAAATTTCAAGGGCAAAAATGTCTTTTAAATGCGGAAAATGTCAGTTTTTTTTTGCACAGGTAACAATATTGTATTATTTTCATAGATTCCCCCAAGTGGGAAGAGTTTTACTTACTTCGTTCTGAGTGTGGGAAATATAAAAAAAAAACGACGTGGGGTCCCCCCTCCCAGACCTCTTTAACCCCTTGTCCCCCATGCAGGCTGGGATAGCCAGAATGCGGAGCACCGGCTGCGTGGGGCTCCGCACCCTGACTATACCAGCCCGCATGGTCCATGGATTGGGGGGTCTCGGAAGGGGAGGGGCAGCCAAGCTTTCCCCTCCCCCTCCGAGCCCTTGTCCAATCCAAGGACAAGGGGCTCTTCTCCACCTCCGATGGGCGGTGGAGGTGGAGGCCGCGATTTCCTGGGTGGGGGGGTTCATGGTGGAATCTGGGAGTCCCCTTTAAAAAGGGGTCCCCCAGATGCCCACCCCCCCCTCCCAGGAGAAATGAGTATAGAGGTACTTGTACCCCTTACCCATTTCCTTTAAGAGTTAAAAGTAAATAAACACACAAACACATAGAAAAAGTATTTTAATTGAACAAAAAACATAACCACGAAAAAAGTCCTTTAATATTCTTAATTAACCATTAATACTTACCTGTCCCTTTAAATAAATGATCCCACGCAATATCCTCGGAAATGTTCTATCAGTTACAATGTAACAAAGTTATTACAATGTAACAACTTTGTTACATTGTAACTACGCCGCACCCGACGTCACTCGCCGCTCACCCGCCGCATACACTTACGCGTCCTTGCAGGACGCTAAGTCCCCGCCGGCTCCCGCTGTCCACCCCGCCCACATCTGTCACCCACATGTCACCCACATGTGGGTGACATGTGGGTGACATGTGGGAGAGGCGGGGAGGGCAGCGGAGCCGGCGGGGACTTAGCGTCCTGCACGGACCCGACAGAGCTCTGAGCTATATAGCTCAGAGCTCTGAGAAGCATCTTTGTATTTGGGCTCCAAGGAGCCCCATTGGTCCTTAGCAGACCAATGGGGTTCCTTCAAATCAAAAGGAACCCCATTGGTCTGCTAAGGACCAATGGGGCTCCTTGGAGCCCAAATACAAAGATGCTTTCGAGAGCTCTGAGCTATAGCTCAGAGCTCTGTCGGGTCCGTGCGGCGGGTGAGCGGCGAGTGACGTCGGGTGCGGCGTAGTTACAATGTAACAAAGTTGTTACATTGTAATAACTTTGTTACATTGTAACTGATAGAACATTTCCGAGGATATTGCGTGGGATCATTTATTTAAAGGGACAGGTAAGTATTAATGGTTAATTAAGAATATTAAAGGACTTTTTTCGTGGTTATGTTTTTTGTTCAATTAAAATACTATTTCTATGTGTTTGTGTGTTTATTTACTTTTAACTCTTAAAGGAAATGGGTAAGGGGTACAAGTACCTCTATACTCATTTCTCCTGGGAGGGGGGGTGGGCATCTGGGGGACCCCTTTTTAAAGGGGACTCCCAGATTCCACCATGAACCCCCCACCCAGGAAATCGCGGCCTCCACCTCCACCGCCCATCGGAGGTGGAGAAGAGCCCCTTGTCCTTGGATTGGACAAGGGCTCGGAGGGGGAGGGGAAAGCTTGGCTGCCCCTCCCCTTCCGAGACCCCCCAATCCATGGACCATGCAGGCTGGTATAGTCAGGGTGCGGAGCCCCACGCGGCCGGTGCTCCGCATTCTGGCTATCCCAGCCTGCATGGGGGACAAGGGGTTAAAGAGGTCTGGGAGGGGGGACCTCACGTCGTTTTTTTTTTATATTTCCCACACTCAAAACGAAGTAAGTAAAACTCTTCCCACTTGGGGGAATCTATGAAAATAATACACTATTGTTACCTGTGCAAAAAAAACTGACATTTTCCGCATTTAAAAGACATTTTTGCCCTTGAAACTTCAAAATCAATTTTCTCAAAAACTATAAGGTCTTTTTGAAAAAATTTTTTTCCTCTTATTCCCACTGATCCCCTTAATATACCCTAGGAATTTGGTGTTCCTAAACTTTAAGCAGGCTTTGCTATTAACCGTTAAAGTCGGCGGGTTTTTAAATGTATACATTTTTACTTTGAAACTTTAACATCGATTTTCTCAAAAACTATAAGGTCTTTTTGAAAAAAATGTTTTCCTCTTATTCCTCCTGATCTCCTTAATATATTCTCCAAATTTGAGGCTCTTAGCATTTAAGGGGGCTTTGCTATTAACCCTTAAAGTCGGCGGCTTTTTATATTATACGGAGCGTTACGGTTTAACGCGAAATTACGGTAGCGTTTAATGCGAAATTACGGCATGAACGAAACGCGAAATTTCGCGTTGAAAATTACGCTTACGGTATTTTCAATTACGATTTTAATGGCAATTTCGCTACGCTAATTTTGCATCGTAATCGCAAATTTCGCATGCGTAATTATAGTAATGCGAAATTACGAAAATTTCAGCTCAACTCTACCTCCGCCTCCTCTTCCTCCTTCAAGTGCAGCATCTTCTTCAGCCGCTTTATCCCTTGCACCTTCACAGCCACCCTCCTCCACTCCGCCTCTCACCTTGAGCGCTTCCTGCTCCTCTGCCCACAGCAGCAGCCAGGAGTCCGTGAAGGAAATATTTGAGCAGAAGAAGCCAATGTCTGCCAGTCACCCCCTTGCCCGGTGTCTGACAGCTGGCTTGGCGGAACCGTTATCTGGCCAGCTGTTACCATACCGGCTGGTGGACTCTGAGGCCTTCCGAAAATTTGTGGTGATTGGGACACTGCAGTGGAAGATACCAGGCCGCAATTACTTTTCTCAAAAGGCGATACCCAAACTGTACTGTGATGTATAAAGGCAAGTGGTGTCATCTCTGGCACACAGCGTTGGGTCAAGGGTCCATCTGACCACGGATGTCTGGTCTGCCAAGCATGGTCAGGGCAGGTACATTACTTATACGGCACATTGGGTCAACCTGGTGACCGCTGGCAAGCAGGGAGTACGTGGCTGTGTAGCGGGCCTAGTTGTGACACCTCCGCGGCTTGCAGGCAGGCCTGCTGCCACCTCCTCTCCTTCTCCTCCTGCTACATCCTCTCCAACTACACACCCCCAGTTACCCAGGGCCTATGCTGCATGCCAGGTACAACCAGGGATGGTCGTAGTCAGCCAATTTCGCTATGCTGGAACTACGCGTATTACGCAAATACGCTTCGCAATCTATGGCTACGAAAGCAGAAACTTCGCTATGTTTGCATTCCGTAGACTACGCATTAAAATACTCAAGTTACGCGTAGTACGAAGCGTAGTTGATGCGACCGCTTATGCCCTTATGCGGAAAAATTTCCGCAATAATCTGCTACCTATGTGCATATATAAACTAATATAAGCATACATTCCACCTTCGAATGCGGAATTGTAGGCGTATAAAAGGGCAATAATATTTCTGCGCATGCGCAATGATCCATATAGATGCAGTTACCGCACGCGTAGTTGACTTCGCAATACATACGTCAAATACGCATAGCGGGTGAAGCTTCGCATAGCAGGACTACGACTACGTAGAAATGCGTATGTGTAGTTCTTAAACTTCGCCTATGAACTACGATGCGTAGTTGCTTACTACGATGCGTAGATTCGCGCTGGCGTAGTTTACGAGCAACCCTGGGTACGACGGTGTCACGCCATCTTAGAAATGTCTTGCCTCAAAGCCCAGAGTCACACTGGAGCAGCTCTCCTGGCTGCTCTGAACAAACAGGTGGATCAGTGGCTGACCCCGCACCAACTGGAGATCGGCAACATGGTATGTGACAATGGCAACAATCTCATTTCGGCTTTGAGTTTGGGAAAGTTGACACATGTACCCTGCATGGCAGATGTGCTCAATCTTATAATCCAAAGATTTGTGTGTAAGTACCCGGGCTTACAGGAGGTCCTGAAGCAGTCCAGGAAGGTGTGTGGGCATTTCAGGCGGTCCTACATGGCCATGGCGCGCTTGGCCAATATTCAGTGGAGAAACAACTTGCCAGTGAGGCGCTTGATTTGTGATAGCCCAACTCATTGGAATTCAATGCTCCTGATGTTTGACTGCCCGCTACAACAGGAGAAAGCCGTCAAACAGTATCTGTACAATTACAGTGAAAGAACATGCTCTGGGGAGCTGGGAAAGTTATGGCCGAAGTACTGGACACTCATGCGTAATGCCTGCAGGATCATGCGGCCATTTGAGGAGGTGACAAACCTGGTGAGTCGCAGTGAAGGCGCCATCAGCGACTTGATCCCATATGCTTCGTCAGACTACCTGCGATCTGGACCCTGGCCCCACTAAGTTCATGTTAAAATGCCCTGAACTATTTACACCGGCATTCCACAAAATAGTCAACAGTTCCTTAAAAGAAGGGTGGTTTCCCTCTACTCTGAAAGAAGCAATTGTCAGGCCACTACTCAAGAAACCATCCTTAGACCCAGATGCTCTAAACAGCTACAGACCTGTCTCTAACCTCCCCTTTCTGGGAAAAGTTATTGAAAAGGCTGTCTACCTCCAACTTGAAGACAGGCTCTCCAGAAACAACATCCTTGACCCTCTTCAATCTGGCTTCAGGAAATATCACAGCTGTGAAACAACCCTCACCCAGATTTGGGATCTACCTCTTGAGATATGAAAAAAATAGCGCCACTTAGAAAGGGTGCCCCATTCACACCAATACAAACATTTTTTGTATTGGTGCTGTGTAATATGGGTGCCATGTTAATATAAACAAACAATATTGCTTTTAACCACTTCACCTCTAGGGGTTTCCCCCCTTAAACACCAGAGCAATTTTCACATTTCAGCACTGTGTCAAATCTGCCAATAAATTCATTGCTCACCGCCCTATAACAATCAGCGGGGAGAACGTGCATAGGAGCGAGTGGGAGTGAGCGTCGGCAACAGGCGGATATCTACATCCCTGCGAGCTGTAGTGGTGTTTTGCAGGGACACAGATATTTACCCCGGAGGGAGGGCAAGTGGTTAATATGGGTGCAGGGTCAATATAAATAAACAATAGTGCTTTTTATCAATAACCGTGATTTTCAAACAAACTATATGGGTTTCAATAACCAGTTAACAGTGCTTCATGTGCATTATGACGTTTATCTTACAAATTATTGTTTCTAAAAAAAATTGACCTAAACTTTGTTTGGAAAAAGTTGCTCTTATGGTCAACGTTTTTTGGTATGAATTCTGTCAATGCACAGGAGTTAAGGTTAGTTTCCCACGGGAGATGGGGTGGTTCAGGTTAGTTGCGCACGGGGAAGGGAGGTTAATGGTACATGCCCTCCAGGGGGGTTAAGGTTAGATGCTCACCAGGGGGGTAAGGTTAGTTGACCATGGTTTTGGGTTTAGGGGTTAAAGTAAGTTATCCCGGGGGAGAGGGGCGGGAGTTGGTTAGGCACCCACCAGGGGAAGGTTCTGTGTGAGAATAAGGAGGTTTTAGGTCATAGTAAAATATCTGCAAACATTATTAATATTTTACTGAATAGAGTAGTAGAATATCGTTAAATGTGCCGATATTTTATCACTCTTCCTGGAGTCCATTTTACTAGATGCAAAAATAGAGGTTACAGTGGGGAATAGTGGAATATTGGTTTATTAACCAATACTTTACAGCATTTCCTGGCTGTCATTTTACTAGCTGATAAATTAAGAAAACAACTACAGTATATCTGGCTCCTTTTTTTTACAGGCGCTATTTTTATATGTACACCTACTTATAAGTGTATGATCAGCTTCCAACTATTGGATAATATGCAAAATGCTCATTAAATATGACATTTTAATGTATTTTTTAGTACAAAATTTAGGTTCTCCTTAAAATAAGAGTAAATGAAAATAAAATAAATATGATAAATAGCACATATGCACTCTGATGTAGAAGCAGGTCAGAATTGCCATTCCAAATCCAACAGAGTTCCAAAAACCATCTGGTAATTCCGATTGGTATTCTGTGGAATTTCGCCATTTTCATTAAAATCATTACCGGCGGTGCTGACTTTAGCAGTTAAAGGAAATCTGTAAAAAGGTAAAAGGGAGTTTAACTTACCTAGGGCTTGTAGGACCCCCTACCACCCACCCCTGCAGATGTCCTGTGCCCACGCCAGTTAAACGCTGCTTTTTTTCTCATTACAGATTTCCTATAATTGCAAAGCTCCCATACATGCTATCATCACCAAATTTATATATTATGGAGAATAGCGAGAATATCGGTTTGATTCACATTCCTCAGTTTTGACAAGTTTATCAAACAAATGTCTGATCGCACATGTTGGAAAATCTCATTGTGAGTGAACAGGAGCATCAGATCAATATCTAAATATTACAATCTTAAGGTGATGTTCCTAAATACAGTATATACATATCATACATAAGTCTTTTCTATCTAAGTGGGCTGGTTGTATACATGGTGATCTCTTCACTGCATATAGCTTTTCTCTTATGGATTACCTACAATACAAGGCAGGTAAAAAAAGTTTTCATCATTTTACAATTGAAAAAGTACCCAAAACTTGGTGAAAGAATTATGTTGAATATTTTCTGGTGATTTGAAAAGCTTTTTATGACATTGTGAAAATATCACCTAGGAGAAAACTTAAAGTCCAAACAAGTCTAATACAGCCATTAAAAAAGGGTGTTTTCTTAATATTTGTATTAACTGTCTGAATTTTTAACATGATAATGTAATAGTTTGTATTTCCAAAATGCATAATGTTACGTTGTAGATTTATGTTAGTATGTATTATAAGGTTTCCTAGCTTTATGTTTATTCATTATAAAATGATTGCTTTAGTTGTGTATTAGGCTGTTTTATGTGATAGTGGTATTCTAAAGGTTATGTTTTATTAAAATATAACTTTCATTAGATGTAAACTATAAAATATACAGAGACAAATAATTCTTTTTTTCTGGGTGTTTTATTGTATTGTTTTATACGTGTACAAAGAAATACAAAGTACTTTAGAAGGTCGACAGATAACATTAGTATCAACATTAACATTATTATACAATTATATAGCACCGAAACATTATCCATGGTGCCTTAGATAGAACATTAAATTGCTCACATCATTTCTCAGGGTCTGTTCCCACTGTGCACATTTCATTGCATTGCAGCAGTATACAGCATAAGGGATTTGTAATGCATTGTATAAAAGTTTTCAGTCCTTTTGTATACGAACTGTCACATCTTTGCATAATGCCAATTCATTGCTAATACAATACATTAATATATTAATGAATAGTCTGTGCTTTTTTGGCCAGATTTAAGGCATGCATTTCTGAGGCAGTTCTTGATCTTAGACATTTTAGATGCATAAAAAGAGTGTTGGGGCCATATCCTATTCAAGGTGATAAGTAGCTTGCAGATGCGAGCTACTTATCACCTTGCCATCGCGCGAGGATTACCGGCAAATCCTATTGCCCATATCCTTCGCGCGATGGCCGATCGTTAGGGAGCATTACTCAGGCGAAAGCCTGAGCGATGCTCCCTTTTACCGAGCGATGGGGAGTGAGGTTTACGCTGTGGTGCTGTCCATCAGCACCACAGCCTCACTCCCCACACATGCGCACTCGCCCACTGAACATCGCCGACATCTTCCGCTGCAGCATCTGGGGGATCCTCAGAGCTCCCCGTCGTGTCGCCGAACAGTTTAGAAGCCCCCGCGCAGCTCTGCAAAGGCTCCCCTGTCATACGTACCGCCGCCGATCACCCGACGCCTCTCGCCACAAAATCCATCACGTAATTACAGTGTATCTAACACTGTAATTACTGTGCGCATAGAAGGAGCCCGGGCAAAGCATCTTTGAATCTGCAGCCGGGCTCCCCATTGGTCTGCTGTCTGAACCAATAAAATGGCTCAGACAGCGGTACGTATGACAGGGGAGCCTTTGCAGAGCTGCGCGGGGACTATTAAAGGAGACCCCCAGATGCTGCGGCGACGACGTGCGTTAGCTAGTTTAGACCTGCTTTTTGCAGGTCTAAGCTAACGCTCATGTCTGCCGGGAAGCATCGCTTCCCGGAGACATGATAAGGGTAATTGGATTCCGTGGTAAGAACTCGCTGGGCGATTATATCACCCAAGCGAGTTCTTTTCCGCCTGTGGGGTCTAAAGTTTAATTAGATTAGGCGATGCCCCCATCGCCTAAGTTAAGAACTCGCCAGTGCTTAGCGCTGGCGAGTTCAGCAATAGAATATGGCCCTTAGAGCGGTTCGATTTTTTATGTATACCCTTATAATTAAAGTCTAGGTCAAACTTGAGTTATATGACAAGATAGATAACTGTTACAAGGCTGACACAAGTACCTGAAGGCTCTGGCAGGAAATCACATTCCCCATCTATGATGACTGGGAAAGTTTCAGTGACAAAAAGGGACAAAAGTGGTGAGTATGCTTTCTGGGAAGGAGGTGGGGAGTGGTGATGTGGGGGAAATTATATTGTGAATAAATGTGATATATTTTCTTCTACTTTCTATGTTCTAGAATTCCCTCCCACTAAAATGGACAAGGAAAAATACACATCAACAGACACAAAAATGCATAGCAAACCCAAGCACTTCAATGCACTGACCATGCATGCATAAAAATGTGTACATTGCATACTTCAAATAAATAGACATTATGGTGACACGGATAACACTATTATCATTCTTAAAAGCATTTTAAGAAAATATATGTTCCCTGGATTAGCTTTTATACACATTGATGTATGAGTGGTTTGCAATCAACCTGGAAAATCGGTCCCATAGGCATTAATGCAGATGCAAAAAAAACAGTGTGTGCAATTTCGCAAACTTTTTGGTAAGCATAAATAGGTGACAATTATACTTTAACCTCCTGAGCGGTATGGACGAGCTCAGCTCGTCCATCACCGCCGGAGGCTGCCGCTCAGGCCCTGCTGGGCCGATTTTCTTCAAATAAAAAGCAGCACACGCAGCCGGCACTTTGCCAGCCGCGTGTGCTGCCTGATCACTCTGCGGTGATCCGCCGCGAGCAGCGGCGAAAGAGGGTCCCCCCAGCCGCCCGAGCCCTGCGCAGCCGGACCAATCAGTTCCGGCCAGCGCTAAGGGCTGGATCGGAGGCGGCTGACGTCAGGACGTCGGCTGACGTCCATGACGTCACTCCGCTCGTCGCCATGGCGACGAGGAAACCAAACAAGGAAGGCTGCTCATTGCGGCCTTCCTTGTTTATTCTGGGCGCCGGAGGCGATCGGAAGAACGCCTCCGGAGCGCCCTCTAGTGGGCTTTCATGCAGCCAACTTTCAGTTGGCTGCATGAAATAGTTTTTTTTTAATAAAAAAAAAAACCCTCCCGCAGCCTCCCTGGCGATCTCAATAGAACGCCGGGGAGGTTAAACATTGACAACTAACGAAGTCAAAACATAGATTTCTGTTTGCATCTGTCTGTATGCCTGTTTCAAAACCACTGTTCTGGATAAAGCTACAGTAGCACATCAGTATGATGGCAGCAGCACTGGGGCAGCACTGGGGCATCTAACTGTTGCTTCTTTGTCTGCATATAGATTCCTCAAAAGGTAAATGAGACGGCCTGGTATCCCTATTTCCAAGAGAATCTGTCACAGTCTATCATGATCTACACAGTCAAAAGCGTTTGAATTGTCAATAAAGCAAAAGTAGACATTTTCCTGGAATTCCCTTGCATTCGCTATTATCCATCGAATGTTTGCAATATGGACTTTTCTTGCCATCCCTCTTTTAAAACCAGCTTTCACATCTGACAGGTCTCGATCCATATATTGCTGCAGTCTGGCTTACAGAATTTTGAGCATTACCTTGCTAGAACATGAGAGAAGTGCTAGAATATGAGAGAAGTCATTGCCCTTTTTTGAGATTGGAATGTAAACTGGCTTTTTCCAGTCCAAAGGCCACTCTTGGGTTCCCTATTTTTGATGCAAATTGCCAACAGCACCCCAAATGCATCCTCATTAAAAATTTTAAAACATTTTTACTGGGATTTCTCTACTTCCTGGAGCCTTGTTATTAGTAAGACCTTCTAATGCTTGGTCATTGTTTAGCATACATATTCCAAGTGTAAGTACTGCCTTTGTCCTTTTCATATAGCTGTTCTGTATATTATTTCCATCTCTCCTTAACATCTTCTGCTTCTCTCAGATCCTTTACATTTTTGTCTTTCACCATTCCCATTTTTGAAAAGTTCCCTTGATGTTGCCAGTCTTCTTAAAAACATCTCTGGTCTTTGCCATTACATTGTCTGTTTCTCTTTCCTTGCACTGTTCATTCAGATAATCTTCTCTGTCTGCTATTCTCTGGAAGTCTGCATTCAGCTGGGCAAAATTGCTTTGTTTCCATTTTGCAGTCTTCCTTTCCTTCGCAACTTTAAAAGCCACTGTAAGCAACCATTTACCCTTCTTAATCTTCTTTGTTTTGCGATGTTATTTGTTGCAACCTCTGTATATCACACACATCTGTCCATAGTTCCTCAGGCGTTCTGTCCACCAGATCTGAACCTCTAAATCTATATTTCATCTCTATAATGATATCATATGGAATATTGTTAAGATCACACATTGTTGATCTTCAAGAGTTTCCTGTTGTCTTAATAGTGTAGTTTAATTCTACACTTTACAATTAGAAGTTGATGATCTGAGCCACAGTCGGCTCTTGATTTAGCTATTTGTATGGAACTCATTCATCTCCTCCTGCAAAGTGTGTTGTCAATCTGGTTGTGATAGTGACCATTTGGTGATGTCAATGTGTAAAGTCTTCTCTTGTGCTGCTGAAATAAGGTATTTGTCTTGGCAAAATTCTATAAGCCTCTGTCCTGCTTCATTATGTTTTTCAAGACCAAACTTGCCTGTTATTTTATTTGTATACTGCCAACTTTAGCCTTCCAGTCACCAATAATGTATGCAATCTCTTTCTTGGGTGTTAGCAGTAGAGTATTGTACCATTGATACTATTTATTGGCTAACTTAACCACTTCAGGATTCGGCGTACGCTTAACTACGCCCCTGAATCCTGAAGTGGATTGCATGGAAACGGCCGCTCGTATGAGCGGCCGTTCCATGTCAGTTCACGGAGGGTGTCTCCGTGAACACCCTGCGAGCCTCCGATCGTGGCTCGCAGGGTAAATGTAAACACACAGGGAAGATCTTCCCCGGTGTTTATATGTATACGGCGCTGCTGCGCAGCAGCGCCGTGGCGGAGATCGGCGATCCCCGGCCTCTGATTGGCCGGGGACCGCCGGCACCTGATAGGCTGAAGCCTATCCTATCCGGCGCAGGACGGAATTCCGTCCTGCGCCGCTCACAGGGGGAGGTAGAGGGAGGGAAGGGGAAGGTGGCCAGGAAGCGCTGCGGAGGGGGGCTTTGAAGAGAGCCCCCCCCGCAAGCGCAAGCAGCCGGCGGCGATCAGACCCCCCCAGCAGGACATCCCCCTAGTGGGGAAAAAAAGGGGGGAAGTCTGATCGGCCTGGCTGCTAGCTGATCGGTGCTGCGGGCTGGAGAGCCCACGCAGCACCGATCAGCAAAACCACCCGGTATCCGGAAGTGGTTAAAGGACATCCGAGGTGAAAATAAACTGATGAGAAAAGCAATTGTATCTATCCTCAGTCTTCTAAAAAATTTTTTTTTTTAGATAGCCCACAGTTTTATGTTATATTTAAATCTAGTTTTTACGTTTTTACTTTTTCATTGTCTCTGCTCAATAACACCTTCATTAAAGTATGCTAGAGATCAAATCTATGAATTATTGGCCCTTTTTTATCTCGTTCCTGCTCCAGAAAGCCATTTACTAACAGGAAAGTGTTTTATGGCTGTAATTACTTATCAGTGAGGGTTATGCTATAGTCTGACCCAGTCTGGCCCAGAGAGAAACTGTAACTTGCATACCTGTTGTTTAACTTTTTCAGGCAGAGAAAGAAAAAAAAGGAACACGACACAGTTATTTGTGTGCTTGGCACTGTACATACAAATGTCAATCTCATCATATCACATGTCACCTCAGGTATTCTTTAACCACTTGAGGACCGTGGGCTTTACCCCCCTTAAGGACCGGCCACTTTTTTTCCATTCAGACCACTGCAGCTTTCATGGTTTATTGCTCGCTCATACAACCTACCACCTAAATGAATTTTGGCTCCTTTTCTTGTCACTAATAAAGCTTTCTTTTGGTGCTATTTGATTGCTCCTGCGATTTTTACTTTTTATTATAATCATCAAAAAAAAGACATGAATTTTGGCAAAAAAATGATTTTTTTAACTTTCTGTGCTGACATTTTTCAAAAAAAGTAAAATTTCTGTATACATGCAGCGCGAAAAATGTGGACAAACATGTTTTTGATAAAAAAAAAACCCCATTCAGTGTATATTTATTGGTTTGGGTAAAAGTTATAGCGTTTACAAACTATGGTGCAAAAAGTGAATTTTCCCATTTTCAAGCATCTATGACTTTTCTGACCACCTGACATGTTTCATGAGGGGCTAGAATTCCAGGATAGTATAAACACCCCCCAAATGACCCCATTTTGGAAAGAAGACATCCCAAAGTATTCACTGAGAGGCATAGTGAGTTCATAGAAGATATAAATTTTTGTCACAAGTAAGCGGAAAATCACACTTTGTGACAAAAAAAAAAAAAAAAGTTTCCATTTCTTCTAACTTGCGACAAAAAAAATGAAATCTGCCACGGACTCACCATGCCCCTCTCTGAATACCTTGAAGTGTCTACTTTCCAAAATGGGGTCATTTGTGGGGTGTGTTTACTGTCCTCGCATTTTGGGGGGTGCTAATTTGTAAGCACCCCTGTAAAGCCTAAAGGTGCTCATTGGACTTTGGGCCCCTTAGCGCAGTTAGGCTGCAAAAAAGTGCCACACATGTGGTATTGCCGTACTCAGGAGAAGTAGTATAATGTGTTTTGGTGTGTATTTTTACACATACCGATGCTGGGTGGGAGAAATATCTCTGTAAATGACAATTTTTTAATTTTTTTTACACAGAATTGTCCATTTACAGAGATCTTTCTCCCACTCAGCATGGGTATGTGTAAAAATACACCCCAAAACACATTATACTACTTCTTCTGAGTACGGCGATACCACATGTGTGGCACTTTTTTGCACCCTAACTGCGCTAAGGGGCCCAAAGTCCAATGAGTACCTTTATGATTTCACAGGTCATTTTGAGAAATTTCGTTTCAAGACTACTCCTCACGGTTTAGGGCCCCTAAAATGCCAGGACAGTATAGGAATCCCACAAATGACCCCATTTTAGAAAGATGTAAAAAGACAAAAAAAGGGGAAGAAGACGGGAGCCCCCAATAGTGTTTTATTGATAATATAGATGACGTAATGGTAAATAATTAGAGATATACTCACAAACACGGGTTGCCAGGGTATAGGCAACCACTAAAAACACAGATGGGGATATTAGACCTGTCCCCACTCAGGTTAAGAAGTCGCTCTCCGTAGAAAAGAAGGGGGTGTTCACACCCATCCACCAGGTGGATAATATTGTGCAGAAGTTACAGAGGCGCCAACAGAATAAAAGAAGGATTTGTTTAAAACGATAAAAACAAGGGGGTAAGGGTGGACTTACCGCCCCAAAATTCACACACCACAAATGTGATTTAGTATGCAAAAAACATTTAATCTGTACTCCAAAATGCAACGCGTTTCGCGGGTCTCAAGCCCGCTTCCTCAGGCAAAATATAGAAAGGAGCAGCTGTAACAAACAAGAAAAAAATATACATAGACGTGCAGTCGAAAAATGCAATGGCATCAACAAAAAGAAAAAAACACAATAGTATCACAAAGAAAAACATAATAAATAATTAAAAATTAAAAACATGATTGTAAGTATATACCAACCAAGTACAAAAATACGGCTCAAATTTCCAATCATACAGCATAATAAATATAAATATAACAAGGAGCATATGCTCATAATAAGTACCCATCTTATTATTGCTGGAGAGGATACATTCCCAATAGTGGCTATTCAAGGTTACCACCACCATCACTATATATCCCCTATAACATGAATATCAGTGGTGCTAGTGTGAGCACCGTGTTTTCATTGCCCCCATAATGAAGCAGTCTTACCTTATCAGGTGTGCAGCATAGCGCAGCGCCTCTGTAGCGAGCCGGCGCTGCGCCGGCATCTGATATACTCCCTGACCATTCTGTTGATGCAGAGCTGGCGGGACATTCGAAAGGGAGGCGTGGTCTGTAGGGGGCGTGGTGGAGTGCACGGCCTGTTGTGCAGTGTGTATTCGCAAATGCGGCGAAGCGGAAGTGCGTCAACTAATGGCACACTGTCCGCCGCCGCCATGTTGTTGTAGGGTAAGGTTATGTGCAGGGCCATCCGCTCTGTATCTAGGGGAGAGGGAGGCAGTCTATGGCTGGACGGAAGTATGTCATCAAAGGGCATGCTATCTGAGGTTGCCATGTTGGAACAGGGCTTGCTTTGTGCAGGGGGTGTTCTCCCCCTATTTTCTAGAATGACGAAAACATTTTGTGTGTGTCAATATAACCATGATGCTAGGGGGAAAAGGAGTTTCTGTGCCCATCCCTAATAAAATAAATAGGTAAATGAATTATGCTGGATGTATCTTGGCACTTATACGTGGGAAAAGCATTTGCACCACCAGAAAGTGGTCCTCTGGCACCATCTGGTGGTGCGTCTGTATTACCAGGAAAATGTAGTATTTTCAATATACAATGGTATAAACCAATAATGTTAATCAGCACATAACTCATAACCATTTTAGAAAGAAGACACCCCAAGGTATTCCGTTAGTAGTACGGTGAGTTCATAGAAGATTTTATTTTTTGTCACAAGTTAGCGGAAAATGACACTTTGTGAAAAAAACCAATAAAAATCAATTTCCGCTAACTTGTGACAAAAAATAAAATCTTCTATAAACTCACCGTACTACTAACAGAATACCTTGGGGTGTCTTCTTTCTAAAATGGAGTCATTTGTGGGGTTCCTATACTGTCCTGGCATTTTAGGGGCCCTAAACCATGAGGAGTAGTCTTGAAACAAAATTTCTCAAAATGACCTGTGAAATCCTAAAGGTACTCATTGGACTTTGGGCCCCTTAGCGCAGTTAGGGTGCAAAAAAGTGCCACACATGTGGTATCGCCGTACTCGGGAGAAGTAGTACAATGTGTTTTGGGGTGTATTTTTACACATACCCATGCTGGGTGGGAGAAATAACTCTGTAAATGGACAATTGTGTGTAAAAAAATCAAAAGATTGTCATTTACAGAGGTATTTCTCCCACCCAGCATGGGTATGTGTAAAAATACACCCCAAAACACATTATACTACTTCTCCCGAGTACGACGATACCACATGATTGGCACTTTTTTGCAGCCTAACTGCGCTAAGGGGCCCAAAGTCCAATGAGTACCTTTAGGATTTCACAGGTCATTTTTGTTTCAAGACTACTCCTCACGGTTTAGGGCCCCTAAAATGCCAGGGCAGTATAGGAACCCCACTAATGACCCCATTTTAGAAAGAAGACACCCCAAGGTATTCCGATAGGAGTATGGTGAGTTCATAGAAGTTTTTATTTTTTTGTCACAAGTTAGCGGAAATTAATTTTAATTGTTTTTTTTCACAAAGTGTCATTTTCCGCTAACTTGTGACAAAAAATAAAATCTTCTATGAACTCACCATACTCCTAACGGAATATGTTTGGGTGTCTTCTTTCTATAATGGGGTCATTTGTGGGGTTCCTATACTGCCCTGGCATTTTAGGGGCCCTAAACCGTGAGGAGTAGTCTTGAAACCAAATGTCGCAAAATGACCTGTGAAATCCTAAAGGTACTCATTGGACTTTGGGCCCCTTAGCGTACTTAGGGTGTAAAAAAGTGCCACATATGTGGTACCGCCGTACTCAGGAGAAGTAGTATAATGTGTTTTGGGGTGTATTTTTACACATACCGATGCTGGGTGGGAGAAATATCTCTGTAAATGACAATTGTTTGATTTTATTTTACACACAATTGTCCATTTACAGAGATATTACTCCCACCCAGCATGTGTATGTGTAAAAATACACCCCAAAACACATTATACTACTTCTCCTGAGTACGGCGATACCACATTTTTGCAGCCTAGGTGCGCTAAGGGGCCCAAAGTCCTAATCACAGGTCATTTTGAGGCATTTGTTTTCTAAACTACTCCTCACGGTTTAGGGCCCCTAAAATGCCAGGGCAGTATAGGAACCACACAAGTGACCCCATTTTAGAAAGAAGACACCCCAAGGTATTCTGTTAGGTGTATGGCGAGTTCATAGAAGATTTTATTTTATGTCACAAGTTAGTGAAAAAGGACACTTTGTGAAAAAAAAACAAAAATCAATTTCCGCTAACTTTTGACAAAAAATAAAATCTTCTATGAACTCGTCATACACCTAACAGAATACATTGGGGTGTCTTTTTTCTAAAATGGGGTCAGTTTGTGGGGTTCCTATACCGCCCTGGCATTTTACGGGCCCAAAACCGTGAGTAGTCTGGAAACCAAATGTCTCAAAATGACTGTTCAGGGGTATAAGCATCTGAAAATTTTGATGACAGGTGGTCTATGAGGGGGCGAATTTTGTGGAACCGGTCATAAGCAGGGTGGCCTTTTAGATGACAGGTTGTATTGGGCCTGATCTGATGGATAGGAGTGCTAGGGGGTGACAGGAGGTGATTGATGGGTGTCTCAGGGGGTGGTTAGAGGGGAAAATAGATGCAATCAATGCACTGGGGAGGCGATCGGAAGGGGGTCTGAGGGGGATCTGAGGGTTTGGCCGAGTGATCAGGAGCCCACACGGGGCAAATTAGGGCCTGATCTGATGGGTAGGTGTGCTAGGGGGTGACAGGAGGTGATTGATGGGTGTCTCAAGGTGTGATTAGAGGGGGGAATAGATGCAAGCAATGCACTGGCGAGGTGATCAGGGCTGGGGTCTGAGGGCGTTCTGAGGGTATGGGCGGGTGATTGAGTGCCCTAGGGGCAGATAGGGGTCTAATCTGATGGGTAGCAGTGACAGGGGGTGATAGGGGGTGATTGATGGGTAATTAGTGGGTGTTTAGAGGAGACAATAGATGTAAACACTGCGCTTGGGTGGTGATCTGATGTCGGATCTGCGGGCGATCTATTGGTGTGGGTGGGTGATCAGATTGCCCGCAAGGGGCAGGTTAGGGGCTGATTGATGGGTGGCAGTGACAGGGGGTGATTGATGGGTGGCAGTGACAGGGGGTGATTGATGGGTGATTGACAGGTGATTGACAGGTGATCAGTGGGTTATTACAGGGAAGGACAGATGTAAATGACCTGGCGAATTGATAAGGGGGGGTCTGAGGGCAATCTGAGCGTGTAGGCGGGTGATTGGGTGCCCGCAAGGGGCAGATTAGGGTCTGATCTGATGGGTAACAGTGACAGGTGGTGATAGGGGGTGATTGATGGGTGATTGATGGGTAATTTGTGGGTGTTTAGAGGAGAGAATAGATGTAAACACTGCGCTTGGGTGGTGATCTGATGTCGGATCTGCGGGCGATCTATTGGTGTGGGTGGGTGATCAGATTGCCCGCAAGGGGCAGGTTAGGGGCTGATTGATGGGTGGCAGTGACAGGGGGTGATTGATGGGTGATTGACAGGTGATTGACAGGTGACTGACAGGTGATCAAGGGGGATAGATGCATACAGTACACAGGGGGGGTCTGGGGAGAATCTGAGGGGTGGGGGGGTGATCAGGAGGGGGCAGGGGGCAGGGGGCAGGGGGGGGGTTAAAAAAAAATAGCGTTGACAGATAGTGACAGGGAGTGATTGATGGGTGATTAGGGGGGTGATTGGGTGCAAACAGGGGTCTGGGGGTGGGCAGGGGGGGGGGTCTGAGGGGTGCTGTGGGCGATCTGGGGCAGGGGGGGAGAAATCAGTGTGCTTGGGTGCAGACTAGGGTGGCTGCAGCCTGCCCTGGTGGTCCCTCGGACACTGGGACCACCAGGGCAGGAGGCAGCCTGTATAATACACTTTGTATACATTACAAAGTGTATTATACACTTTGTATGTGGCGATCGTCGGGTTAACATCCCGCCGGCGCTTCCGTATGGCCGGCGGGATGTTGCGGCGGGTGAGCGGAGACAGGCGCCGGCGGAGGATCGCGTCACGGATGACGCGATCACTCCGCCCATGCCCCTACAAGGACCGCCGCCATTTGTCAATACGGCGGTCCTTGCGGGGTCCACTTCCCGGCCGCCAATTGTCAATACGGCGGTCGGGAAGTGGTTAAAAGAATAAGAGTGAGCTTCAGCTGTGCAGCTTTTGTCAGACTCCAGTCCTGTTTGCTTACAAGATGTTGGAACAGACAGCTAGATACATGCAACATCAAAAGGAATACATAGGCATAGGAATACACATTTGATTTTTCTGAGCACCTCTACATTTGGATGTCATATTGGCTGTAATCCATCAGCATCATTAGCTCTTCCTCTATTCGTACATGTCTTCTGCTCTTTCCCAGTCCCGGGCGACTCATCTTCAGATGCCATATCAACATAACTCTGGCTGCTTTTGTTCATCTGTTTTTTTGGGGGGCAGAAGTTAACTGGAATGGGCTGTCAGTACCTTCTCCAATGGATCGTATTTAGTCTGATCTCTCTACAATGACCTGCTTGTCTTGGGTGGCCCTACACGATATAGCTCATTGCTTTATTGAGATAGACAAGCCCCTTCACTAGGGCAAGGTAATGACCCAGAAGGGGTTCTCTATATACCAGTAGCTTATTTACATCATGCCACTAATATTATAACACGCATAAAAAGATCCATAGCTGACTTTTTTCACAAAAGATAAAGGTGACCATAACTACATTTTTGGATTCAACCTTCATTCCAGCTTTTGCAATAATGACAGCCTTATGTGTAACATTACATTTTTTATTTACATCTTCTTAGAAATGTAAGTTGAGGGTGTTTTTTTTTCTCCAAATAACAGCAAAATGTATTTTAAAATGTATTGATTGCAGTATTTAGAAAATGCCAAGGGAATTAGTTTTATATTTATTCTTGAGTCTTTAAAGACTTTGCTCAACATCTTCAAGCTGTCAGTTTTGCAACCCTATACCATGAAAGATAGACAGCTTCTTTAAAATCCATTTACTTTGGCATATTCTGAATTGATATGTACAGCACTTTCTGTAATAACATCTTACACCATTTATAACAAGGCTGTCATTTACAATCTATAAATCTGTGGCACACAGTTGTTATTTAGTCACTAGCTACTATAAATCATTTTCTTCTTGTTTACTCATTTAATTATCATCACAAGCAGCTATTTATGGATGCAGAAGTGTGGTGGAGGCACAAGATAATTTTGATCCTTTCAAATCTAAGACAAAAAAAGTTGATAAACATCTAGAGTAAAATTAAGGACAAGCAACATTAAATCCTAGCAGGTACCAAAAATAAAACAATCTGAAATCTTTAACTATTTGGGAACAGGCTAACATTCTTAAGTTGAAATGATTTTGTAGTAGATTGAAATGCCTTAAAACGGCGATCCTTTAGATTTCTAGGGAGATAAGTTAGGGCAATTACTTAGGGCTCTTTCACACTTACTGCAGAACGTTCCATTGCAAAAAAAAAACTCTGCATCCCATTGCAGAAGCAGTGATAGCTTTATGGGCCTATCACAGTCATCACGGTAAGGCGGGTTCCATTGTGGCTACCCAAGAGCTGCAGTGCAAGTATGCCTCAATGTATGGTCACACTGCAGCAGTAACGCATGTTGCGACCTTTCGGGACCGTTCTGGTGCAGTTGCAGAAGAATCGCACTGCAACAGATGGGCAAAGTGTGGAAGAGTGCAAAGGGCCACCCAGCACCAAGTCTACCTTGAAAAAAAAAAAAAGCTCCTATACCTCATAATCAGCAGCATAACAATTTATGATACCCTTTGGCAAAACTTTTAAGGGGCCAGCATCCCCCTAAGTTGCTTTCCCCCAAAGCCATGTCGAAGCCCCAGCATTGCCAACATCCTTAACCCCCTTCTCCCCAGTAATGTAATTTTCTCCCACAGCACCATTCCCTCCCAGAAGTCTAAAGAGGACTTCTGCACAACATTACAGGTAAATTTAAAATTGGTATGAGTGCTTCTTTGCACACTCGGAATGATGGCTACTGGTGGAGTGTCAGGAGGAAAGGTATGATGAGTCACAAGTGCCTACAGGGCCTGATTCACCAGTAGGGATGGATGAACACATTCTCCGGTGAACAGTTCCTGGGAATGGTCGTTGCTCACCATTTGCGGTAAATGTGAACTATATAACTACATATGTATCTCACTCAGGGGTGTAACAATAGGGGATGCGACCCCTGTCCCCGCTGGGGGGGCCCGGGGCCCCCCTAGGGCCCACTCAGGCCCTTTTTGGGGGGCAGGAGGGGTCACAACATAAGAGGAGAGTGTGGCAGATCAGCGGGGAGCGGGGACATTCCCCCCCCTCCCTCACCTCGGTCTCTTCTCTTACTGCTCCTCCTTCTGCAATCATTAGTGGCAGCAGGCAGCGGCGGCAAGCTGGATATTATACTAATATTATAAATGCGAAAGTTTGGATGTTTGGTACTCAATCACGCAACAATGGCTGAACAGATTTGAATGACATTTGGTACACACATAGTACATTACCTGGAATAACATATAGGATACTTTTATTCCCCATAACCAAAAAGTGGGTGGAGAAAAATACAAATTTCAATGGGAAAATGTAAACTGCAGCCATTCTTACGCTGTTAATGGTAAGGTTCTCAAACTTTGCCCAGTTGGTCACTGGGTGACTGGGATTAATATTCAGAAAAGTGAGTGGAGCCTACAAGAGCCAATCAGAATTCACCTATTGATTTTCATGAGGAATAATTTATTGCTTGCTGCCATTCTTGCACTGTTAATGGCACAAGCCTCAAACCTGGTACAGTTGGTCATTGGGTGACTGGGGTTCAAATTCAGAAAAGGGAGTAGAGCCACAAACAGCCAATCAGATTTGTTTCATTTCAATGCAAATTATTAATGCTAAAGACCACAAAGCTCACAAACTTGGTCATTAAGTAAATGAGAAATTATGTATTATGATGCCCTCATCATCTCCCGCCTGGACTACTGCAACTCCCTCCTGTCAGGCCTCCCTCAAAACCGCATAGCCCCCCTACAATCCATCATGAACGCAGCAGCCAGACTCATCTACTCCTCCCACCGCTCTGTCTTCACGACTCCCCTACGCAAATCCCTTCATTGGCTTCCAATTCACTTCAGAATTAGCTTCAAGGTCCTATGTTTGGCCTACAAATCCATACACAAGTCCTGCCCAAGCTACATCTCTGACCTGGTCAGCAGATATACACCTGGCCGCCCACTTCGCTCCTCCAACAACCTCCTCTTAACCACCCCACGCATCTCGCACTCCCATGCACGACTGCAGGACTTCACTAGAGCTGCCCCCATCCAGTGGAACTCTCTCCCACTGCCCATCAGGCTCGCTCCCACCTTCAACACCTTCAAAAAAGCACTCAAAACTCACTTCTTCAAGGAGGCCTATATCAACTCAACACTGCCCTAATCCTTTCTGCCAATAACTTCTTGCTGCACCCTCTCCTTTTGTGTCACCAACCCCTCCCTCTAGATTGTAAGCCTTTGGCAGGGCCCTCTCCCCTTGTGTATTATACTTGACTGTGTGCACTTTACCCAGAATTTGGAACTTGTTACCACTACCACTCGAGTTTATGATCTGGCATTGTACTACTGTCTGCATTGTGTTGTGTATCTTTTTGCTATTACCTGTATTGTTCTGTCACCCCTGTTATCATTGTCTGTAACCTTATTTATTGTACAGCGCTGCGTAATATGTTGGCGCTATATAAATCTAATAAATAATAATAATAATAAATAATAATATGTATTAAGGTTAGAAAAAGTGGGCACAGCCAACACCAGCCAAATACATACCCAGGCAACGCTGGGTCATCAGTGGGTGGAGACAAATACAAATTTTACTGGGAGAATGTAAACTGCAGACAATCTTACACTGTTAATGGTAGCGTTCTCAAACTTTGCACAGTTGATCACTGGATGACTGGGATTAATATTCAGAAAAGTGGGAGGAGCCTACAAAAGCTAATTAAAATTCACCTTTTGATTTTCAAGGGGAATGTTTACTGCCATTCTTGCACTGTTTTTGGCACAAGCCACAAATTCAGAAAAGAGGGTAGAGCCACAGCTAATCAGATTTGTTTCATTTCAATGCAAATTATTGATTCCAAAGGTGCAAATCTCACAAACTAGGTAATTGAATAATTGTGTGTCATATATATATAGTGGCTTGCAAAAGTATTCGGCCCCCTTGAAGTTTTCCACATTTTGTTACATTACTGCCACAAACATGAATCAATTTTATTGGAATTCCACATGAAAGATCAACACAAAGTGGTGTACATGTGAGAAGTGGAACGAAAATCATACATGATTCCAAACATTTTTTACAAATAAATAATTGCAAAGTGGGGTGTGTATAATTATTCAGCCCCCTGAGTCAATACTTTGTAGAACCACCTTTTGTTGCAATTACAGCTGCCAGTCTTTTAGGGTATGTCTCTACCAGCTTTGCACATCTAGAGACTGAAATCCTTGCCCATTCTTCATTGCAAAACAGCTTCAGCTCCGTCAGATTAGATGGACAGCGTTTGTGAACAGCAGTTTTCAGATCTTGCAACAGATTCTCGATTACATTTAGAACTGGACTTTGACTGGATTCTTCTAACACATGGATATGTTTTGTTGTAAACCATTCCATTGTTGCCCTGGCTTTATGTTTAGGGTCGTTGTCCTGCTGGAAGGTGAACTTCCGCCCCAGTTTCAAGTCTTTTACAGACTCCAAGAGGTTTTCTTCCAAGATTGCCCTGTATTTGGCTCCATCCATCTTCCCATCAACTCTGAACAGCTTCCCTGTCACTGCTGAAGAGAAGCACCCCCAGAGCATGATGCTGCCACCACCATATTTGACAGTGGGGATGGTGTATTCAGAGTGATGTGCAGTGTTCGTTTTCCGCCACACATAGCGTTTTGCATTTTGGCCAAAAAGTTCCATTTTGGTCTCATCTGACCAGAGCACCTTCTTCCACAGGGTTGCTGTGTCCTCCACATGGCTTGTGGCAAATTGCAAATGGGACTTCTTATGCTTTTCTGTTAACAATGGCTTTCTTCTTGCCACTCTTCCGCAAAGGCCAACTGTGTGCAGTGCACGACTAATAGTTGTCCTATGGACAGATTCCCCCACCTGAGCTGTCGATCTCTGCAGCTCATCCAGAGTCAACTTGGGCCTCTTGGCTGCATTTCTGATCAGCGCTCTCCTTGTTCGGCCTGTCAGTTTAGGTGGACGGCCTTGTCTTGGTAGGTTTACAGTTGTGCCATACTCCTTCCATTTCTGAATGATCGCTTGAACAGTGCTCTGTGGGATGTTCAAGGCTTTGGAAATCTTTTTGTAGCCTAAGCCTGCTTTAAATTTCTCAATAACTTTATCCCTGGCCTGTCTGGTGTCTTCTTTGGACTTCATGGTGTTGTTGTTTTCAATATCCTCTTGAGGCCGTCACAGAGGAGCAGTATGTGTACTGACATTAGATTACACACTGTAACGATTGTGGAATCGTCTCCGTGGTCAGCGCACCAGATGTGCGCTGACACGGCGGATTTCCTCCACAAGCGTATACATTTGCAGGAACCCAGCAGTAGGTGCAATGCACCTGCAGAGGGAAATTCCTGGCGGCAGGTGGAGCTGTGGAGTGCAGAGGAACAGCTCCTCTGCTCTACCACACACGCCAGACAGGAATTGTACGAAGGGAAGAACCGTAATCGCAAGAGAAGCGATTGAGAGTGAGCACAGAGACAGATTGTGTGTGTGTGCATAAAACTAGTCGCCAACCCGCGACTGTGCACACACCACAACAGATACGAAGCAGGAACGCGATCGCGAGAGGTGCGATCGCCAGACGTGACACAAGGCTACAGCAAGGCGGAGCACGAGAATAGCAAAGGCAAGGCAAATCATACAATGAGGAGATATGGAAAATAACAAACGCTAGCTAACCGCGAACACCGCACTCATTCGCAACAGTGCACGCGGTTATGCGCGGTCTCCACGTGATAAGCACAATGGAGACAAGCACGCCTAACTAACCATCGACAGACAAACATGAAACAGAGGACGCGAACGCTTGCTTAACGGTTACCTCACCGAGCCTCCAGCAAGCGGTCGTAGCAGACAAGACAGACACACGAAAACAGGGACAAGCGAGAGATAGGATCCACAGCACTAGCGAAAAGTGGCTAGCGCGATCCCAGGAGACAGAACAGAAGGATCCACAGCGCTAGCGAAAAGTGGCTAGCGCGATCCCAGGAGACAGAACAGAAGAGATAGCTGGTAGCAACCGCTGCACCAGCTATACTCCAAGAACAGAGAGCAGAACCATTTCCTGTCCACCACCGCTGGGACAGGACAACAGCAACAGAACAAACAAACAGATAAACAATCCTAACTGCACTTAGGGAATCTGTCTAGCACAGTTTCCAGGAATTACTCTAAGCTGATCTTCAAACCAAGAGCATGGCGGACACTCTCCCGAGTGTTTCACAGGAAGACTCCTTATGACCAGCGAAGCATTGTGCGAAAGACATAGTACTTATAGTACACGCTTCCAATGAATGTGGCCAGGCAATTTGCATGACAACGTATGCAAATTCCTCTGCAAGCACAAGCTGCAAAACTGACAGTAGCTCTTCTTTCCAGAGTCCTGCAGCATGCAAACCTACACAATGGTCAGAAAGCTGCATGTCTGCACAGGCAGCTGAGCAAATCATCACACACACAGGTACACTCTATTTAGTTATTACCACTCATCAGGCAATGTCTATGAGCAAATGACTGCACTTAGACCAAAGGGGGCTGAATAATTATGCACACTCCACTTTGCAGTTATTTATTTGTAAAAAATGTTTGGAATCGTATGATTTTAGTTCCACTTGTCATGTGTACACCACTTTGTATTGGTCCTTCATGTGGAATTCCAATAAAATTGATTCATGTTTGTGGCAGTAATATGACAAAATGTGGAAAACTTCAAGGGGGCCGAATACTTTTGCAAGCCACTGTACATATATTCTTCAGTGAAATGGTTAAGCGCTCTTCTCTGCCTGTTCCTTCTTAAACACAGCGAATATGTCATATAATGAAAAAGCCCCCCCTTCGGGGAAAGACTCACCAGACTTCTAGGCCTCCAAGGCCAATGCTCGCATTCGGGGTATTGGCCACCCCGCAGCCTCTCTGGCAGTCCTCTCTCGGCTATTCCCAGTCTGTGTAATCAAAGAAACAAATTCCACATCGCGTAAAAGCGTACCAGTTTATTTAAAAAATGGTTAAAAACAGATCAGTGGTGTATAACCACTCATTGGGTCAAAAAAAAACTTCATCAAGAAAATGAAACACAGCCAGCCCCTTGTTTGACAAGCTACCTGATTCCAGGTACAGGGGTATGCAGAGATGAGATGCACTCAGCTTGTGACAAGGCGCACGCCTCTGTCATCTAGCGTCCCTCTCCGCAATATCTTACTGGCTAGTGCTCTAAAAGATACCGAGCCTACTGCACACAGACAATCCCACCGCGTCCAGCGAGCGTCGTGCGCTATGACGTCACTCCGTGGCTCCACCCAATGTTTCGTTGCCCTAGCAACTCCTCAGGGGCTACGGAGGCACGGAGAGTGACGTCCTTTATCCTCTATTGTGCAGGCATTCACCTGCGTTCTATAATCAAGCTCATAGCTAGATCCTATTCCAAGCTGTTTGAAAGCCTAGGACCCGCCCCCCCTTGCTCTATGCAATAGTGCAGCAAGTCTATAGGCTGCTGGGAATTTGAATTCCTCCTATCTCACTGTTTCCATTCAGATTCATAGCTTCATGCAGCAACCCCTGCATACCCTTTACATGATATTATAGAGCAACCCCTGCATACCCTTAGCATGATGTTATATTTACCCATTAGCTAATAATGCAGCAAGTCTATAGGCTGCTGGGGTTTGAATTCCTTCTATCTCACTGTTTCTGTTCAAATTCATAGCTTCAAGCAGCAACCCCTGCATACCCTTTACATGATATTATACAGCAACCCCTGCATACCCTTAGCATGGTATCATATTTACCCATTAGCTAATAATGCAGCAAGTCTATAGGCTGCTGGAATTTGAATTCCTCCTATCTCGCTGTTTCTGTGCAGATTCATAGCTTCTTGCAGCAACCCCTGCATGCCCTTTACATGATATTATACAGCAACCCCTGCATACCCTTAGCATGGTGTCATATTTCGCGTGCACTAGCATACTCATAGGCTCCATGCCCTTTTCACATGTCACTCTTATTATCATAAGTGTTATATAACCCCATTCTCCATTCCTTTAGGTAAATCTCCTTTTTTCCCCCATACCTTCCACCCCCCCCCCCCCACCACCCATCCCGGTGGCGATCCTCCCCAGCTAACTGAAGCTACCCATTCGCTATAAAACAATTTAAATCTATGTCTACATTATGACCCACAGGAACCAACGTGTTCATTTTGTGTATCCATTCAGTTTCTAACTGAGATATCCTCCTTTCTCGATTACACCCCCTCCAGTTGGGGACTAGTTTTTCAATCCCACATATTTTTAGGGTTTTGATATCACAGTTGTGTTTTTCACCCACGTGTTTGAACAGATTGTGTTTCAAAAAGCCCTTAGCGGAATTACATATGTGTTCACCCCATCTTTTATGTAGGGCCCTGGTGGTGCGCCCTACATATTGCTGACCACTAGAGTTGGGCCGAACGGTTCGCCTGCGAACGGTTCCATGCGAACTTCAGTGGTTCGCGTTCGCGTCCCGCAGGCGAACCTTTGCGGAAGTTCGGTTCGCCCCATAATGCACATGGAGGGTCAACTTTGACCCTCTACATCACAGTCAGCAGGCCCAGTGTAGCCAATTAGGCTACACTAGCCCCTGGAGCCCCACCCCCCCTTATATAAGGCAGGCAGCGGCGGCCATTACGGCCACTCGTGTGCCTGCATTAGTCAGAGTAGGGCGAGCTGCTGCAGACTGTCTCTCAGGGAAAGATTAGTTAGGCTTAGCTTGTTCCTGTCTGGCTGCATACCTGTTCTGTGAACCCACCACTGCATACCTGTGCTGTGAACCCACCACTGCATACCTGTGCTGTGAACCCACCACTGCATACCTGTTCTGTTCAGTGGACCCGCCACTGTATACCTGTTCATTGAACCCACCACTGCATACCTGTGCTGTGAACCCACCACTGCATACCTGTGCTGTGAACCCACCACTGCATACCTGTTCTGTTCAGTGGACCCGCCACTGCATACCTGTTCTGTTTAGTGAACTGCCACTGTATACCTGTTCTGTTTAGTGAACCCGCCACTGCATACCTGTTCTGTTCAGTGGACCCACCGCATCAGTGCGCATACCTGTGCAGTTAAGTGAACCCGCCACTGCATACCTGTTCTGTTCAGTGGACCCGCCACTGCATACCTGTTCTGTTTAGTGAACCCGCCACTGCATACCTGTTCTGTTCAGTGGACCCGCCACTGCATACCTGTTCTGTTCAGTGAACCCACCGCATCAGTGCGCATACCTGTGCAGTTAAGTGAACCCGCCACTGCATACCTGTTCTGTTCAGTGGACCCGCCACTGCATACCTGTTCTGTTCAGTGAACCGCCACTGTATACCTGTTCTGTTTAGTGAACCCGCCACTGCATACCTGTTCTGTTCAGTGGACCCGCCACTGCATACCTGTTCTGTTCAGTGAACCCACCGCATCAGTGCGCATACCTGTGCAGTTAAGTGAACCCGCCACTGCATACCTGTTCTGTTCAGTGGACCCGCCACTGCATACCTGTTCTGTTTAGTGAACCGCCACTGTATACCTGTTCTGTTTAGTGAACCCGCCACTGCATACCTGTTCTGTTCAGTGAACCCACCGCATCAGTGCGCATACCTGTGCAGTTAAGTGAACCCGCCACTGCATACCTGTTCTGTTCAGTGGACCCGCCACTGCATACCTGTTCTGTTTAGTGAACCGCCACTGTATACCTGTTCTGTTTAGTGAACCCGCCACTGCATACCTGTTCTGTTCAGTGGACCCGCCACTGCATACCTGTTCTGTTTAGTGAACCCGCCACTGCATACCTGTTCTGTTCAGTGGACCCGCCACTGCATACCTGTTCTGTTTAGTGAACCCACCACTGCATACCTGTTCTGTTCAGTGGACCCGCCACTGTATACCTGTTCATTGAACCCACCACTGCATACCTGTGCTGTGAACCCACCACTGCATACCTGTGCTGTGAACCCACCACTGCATACCTGTGCTGTGAACCCACCACTGCATACCTGTTCTGTTCAGTGGACCCGCCACTGCATACCTGTTCCGGGGTCCGGGACTCCAGGCGGATTGCTGAATTTTTTAGGCCGCTGCTAGCAGCGGCCGCTGTAATAATTTTTCGGGTGCGTGTACATGACTGCCTAATTTTTCTGGCTGCACTGCGGGCAGCTGCAACAACAAAAGAAAAGGCATGTACATGCGCCCATTCCCCTTCGTAATCATTACCTTGCCGTGGTGAAGGGGCTTGCGTATCACAATGGAGCAATGACCGGCGCCTAGATGAGTGTCTCGGGGGGCACACCCACGATAATAAGGTCGTTGCCTCATTGTGGTCAGACCAAATTTGATCAGCTGGACAGTCACTGTTCTGTCATTCAGCTACATCAGCCAGGTGACCATATGGGCTGTAAAGCCACCAAAACCTGCACTCTCGCCATGGTGCGCACCAGTAAAGCACGGCCGTCACTACACAAACAGCTGTTTGCGGTGCGTTACACGATGAGTTTGGTGTGTCAGTGTGAAGCAGTACCTTAATTACACTACCTGATTGATGTATACACATGCAAGATGTTTGAAAGCACTTTAGGCCTGTCATTTAGCATTCAATGTGATTTCTGCCCTTAAAACGCTGCTTTGCGTCAAATCCAGATTTTTCCCGGGGACTTTTGGCATGTATCCCACTCCGCCATCCCCCCCTCCAGGTGTTAGACCCCTTGAAACATCTTTTCCATCACTTTTGTGGCCAGCATAATTATTTTTTTTTTCAAAGTTCGCATCCCCATTGAAGTCTATTGCGGTTCGCGAACTTTAACGCGAACCGAACCTTTCGCGAAAGTTCGCGAACCCGGTTCGCGAACCGAAAATCGGAGGTTCGGCCCAACTCTACTGACCACATTCACAAGTGATTAGGTATACAGCATACTTTGTTTGACACGTGATAAACCCTTTAATTTTGTAGATCCTTCCAGTGCTAGAGGATTGCACCTCTTTGCATCTAGATGTTAGTCCTTCCTCACATGCTCTATAGCTTCTGCAAGGATAGAACCCATCCTCCTGCCAGGGGTTAGGGGGCCTACTCGGGGGGTTGACACAACTCGGGGCCAAGTGATTCTTCAAATTTGGGGCCTTACGGTATAAGAATTTTGGTCTGTCAGGGATCACTTTTTTCAGAGTGGGGTCCTGCTTCAATATACCCCAGTTCTTGTTGATCACACCCTCTACTTTTCTAAACTGTTTATTGAAATCAGTAAGGAAACCAAAATCCATTCCATCTCTGTTCTGCGATCTTTTAATAAAGGTGCTTGCCCGTTCTATCTCCGCCACCTCTCTTCTGGTTGTCTCTATTTCACCCTTCCTATACCCCTTATCCAGAAATCGCTGAGCCAGCCTGCTGGATTGTTGGTGGTATTCTTGTACCGTGGAGCAGTTCTTTCGAATTCGCAGGAACTGACTCCTAGGTACGGCCCTAAGCCACTGGGGATGGTGGCAGCTTCCCACTGGGATGTAACCATTCCGGTCCGCATCCTTAAAGTGAGTTCTGGTCCAGAGGTCGATACCATCTTTTGTGATCTCCAGATCCAGAAACACCACCATATCTCTACTGCACACAGCATTCAATTCAATGTTAAGGTCGTTCTGGTTAAGTGTCTGTATATACTCCATAAATTCTGATTCAGTGCCCTCCCAGAATAACAGCAGGTCATCAATGTACCTGGACCATTTTACTACTTTTGACGACTCGGTCCTCTCTAGTACCTCCTCTTCCCACACAGCCATGAAGAGATTCGCGAAGCTGGGGGCATACCCTGCCCCCATCGCGCATCCTCGCTGCAGCAGGTAATAGTCCCCCTCGTGCCAGAAATAGTTGTGTTTTAAAGCATATTCTAGCAGCTTCAAGATAAACTCACATTGCTCCGTCTTCATACTTGTTCTAGCTAGATATTTCCTCACTGCCATCAGTCCTGGTCCGTGCGGTATGCATTTATACAATGAGGACACATCGGCCGTTCCCATCAACGTGTCCCCAGAAATCTCCAGTCCCCCAAGCACCTGTAGTGTGTGCTTGGTGTCCCTCAACAAGTGGGGTATTAGTTTAACAGCCATTTGCAACATGTCATCAAGATATTGTCCAAGTCGATGTGTGATTGACCCCATCCCACTAATTATGGGGCATCCAGGTGGGTGTGTAGGATTCTTATGTACTTTTGGGGTATAGTAGATAACCGGGATCCTTGGTGCAGATGGCAACAAGTATTCATATTCTTTATCTTTAAGTAGTCCCTCTGTTAGTCCACTTTTTTTAGTAGTTCTCTAAGTTCCTCAAAGAATCTCCTAGTGGGGTCCCCCCTGAGTTTTATGTATGTATTTTCATCTCCGACCAGTCTGTTGAGTTCTGTAGCGTACTGATCCCTATTAAGGATCACCACGCCTCCCCCCTTGTCGGCAGGGCGTATCACCAGTTGCTTTTCTTTTAGCAAGTCCTTAGCTATATTCTTCACTTTGGCATAATTTCTGGGAACCCTAACCCCATTAAGATCATTGATCACCATATTCTTAAATGTTTCAATTGTACTTGCTGTGTCATAGTCTGGGGGATTGAACACCGACCTATTCCTCAGATTGGTGTGTTTATATTCCTCTGGGGGGTTAACTCTCATGGTTGGACCCTCCTTTTTGAGGAAATATTTTTTAATATTCAGTTTTCTTGTAAATCTGTGTACATCTATATAAGCATTAAATTTGTTTAAATTACGAGATGGGGCGTATTTCAATCCATGATCAATGATCCTAGTTTGTTCCTTTGTGAGTGCCACCCCACTAATATTAAAGATACCCTGTCCTATATCCTTTTTTCTCGCTTCTCGTCTCCCCCCTCGGCATCCTCTTCGGCTCTTCTCTTGTTTTTTCCCCTTGTTGTGTCCCCCTCTCCCTCCTCCAACCCACCCCGATATCTTGGTCTCGGGTACCCCCAAGGAAAAGGGTCATCCTCTTGTTCACCTATAGGTTCATACCTGTTGTATGTGGGGATAGAGTATTCTGCAGGAGTTTGATTCGGCTGTTCCCCATAGTTGGGGTACCTGGATTTGGGTTTATATGGTCTAGGGTAATTATATCCTGGTTGTGCTGGCCTGTTGTACCCGGGATTCCCGTATCTGGGGCCCCCTAACCCCTGGCAGGAGGATGGGTTCTATCCTTGCAGAAGCTGTAGAGCATGTGAGGAAGGACTAACATCTAGATGCAAAGAGGTGCAATCCTCTAGCACTGGAAGGATCTACAAAATTAAAGGGTTTATCACGTGTCAAACAAAGTATGCTGTATACCTAATCACTTGTGAATGTGGTCAGCAATATGTAGGGCACACCACCAGGGCCCTACATAAAAGATGGAGTGAACACATATGTAATTCCGCTAAGGGCTTTTTGAAACACAATCTGTTTAAACACGTGGGTGAAAAACACAACTGTGATATCAAAACCCTAAAAATATGTGGGATTGAAAAACTAGACCCCAACTGGAGGGGGTGTAATCGAGAAAGGAGGATATCTCAGTTAGAAACTGAATGGATACACAAAATGAACATGTTGGTTCCTGTGGGTCATAATGTAGACATAGATTTAAATTGTTTTATAGCGAATGGGTAGCTTCAGTTAGCTGGGGAGGATCGCCACCGGGATGGGTGGTGGGGGGGAGGGTGGAAGGTATGGGGGGAAAAAGGGGATTCACCTAAAGGAATGGAGAATGGGGTTATATAACACTTATGATAATAAGAGTGACATGTGAAATGGGCATGGAGCCTATGAGTATGCTAGTGCACGCGAAATATGACACCATGCTAAGGGTATGCAGGGGTTGCTGTATAATATCATGTAAAGGGTATGCAGGGGTTGCTGCTTGAAGCTATGAATTTGAACAGAAACAGTGAGATAGAAGGAATTCAAACCCCAGCAGCCTATAGACTTGCTGCATTATTAGCTAATGGGTAAATATAACATCATGTAAAGGGTATGCAGGGGTTGCTGCATGAATCTATGAATCTGAATGGAAACAGTGATATAGGAGGAATTCAAATTCCCAGCAGCCTATAGACTTGCTGCACTATTGCACAGAGCAAGGGGGGGGGGGGGGGTCCTAGGCTTTCAAACAGCTTGGAATAGGATCTAGCTATGAGCTTGATTATAGAACGCAGGTGAATGCCTGCACAATAGAGGATAAAGGACGTCACTCTCCGTGCCTCCGTAGCCCCTGAGGAGTTGCTAGGGCAACGAAACGTTGGGCGGAGCCACGGAGTGACGTCATAGCGCACAACGCTCGCTGGACGCTGCGGGATTGTCTGTGTGCAGTAGGCTCGGTATCTTTTAGAGCACTAGCCAGTAAGATATTGCGGAGAGGGATGCTAGATGACAGAGGCGTGCGCCTTGTCACAAGCTGAGTGCATCTCATCTCTGCATACCCCTGTACCTGGAATCAGGTAGCTTGTCAAACAAGGGGCTGGCTGTGTTTCATTTTCTTGATGAAGTTTTTTTTTTGACCCAATGAGTGGTTATACACCACTGATCTGTTTTTAACCATTTTTTAAATAAACTGGTACGCTTTTACGCGATGTGGAATTTGTTTCTTTGATTACACAGACTGGGAATAGCCGAGAGAGGACTGCCAGAGAGGCTGCGGGGTGGCCAATACCCCGAATGCGAGCATTGGCCTTGGAGGCCTAGAAGTCTGGTGAGTCTTTCCCCGAAGGGGGGGCTTTTTCATTATATGACATATTCGCTGTGTTTAAGAAGGAACAGGCAGAGAAGAGCGCTTAACCATTTCACTGAAGAACTCTATTTTGATGGCTACACGCATCTAGGAAGAGCGCTCCCACATGATAACCATTATATGAGCAAGGACACTATACATGCTATGACACTATGCTAGAAGCCAGAATCCTACAAAATAACAGTTATGACCCATTCCAGTCTGGCTTCAGGAAACACCACAGCACTGAAACTGCCCTCATCCAAATATGCAACCACCTGCTCATGGCAAGAGACAGAGGAGAGTGCTCGATCCTCATACTGCTAGACCTTTCTGCAGCCTTTGACACAGTTGACCATGACATCTTGATAAACAGGCTACAGGAATACTGCGGCATTGATGGCATAGTACTTCAGTGGTTCCAATCCTTCTTGAGTGGCAGAACCCACAAAGTGTCTATGGGGCCCTTCCTGTCCACCCCTGTAACACTTAAGTATGGGGTGCCCCAGGGCTCAATCCTCTCTCCCCTGCTTTTCACGATTTACATGCTACCGTTGGGAAAACTAATCCAAAAACATGGCCTGACATACCACTGCTATGCAGACGACACCCAACTATATCTTTCCTTCAAGCCTGGTGTGACAGACCCAACTCTAACTATAAACGCCTGCTTACGTGAACTACAGCAATGGATGAATGACAACTGGCTGAAACTAAATGCAGACAAAACTGAAGTCCTTCTGATTGGAGGGCAGAGCATGATAACAAAACAACTTTACTTGCAGTCTTCACCACTGGGAATAAGAGGCACGGATCTACGCAGCTCTGATCATGTGCGTAGCCTGGGAGTTCTAATTGATGGGGATTTAAACTTCAGAACTCAAATCTCTGCTGTGGTGAAATCATCCTATTTTCACCTGAAGAACATTGCAAAAATCAAGCACCTCATACCCCCAGAAGATCTGCCAACCTTAGTCCACGCCTTCATCACATCCCGACTGGACTACTGCAATGCTCTCTACACTGGCCTTCCAAAAAAGGTCTTGTACCACCTACAGCTGATACAGAATACTGCTGCCAGACTGCTAACCAACCAACCCCGTCACTGCCACATAACGCCAGTCCTGCACTCCCTTCACTGGCTACCTATAGAATGGAGGGTCCTATTCAAGATCGGCCTACTGACATTTAAATCCCCGAATAATCTAGGCCCTGGATACATGAAAGATATGTTACAACAGCTGCGTAGCAATCCCCGCATTCTCAGATCCACAGGTTCTAATAATCTAGTCATACCCAGAGTCCACTTGGAAACGTTTGGTCCCAGAGCCTTCTGTCATGCTGCCCCTACGTTTTGGAACTCCTTACCTGAACAGATCAGGACAGCCCCATCCCTGGACGTGTTTAAATCCAGACTGAAAACCCACCTGTTCAGTCTGGCATTTGCAGAAATATAACTTTTGTTGTGTGAATACTTCATCCTACTAATTACTGAATCTGAGAGAGCCTAAGCGCTTTGAGTCCTATGGGAGAAAAGCGCTATAGAAATGTTATTGTATTGTATTATTTTGTATTGTATATTGTACTACCTGCCAATGTGTTTTATTTAGAATTTAGCACCTGTAATATGAATGTTTGATGAATGTTTGATTCATTATCTTTTATAAAATTTTAGAGGTGACCCACTTAACACCTGACTCAGCATATGAGCGCAGTATCAGGGTGCTGTGACCCTTCACCCCGAAGTTAGGTGGGACAGGAAGGCCAGTTAGACATTTTTCCCACATGGGTCACTCCCCCCCCCCCCCCCACACCTTCTTATTAAAGGGAACCAGAGGCGAAGGATAGCTGGATCGCTCCCACGCCGCCATCCTCCGCTGCCTCTATTGCCGGTACCGGGTCCCGTCACTTCCGACGGACGCGACCATTTGTATGCATGCCCAGGGGCACCCTCCGGCTTTGTACGCATGCGCCTGCGCAGTACGGAGGGAGTGCACTGCGCTTGCGTCGACTGGCCAAAATTATGGGACCCGGTACCGGCGAAAAAGAGGCAGCGGAAGATGGCGGCATGGGAGCGAATCAGGCTTATGGAGCTGGAGGAAGCCCCAGGTATGTATAAATCTATTTCTTCTTCATATCTGGTTCTCTTTAAAGACACAATCCTGGCGGACATTTTTCATTCTGCATGAGTCAGTGTAGGGATAGGTGTACTATTGAAGATTGAAAGGCTCTGTGTGTTGCTCAGTGTTGTGTAGCTGCTTTCTAGGGGCTTTGCTTCTTGTAGTTCACCAGCTATAGACTCCAACAGACCTTTTGAGGACTCGTCCTGGCCACAAAAGTCCTGCTGAGTACTGATATTGATCCTGCCATGCTGCTTTTTTGTTGTTGCTGTTTGTTGCTGTTTGTGGTGTGGTGTTCTGCAGCTTCTATACAACAGCCGTATACAGTGTAGTGTGTGGCTGCATCACTGTTACAGTCTATCTGTCACTGTGCTAAAGTGATTGAGTACACTGTGTCATTGTGTACACTGTCACTGAAAATTAATACAAAACTTGTTGCAGGTCACAGTTATAATGTTTAGTTCAGCTTTAAAAAAAAAAAAAAAAGTTGTCACTGAGAATTGAGACAAAAGCCATTGCCGGTCACATAACGTGCAGTGTTACAGCGCCACACCAGCACACATGACCCTATTGTGTTATTGTTGTTTCCAGTGTTATTATTAATAACATGACCGGAAGAGGCAGGCCAAAGCACGGAAGTACTACACCCCCTCACATCCAGCTGCTCCTCTACCCTATTCTACCCTAACTATCTTCACTCTTACTACAATTGAGGCCTACTGTGAGTTGGAAACTGTAAGTGATGGGGGTGATGATGATGTGGTGATGGATGTCACATTGGTGCCCACAAGAGAGGAAAAGGAGGAGGAGTGTTCAGAGGGAGAGACTGAGCCTTGGAGAGGGAGGAAATGGGTAAGAAGCAGGAAGAGTTTGCAGGGAACAGGAGGCAAAAATCAGAGTGTGATGTCACTCCTGGGATCAGCCAGACACAGCACCCAGTCACTCCTTGCGTTACCAGAGTGCCAGCACATGGCTCTGCAGTGTGAATTTATTTACACATGTCTGTCCACTCTGCCTTCCTGACTATTGGCTTCTTCATTATCTGCCCAGAGTCAGCCTTCCATTCTGCAGATGTAAAGGCAAAAAATAGTGATGTTGCCAAATAACCCCCTTGCCCTATGTCTGACTTCTGGCTTGTCAGAACTGCTAGCCTCCCAACTATCACCATATCAGCTAATGGACTCTGAGGACTTCCAAAATGTGTAGCCATTGAGACACTGCAGTGGAAGGTACCGGGAAAATATTTCACTTAGACAGGCTTCATGGACATAAACTGTCATGTGCAGAGGCAGATAACTGATTCTCTGGCACACACTGTTGGGGCTAAGGTCCATCTGACCATAGATATGGGGTCTTCCAAACATGGGCAGGGAAGGTACATGAGCTTCACTGCCCACTCTGTAAACATGGTGGTGATGATGGTAGGGAAATAAAAAATGCATGGCTGTAGGAAGGAGTCAGTCGCACCACAAAGGCTTGTATGCAGGCCAGCCTCTTCTTATCCTACTCCTCATCCTTCCTGGGCAGTCTCATACTCTGCCGAGTCCTCCTCTTCTGCTGGCCCTCCTCTTCCAGTGTGCCTTCCAAGCTCCCCAGAGTCCGTTTTACCATGCAGGTATGATTTTCTCATGCTATGTTGCCGATGTTGTGCCTGGAAGCAAGTAGCCACACTGGACCTACACTGGACTTACACTGACATCCACTCTGCAGGCTTGGGCCGAGTGGCTGACCCCACACAACCTCATTGTTGGAAAAATCATCTGTGACAATAGAACCATTCTGGTGTCTGCATTTAAAGGACATCTGTAGAGAGAGGTATGTGGAGGTTGCCATATTTACTTCCTTCTTAACAATACCAGTTGTCTGGGGCTGTCATGCTGATCCTCTGCCTCTAATACTTTTAGCCACAGCCCCTGATCAAGCATGCAGCAGATCAGATGTTTCAGACGTTATTGTAAGATTTTACAAGATTAGCTGCATGCTTGTTTCTGGTGTCATTTAGACACCACTGCAGCCAAATAGACCAGCAGGGCTGCCAGGCAATAGAGATGGCCCAAACAGTTCCGGGGTTCATGATCGCAGAGAACTGCAAACTTTTCTGGAAGTTCGATTCACCCCCATAGTGCATCATTAGGGTCAACTTTGACCCTCTACATTGCAATCAGCAGGCACATTGTAGCCAATCGGGCTACACTCCCTCCTGGAGCCCCACCCCCTTATAAAAGGCAGGCAGCGTCAGGCATTGTTCTTGTGATCTATTTTTTTGTTTTTTTTGTGTTTGGCCCGCTTGCATTATATACAGCCCTGTCAGTCAGTCGCAGCTGGCCTTTGGCCCCTTGGTGGTAATTCCTACTGTGCCACTGCCAGGCCCAGCACATTCAGTGAGTGACTACCTGTGTGTGTGACAGGCAGCTGCACATTTGTAATCCCAATCACTGCACCTGTTCAGTGCACCTACCTACCTATACCTACGTGAGCATACACATTGTTAATACCACCAGTCATTGCACCTGTTCACGGTACCTGTGTGTGTGTGTGTGACAGGCAGCTGCACATTTGTAATCCTAATCACTGCACCTGTTCACTGTTCAGTGCTCCTACCTACCTATACCTACGTGAGCGCATGCATTGTTAATACCACCAATCATTGCACCTGTTCACGGTACCTGTGTGTGTGTGTGACAGGCAGCTGCACATTTGTAATACCAATCACTGCACATGTTCACTGTTAAGTGCACCTACCTACCTATACCTGTGTGTGACAGCTGCACATTTGTAATACCAATCCCTGCATACCTGCTAACTGCACCTGTGTGACCGCACGCTGTTTATTTTACCAGTCCGTGCGTACCTGTTAACTGCACCTGTGTGACAGCTGCACATTGTATTGTAATACCAGTCACTGCATACCTTTCACTGCACCTGTGTGACTGAACATTTTATTAGTCAAGTCAGTGCATACCTTTCAGTTCATCCCCCCCGATATAGACAAAACAACAGGCAGAGGCAGACCCAGAGGCAGGCCACCCTGCAGGTCTGTTCAAGGTCGTGCTGACGTGATTTTGTGTGGCCCTGCACCAATGTACAGTGCTCAGAAGAAGGCACGTCCCATCAACTCCCAAGATTGTCAGGACGTGGTTGACTATTTGACACAAAACACCTCATCTTCTGCAGCCACCAGCGCTACTCCAAGCACCACATCCACTACATCTGACACTTCGCAGGTGTTATTTGGTTGGGAATTCACTGATTCACAGCCATTATTGTTACAACATGATGAAGGCGCTAAGCAAGTTACACCACCTCATATGTCTGAGTTAGGCGACACTATGGACATAAGGTGTGAGGAGGAGGATGATGAAGTACTTGCTGTTGGTGCAGTTTTGGAGGTGTCTGATACAAGTGAAGCTGGGGAGGATGATTATGATGATGATTATGATGATACGGATGTCACGTGGGTTCCCAATAGAGGAAATGAACAGGGGGACAGTTCAGAGGGGAGTCAGAGAGGAGTAGGAGGAGACGAGTTCCTAAAAGAAGCAGGGGGAGCTTGTTGTCAGAAACAGCTGGTGGCAGTTTCCGGCGCCATGTATCACCACCTGTGGACAGCCAGCCAACATGCCCTTCAATGTCAGCTGCTGACGCAACCATAGTGCCATCACCCCAGGGCTCAGCGGTGTTGACATTTTTTGTGTGTCTGCCTCAGATGAGAAGAATGCCATCTGTTCTCTCTGCCACCAAAAATTGAGCCATGGAAAAGCCAACACCCATGTAGGGACAACTGCCTTAAGAAGGCACATGGAGAAAAGGCACAAACTGCAATGGCAAGACCACCTGAGGAAAAGCAGCACACAAAAGCAAAGCCACCCTCCTTCTCCTCTTCCTCCTTCAGGTGCATCATCTTCAGCCGCTTTCTCCCTTGCACCTTCACAATCACAGCCACCCTCCTCCACTCCGCCTCTCACCTTGAGCAGTTCCTGCTCCTCTGCCCACAGCAGCAGCCAGGTGTCTGCGAGGGAAATCTTTGAGCAGAAGAAGCCAATGTCTGCCAGTCACCCCCTTGCCTGGCGTCTGACAGCTGGCTTGGCGGAACTGTTAGCTCGCCAGCTGTTACCATACCAGCTGGTGGACTCTGAGGCCTTCCGAAAATTTGTGGCCATTGGGACACCACAGTAGAAGATACCAGGCCGCAATTATTTCTCAAAAAAGGCAATCTCCTTTCCTCCTACTCCTCCTGCTACATCCTCTTCGCTGTCGTTCCCCTCCTCCTCCTTGGCTGAGTGGCAGTACAACTGTACTGGTGCTGCAAGCTCCTCTCCAGCTACACAGCCCCAGCTCCCCAGGGCCTATGTTGCATGCCAGGTACGACAGTGTCACGCCATCTTAGACATGTCTTGCCTCAAAGCGGAGAGTAACACTGGATCAGCTCTCCTGGCTGCTCTTAACAAACAGGTGGATCAGTGGTTGACCCCGCACCAACTGGAGATCGGCAACGTGGTGTGTGACAATGGCAGCAATCTCATTTCGGCTTTGAATTTGGGAAAGTTGACACATGTACCCTGCATGGCACATGTGCTGAATCTAATAATTCAGAGATTTGTGTGTAAGTACCCAGGCTTACAGGATGTCCTGAAGCAGTCCTGGAAGGTGTGTGGGCATTTTAGGTGGTCTTACATGGCCATGGCATGCTTGGCCGATATTCAGCAGAGAAACAATTTGCCGGTGAGGTGCTTAATTTGCGATAGCCCAAATAGCTGGAATTCAATGCTCCTGATGTTTAACCACCTGCTACAACAGGAGAAAGCCGTCAACCAGTATCTCTACAACTACAGTGAAAGGACATGCTCTGGGGAGATGGGGATGTTCTGGCCGAAGTACTGGACACTCATGCGAAATGCCTGCAGGCTCATGCAGCCGTTTGAGGAGGTGACAAACATGGTGAGTCGCAGTGAAGGTGCCATCAACGACTTGATCCCATATGCTTTCTTCCTGGAGCATGCCGTGCATAGAGTGGTGGATCAAGCTGTGATGGAGCATGAACAGGAACAGGAGGAAGAGTTGTGGGATCAATTCTCAGCAGAACCAGATGTTTCCATAACACCTGCGGCAGCACAGAGGGGGGAGGGGGAAGAGTCGTGTGGGGAAGAGGAGTCAGATGATGAGGAAGGTGTTTTTTTTTAGGAGGATGCAGAAGAACAACCTCAGCAGGTGTCGCAGGGGGCTTGTGCTGCTCAATTTTCCGTGGTATTCTTCGTGGCTAGGGGGAGGAGGAGAACTTACCTGACATCACTGAGGAAGAGCAAGAGGAAATGGATAGTACATCTGCATCCAAATTTGTGCAGATGGTATCTTTCATGCTTTCCAGCCTGTTGAGGGACCCCCGTATAAAAAAACTCAAGGGGAATGACCTATACTGGGGGACAACGCTACTAGACCCTTGGTATAATCACAAAGTGGTGGAGATGTTACCAACTCACCTGAAGGCAGAAAGGATGCAGCACTTGCAGAACAAGCTGGCAACTATGCGTTTAAGGGTGATGTCACAGCACAATGGAATAAAGGTACCACTGCCAGTAATCCTTCTCCCATGTCCAGGCAGGCAAGGACAGGACGCTCCAGCAATCTCATAGTGATGTTGGACATGTGGACATTCTTTAGTCCGATGCCTCGCCTTAGCCCTTCTGGATCCACTCTCCAACAACGCCTCGACCGGCAGGTAGCCGACTACCTGGCCTTAAGTCTGGATGTAGACACTATGAGCAGCGATGAACCCCTGGACTACTGGGTGCGCAGGCTTGACCTGTGGCCAGAGCTGTCCCAATTTGCCATCCAACTTCTGTCTTGCCCTGCCTCAAGCGTCCTGTCAAAAAGGACCTTTAGCGCAGCTGGAGGCATTGTCACTGAGAAGAGAAGTCGCCTAGGTCAAAAAAGTGTTCAGTACCTCACCTTTATCAGGTGTAAGGCATGTACATGTGTCAATTCCCCTTCGTCCTCGTTACCTTGTTGTGGTGAAGGGGCTTGCGCATCACAATGAAGCAATGATCGCCGGCTATATGAGTGTCTCGGAGGGGGAGGGCACACCCAAGATAATAAGGTTGTTGCTTCATTGTGGACAGACCATATTCGATCAGCTGGACAGTCACTGTTGTTCTGTCATTGAGCTACCTCAGCCCAGCGACCATATGGGCTTGAAAACTGCTATCGCCTGCACTCTCGCCATGGTGCGCACCAGTCCAGCACGGCCGTCACTACACAAACAGCTGTTTGCAGCCACTGCATACCTTTCACTGCATCTGTGTGACTGCACATTGTATTATTATACCAGTCAGTGCATACCTTTCACTGCATCTGTGACTGCACATTATATTATACCTGGCAGTGCATACCTTTCACTTGAATGGGTGGCAGACTTGCCCTCCATACCAGATTCTCGTTAAAGGATTTAAAGTTGATTCGTCACATATACAGCAGGGCCTCGAAAGAGTCCTCCTGTATTGTTATTTTTCGTCACTACCTCCCTGAGTCGGGACTTGCGTGCCGTGCCTGCTGTCTTCCTTGGATGTGTGGTGGTAGCCATTCCTGCTCCTTTGCCCACAGCAGCAGCCAGGTGTCCATTAAGGAAATCTTTGAGTGGAAGAAGCCAATGTCTGCCAGTCACCCCCTTGCCTGGCATCTGACAGCTGGCTTGGCAGAACTGTTAGCTTGCCAGCTGTTAACATACCAGCTGGTGGACATTGAGGCCTTCCGAAAATTTGTGGCCATTAGGAGTTGGGACACCGCAGTGGAAGATAGCAGGCCGCAATTATTTTTCTAAAAAGGCGATACCCAAACTGTACCGTGATGTTAAAAGGCAAGTGGTGTCATCTCTGGCACACAGTGTTGGGTCAAGGGTCCATCTGACCATGGATGCCTGGTCTGCAAAGCACGGTCAGGGCAGGTACATTACTTATATGGCTTATTTGGGTCCTTCCTTGGATGTGTGGTGGTAGCCGTTTCTCAGGCTCCCACTCCGGACCGGAATCGAACCCTGATTCCCCGGCCATTAACCTGGTCACCATGTTACTGAGAAAGTAATATGGAAAGTGTATCAGTCACACAGTTGAATGAATGGCAGACTTGCCCTCCATAACAGATTCTCATTAAAGGTACTGAACTGCCAGCAGAAAAAGTAATTTAAAAAAATAGATGTAAGCTTTAACAATGGTAGAGAAAGGACCATCGAAAGTTGATAAAGCAGTCAGACATTACCTGACATTACTGAGGAAGAGCAATCTCGCCATGGTGCGCACTAGTCCAGCATGGCCATCACTACACAAAGAGCTGTTTTCGCTGCATTACACAGTGAATTTGGTCTGTCAGTGTGAAGCAGTACACTAATTATACTACCTGATTGATTTATACACATGCAAGATGTTTTAAAGCACTATAAGCCTACAATTTAGCATGCAATTTTATTTCTGCCCTTAAAATGCTGCTGTGCGTCACATCTGGATTTTCCCCCGCAACTTTTGGTGTGTATCCCACTCCGCCATGCCCCCTTTAGGTGTTAGACCCCATGAAACATCTTTTCCATCACTTTTGTGGCCAGCATAAATGTTTCTAGTTTTCAAAGTTCGCATCCCCATTGAAGTCTATTGCGGTTCACGAAAGTTCAGGTGAACCGAACCTTTGCGGAAGTTCGCGTTCGAGGTTCGTGAATCGTGAACCTAAAATCAGAGGTTCGAGCCATCTCTAAATAACTGTCTCCTATAGATATGGTGACCCCTGGGCAACAGTTTCATGAATTAGTTCTTATAGCTGTGTTCTGCAGCTGCAACCAAGCACAGCGCCCTGTACCATTTCTAGTGGCTACATTTATTACTGAAGCCAAACTTTAATCACCCTTGCATGGGGCCCAACCTCAACCCTTTCCTTACTGGTATGTAACCTTATGAAAAACCTGAACTAAAAAAATGTGCTTTAAAATTAGATAATGGTACTCACAGCAGTTTACATAAGGACTTACTCACTCTGTGACCTGCCATAGTCATAGTCCAATGTCCTAGCAAAATATTATTATGTATTTATATAGTACTGACACCTTCCGCAGCACTTCACAAAGTACATAGTCATGTCACTGACTGTCCTCTGAGGGACTCACAATCTAATCCTACCATAGTCATAGTCTAATGTCCTACCATATTATTATTATTATTTATTTATTATTATTATTATTTATTTATTTAATAGCACTGACATATTCTGCAGCACTTTACAGATCACATAGCTATGTCACTGACCGTCCTCAGAGGAGCTCACAATCTAGTCTCTACCTTACCTCTAATCTCTACCTTACTCTAATCTCTACCTCTACGTCTAGTTATAGTCTAATATTTTCACTATAATATTGTTTTTGGGGAAACCTGCTGAATTATTAGTATATTTAAGGGATGTTGGAGAATATGAAGTGCCTGGATTAAATCCAGGGAAATATAGACACTCCATTCAGATTTTGCCCTGGACAATGTTTAAATCTAGGACTCAGCACTATAATACAGCAGTGCTATCCACTATGGCTTTATTCTGCTCATATCTATCTGCTCATGCATGTCATCAGTTCTGACCCTCTACCACAATTGCTCCCTCCATTTTACTTCTGTTATCTTGTCTCACTTACACTACTGACACACTGTGCTTATCTCCCAAATGGGTTATGAATTGCTAAACTATTGTACCATCTCACTATGTCAGTGCATTAATGTCATGATATAAAAACTACATTCTTATCCTAACAGGCGGTAACATATTTGCATATTCCATAATTTTCGTGAAAAAGTATTCTAAAATGAAGTCTGTCTTGCTTGATAATCTGATCCTGCAATGTCAAGGATGTGATACCTTAAATTGTTCTATGGCGACATTTATTTATTTTAGTATTTATATAGTGGCAACATATTATGCAGCGATGTACAGAGTGTATATTGTCTTGTCACTAACTGTCCCTCAGAGGGGCTCACAATCTACTCCCTACCATAGTCATATATCATTATCTATATATGTATTGTGTAGTGCATGTATCATAGTTTATGGCCAATTTAGGGGGAAGCCAATTAACTTATGTGTATGTTTTTGGGATGTTGGAGGAAACCAGAATGTTCAGAGGAAACCCACACAGACACAGGTAAAAGATACAAACTCCTTGCAGATGTTGACCTGGCTGGGATTCAAACCGGGGACCCAGTACTGCAAGGCAAGAGCACTAACCACTACACCACCATGCTGCCTATGTGGTGTTGGAACTTGTAGTATGGGTGCTGTTTTTATTTGGGGTGCATAGTGGCAGCATATGTTGTATGGCATACAGAGCTGGATCATCCACAAGGCAAATCTAGGCTGCTGTCTAGGGTCTGTAGATAGTCTAGGGGCCTGGTGGATGTAAGCCCCCAACAAATCTAACTAAATAAGCCAGTAACCATCAGTGGAGGGCTAAAAGTATCTTGCGTAGATCCCCATTTCACAGTAATCCTTTTTTGATAGCTTATCATATGCAAAATGTGGGTGAGATTTTTAGTGTGTGTGTGTATGAACTGTACTGTTATAATAACTTTTTTTAAAGTTTCAGTTTTTCTAAACATCGCTCATTCTAATCATTCAGTTATATTAGTTGTGGTGCGATGCAGTTCGATAGTTCTTTTGTATAAATACTGTAAGGAAACGCGGAAAGGCCGCCGTCTCTCGAGGTGAGGCGGCTGTTTCCGCGTCCAGCATGGCGTCACAACGCGGAAAAAACGCCGCATGCCGCATTGGTATCGGCGGAATCCGCATTGGTAACGGCGGAATCCGCATCAGAGGCGGCCCCCGCACTAGATACATTGCATGACAGTACTGGTGTGGCTGGGACTGATAGTCCACCAGGATTCAGACTTACACGCGCGCGAGCACAGAGGCAGAGTTTAAATAGCAGTTAGAAGGGTGTCGGCTGACCAGCTGGGTCAGCTGACAAATTCCACTGCTCTCATTGGACCAGCAATTAGGGAGGTCCTGGAAAGGTCCTAGAGTATATATACTGCTGGTTGTTCACTTGCTCTTTGTCTGGCGTGCGATCACATATGTGGGAGCACCCAGATCCGTAGTCAGATCCGCAAGTGTGCCGGGACCAGCTGGAGCTGTAATCCTACACTTAGCTAGATTCTGTTGATAGCTAAAGTACTAGTTTGATTGTGATTATATGTTATGACTTTTGCCTGCCTTGACTATCCTCCTGAACTCTGATCTTGTACCTCGATATTTCTGATACTCTGTTGCCGAACCCCGGCTTGTTCCTTGACTCTGCTTCTGCCTCCTGATTTTGTACCCCGATATATCTGATACCCCGTTGCTGAACCTTGCCTGTATTTTGACTCCGCCTTTGCCTCCTGATCTTGTACTTTATCTGTCCGTGTGTGTACGACCTGGCTTGTCCGACCTCGAGAACCGACCTTACTGTTAGAGGCGGTTCCTCGCTCTGTTAGTGATCCTTCCTCCTGAAGGTTACTTTCAGTCTGTCCTTCCTACTGTCAGTCTGACTCCTCCCGTCTTGGAGAGCTCAGGTCTGCGGAAGGAATCTGTGCAGTACTCCTTGCTGCACTGAGGCTTAGTCCTCTAAGTGTTATTGTTGCACCTAACACTACACTCTACTCAGGTGAACAGAGGTTAGCTAGTATATCGGATTATCAGTGATACTGCAGATCACGTATAATCTGGTATACATCTGTATTCCCAGTGATTCTGCAGATCACTGGTAATCAGATCCTCTCTGTGCTTCACCGATCGTTACAAATACATGACGGAAGTATATTTGTAGCTTGATTCATTAATACGAGCATTTTACCAATTTGTTAACAGAATTTCAACTGTTCAAAGAATGACCACAGTTTTCTAGCCAAGAACAAGAGAAACATACACCAGAGCTTAAATATATAAATCTTCCAAAATGTAAAAAAATATAGACAGATGGATGCACAGAACTGAATATCCTGCTGGTTTCTTCCACAATTACTTAACTAGAACTACTGTGTACTGCAAGTGTAGATGAAGATTTTTCAAGCTGAGAACACAGTGCGCTTTCTCTAGCAATGTTATGGTCTTGGTTCAGCGGAGAAAATACTACAGCTGGTTATGTTGTATTTAAATTGCTCAAGGATGTATACAATACATGCTAATTATTTTCCTCCACGTTGGAAGCCTGGTAATATATCAAGATTAATGTAACTAACAGAAAACATAATCAATTATATTTATAACTGTAGCGGAGTATTGCAGGTAGCACCCCCTGGCCTAAAAGCACACGGTAACAATTTGTATTGTATGAAAGATATGTTTCTCAGCACAACTGTACAAAGGAATGTTTGGTGGAGATAAATAGTATTGATGTCAAAAACATTATGCATAGCGCATGCATGAAATATGTACACTTGGAGCAATACTTGCATTTATAGTTTCTTCAGAAGACAACTTATTTGCATTTAGTAAATGAGTTAAATGAGTAGCCCCTGAGCAGTATTTCAAAATTACACAAAATATGTTTACTATGCAAAAACTTTCATAAAATAACTGATACAACATAATATCATCTCCAGGAAAGAAGTTATAGTTAGCTTCAAAAATACAGTATCTCACAAAAGTGAGTATTCTTCTCACATTTAAACATTATATTTTATCTTTTAATAGGACAACACTGAAAATATTACACTGTGAAACAATGTATACTAGTCAGTGTATAGCTTGTATAACAGTGTAAATTTGCTGTCCCATCAAAATAACTCAACACACAAAAACAAGTGAGTGTACCCCTAAGTGGGGAAGGTAAACATTTTTCCCAAAGTGTCAATATTGTGTGTGCCCACATGGAGCATGGAGTTCACTAGAGCGTCACAGGTTGTCACTGGAATATTCTTCCATGATGAAGCTGGTGAATGTTAGACCTTGTGTTCCTCCACCGTCCATTGAGGATGCCCTACAGATGCTGAGTAAGGTTTAGGTCTGGAGATATGCTTGGTCCATCCAGCACCTTCACCCTCAGTTTCTCTAGCAATTCAGTGGTTGTCTTGGAGGTATTTCAAGCTGGTTTACACCCTGCGGAGGTTGCTTTTAGTTCTGGCAATTGCATTTTTTAACCCTTTTTTTTTAACTATACCTAGACTTTAGGCAAGTCTCCCTAACACTGCTACTGCCTATAGAGCACATCCTAGTGGCTGCAGCTCTGGCGCTTTGAGTCCGCCAGGAGAAAAGCGCGATATAAATGTTATTTGTCTTGTCTTTGTCTTATTCTGGAGAGCGACTGGATCTACTAGGATGTACAGGGTGGTCAGACCCACCGCACCTAAGCCTTTTACCATGGTTGTCATTCCTCAACCAGGGTTTGTGAATGCAATCTTTTTATTACCTCCTGCTCTACGACCTGCTGACTTACTACACTATCATCAGGGGTTCCTGGTTTCTCCTGCGTTTTTTCTTTTCCTGGAAGATTTGAAGGTTATCCAGTCTTCAAAATGGCAGTAATGATTGACCAGTAAAAATGTCAAATATTTGACTGTAATGGAAGAAAGTGTAAAGAGGCACTGTAGTGACATATAGCAGCATGCAGTATACTTATTCAGGTTAAGGGCTCTACCACTGACAGAGGAGACCAGGTTCAAATCCTGTCTGCAGCCAGTGCCAATTCAGTAAGGAGTCTTTGGGCAAAACTCTCTAAAACTTGACTCTAAAACTTCATGGTGGCCTACTGAACTCTCAGGAGAAAAGCACTATACAAATGTTAGCATTGCAATTATTTTGCTAATTTCCTGGTTTTAACATCAGAAACACTTCTTATATCTATATATTGCTTTGTATGGGTATGTAGCCATGCACTAAACAGCCTAGGTCAGTGATAGGCAAACTTGGTTCTCCAGCTGTTTAGGAAATACAAGTCCCACAGTGCATTTGCTTTATGAATCATGACTGTGGCAGGCAGACTCCTACAGTGCATTGTGGGACTTGTTGTTCTTCAACAGCTGGAGAGCCAAGTTTGCCTATCACTGGCCTAGGCTGATAAGCTATGATGAATTCTCCCCCAGAGCATTCTGTTAGACCAGGTATATTTTGTACTGGCTTCAGAACTCTTAGTAAACGAACATTCCTCAGAGATAACCTGATGGGACTGATGTCAACACCTGTGACAAATTTCAGAATGTAAATTGAGGAGAGGGAAAATGGACAAACACTGACCAAAAAATGTATAAATGGATGTTGTAAAATATAAGGAACTAGCCGACCCGCAGCGTAGCATATGACGCATAAGAGGGTAGAGGGCAGGAAGGGGGTATTGGGCACAGCGGCAGGGAGGGGGGTTGGACCCCCCTCAACTGGGTCCCCCATGTGTGCTCTACCTCCAGCTTAAGCTCAGCACATTGTATTGGTGTTATTCGCCTTTTTAAAATAGAAGGAAATCTGCAATAATTCAGCTATAAGTGAACATTTGTGGTTACCCACAATGCACTGCTACTAAAAATGCAAATTACCCCTTTTCCCCCTTGGTAAGCATGGCAAGCATCCAGAGCCGCTGGTGTATAGCAAGCATATAGTTTTACATTTTACACAGTCATATGAAACCCACATGTAGACAGCCTGTTTCAGACTTTTGGTCTTCATCAGTACATGGCATGAATTGATACGGCTGTATAGGGCTTGGACCAGTACAACAGAGAGTAACCAAGCAGCAATAAAAGGGGCCAAAACGCCCTTCTACTAAAAAAATCAAAGCTTGGTGTAATTTGCCTTCTTAAAACAGAAGAAAATCTGCAATAATTCAGCTATAAGTGAACATTTGTGATTACCCACAATGCACTGCTACTATATATGCAAATTATTCCTTTTCACTCTTGGTAAGTCAAGCAAGCCTTTAGCTTTAAGTTTTACACAGTCATATCAAACCCACATGTGACAGTCTATTTCAGACGTTTGGTCCTCATCAGTACAGGGCAGGGATAGATATGGCTGTATGGGATAGGGCTTGGACCAGTACAACAGAGTAACCAAGCATCTCAGGGTGACCCAAACTACTAAGAATGTATAGGAGGATAAAAGAGACCAAAAAGCCCTCCTACTAAAAAAAAGCAAAGCTTGGTGTAATTTTCCTTCTTAAAACAGAAGCAAATCTGCAATAATTCAGCTATAAGTGAACATTTGTGGTTACCCACAATGCACTGCTACTGAATATGCAAATTATCCCTCTTTGCCCTTGGTTTGATATGACACTTCTTCTTCTTCTTGCATGGACCAGCCCCATCTTCTTGCTTGGACCGGCCCTGGGGGCAGGGCACTACTTCTTCTTCTTGCTTGAAGGTTGAGGCACTTACTCTATTATATATATAGATTTTATTCATTACAATATTTTCACTATGGTTCCTCTTTAACCTTCCTGGCGGTAAGCCCGAGCTGAGCTCGGGCTATGCCGCCGGAAGGCACCGCTCAGGCCCCGCTGGGCCGATTTGCATAATTTTTTTTTTGCTGCACGCAGCTAGCACTTTGCTAGCTGCGTGCAGTGCCCGATCGCCGCCGCTACCCGCCGATCCGCCGCTATTCGTTGTGCCGCAGCCGCCCCCCCCCCCAGACCCCGTGCGCTGCCTGGCCAATCAGTGCCAGGCAGCTCTATGGGGTGGATCGGAATCCCCTTTGACGTCACGACGTCGGTGACGTTATCCTGCCCCGTCGCCATGGCGACGGGGGAAGCCCTCCAGGAGATCCCGTTCTTTGAACGGGATCTCCTGATCGCCGATCGCCGGAGGCGATCGGAGGGGTTGGGGGGATGCCGCTGAGCAGCGGCTATCATGTAGCGAGACTTTGTCTCGCTACATGAAAAAACAAAAAAAATAAATAAATAAAAAAAAAAGATTTGCTGCCCCCTGGCGATTTTTTAGCAAACCGCCAGGAGGGTTAAAAACAAAGGGTGGAACCACCAAATATTGATTTCATTATGGTTTTGTTCTGTCTTCTACTGCACTTCCTTGAAAGCTTCTTGATCAATAAAAACTAGTTATGAATGTAATGCTGAAGTCATTCCTACACAGGATTTTTTTTTGTCTCAGGTGCTTACCAAATTCCATATTTGGCTAATTTTGTGAGTAAACAAAAAAGTAGTGAATAACGAATTTTTGCAAATGCTAATGCACAACCGCTTCAACCACTTCAACAGCTTTTTACTTCTTTAATAATAAAACATAACAAGGCATCAAATGTAAATAGTTACATGCGCAGAAGTTCAAACTCCCCTTACCCCCCCCCCTCCCCACCTCCAACCTCCCGCCCACCCATCCACCCCCCAAACCCCCTGCAGGGAAAGGCCCTGAAAGGTGAATATGAAGGATTTGTTTGGGTCAGGTGGTCCCCTGCATCAGTTGACTAGTTGAGTATGTGGTCTGGAAGTCTAGACTAGAAGCCCGTTTGGAAACAATTGAATTGTGCTTTAAGTCGAAGATAGAATATCAGCATAGGGCGAGGGAGGAGCGGATGCCATGACGTAGTTCCGCTACGTAGTTCCGCTCGCGTCACCTCCTTGTCGAGAACCGGGCCCTCTGATGTAGCAAGGGCACGATGGGAAGCCGCTAGTAGGAAGCCCCAGACGGGAAGCAGGAACCGGAACGCCGACTGAGTCAGCTGGGGCAGCAGAGCCGCTAGGAGGAAGCCGCACTAAGCTCCAGGCGGGAGGCAGGAACCACTGCGCCGAGCGAGCCAGCCGGAGCAGGAGAGGCACTACTGGGCGCAACCAGAGGGAAACCGCAGCAAGCCCCAGGCGGGAGGCAGGAAACGGGACGCCGGCGGAGCCAGGGGGGACGGCACTGGCGCAGGGCAGTACCTGGCATCGGCCTACAGGGAGAGCTGGAAAGTGGTGGAGCATCCTCACCTGGATGCGGCAGGGCGCCTGGAGGTAGCATAAGAGGAGTGTGCGGAGCCTGAAAAGGGAAGGAGGGGACAAGAGGACACCAGTGGACTGTACCCCAGCAGAGTGAAGCAGGGTGTGCACCGAAAATACACACAGACCTGCAGAGGACTGTAGCATCACCTGCAACTGCTGGTAGCTAGTGGCGTATTGCCCAGCAAAGGAAAGGTCAATTAAAGATGGCAGGTGGTGCAAGGAAAAAGGGGACAGAGACGACTGGCACCGCGGCAGTAGGGCCGGCGGCTAAAACACCCCAAAGAGGAGCGGCGGACTTTTTTGCGCCAGTGGGGTCAGGAAGCCCGAGAGATCGAATGGGGGAGAAACCGGAACAGTCAAGCTCCCCGCACTCCCAGATTAGCAAGAAACACACCAGCCTGGAGGAGATGTGTACATATTTGAAAACGCTGCCTACAAAGCAGGATCTAGGTGAACAGACCGAAAAGATTATGGCTGCTACCCGCCTGGAGGTGGCGACACTAAAAGAGGAAATGGCAATAATGTCCTCGCGAGCGGAGAAACTGGAACAGGAGCTAGCAGAGGTAAAAGCCACCCTTGCTGAGGCTCAGAAAGAGAGAAAGAAACAACAAATTGTGAATAAGATAATATATACACAACTAGAAGATATACAGAATCGCTCGAGGAGGAAGAACATCAGGATCCGGGGCTTGCAGGAGTCAGTGAGCGCCGAGAAGCTGCGACTGACGGTACAGGGGATCTTCAATAAGATCCTGGAACGAACGGAAGATCATACAATCGCCATAGATAGAATACATCGCGCTCTAGGAGCAAATCCGAGGGTCGGGGAAAAAGAAAGAGATGTGATCTGCCGTCTTCATTATTATACAGAAAAAGAGGCAATTATGTCAGCAGCCTGGAAACACCCGGAGATCGAATTTGAGGGGAGACCGGTACAACTCTTCCAGGACCTGGCGTCATCAACACTGCAACAGAGACGAGCTCTCAGACCTTTAATCCAGGTTTTGCAAAAGGAGGGGGCCACGTACAGATGGGGATTTCCCTTCTCATTGCTAATCAGGAAGGGGACCCTCTCTTTTGCTTTGAGAGGCCCAGAGGACCTGCCGGATCTTTTTAGAGCTTTCGGTATCCCCCCGATAGAGCTCCCAGACTGGGACTTAGAAGGAATAATGTTGGGTAAGACGCGGCAGAGCCGCCGAAGTTGAAAGTATAAATGTAACATAGACTGAACATTATAAAGTAGGATAGGCCCTTCTTCCTGCGGCATGGGCTAATTGGCCACCTCCTTGTTCCTAACTGAGAAGAGAAAATGGGGACCAGGGGGGAGGAGGGAGGAGAAAATGGGTAATGAACAAATAATAAAAGAGGGGGGAAAAAGGGGGGGGAGAGGGGAAAAGAAGGAAAAAAAAAAAAAAAAAGAGCAGCTAGAGAAAGCAAATCAAGAACGGCTAGTGGGTGAGAGAACATATGGGAAAGGTGTAATATGTGATATGTGATTTCCTTGATTGTTTTTCTTTTCCCCCCCTGACAGGGTAAAAGACTCTATAAGGCTTTTAAGATTTTCAAATCAACAGGATGCTAAAACAATGGTATTGTGGAGTAAATGATGGGTGGGAGTGGGGGGGGGAGGGGCCGTTTGGGGTTGAGAGGGGAGTGGGGGTGGGGGGGGGGGGGTGCGGGGGGCTGGCTACGCGGGCCTGCCCCCCTCCCCCCCCCCCCGGCGCCGCCCCTCATAGTGAGGGGGGGGATGTTGTGGGGGATGGGATATGGGGAAGGTGTAATGAAATGTAATGAAAATGAGTTTGATATGAAGGGAAGAAAGGGTTGTGTGGAATAACATGATAAGAAGGCCAAAAAAATAAGGTGGAACACGAGATGGGAATATATAGGGATAAAGTATCTTTGATAGTGCACAGATATATGTATTTAAATATTTTTTGTGAGGGGATGTGTGGGTGGAGGCGAGATACTTAGAGAACGACTAAGGTGTGAGGGGATAAGAGAGAGGTGCGGGATATCACAGTAAGATTTTCAATAAATTAAGAATAAGGTGGTGCACGAGATGATTATGTATAAGGGAAAAATATTTTGAGACAGTGGGTAAAGATAAGTGTGTATGTACTATGAGAAAACACATGTGGGCTGAGGGGGGGGATGGGGAATTGGAGGGGGGGGGGTGGAGAGTGGGGTGGTGTGAGTCGGACTGGGGGGGGTTAACCCCCCCTGCCCCCACTCCGATGGGAGGGGGAATGGGAAGACTTAGGGGAGGAGACACAATGGGGCACATAATGAAAAACACAGGGGAAAAAGCACAAAGTAGGTGAATGGCCAGAAAATGGAAACACTGGGAATTATGTTATTGGCTTAAAAAAAATAAAAAACAAATATAAAATATAAAATTAGGAAATTAGCATGACCCGGGGGGAGGGGGGGGACTGTTAGTAAAATTCTATATGGAGAGGGAGGGGGGGGGGAGGCTCCCATGGGAGGAAGAGAAGAGGGCATCAAGCATGAGGGTTGAATTTGCGAAGTTGAAAGGCAGGACCCACCTCCCTGGACCCGCATATAAATAGGGTACCGACAACAGGAGGGAAAAAAAAAAAAAAAAAAAAAAAAAAAAAAAAAACAACGGAAGGGACTTAGATAAAATAAGGTGAAGTCATAGGGAGAAAAGAGTGGCCCGGCGAGGGAGGGGGGCGCGGGGGAAGTGCTCTGTGCTGGTTATGGTAAGTCGTCTCTGGCCCCGGAGGGGGCAAGGAGCCCCGAAGTGGGGGGACAGGAAACCCCCACAGGAAAGAAGGTACTTCAATCATCCTTGTAGAAGGAGGAGTGGACGACGTCCACTACGCTACAAAAGGCAGAAGGGACTGCCTGTTTTAAAATCACCAGGTCTTTTCTTTATTTGGTTTTTCTATGTACACATTGGTATCACATGGGTTGGCGGAGAAAGGGGGAAGAGAAAAAATGACACGGGTTAATATGCTGTCCCAGAACGTCCATGGATTGAATATCCCAGAGAAAAGATCAATACTACTACAGAATCTATATAGAGCACACATCCAAGTGGCATTTCTCCAGGAAACTCACTTTAAAGGAGATCACCACCCTGGGATCACTAATAGGAGATACCCAACGGCTTACTACAGTAATTATAAGGAGGCCAAAAGTAGAGGGGTCGCAATTGTACTAGCAAGTGACATAAGGCAGGAGGAGACAGAGGTGATTAGAGACTCCCAGGGGAGGTTTCTCCTGGTCAAAGGACTTTTTAATGCTAGGAGAATGACACTGGGGGTGGTATATGCTCCCAATACTGGCCAAACAGGGTTCCTAGACAAATTTCTGGCTAAGTTAGATGAATTTGCAGAGGGGTCAATAGTAGTTGCGGGGGATATAAACCTGGTAATGGACCCACAAGTGGATTCGTCCACAGGGAAATCTTCCCTTACTAGGAGAGCTCATCAAAGGGTTAAAAGAGAACTAGGTAAGCGCCAGTTGATCGACATATGGCGTATACAACACCCTACTACAAAAGATTACACTCACTATTCGATCCCGCATGGGACCTATTCTAGGTTAGACTATTTCTTTATTTCACATAACCTACTCTCGGAAGAAATTGAGACAGAGATAGAATCCTCAGTGATCTCGGATCACTCCCCAGTTACACTCAGCCTGGGATATAGGCAAAAGGAAAGGGGTCCTTGGAACTGGAAACTAAACGAATCCCTGTTGCGAAATGATGAATTAATAGTTAAATTCAAAGAAGAAATGAAGCAGTATTTTATGGAGAATGACAGGGATGGGATATCCCCGGTCGTGTTATGGGAGGCTCATAAGGTGGTTATGAGGGGGATACTAATAAGGGAAGGAAGTAGAATAAAGAAGGAGAGAGAAAGGGAAATGGCAGTAAGCTTGGCAGAAATAGAAAGATTAGAATTACAGCATAAAAAAACTCCCATAGAAAAAGTTTTTGTAGATTTGACCCAAGCAAGAGAGAGATTAAAAAATGTACTATTCTCTAAAGCTAAATTTATGGCAGCAAGATGTAAAAGGAGATTCTATGAATTCGGAAATAAGGGGAGTAGGTTGATGGCTAGAATATTGAAGCAACAACAAACTGCAAACTATGTACCATTTCTATGTGATAATAAAGGGCAGAAGCACTTTAGGAACGAGTCTATGGGAAAAATGTTTGGAAAATATTACGCGAGTTTATATGGGATCGAAGAGAGTGCAGTGGGGGATGGGGGGGGGAATGGAGGAATATGTGGCGGCCTCAGGCATGGGGAAATTGCATCCTATGGATGCAAAGAGCTTGGAAAAGGAGATCTCGGTAGAGGAACTGACTAAGGCAGTGGGGCAAATGCCAAGGGGGAAGGCACCAGGCCCAGACGGCTATACCCTGGAATATTACAGAAGCTTTAACTAGATACTGGAACCATACTGGGTGAAGGCATTGAATGCCATAAAGGGGAAAGACAATGCAGAGGGGAAACTTGGGCGGGAATCATTAATGTCACATATTTCGGTTATACCGAAAGAAGGAAAGGATCCCACATCATGTACTGGGTATAGGCCTATATCATTAATAAATGTAGATTTGAAGGTACTAGCAAAAATATTGGCAAATAGGCTATCACCTCTTCTGGGTGAGCTGATACACCTTGATCAAGTGGGCTTCATACAAGGGAGAGAAGCCAGAGATAATACGATTAGGACAATGGATGTGATACAATGGGTGGGATCCTCACCTGTCCCTGTCGTATTGCTCTCCACAGACGCGGAGAAGGCATTTGACAGGGTCAGGTGGGGATTCATCAGGGTGGTTATGGAGCACATTGGACTAGGAGATAACATGAGAGCTTGGATGCTCTCAATGTACAGGGATCTATCTGCCAGGGTCAAGGTTAATGGGTGCCTGTCTGGCCCGTTTGAGATAAGGAATGGAACTCGACAGGGTTGCCCTCTGTCCCCCTTGGTGTTTGCCCTAACCTTGGAACCCTTCCTGAGAACAATACGGAAGAATGGGGATATTACTGGAGTCAGGATAGGCCAGAAAGAACATAAGATAGCGGCATACGCAGATGATCTGCTATTCTATTTAACAAACCCTAGGATAGCGCTGCCCAATCTATTGAAGGAATTTGCAGTATATGGGAGGCAGTGGCGTTCCTACCATAGGGCGGCATGGGGCGCCCCGCACCGGGTGTCGGGTGCCCCAGGGGGTGTCACCAAGGCCTCCCACAGAGGCCTGGGCACTATGCAGGCAGGACAGGAGGGGGAAGCAACCCGGAAAGGAGGGGTGGCGGGGAAAGCGGCGGGGAGGGGGGCCGGACCCCCCACCTCCCTCACCTGGGTCCCCTCCTTCTGGCGCTTCCCCCTCCTAATTAGCAGCAGCTTGATGAGCGGGCAGGAGCGGGCCTTACTCACCTACTTCCTGCGTTCCAGGCGATGGCGCATAGCGTCATCGTCACCTGACGCTGGTCTCCACCTTCTCCACCGCCCACTGTGCTTCCTGATTTGCGGAAGCACAGTGAGCGACAGAGAGACCAGCGTCACGTGAGGATAACGTTATGCGCCATCGCCTGGAGCAGGTGAGTAAGTCCTCCCCGCCCGCTTCGCTAAGCTGCTGGCTGCTGCTAATTAGGAGGGGGAAGCGCCGGAAGGAGGGGACCCCGCCACCCCACCTTCCAAGCTTCCCTCATACCGGGGGCACCTTGGCTACACCGGGGGCCACTATGCTACACCGGGGGCCACTATGCTACACCGGGGGGCCACTATGCTACACCGGGGGGCACCTATGCTACACCGGGGGCCACTATGCTACACCGGGGGCCACTATGTGTACACCGGGGGCCACTATGCTACACCGGGGGCCACTATGCTACACTGGGGGCCACTATGCTACACTGGGGGCCACTATGCTACACTGGGGGCCACTATGCTACACTGGGGGCCACTATGCTCCACTGGGGGCCACTATGCTCCACTGGGGGTCACTATGCTACACTGGGGGCCACTATGCTACACTGGGGGCCACTATGCTACACTGGGGGCCACTATGCTACACTGGGGGCCACTATGCTACACTGGGGGCCACTATGCTACACTGGGGGCCACTATGCTACACTGGGGGCCACTATGCTACACTGGGGGCCACTATGCTACACTGGGGGCACCTATGCTACACTGGGGGCACCTATGCTACACTGGGGGCCACTATGCTACACTGGGGGCCACTATGCTACACTGGGGGCCACTATGCTACACTGGGGGCCACTATGCTACACTGGGGGCCACTATGCTACACTGGGGGCACCTATGCTACACTGGGGGCACCTATGCTACACTGGGGGCACCTATGCTACACTGGGGGCACCTATGCTACACTGGGGGCACCTATGCTACACTGGGGGCACCTATGCTACACTGGGGCCACTATGCTACACTGGGGCCACTATGCTACACTAAACTATACTGGGGCCACTATGCTATACTGGGGCAACTATACTAGCTATACTGGGGCAGTGGCGGTGCCAGGGGGGTGGTTTGGGTGCTGAAGCACCCCCAGCGTGAACTGCTATTCGGCGTCTAATAGACGCTGTGTCAGTTCACTGACAGCAGCAGCCCGCAGCTCCAACAGCGGCAGAGCAGGGCTACAGTAAAATGGCGTCCGAAGCCCTGCTCTGGAGACGGAGTCTGCAATGCAGGGCTTCGAGCGCCATTTTCCCGTAGCCCTGCTCTCAGCGCGGGAGTTTCAGTTGCTGGCTGGCTGCAGAGGATCGTGAGAGCTGCGCGCCGGACGGAGGCCGGGACAGGAGGTCTGCTGCTGCTTCAGGTGAGTAAACTTTTATTTAATTTATATTAGCAGGTGTATCGACTGTTCTGGCCAGGTCTGCTACATGATTGAAGTGTTTTCTGGCCAGGTTGGCCACATGATTGCATATATTTTCTGGGCAAATCTGCCAACATGATTGCATGTATTTTCTGGGCAAATCTGCCGACATGATTGCATGTATTTTCTGGGCAAATCTGCCGACATGATTGCATGTATTTTCTGGGCAAATCTGCCGACATGATTGCATGTATTTTCTGGGCAAATCTGCCGACATGATTGCATGTATTTTCTGGGCAAATCTGCCGACATGATTGCATGTATTTTCTGGGCAAATCTGCCGACATGATGGAACGTGTTTTTTGGGCAAATCTGCCGACATGATTGAACGTGTTTTTTGGGCAAATCTGCCGACATGATTGAACGTGTTTTTTGGGCAAATCTGCCGACATGATTGAACGTGTTTTTTGGGCAAATCTGCCGACATGATTGAACTATTTTCTGGTCAAATCTGTTCACATTACGTGTATTTTCTTGAGAAAACCTGAACAATTATGTGAATTTTCTGGGGAAAGGCCCACTGTCTTTGTGTTGCACTTTTAAGGGGAACCCGAGGTGAGAATAATATTGGGCTGCAATATTTATCTCCTTTTAAGCAATACCAGCTGCCTGGCTGCTGTGCTGGTCCTCTGCATCTAATTCTTTCAACCATAGACCCTGAATAAGCATGCAGCAGGTCAGGGGTTTCTGACAATATTGTCAGAACTGACAAGATTAGCTGCATGGCTTGTTTCTGGTGTAATTCAGTTCACTACTGCAGCCAAATAGATCAGCAGGGCTGCCTATTGTTTAAAAGGAAATGAATATGGCAGCCTCCATATCACTCTTATCCCGGGTTCACTTTAAATTAGTTAGCTCTGCCCTCATCCGGTCATGGCCACGCCCATTTTTCGCCGCGGCGCGCAATGCGCGCCGCATGTTATAGCCGCACCCATTTTTTGTTAGCTATACTGGTGCCACTATACTATACTAAGGACAACTTTAGGGGGGGGAGCGAGCCTACACCTGGCATTACCCGCCGTGTCACGTTTAGCATGCCACATTTGCTGTTTTTTGGTTTTTTTATGGGGGGGGGGGGTGTCTTTTTAATACCCAGCACCGGGTGTCAAATGCCCTAGGTACGCCACTGATGGGAGGTTCTCCAACCTCAAGATTAATTGGGATAAATGCAAGGCAATGGGAATAGGGATGAAGGGGGAGGAGGTGGAAAATCTGAAGGCAAATTTCCCGTTTAGATGAACAAAGGACAATCTAAAATACCTGGGGGTGAAGATGGCCAGAAGTATACAGGAGACCACTAAGGTAAATTACTATCCACTTCTTGCGGTGTTAAAAAAAGATATGGATAAATGGACTAAACTGAGGCTCTCCTGGTTTGGTAGGATTAATGTCCTTAAAATGAATATCATGCCGAGGCTGCTATATGTTTTTCAGGCCCTCCCCGTCCCTCTTCCCAGGGGTTACTTCGATGAAGTCAGAAGGTCCTTTGCGAGGTTTATCTGGCAGGCCAAAAAGGCGCGATTGAAATTCGCCTTTATTACACAATCTAAAAATAAAGGGGGACTGGCAGTACCTGACCCCCTGAGATATTACTATGCTGCTGTATGTACTAGGATAGTCGACTGGAATAGAAATGAAAATTCAAAACAGTGGGTCCAACTGGAAAAAGAAATGATGGAGGGAGCTATTGGGGAAGCCCCATGGTTACCATATGTCCCAAAGAAATACTTAATATCAGGAACCCTGGTTGAACACACTTTAAAAACATTTGAGAAGGTGAGAAATAGAAGTGAGATATCCAGGGGCCCCTCACCATTGATGCCAATTCTGGGAAATTGCGGGTTCCCCTTAGGCTGCCAGGGGGGAAGCTACGGGGAATGGAGACGGGGAGGGAGTCTGCAGATCCGTTCACTGATTGTGGACGGAAGGTGGCTAAATGAAAAAGAAATAATGGAACAAAGGCAGATGAGGAAAATAGATACGTGGAGTCTAATACAATTTAGGCATTTCCTGACTTCAATGGGTACGAAGGAGGAGCTGTCAAGAAAGTTGACCCCATTTGAGAAGCTCTGTCTAACGGAGGGACCAACAAAGAGCACTTTGGCAAAAATATACGCATTTTTAGAGGAAGATAATGACTACACCCAGAAATATAAAATAAAATGGGAACAGGACATTGGGAGAGAGCTATCGCCCACACAATGGGAACGAGTGGTCGGGATGACTCATGGGGCCTCAGTATCAACTAGAATACAGGAATCAGGATATAAAGTAGTAATGAGGTGGTATTACACCCCTGATAAACTAAATAAAATGTGTGGGACCAACCCAGTATGTTGGAGATGTGGAGAGCAAAGAGGAGATTACAAACATGTTTGGTGGGAGTGCAGGGGGCTGGCCAACTATTGGAATAAAATAAAAACATACATATGGAAACTGGCAGGGATACCCGAATCGGACGGCCCTGAGGTGTATCTTTTACACCTGACTGGGATTGGGGTTAAAAAATATAAAGGCTCCCTGGGAATGCATTTGATAAATGCGGCAAGGATATTAATAGCAAGAAAATGGAAGTCTCCTCAAGCCCCCACATTGAAGGAATGGATTGATGAGGTTGACCATACCTACTCGATGGAAGAGCTATCGGGCATAGTCCACGGGAGGGAGATTAGGGGATGGGATAAATGGTTGGAGTTTAGGAACACAGAGGAATATAGGAGAGGAGGGGAGTAGGAAGTAAATCCATGGACGGGGAAATATGTTATGAGAAGAGAGAGTACAATGGGGTGAGTAGAAGAAGCCGGAAATGGCTCGCTGGAGCAAGTAGTGATACCAGTGTGAACTTACACTACAGGGTTTTCCTTTCTTTTTTCCTTTCTTTCTTGGTGGAGGTTTCTATATCTGGATCTGAGGGTGGTGGGTAGGTAGGACAGGGAGTGGGTGACCCACACCACGCCCCACCTAGTAGAAATTGGAAATTGGAAGAGGTGGCAGGACCCATAAAAACTTAGAGAATAAGCTCGGGAACAGAGGAGATGGGTCGGCCTTGAAGGAAAAGGGGGAGGGGGGGGAGGTGGGAAGCTCACTCCTAGAGAATAGGTGGTAAAATACTATGTATAAATTAGCCTTAGTAATTGTATAATACTGTATAAGTATTGATAATTTTGGATACCTTTTTAATCACTTTTTTGGAAATACGATATTGGATAAATAAAGAATAAAAAAAAAAAAAAAGAATATCAGCATAGGATTTCAGCATAGCATTTTAAAACTGCATTACGTTTTATGGCTTCTGTCATCCTAAACAAAAGTGTGTGTTCTTTTGTGAACATGAAGAATTCTTCTTCATGAGACTCTTTTGTTAGCCCACAACCTTATCTCAGTTGCAAGCTGTCCCTGAAGACAGCTTATTTTTGTTAGGAAAGGATGTGATTGAAGTCAGTGATTTCCCACCTCTGTCTCTTGATTTCTATAAGTTAGTGTCTGTATTAAACATGGAAATGTGCCTTTTCCTGCCAACTCAGCATGACACTGACCATACTTGGTTTATGCTTATTCAAGCTTAATGAACTATGAAACGGAAGAGCATCACTGCAACTAACCCTTGAATCTCAAGGTTGCTTGAAATATTCATTTGCATTCTAGGTAACACATTTCTTAATGAGAAAGCTAATTATTGTAAAGCTTTCTACTGAAACAGTCAACATGGGACAGTTTATTTTGCTATGTCCTTCTCCATCCTTGCTGAAATTATTTTGATGAAAGGCTTGTCCTGTAGTTTAAAGTAAAATGCTTTAATATGTGCATACAATCACACATTAAAGAGCAGGGGTCTAAAAATATGAATAATTAATAATATTATTTAAGGCATAGTATTTCCCCATATGTTAGGTATAGAACGATTTCTGATATTTGGAATGGTACCTATAAAATGTAAAATACTGTATGTGTAGTTTGTGATGATTTGCTCAGCTGCCTGTGCAGGCAGCCAGCCTTTTGACCATTGTGTAGGTTTGCATGCTGCAGGACTCTGGAAAGAAGAGCTTCTGTCAGTTTTGCAGCTTGTGCTTGCAGAGGAATTTGCATACGTTGTCATGCAAATTGCCTGGCCACATTCATTGGAGGCGTGTACTATAAGTACTATGTCTTTCCCACAATGCTTCGCTGTTCATAAGGATTTTGTCCTGTGTAACACTCGTGCCGGGAGTGTCAGCCATGCTCTTTGTTTGAAGTTCAGCTTAGAGTAATTCCTGAATCTGCGCTAGGCAGGTTTTCCCTAGTGCAGTTAGGATTGTATTATCTGTTTGTATGTTCTGTTGCCATTGTCCTGTCCCAACGGTGGTCGAGAGGAAATGGTTCTGATCTCTGTTCTTGGAGTATAGCTGGTGCAGCGGTTGCTACCAGCTATCTCTTCTGTTCTGTCTCCTGGGATCGCGCTAGCTACTTTTCGCTAGCGCTGGGGATCCTTCTGTTCTGTCTCCTGGGATCGCGCTAGCCACTTTTCGCTAGCGCTGGGGATCCTTCTGTTCTGTCTCCTGGGATCGCGCTAGCCACTTTTCGCTAGCACTGGGGATCCTATCTCTCGCTTGTCCCTGTTTTTGTGTGTCTGTCTTGTCTGCTACGCTTGCTGGAGGCTCGGTGAGGTAACCGTTATCAAGCGTACGCGTCCTCTGTTTCATGTTTGTCTGTCAATGGTTAGTTAGGCGTGCTTGTCTCTATTGTGCTTATCACGTGGAGACCGCGCATAACCGCGTGCACTGTTGCGAATGAGTGCGTTGTCAGCGGTTAGCTAGCGTTTGTTATTTTCCTTGTTATTCTCATTGTATTATTTGCTGTGCCTTTGCTAACCTCGTATTCTGTTCTGATCTGCCTTGTGTCACGTCTGGCGATCGCACCTCTCGCGATCGCGTTCCTATTTCATATCTGCTGTTGTGTGTGCGCGGTCGCGGGGTGGCGACTAGATTGGCGCACACATACAATCTGTCCCTTTGCTCGTTCTCATTCGCAATCGCCTCTCTTGCGATTGCGCTCTGCGCTTCGTACAAATTCCTGTCTGGCATTTGTGGAGGTACAGAGGATTGGTTCCTCTGCACTCCCCAGCGCCATCTGCCAACAGGAATTTTCCCTCTACGGGTGCGTAGCACCTTTTGCTGGGTGCCTGCAAATATACGCTTGTGGGGGATTTCCGCTGTATCAGCGCACGCATTGTGCGCTGATCACGGAGAAAGTTCCACAATCGTTACAGTATGAACAGCCCAACCCAAAACCCCAGTGTAGACGGAATTTCTGATTTGTACGATTTTGTCGAGTTTGGGTCCTGTGTCTTTAAGAGCTTTAAAAGGCTAAATTCAGAGACCAAGGCGGAATTTCTTTCTGAATGTGTGAGGTTTTGTCTGAATCCCACCTTTCAGATTTCTGATCCGTCCACGTCGGCTCTTCTGTTTGCCTATGTGCTCTTAAAAGACGGTTTGTTCACCTGGGCCTATAATCTGTTAAAAATAGTTTCTTGGAATGGTAATCTGTATCAGTTGCTTGCAGTGATATTCTCTCACTGGTTTAAACTGCCTGGCTTGCCACCTGCTCTGATTGAGTGTGTAGCTGCTGATAAGTCAGCTGATCTTTCCCTTCCATGCAAAACTTTTCAGTATGACAATCAGTTCAATGTGTCTGTTGCCACTTCAGGTTTTAAACAGCAGACATGCAAAGTGGCTAAAAAGAGAAAAACTACAAAACGCAAGCATTGGAATAAAACACTCCCTATTGATGTTTGTAATGATGTTGTTCCGTCTCCGGCTTTTTTGCCCCAATCCAAAGCTCAGGTGGATTCTGCTATAGGTAGGATCGCACACTATATTAAAGCAGTTAAAAAATCTGTTCTTGTTCCTGAACTCCGCCCCTATGGAGATTATTTGGATACTGGCCTGTTTGAACCCCCATTTGCTTCCTGGGATATTGGGGCCTTGCTGGAAGAATTCGATTTTGATTGGAAAGCCTTTTGCGATTTTTACATCACAAAAAGCGAAAATGTCTTGAATGCTTGTTCAATTCAATGTACCTTCTGATTGATTCCGATGAATGTGACAAGGATGATGTGGATCTGGTGATCTATGTATGGCAAACGATTTTGGATGAGTTGCACACACACCAACCAATTGATTCCAATAAATAGACATCGTTGTCGGATGATTGTTCCTGCCTTTCTGGGGTAAGCATGTGAGTCTTGACTTCGTGCAATCTGAAATGAATGAGTGTACCGCTGTGGTTGATTCCTGTGCGAATCCTGAAGGATTCGCTCCTGACAGTGTGCAGTTTGAATCTGTGCGATCTGATGCCTGTTTCTCGGATGTTCCTGCAGATTGTGATCGGCATGAGTCTGCCGGTTTCCTCAAGGATGTGTGGGATCCTTTGTCATTTAGAAACAGATCTTTGAGATCTTCCGTCTGTGACCCTGCTATGGGGAAAATTTCTCGACTATGCAGCGTCAAAAGTAAAATTATTATGCCTAATAAAGTTTGTCCTGTTGATGTCACTATTTCTTCTGCAGATGAGTCTCTGTCTCACCCTGTTCACACCTGTAAGGGCCCGTTGCCTGGGGACAGTTGCTCCAGTGTTTCAGTCCTAGATGCCTTGCAGTCTGCTCCGCAGATCGCAGAGGTTTGCACTATAGAAGCGTCAGTTTCACAACCTAAAGTGAATTTTGATTCGCAGGTTTTGCGTTCTGATTCCTCGGATTCGACATTGTTAGCCGAATCTAAGAGTGAGACAGCGCTCCGGTTTTGCGAATCTGATGCTGAACCCTCTTTGCCTTATTCAGAGACGCTTTCTCTGAACCTGCCCTGTACCATGAATAAAAACATGTTTTCCTTTCACACTGACGTTTGTGAGCCCCTTTCTTGCTCTGAGGGAGGTTCTGACTCTCCACCCTGTACTTTGGATGAGTCAATATTGCCTTGTACAATATCTCCTGCCCTGCCCCTAGAGGCTCGTCTAGGTATTGCTGCTATTTTTACCTGTTTTTCTGCAGTTTTGGAGTTACAAGCTAGTTTGACTGCCACACAGAATTCTGGGTACAGTGAGAATGAAGTTAGGGAGTCAGTGTGTGTTCCAGTAAATATACCTGTACATTCCCCTCATGATGATGAGATCCAGTCTCAGGTTATGGTGGAACCATTCCTGGGACATCTGCCCTGTCCACAAAATAAAGTTCCAGTTTTGCCCTGTAACATGGATAGTTCAGAATCCTTCTTAGAAAACTTGAAAAATGATGTTCTAGAAGTCTCTGAGTTCCTCCCAAAGGGTGCAGAACTTGTAGGAGATGTCTCCTGCCCCCCAAGTCCTTCTGAGGTGTTGCCCTCTTCCGTAGGCATTGCTGCCTTGCTGGCTACCTTTTCAGCTCTGGTGGAGCTTCAGTCATGTGTAGTCAATGATGATATTGCAGTCACAGAAATTTCTTCTTTTGAAAGTCCAGTGCTTGAGACCATTGCTCGTGATGATTCGCTGCACGGTCCTGGTTTTGGTTTCCTTGTGTCGGACTCTGAGGTTGGCAGTTCCCCAACATGTCCTGAGGTTTCTCCTGTGCTGGTGTACCCCAATGTGCTCTGTGACCCAGAAACCCCAAGTGTGCCTCGGTTACCAGCATACTCAGATGCTTCCTCGGTGGAGACATGTTCTGACTTAGCCTGCCTGCTTGCATGCCCAGAAGTGGTCCCTGAAAGTCTTGATCTTGATGGGTGTCCTCGTAATTCTGAATCCGGAATTGTCATTGGTTCCATGGGGGTTCTTGGTCATTCTCCATGTGAGCCTGGTGATTGTTCTGCCCTCTTGGGATCTCTGTGGAGCTTCAAAAGGTTCTGGGAGATTCCGGGAGAAATTTTGCTTGGTCCCCTGGATAAGATCAACGGTGGCTTTTGTGTTGTAAGGGACACTTCGAACAGGTATTGTGGCAGGTTTGGTATTTTCGGACTCTCCGTGGAAGGTGGTGGGTATTGTCTGGAGGGTGTCACTGGCTTCTTCTCTGGCGGTCACATTCCTGATGGGTGTTATACTGAGACTGGTAGTACTGATGGGCATGTTTCAGTGGCTTCTGTTTCCGATGAGGTCGGTTTCGAGTGGACTGACTCTGGAATTGGACCTTGTCGGGCTGCCCCGACCTTCATGAGTCTTCAGTTTGAGTCTGTTGCTAATAGCAGATTTGAGGGTCATCTGGAATTCGACCCTGGAGGGGGGGTACTGTGATGATTTGCTCAGCTGCCTGTGCAGGCAGCCAGCCTTTTGACCATTGTGTAGGTTTGCATGCTGCAGGACTCTGGAAAGAAGAGCTTCTGTCAGTTTTGCAGCTTGTGCTCGCAGAGGAATTTGCATACGTTGTCATGCAAATTGCCTGGCCACATTCATTGGAGGCGTGTACTATAAGTACTATGTCTTTCCCACAATGCTTCGCTGTTCATAAGGATTTTGTCCTGTGTAACACTCGTGCCGGGAGTGTCAGCCATGCTCTTTGTTTGAAGTTCAGCTTAGAGTAATTCCTGAATCTGCGCTAGGCAGGTTTTCCCTAGTGCAGTTAGGATTGTATTATCTGTTTGTATGTTCTGTTGCCATTGTCCTGTCCCAACGGTGGTCGAGAGGAAATGGTTCTGATCTCTGTTCTTGGAGTATAGCTGGTGCAGCGGTTGCTACCAGCTATCTCTTCTGTTCTGTCTCCTGGGATCGCGCTAGCTACTTTTTGCTAGCGCTGGGGATCCTTCTGTTCTGCAACTCTGTCTCCTGGGATCGCGCTAGCCACTTTTCGCTAGCGCTGGGGATCCTTCTGTTCTGTCTCCTGGGATCGCGCTAGCCACTTTTCGCTAGCGCTGGGGATCCTTCTGTTCTGTCTTCTGGGATCGCGCTAGCCACTTTTCGCTAGCTCTGGGGATCTTATCTCTCGCTTGTCCCTGTTTTCGTGTGTCTGTCTTGTCTGCTACGCTTGCTGGAGGCTCGGTGAGGTAACCGTTAAGCAAGCGTACGCGTCCTCTGTTTCATGTTTGTCTGTCAATGGTTAGTTAGGCGTGCTTGTCTCTATTGTGCTTATCACGTGGAGACCGCGCATAACCGCGTGCACTGTTGCGAATGAGTGCGTTGTCAGCGGTTAGCTAGCGTTTGTTATTTTCCTTGTTATTCTCATTGTATTATTTGCTGTACCTTTGCTAACCTCGTATTCTGTTCTGATCTGCCTTGTGTCATGTCTGGCGATCGCACCTCTCGCGATCGCGTTCCTATTTCATATCTGCTGTTGTGTGTGCGCGGTCGCGGGGTGGCGACTAGATTGGCGCACACATACAATCTGTCCCTTTGCTCGTTCTCATTCGCAATCGCCTCTCTTGCGATTGCGTTCTGCGCTTCGTACAAATTCCTGTCTGGCATTTCTGGAGGTACAGAGGATTGGTTCCTCTGCACTCCCCAGCGCCATCTGCCGACAGGAATTTTCCCTCTACGGGTGCGTAGCACCTTTTGCTGGGTGCCTGCAAATATACGCTTGTGGGGGATTTCCGCCATATCAGCGCACGCGTTGTGCGCTGATCACGGAGAAAGTTCCACAATCGTTACATAGTTTAAGTATGTGTTGCATTTTTAACTACTTCAGGACCATAGGCTTACACCCCCCAGTGACCAGGCTATTTTTTACAATTGTGGGCTTTGCAGCTTTAAAAGCTTACTGCAGAGCCATACCACGCAGCACACAAATGAATCTCCCCCTCCCCCCTTACTGCCCACCAACAGAGCTTTCTGTTGGTGGGCCGTGATCGCTCCTCCAATGTTTATTTATTTATTTGTGTATTTTTTGTTTATTTTTTTTAAAATAAATTTACTTTTTTTACATTATTTTTCCTCCTCCCTCCCCCCATCAGCCAATGACAGCGATCAGCTGTCATAGGCATCAGCCTATGAGAGCCAATCGCTCCTGAGCCTCCCAGGGGGACAGCCGAGTGACACTGCTGTCTTCAGTACAGCACTGGTGAAGATCGCAGCGCTGTACAGTGTAAATAGGTGGCAGTTTCACCCTCTAACAGTCTCCTAGCAGCGCTGGTAGACTGATGACGGAGCAGAGCTCTGTCATTCAAGCAAAGATGCGAACGCATCGGCGTCTGCTATCTTCTGCAAAACACAAATGCCCAGGACTTGACGCAAATTGGTGATATGTAGTCCTGGGGAGCCGCCGCAACCACGCCAATTGGCGTGACGCGGTTGTATAGGGGTTAAAGCCATTATAGTGCATTGGTAGCATCAAAAGGGAAGTTGATTGCTGTACATGATATCCTTTTTACATGCACTAACAGTACTGAAGGATTACCATATTTTTCACTCTATAAGACGCACTTTTTCTCCTCCAAAAGTGGGGAGGGGGTATAATTTCTTAAAGCCAGGAGCCGAGGCTGCCATAGTATGTCGCCACCAGTCGCACTTGGCAATCATCTGTCATCCCTAAAGAAATGGGGGGGGGGGGGGGGGGCAGAGGGAGGTGAAGGTTCAGTAGTGATGACACAGTTCTTATATATATGGCAGTTGTGTATGTGATGTGCATACATGTGGTGTGTGTGTGTGTTTGTGTGTGTGTGTAAATGATGTGTGCATATATATGGCAGTTGTGTGTGTATGTGTGCTGTTTATGATATGTGTATATAGATAGATTGATTGTGTGTGTGATGTGTACATGTGTATTTTGTGTTACTGTGTCTTGGTGCATATGTATAATGGGGATCACGTTTAACTTTGGGTGGGGAGGCACAGTGCCAGCCCTTTAGTACTGTTTCAGAAGACGCCCCTGCACCTGAAAGATGCACCTGGTTTAGAATATTTTTTCTTGGATTTCCTCCACTAAACCTTGGTGCGTATTATAGTCCGGATCTTCTTATGGAGTGAAAAATACGGTAGCTTTCATAATCAACAACACAGGTTAAATGCAAGGATGCAAATAGAGAAAGGAAAAAAGAATAAAATAAAAAATAAATGCCTGCTTTGATATGAGTGGTATTGGTATTGGGTGAAGAGTTATAGAAGTGCTTGGTAGTTATTATAGATGCCAAGGTCAATCCTGAGCCCTGTTTGCCTTGTGTTAAACAGAGCTGTCTTATGTAGTTCAAATTTGTTATGGTCCTAGACAAAGCCATCTTTCAGAACCATGGCGTTCAAAAGTTGACCTAATGTACAATGGTTATCTTCCCAGTGTTGTCCTGTGATATGGTCACTTATGTTAATCCCTTCTAGTGTTGGGCGAACAGTGTTCGCCACTGTTCGGGTTCTGCAGAACATCACCCTGTTCGAGTGATGTTTGAGTTCGGCCGAACACCTGATGGTGTTCGGCCAAACCGTTCGGCCACATGGCCGAACTAAGAGCGCATGGCCGAACGTTCCCCGAACGTTCGGCTAGCGCTGTGATTGGCCGAATGGGTCACGTGGTTCGGACCCGAACGCGCTCTGATTGGCCGAACTGTCACGTGGTTCGGGTAAATAAATACCCGAACCACGTCATATTTCCGCCATTTGTCTGTGGGTTTAGCTTTGGGTAGGCAGGCAGGGTAGTTCGCGCTCCAGCCACGCTAGCCAGGGTCCCCCCAGTCATTGTGTCGCTGCTGGGAATAGTAGTACACCGCTCGCTCAGCATTCTGTTTACTGCCACTCTGTGTACCTCGCTCAGCCACACTATATAGCATTCTGTTTACTGTTCTGTGTCTGCTGGGAATAGTAGTACACCGCTCGCTCAGCCACACTATATAGCATTCTGTTTACTGCCACTCTGTGTACCTCGCTCAGCCACACTATATAGCATTCTGTTTACTGTTCTGTGTCTGCTGGGAATAGTAGTACACCGCTCGCTCAGCCACACTATATAGCATTCTGTTTACTGTTCTGTGTCTGCTGGGAATAGTAGTACACCGCTCGCTCAGCCACACTATATAGCATTCTGTTTACTGCCACTCTGTGTACCTCGCTCAGCCACACTATATAGCATTCTGTTTACTGTTCTGTGTCTGCTGGGAATAGTAGTACACCGCTCGCTCAGCCACACTATATAGCATTCTGTTTACTGCCACTCTGTGTACCTCGCTCAGCCACACTATATAGCATTCTGTTTACTGTTCTGTGTCTGCTGGGAATAGTAGTACACCGCTCGCTCAGCCACACTATATAGCATTCTGTTTACTGCCACTCTGTGTACCTCGCTCAGCCACACTATATAGCATTCTGTTTACTGCCACTCTGTGTCTTCTGGGAATAGTAGTACACCGCTCACCCGCCACTGTATAGCATTGTGCTCTGTGTCGCTGCTGGGAATAGTGGTACACCGCTCACCCGCCACTGTATAGCATTGTGCTCTGTGTCGCTGCTGGGAATAGTGGTACACCGCTCACCCGCTATTGTATAGCATTGTGCTCTGTGTCGCTGCTGGGAATAGTGGTACACCGCTCACCTGCCACTGTATAGCATTGTGCTGTGTGTCGCTGCTGGGAATAGTGGTACACCGCTCAGCCACACTATATAGCATTCTGTTTACTGTTCTGTGTCTGCTGGGAATAGTAGTACACCGCTCGCTCAGCCACACTATATAGCATTCTGTTTACTGCCACTCTGTGTACCTCGCTCAGCCACACTATATAGCATTCTGTTTACTGCCACTCTGTGTCTTCTGGGAATAGTACACCGCTCACCCGCCACTGTATAGCATTGTGCTCTGTGTCGCTGCTGGGAATAGTGGTACTGTATAGCATTTCTGTACTGCCACTGTACTGCTGCCAGTCAGCGTGTACTGTAAGGATAAGTGAAATGAGGAAGAAATCCGGTGAAAGAGGGAGGGGCAAGGGAAGAAGTGTTTCCCCTGACGGTTCACGTACAGGCCACAGGGGAGCACCCAAGAAAACCCACTCAATACCGCTCATGTTGTCCAGGACAACAACCCTCACAAATCCAAAAGAACAGGACCAGATAATTACTTGGATGACCTCTCAAGCATCCAGCAGTGGGTTAAGCAGCACCAGCACATCACGCACGAGGTCCGAGTCCTCAGCCAGTTACAAGGAGCCAGTGGGCACTAAGGTGACACAACCGGCAGCGACACCACGCACACAACTGCCAGATAACCAGTCCGATGAATTACCTCAGGACACAATGGGGTATTCGCAGGAGCTATTCCCAGCCCAACAAACTTCCACCTTTCAAAGGTCAATGGAGGAACAGCCAGAAATGTTGTGCCCGGATTCACAACCATTAACTGTGGGAAATGCACCGCGCACTGAAATACAAGGCGAGTCCGAGGAGGACTCGGAAACCCAAATCCCAGAGCAAGTTGGGCAGGAGGGGTTGCAATTGCAGGAGGTCGGCCGACAAGATCTGGAAGACGACGTTGGAGTGAGCTGCGCAGAGGTTGTTCTGGGGAGCTCTACTCCACGGCGGCGGCCCCCCACAATGACATATGACGAGTTTGAGGAGATGGAAGAGGAGGGTATGGACAATGTGGACAGAGACCCAGATTTTGTTTGTGAACGAGAACATCGCCATCGTAGCAGCAGCACAGATGAGTCTGTTGAAGAACCCACTGCTGCACGAGTTCGCCTTGTGCCACAAGGTAGGCGGTGCGCAATTTCAGGCACCACAAGCGTGGAAGTTCAAGTGAGAGGCAAAAGAGGAGCAAACAGAAATCGCCAGCAAGGCAGGTGCTCCAAAGTCTGGGCTTTCTTTGAAGACTGCACTGAGGATGTTACCATGGCGATATGCAAGGTGTGCAAGACCCGCCTGAGCAGGGGGAAAAGTATTAACAACCTCTCCACCACCAGCATGAGCCGCCACATGCTATCCAAACATCCCACTCTGTGGGCAAACTCGGCAGGACAGGGTACCAGCAACACTGCCTTCCTTGGGTTCACCAGACTCACCACCAGACCCGCCTCAGCAGCAGCGGTAGCCCAGCCATTGCGTGGTTCACAACATTCACAAACATCAGACGACGCTGACACTGTCACTTTCCGGAGTAGTGCTCTTGAGGTCTCCCAGTCTTCATCAAACACAACAACCAACAGCCCTTCCGTGTGCAGCGCTACGGTTCAGTTGTCTGTGTCGGAGATGTTTGAGCGCAAGAGGAAATTGCCAGCAAATGACCCCCGGGCCGTGGCAGTAACAGCCAGCATAGCCAAGCTTCTGGCCTGCGAAATGCTGCCATATCGAGTGGTGGAGACGAACAGCTTCAAGGGCATGATGCCAGTGGCCATCCCACGTTACGTGGTTCCCAGCCGCTACCACTTTGCGCGCTCTGCAGTGCCTGAGTTGCATGAGCACGTGGTCAGCAAAATAACCCGAAGCTTGAAGAATGCCGTTACCTGCAAGGTTCACCTCACCACTGACACCTGGACGAGTGCGTTCGGCCAGGGTCGATACATCTCCCTTACCGCGCACTGGGTGAACCTTGTGGAGCCTGGCAGCGATTCCTCACCTGCTACGGCGCGGGTGTTGCCCACGCCGCAAACAGCTGCACCGCCGTCCCTCCCACTGGATAACAACAGCAGCACCTACCTCTCTGACTCCTTCTCCTCCAACGCATCTCAAAGCTGTACCTCATCCGGAAACGCTAACCCAGCAGCAGTAGGATCGTGGAAGCAGTGCCGCACAGCTGTTGGCATGCGTCAGCAAGCGTTGCTGAAGCTGATCTGCCTTGGGGATAAGCAGCACACAGGGGAGGAAATTTGGAAGGGAATAAAGGAACAGACGGATTTGTGGCTGGCACCGCTGGACCTGAAACCGGGCATGGTTGTGTGTGATAATGGGAGTAATCTCATTCGCGCTTTAAGGTTGGCTAAGCTGACACACATCCCTTGCCTGGCGCACGTGATGAACCTAGTAGTTCAGCGGTTCCTGAGGACATACCCAGGCGTGGCCGATCTTCTGTTGAAGGTGCGTCGAGTGGCCAAACATTGTAGAAATTCCAGTACTGCTTCGGGGGCACTCGCCAAGATGCAGGAGCGCTTCAATCTCCCCCACCATCGCTTGCTGTGTGATGTCCCTACGCGCTGGAATTCTACGCTGCACATGCTAGCCCGCTTTTGTGAGCAGAAGAGTGCAGTGGTCCAGTACATGACGGCGCAGTACCGAGGCGCATCCGGACAGCTGCCAAGCTTCTGTGAATCCGATTGGGCCAACATGTTGGACCTCTGCCAAGTCCTCCAAAATTTTGAGCAATCCACGTTGCTTGTGAGCAGTGACAACTCTTCAGTCAGCATTACCATACCACTGCTGTGTTTACTGAAGAGGTCAATGTTGAAAATCAAGGAAACAGCTGTCATGATGCAACTGGGGGAATCTGAAGGAGAAAACGATCAGCGTGATGGTACCAACATCAGGCCATCCGCCTCAGGGAACGCTGGCCCCAGCAGCTATGACGAAGAAGAGGAGGAGGAACAGCTGGAGTTGGAGCAGGAATTTCATGCCACCACTGACGAGGGCCAGAGCGGTGCACGTTGGACTTCCACAATTCAGCGCGAATGGTCAGCAGAAGCAGACCAGGAGGAAGGTGACGACTATGATGCATCACAACAACTATCACAACGCTCACAAGAGGATGATGAGGATTCTGGTAGGACTCTGGCACACATGGCTCAATTCATGCTAGACTGCATTGAACGTGACCCACGCATTGTGCGCATTTTGGACAACACCAATTACTGGGTTTATACCCTTCTGGATCCACAGTACAAACACAATGTTCCAAAACTGCTTGAAGAAAGAGTCAGACAGGTCAAAATGGAAGAATACCAGCAGGCCCTTGTGGAGACTTTAGAGAGGAGATTGACATCCTCCCCCTCCTCTAGCCAGTTGTACGCCGACAGACTGACTTCCGCAAACCCAGGACGACCAGGAGGGCAGCAAACAACGCAAGCCGCAACTAGTGCCCAAAAGGGAACGGTATCGGCAGTGTCCTTGGAGTGGGAAAATTTTCTGACACCCATGCAGCAGCAGCCCACTGAACAGCAAGCGTGCAGATCCACCTCCAACACCGATCGCCTGGAGAAGATGGTCAAGGACTACATGTCAGATGACGTAGCTGTGTCGAACAATCCATCTGAACCCTTCAACTATTGGGTATCGAAGCTAGACACCTGGCACGAACTGGCAATGTACGCAATAGAGGTGCTGGCTTGCCCGGCAGCCAGCGTTATGTCGGAACGCTGTTTCAGTGGTGCCGGAGGCATCGTCACAGATCGGCGTATCCGCCTCTCCACAGAAAATGCAGACCGTCTGACTCAAATTAAAATGAATCAATCCTGGATTGGAAATGACTACGCAACACTCCAGGACCCCAACCAAGTAACATGACCAATGAACATCTGGGATGGTGTAGCATTTCCGGTCCCTGTTTATTGAACCTCTCATCTGTATTACATTTATGACTACATGGCGGCAAAAAGCATTGCTGCTATATCCGCATGCTTTTTGTCCTCATGCAAGGCCTGGGTTGTTGTGTCTCACAAAGCGTGGCCTTCTCCTCCTGCGCCTCCTCCTGTTCCATCACGTCTGCTGCTGCTGGGTTAGCGTTGCCGCGTGGTCCCTGTTTATTGAACCACTTATCTTCATTACATTTATGACTGCATGGCGGTACAAAGCATGCTATCCGCACGCTTCTTGTCCTCATGCAAGGCCTGGGTTGTTGTGTCTCACAAAACGTGGCCTTCTCCTCCTGCGCCTCCTCCTGTTCCATCACGTCTGCTGCTGCTGGGTTAGCGTTGCCGCGTGGTCCCTGTTTATTGAACCACTTATCTTTATTACATTTATGACTGCATGGCGGTACAAAGCATGCTATCCGCACGCTTCTTGTCCTCATGCAAGGCCTGGGTTGTTGTGTCTCACAAAGCGTGGCCTTCTCCTCCTGCGCCTCCTCCTGTTCCATCACGTCTGCTGCTGCTGGGTTAGCGTTGCCGCGTGGTCCCTGTTTATTGAACCACTTATCTTTATTACATTTATGACTGCATGGCGGTACAAAGCATGCTATCCGCACGCTTCTTGTCCTCATGCAAGGCCTGGGTTGTTGTGTCTCACAAAGCGTGGCCTTCTCCTCCTGCGCCTCCTCCTGTTCCATCACGTCTGCTGCTGCTGGGTTAGCGTTGCCGCGTGGTCCCTGTTTATTGAACCACTTATCTTTATTACATTTATGACTGCATGGTGGTACAAAGCATGCTATCCGCACGCTTCTTGTCCTCATGCAAGGCCTGGGTTGTTGTGTCTCACAAAGTGTGGCCTTCTCCTCCTGCGCCTCCTCCTGTTCCATCACGTCTGCTGCTGCTGGTGCTGGGTTAGCGTTACCGGTCCCTTTTCCTGGAACCTCTTCTCTGTATTACATTTATGACTGCATGGCGAAAAAAAGCATCTTACCTGTGCAAAGAAACATGACATTTTCCACATTTAAAAGACGGTTTTTCCTTTGAAACTTTACAATCAATTTTCTCAAAAACTATAAGCTCTTTTTCAAATATTTTTTTCCCTCTTGTACCCACTCCCAAGGTGCACATACCCTGCTAATTTGGGGTATGTAGCATGTAAGGAAGCTTTACAAAGCATGAAAGTTCGGGTCCCCATTGACTTCCATTATGTTCGGAGTTCGGCGCGAACACCCGAACATCGCGGCAATGTTCGGCGAACGTTCGCGAACCCGAGCATCTAGGTGTTCGCCCAACACTAATCCCTTCATTCTGTAATTGGTGTCATATTAACCCAATGTGTCATACTTGTGCATACCCCTTTATATTGTAATGTCCCAGCAAATACATTGTGGCCCACATGTAAGGGATAGCGGAGATGCCGCCGCGGAGACAGGCGGCATGGCAGCTGTCTCCGCGTATCAGCCAGCGGTCTCTGCCACGCAGTTTCATGCGGGTGATCTGCCTGGTCCTTCCATTGTCAAGCCAGCACCATCTGTAGTATTAAAGCTCTTTATTGTTTAAAATAGCATGACAAGCATCTTCCACAGCGACAGCAGCGCTGTTTCGATCAACAGATCTTTCTCAAGCTGCATAAAGTTATGTCACACCAAATCAGCAAAAACATGCCTTTAAATAACCCTCTCAATACACCTTCACCAATCAGAACCAAGTACCTGCAGCCAATCAGAACGCCCAGGCAGCTGTGCGGACCACAGGGAAGACTACAACCTCTAAAATTCAAATTCGAACATCCCATAATAGTACCTACAACGTCACAAGAACCTGCCCCCCATGAGTGGACTCAGAAGGAAACCGAATTTGTGACACAGGACACAACGGAACAACAATTAGTTGTCAACTTGTCCCAATACAAGCTTACTGAAGATGAAACACGTGTGTTAAACCATGGCTTGGGCTTTTGTCCTACTTCTGGACCGGACTTCTTTAAAATCGATGTGGATTTGTGTCGTTTCTTCAGAAATATCAAGCTGAAGCAATATTTTGCCTCCATGCCTCCATGGCCTATCTCAAAGGAAGCTAAGGATGAAACCTTTGGGCTTGCGGAATAAAAGTGTGTTTAATCCCTCCAGTCATCCCGTGATAGATATGTTCATCTCTAAATTCAACATGGAGATGCGGAATTTGGAAGCAGAATATATTAAGAGGGACTTCCATGTGACACCAAACTTGTTAAGTGGAGAGCGAACGGCACTTAAGACACTATATGAAAATACGTCTATTGTTGTCCGACCGGCCGACAAAGGGGGAGCAGTAGTGGTGTTAGATGCGAAGTATTATCGGCAAGAGATTTTACAGCAACTTGCTCAGGAACAAGTATATAAGAAGGTGGAGATAGATCCTTTGTTTAGAATACAGAAGATCATAAAGGCATTGGTTGATAATGCTGTGGAGAAAGAACTTATAGATCAAGAGTGTTCTCGATTTTTGATCAAAACTAATCCTAGGACTCCCATCATATATACTCTACCCAAAATCCATAAGAGTTTGACTGCTCCCCCGGGGAGACCAATCGTTTCGGGAGTGGACTCAGTATTTGTCCCCCTAGCACAATTTATAGATAGATTATTACAACCGATAGTCCAGTCTATTGATTCTTATGTGAGAGACATGAGTATGTTTATTGACAAATTAAATAACTTAATGGCAATTCCTTCAGAGTGCTTGTTGGTGACACTTGATGTGGAGAGCCTCTACACCTCCATCCCACATGATGGGGATGTGGAGGCAGTAGAATGGTACCTGATGACGCATTCTGATTTGTCTGGCCCTCAGAGGGCCTTTGTAGTTTCGTTACTGCGGGTCATTCTTCAAGAAAACTACTTCCTTTTTGAGGGTCAATTCTATGTACAAGGTAGAGGGACAGCGATGGGGTCGAATGTGGCCCCGTCCTGCGCAAATCTTTTCATGGGCCAATTTGAGGAAGCATTTGTATACAATAGTGCCCTTTTCCGCCAGCATGCAAAATACTGGTGGAGGTATATAGATGATGTTTTTTGCGTGTAGGCGGGGCAGCATTCGACCCTCATCGATTTCATTTTAGAATTGAGGGACAAGTGTCCAAGTGTTGTCTTGACTACACATGTGGCAACGGATGAGGTGTCCTTCCTGGATACTTTGGTGTACAGGTCTGGTGATCGGTTACTCACAGACCTGTACACCAAACCAACAGATCAGAATTCTTTACTTGAGTACGACAGTTTCCACCCCAGATATATTAGGGATAATATACCTGCAGGACAGATAGCCAGAGTGGAAAGATTAGTGGCTGATCCTCATAAACGAATAGAGAGGGTCAAACAAATGCAGGATAACTTTGAAAAGAGAGGTTATCCAAGGGAGGTACTCACTAGGCCCAAACAGTCTAGGAATAGGAGTTTAGTTGGATCTAGAATTCCTTTAGTGACCACGTATAATAGCTGGAGTGATCACATTGGGATAGCTGTTAAGAAACACTGGAAAATTTTACAGGAGGCCTTCCCTTATGTTGAAGAGTTTAGACATCCGCCTCTGTTGTCGTATAGGCGACCACCCACAATTAGGGATAAGGTCATGAGTACTTATAAACAATCTAAAGAAAGGAGTGTCAGGAGGGGCACCTACCCGTGTCTGCATTGCCATATGTGTGGGTCGGTTAATAAAGGGGACTGCTTTACTCATCCCTCTAGCGGTAAGACATTTTTCATTAATGGTTATTATAATTGTGAGTCCTCATTTGTCGTCTATTTTCTCAAGTGCCCTTGTGGTTTAGGGTACGTCGGACAGACGACACAACCCCTTAGGGATCGGATTTCATCACACAAGAGTGCAATAAGAAAGGGGGATGAGGATCAGACAGTTTCCTGTCACTTTAAACAATGTGGACATTCAGTTGCCCAGTTGAGGGTACAAGTAATTGATCATGTCCCTTTAAATCCTAGGAGGGGTGAACGCCAGAGAATGCTACTTATGAAGGAGGCGGAATGGATTCATAGACTGGGTACTTTAGGGGGGGGGGGCAGGTTGTTGTGACGTTGTAGGTACTATTATGGGATGTTCGAATTTGAATGTTAGAGGTTGTAGTCTTCCCTGTGGTCCGCACAGCTGCCTGGGCGTTCTGATTGGCTGCAGGTACTTGGATCTGATTGGTAAAGGTGTATTGAGAGGGTTATTTAAAGGCATGTTTTTGCTGATTTGGTGTGACATAACTTTATTCAGCTTGAGAAAGATCTGTTGATCGAAACAGCGCTGCTGTCGCTGTGGAAGATGCTTGTCATGCTATTTTAAACAATAAAGAGCTTTAATACTACAGATGGTGCTGGCTTGACTGTGGAGGAGCTGTTGGAACGTCTGGAGTGCAGAGACGGTGCAGGCCTGAGCACATCTATTTCTTTTCCCCTCCTTGGGTGCTTGCTTTACACTGATTCATGGTCCTTCCATTGCACATAGATGGAGGGCTACGCGCGCGCACGCCAGGCGACAGGACCTTTATGCGAATAGAAGGGGAGTCAGCTGATCTGCCAAGTCAGCTGTCTCCAACAGTACTTCGGATTGGCTGAGTGGCTGGGGCGGCGCTGCGGAGCAACTTAGTATATATAGTACCATACTGTCAGTTGCTCGGTGTCTGCTGTTGCAAATGCTTGCGTGTGAGCGCTCAGACCTTAGTCAGATCCAAAGTGTGCTAGAACCGGCCGGAGCTGGGGATCCACACTTAGCCAGATTCTGTTGATAGCTTAAAGTACTAATTACATTGTAGTATCTGTTATGACCTTCTGCTTTCATTGACTTTTCTCCTGCTTGCCGACTCTGTACCTCTGCCTATCTGATTCACGTTGCCGACCCTGCCTGAACACAACTCTGAATCAGCCTTCTGTCTTTGTACCTTATCTGTCCGTACGTTGCCTACTCTGCTTGTCTGACCTCTCTATCCTCGCCAGTGGGCCTAGCCACTGGTGAGGGATCAGTAGCTGTCACCTGCTCCTCAGGTGAAGCGTTATTGTAGTACTGTCTGTAATACCTGCTCCACAGGTATCCAATAGCTGTAGTATAGTCTTAATCACCTGTTCCTCAGGTGATCACCTTTTGCAGCTTACCAGTGGCACCTGCTCCTCAGGTGTCCACTGGCTACAGTACTGTCTGAATCACCTGCTTCTCAGGTGATCAACCTTGCAGCATTACTAGTAGCTCCTGCTCCTCAGGTGCACTTTAACTGCTACACAGCCGGACTTGCCTGCTCCTCAGGTGATCCTTGGCTGCAGTATTGTCTGTAGTCACCCGCTCCTCGGGAGACCTTATCTTCCTCATTACTGTTGCACCAAACACTATCTCACATTGGTAGTCTTGTGTCTGGCTATACTAGCATTAATGGTGATTCTGCAGATCACCACATACTCAGGTATAGCTCTGTATTATTGGTGATACTGCAGATCACCAATAATCAGAAAATCCGTTTAGCTGACACCAATCGTTACACCACAGTTGTATGTTTGTAGCGCTGGGAAGATAACTATTTTACAGTAGGTCACCTTTATGGTGCCCATACTAGGTACAATAAAAACGTTCGAGTTTCCTGTTTATTCGACTAAAATGATTGAATCAAAAAGATTTTTTTTAATCAATGGAAACAAACGATTATTTCATTTTTTCGATAAAAAATCCGATCAGACATGTTGGAAAAATCTTTATATTAGATCTAACAGAATAATCAAACAAAATTATCTAATTGAAAAAAAAAATGAAAAAGATGTACCATGTATGGGCACCATAAGTCTCAGCTACGGCGTTATTAAAGATTTTAATATTATGATTCTGAAAAGCGGCTTAGGATCTGTGCAGAACTGTAAGGCTGGGAAAACACTAGGCAGAAACGCTAGAGTTTATGCATATAATGTTAGTCAATGGGCCACATAACAAAATGCATATAAAAAAACGCGTGCAAAATAAATCAATAAATAAAGAAAGTGCTAATGCATATAGAATGGGCAATTAGTAGCATATAATAGATGAGGCTCCATTAATTAACCACCCTGGTGTTTTATCAACATCGCCAGGGTGGCAGCGCAGCACTATTTTTTTTTTTAATCATGTAGCTAGCCTAGCGCTAGCTACATGATTCCCCCCTCCCTACCCTTCGATCGACGCCGGCGCATTAGCACGTCCGTAAATCCCGTTTTGAACGGGATTTCCTTTAGGGCTTCCCCCGTCGCCATGGCGATGATCATGATGACGTCATCCGGAGTCCCGATCCACCCCGCATCACTGCCTGCCACTGATTGGTCAGGCTGCGCACGGGGTATGCGGGGGGGCTCCTTTCGCGTCGGGTAGCGGCGGCGATCGAATCCCCCACGCAGCTAGCAAAGTGCTAGCTGCGTGATTTAAAAAAAAAATTAACAAATGCGCCCCAGCGGGGCCTGAGCGGCGCCCTCTGGCGGTAATGGACGAGCTGAGCTCATCCATAACGCTAAGGAGGTTAAATAGTTATTCTGATTCTGCAAATGCTTTTCCCAATAGTGAGGTGTTCATGAGTACCAATGCAGCACTGGTGTTCAGGTGTAGAAGTTCCTAGTGAGCAGAGGGAGTTCCTTTCAACACTCCTGTATTCAGCAAATGCTTTCCCAATAGCAGAGGATTAATAAGTACCAATAAAACACTAGTGTTCAAATGTAAAATTCTTGGTAGGCAAATGGACTTTCTTTTAATACTCCTGTATCAATCCAAGCTGTTACAATCTTCGGTAGGCTGCAGATCTCAGTCTGGTGGAGTCTGGTAGACACCACAACAGGAGATTTTTGTGCAACAAGAGGAGGCTAGTTGCCTCACGTTCATACATGTTTTAACTGTTAGCTAGTGGTTAGGTCTCTTCCGTGAGGGGACATCATCACTTGTGGGCAAACTGTTTTGGAAGCTAATGTCCTCCATTTGCTGCATCTGTTTTGAATGCAAGTTGTGTATTCTGTCCGAGTATTGGGACACATCAGGAGCGCATCCTATTTTTCCCCCCTCTTTTCTTTATAGTGCAATTTATTCTGGGAAAATGTTCTTCCTATAAATAAGTGTACATTTTAAATTTTACAATTTTCACAATAGTGGTCCTTATCTGTGCCCTCTATTATTTAGCTTCAAAGTTGCCCAGATATTCCCACTTGCTGCAGGAGTAAATAGCTGCACAGAGCAAAAGGCATTGGGCCATGTGCTATTTACCTTTTCACCTGAGTTTTCTCCTAGGTCATATTTTCATAACTTGTAAATAAAATGCCTTTTAATCCAACAGCAATCAAATAAATACTCAAAATAATTTTTACAGCAGTTTTTCACCAACTTTTTTGTGCTTTTTCCATTGCAAAGTGCCAACAAGTTATTTTAAATCGAAGATGAAAAATTATCTCTTAGGAGAAAACTCAGGAGAAAAAGGTAATTGCATATGGGCCTTTGTTACATACTTACCTGGATTAAACCATTGCCTATTTCTTTTTGTATGCTTCTATGAAGCTTTGTGTGCACATAAAAGCAGGGTGATCATGCTACACAAAGGTGTACCAATCATTTTGGAAAGATATACCTTGCCAAACTAAACACACTGCATTTTTCTAAACAAAATGTAATTTCCCTTTAATAGTTTGACCGGAAACTTCTGCTAAGTAATATTCTCATTCACTTTTTAAAATTTAAACTGTCCTTCTTAATTTGTGATTTTCTTCACTAGTGTACACATCTGCCAGGAAGCATCGAGTTAGAGGAAACTGCACCCTCAAGATCACCCTGCAACCTTCAAGAAGTCAGTAATATGCTACATGGAAATAACAGAAAATGGGCTGGAAATAAAGATGACACTAGGTAGATAGTGTGAACTTTAGCTGTTCTATAAGTTTGAAGAGTTCTTTGGAAATTAGCTTAAAGGGAATTGTGATCATTTCACTTCTTCCTACATTGTGGCTCCACCGCATCAAGGCTGAACCTGACAACCAAGATAATATCACATCCGTTATCAGTGACAGTGATTGATTCCATTGCTGCTTCCTGTCTGAATGCATGAATTCAGCACTTGACTTTCTCTACATGAAGTACAAAGAACAGTTACTTTATAAATGCCAGTGGCACCTTTCATTCTGCCTTTCTTTCTCTCAAGCAATCTATTTTAACAACAGCTGTTCATCACATTCTCCTATTGCCATAATAAGGAAGAAAGAAAAAGAGGAAATGTTTTGCATATCAAACTCCAAGTTTAAATACCTTCTGTTTTGCACCACAGAAGGCAATTCTCAATTTAGATTAATCAAACTATGACCTGATTAAAGCAATTAACTGAAGGTGGAACTTCTTAAAGACATGCTAGTGCATGCCACTGCTCTGTGTGATTAGTGCTACTGCTTATATATTTGAAGGACTGTGATGTTAGATGAGCTCCAGCATGGGTCCTTACATTCCTACCAAACCTTTCCTGCTGCTTGCATTTTGCCACAATTGACATCTATGAGTTGTCATCAGTCACAAACAGCTCAATCACAACAAAGAAGAAAGAAAAAGCTTCCAGAGGCCTCAGTGATCCATATGCAAGTACAAAACTTTATTTGGATATAACAAACACAGCAACTAATACTAAAAATTAAAAACCAGAGTCCCCGGAGCTCTCCACAACACCCTCACATGCAACCTTCCATTCACACAGACCAATCATTGCACTTGTGAATAATCGCTGCAGCGTATTGCCTAACTTAGTTAGTTGAATCTCAGTGAATCTGCAGATGTAGCTATGTGAAGAGGTCCTGTAAAATCTGGACAGTTCAGTATCCAAAAGATATCTTTGAGTGCACGCAGATCAAAAAAGGGCCCATAGCAAAAATATATACTTGCTCCAATTGATAAGGTGGTATATGCAGTTAATGCTGTCACAATGTCCAATACATAAATCTTTTTCAGAGCACAATATACAGATTTTCAGGCACTTCAATACAGATCACAGTTTGTCCGCAGAAAGCTTGTGAGCAGCCAGAGTGCTGGCAATTAGGACAGTTCATATGCTAACCATGAAGGTTCAACCACAAAGCTTTTGGCCACAGTATGTACAAATTAACGGCAGAGGTTAGCCTTAACTTACGTTGTCCCGCGGGTCCCCCACACTCCGTGGTCCACGCATCATCAGCAATTCCATTTGCCTCTCTACTTACTTCCGCTGCAGCGGTATATCAGAACAGCAAGCGTGGTTTGGGCTGGAGTCTCGCGTGATCTACCAGCTCACAGCATCACAGCATGGCAACGGGGATCCAGCGCGCAGTATGCTTGGAGTGGTGAACGAGACCAGCCTCCTGGGACTCCTCCCACTTACATGTTTTGCCCAATGGGCTTCCTCAGAGTGACGTCAGTCACAAACAGCACCACTTACTAGTATTGTACTGTATATGTACCAAATAACACTGAGTGAAAAATGAAAGATTTTTCTGCCAACTTTTTTCAAGCAAATTAACTGGGATATAAAACTATCTGTTTTGCCTCCTAAGCATTGTATCTACATGGTACTTTAACCACTTCACCACTGAGGGGTTTTACCCTCTGACCACCAGAGCAATTTTCACCTTTCAGCGCTCCTTCCACTCATTCGTCTATAACGTTATTATTATTTATCGCAATGAAATGAACTATATCTTGTTTTTTCCGCCACCAATTAGGCTTTCTTTAAGTGGGACATTATGCCAAGAATTATTTTATTCTAAATATGTTTTAATGGGAAAATAGGAAAAGATGTGGGGAAAAATTCCTTATTTTTCAGTTTTCGGCCATTATAGTTTTTAAATAATGCATGCTACTGTAATTAAAACCTATGAAATGTATTTGCCCTTTTGTCCTGGTTATAAAACCGTTGAAATTATGCCCCTATCACAATGTTTGGCGCCAATATTTTATTTGGAAATAAAGGTGCATTTTTTTCAGTTTTGCGTCCATCCCTAATTACAAGCCCATAGTTTATAAAGTAACAGTGTTGTACCCTCCTGATATAAATATTTAAAAAGTTCAGTCCCTAAGGTAACTATTTATGTATTTTTTTTATTGTACATTTTTTAATTTTTTTTTAATTACAAAAAAAAAAAAATTGGGAGCGTGGGAGGTAATGAGTTAATTTTTTTGTGTAAAAGTAATTTATTTGTATGGGAAAAAATGCTTAGCGTGTAGTTTTACTATTTGGCCACAAGATGGCCACAGTAACTTTTTGTTTTAATGCGACCTCCAAGCGTCCTTCCGGAAGCTTGGAGGAAGTACTTGGAGGCTGGGTAAGATCACAATGATCGCGCTGCCCATCGGAGAGCAGCGGATCATTGCGGGGCTTAGATCAACGAACGGGAATGGATTTTCCCGTTCATTGAGCTCTTGGCGAGCGGGCGGCGGCGTGCTTACTAGCGGCGGGCGGCGTGTTTACGAGCGGGAGCGCGGGCAGTACAAAACTTTATTTGGATATAACAAACACAGCAACTAATACTAAAAATTAAAAACCAGAGTCCCCGGAGCTCTCCACAACACCCTCACATGCAACCTTCCATTCACACAGACCAATCATTGCACTTGTGAATAATCGCTGCAGCGTATTGCCTAACTTAGTTAGTTGAATCTCAGTGAATCTGCAGATGTAGCTATGTGAAGAGGTCCTGTAAAATCTGGACAGTTCAGTATCCAAAAGATATCTTTGAGTGCACGCAGATCAAAAAAGGGCCCATAGCAAAAATATATACTTGCTCCAATTGATAAGGTGGTATATGCAGTTAATGCTGTCACAATGTCCAATACATAAATCTTTTTCAGAGCACAATATACAGATTTTCAGGCACTTCAATACAGATCACAGTTTGTCCGCAGAAAGCTTGTGAGCAGCCAGAGTGCTGGCAATTAGGACAGTTCATATGCTAACCATGAAGGTTCAACCACAAAGCTTTTGGCCACAGTATGTACAAATTAACGGCAGAGGTTAGCCTTAACTTACGTTGTCCCGCGGGTCCCCCACACTCCGTGGTCCACGCATCATCAGCAATTCCATTTGCCTCTCTACTTACTTCCGCTGCAGCAGTATATCAGAACAGCAAGCGTGGTTTGGGCTGGAGTCTCGCGTGATCTACCAGCTCACAGCATCACAGCATGGCAACGGGGATCCAGCGCGCAGTATGCTTGGAGTGGTGAACGAGACCAGCCTCCTGGGACTCCTCCCACTTACATGTTTTGCCCAATGGGCTTCCTCAGAGTGACGTCAGTCACAAACAGCACCACTTACTAGTATTGTACTGTATATGTACCAAATAACACTGAGTGAAAAATGAAAGATTTTTCTGCCAACTTTTTTCAAGCAAATTAACTCGGATATAAAACTATCTGTTTTGCCTCCTAAGCATAGTATCTACATGGTACTTTAACCACTTCACCACTGAGGGGTTTTACCCTCTGACCACCAGAGCAATTTGCACCTTTCAGCGCTCCTTCCACTCATTCGTTTATAACGTTATTATTATTTATCGCAATGAAATGAACTATATCTTGTTTTTTCCGCCACCAATTAGGCTTTCTTTAAGTGGGACATTATGCCAAGAATTATTTTATTCTAAATATGTTTTAATGGGAAAATAGGAAAAGATGTGGGGAAAAATTCCTTATTTTTCAGTTTTCGGCCATTATAGTTTTTAAATAATGCATGCTACTGTAATTAAAACCTATGAAATGTATTTGCCCTTTTGTCCTGGTTATAAAACCGTTGAAATTATGCCCCTATCACAATGTTTGGCGCCAATATTTTATTTGGAAATAAAGGTGCATTTTTTTCAGTTTTGCGTCCATCCCTAATTACAAGCCCATAGTTTATAAAGTAACAGTGTTGTACCCTCCTGATATAAATATTTAAAAAGTTCAGTCCCTAAGGTAACTATTTATGTATTTTTTTATTGTACATTTTTTCATTTTTTTTTTATTACAAAAAAAAAAAAATTGGGAGCGTGGGAGGTAATGAGTTAATTTTTTTGTGTAAAAGTAATTTATTTGTATGGGAAAAAATGCTTAGGGTGTAGTTTTACTATTTGGCCACAAGATGGCCACAGTAACTTTTTGTTTTAATGCGACCTCCAAGCGTCCTTCCGGAAGCTTGGAGGAAGTACTTAGAGGCTGGGTAAGATCACAATGATCGCGCTGCCCATCGGAGAGCAGCGGATCATTGCGGGGCTTAGATCAACGAACGGGAATGGATTTTCCCGTTCATTGATCTCTGGGCGAGCGGGCGGTGGCGTGCTTACTAGCGGCGGGCGGCGTGTTTACGAGCGGGAGCGCGGGCAGCGGCGGGATTGCGCAAAGTACGGATTTCTCCGTCCCTGGGGGTTAAAGGATGGAAAAAGGGACGGAGAAATTCGTATGCTTGGGGGTAAAGTGGTTAATCATCTCACACTCTAATCAAAAATAAGGAAGGAAGAATTTTAACTTCTTTGTAAAAGTATTTTCTGGTTGAACTCACAAGACATATGTCTTATTTCAACCCAATTAACCAGTTCGGCCTATCTGGGCGATCGGGCGCGCGCCCGCGCGCGCACCCGCCGCCCGCCGCTAGCCCCCCCGATCAGTGAATGGGAATATAATTCCCATTCACCGATCTAACTTCCCCGCAGAAATACCGACGCTTTCTCTCCAGAGAGCGTGGTATTTCTGCCCCCAGGAAACTTTTCCCCAGCATTTTAGTTCCTGGATGCGAGATCGTTCGCATCCAGGACTTTTTTCACTGTGGCCATCTTGTGGCCAAATAGTAAACTGCACCCACATACATTTTTGATTAAAAAAAATATATAATTTTACATTTAAAATTAGCATTTTCCCTCCCACACCAAAAATTATCCACATACACTTTTTTTATAAAAAAAAAAAAAATACTATTAAAAAAAAACAAAAACAACATAACTAGTTACCCAAGGGTCTGAACTTTTTAATTATGCATGCCAAGAGAATATGTTATTATATTATTTAAAATTATAAGCTTATAAATAGGGATGGACGCAAATTGAAAAAATGCACCTTTATTTCTAAATGAAATATCGGCACCATAAATTGTGATAGGGACATTGTTTAAACGGTGTAAGAACCGGGACATATGGGCAAATAAAATACATGCGTTTTAATTATGGTAGCATATATTAATTTCAAACTATAATGGCCAAAATCTGAGAAATAATGAATTTTTTCCGTTTTTTTCTTATTCTTCCTGTTAAAATGCATTTACAGTAAAGTGGCTCTTAGCAAAATGTACCCCCCAAAGAAAGCCTAATTGGTGGCGGAAAAAACAAGATATAGATCAATTCATTGTGATAAGTAGCAATAAAGTTATAGGCGAATGAATGGGAGGTGAACGTTGCTCGAATGCATGAGATTTTCGGCACTGCGGCGCTGAACCAGTTAATTATGTAGCTATGCATTTATTTATTTGCCATTGAGGTTTATAGGTGGCTTTTTGCATGAGATAGCTGAAGACATTAACAGTATGAATACTATATAGATAAGTATTATTGCTGGAAGTAAGGAATACCCAGACAGCTCATTGTGACCCAGAACCACCTGGAAGATAT